>NW_027325401.1:0-694161 GCF_036924035.1 Leuresthes tenuis | reverse complement strand
GTTTGTAAAAACCGGGAAGAAAAGGCTCGAAAGCCCGACTATACACCATCAAAAAGAAGGTTTGAATGTCCATCAATAATTGCTTTAAAACAAGAAAGTAAATTTTCGAATATCAAACCGTACATGATCATAAGCGGGAGAGGAGGTGTTCCGCTGTAAGACGGTGTGAAAGTCCAACCCTGGTTTGTAAAAAGCGGGTAAGAAAAGGTTCGAATGCCCGAACATACACCATCAAAAGAGGGAGCGGAGGTGTTCCGCTGTAAGACGGTGTGAATGTCCGATCATAGTTGGTAAAAAGCGGGTAAGAAAAGGTTAAAATACCCGACTGTACACAATCAAAAGAGGGAGCGGAGTTGTTCAGCTAAGAGAAGGTGTGAAAGTCCGACCATGGTTTGTAAAAAGCGGGTAAGAAAAGGTTCGTATGCCCGAATATACACTATCAAAACCGGAAGTGTAAGTGTTCGGCTGCAAGAAGGTGTGAACGTCCGACCAAAGTTTGTAAAAAAGCAGTTAAGAAAAGGTAAAGAAAAGAAAAGAAAAGAAAAGAAAAAGCTGATGAAAAAGGGTGAGAAATCCCGACTATACACCATCAAATGCGGTAGCGGAGTTGTTCGGCTGTGAGTAGGTGTGATTCTCCAACCATAATTGCTGAAAAATGTGTTAGAAAAGGTAAGAATGCCGGTCCATACATCATCAAAAGCGGGAGAGGTGGTGTTCGGCTACAAGTAGGTGTGAATGTCCATTAATAATTGCTTTAAAACATGAAAGAAAATTTTCGAATATCAAACCTTACATGATCATTAGCGGGAGAGGAGGTGTTCAGCTGCAAGAAGATGTGAATATCCACCTATAATTACTGAAAAATGGGTAGGAAAAGATTCGAATGTCCAACCATAAATCATCAAAAGCAGGAGTGGAGTTGTTCAGCTACAAGAAGGTATGAAAGTCCAACCATGGTTTGTAAAAAGCGGGTAAGAGAAGGTTCGAATACCCGAATATATACCATCAAAAGCGGAAGCGGGGGTGTTCGGCTGCAAGAAGGTGTGAACGTCCGACCAAAGTTTGTAAAAAGCAGTTAAGAAAAGGTTTGAATATCCAACCGAACATAATCAAAAGCGGGAGCAGAGCTGTTCGACTGCAAGTAGGTGTGAATGTCAGATCATAATTGTTGAAAAATGTGATAGAAAAGACTAGAATGCCGGACAATACATCATCAAAAGCGGGAGAGGTGGTTTTTCGGCTGCAAGTAGGTGTGAATGTCCAGCCATAATTACTCACAAACGGGGGAAGAAAAGGTAGTATTTCCAGACCACACATGATCAAAACAGGGAATGGAGGTGGTTCAGCTGCAAGGTGTGAATGTATGACTAAAGTTTGTAAAAACCGTGTAAGACAAGGGGCGAATGCCCGACAATGTATGATCAAAAGAGGGAGCGGAGGTTTTCGGCTGCAAGGTCTGAATGTCCAACCATAATTTGTAAAAATCGGTGAAGAAAAGGCTCGAAAGCCCGACTAGACACCATCAAAAGCGGGAGCAGAGGTGTTCAGGTGCAAGAAGGTCTGAATGTCCGACCAATAATTACTGAAAAATGGGTAAGAAAAGGTGCGAATGCCAAATCATACATCATCAAAAGCAGGAGCGGATGTGTTCGGCTACAAGAAGGTTTGAATGTCCAACCATAGTAAGTAATAGGTGGGTAAGAAAAGGCTCGAATGCCCGACTATACACCATCAAAAGCGGAAGCGGAGGTGTTCGGCTGCAAGACGGTGTGAACGTCCGACCAAAGTTTGTAAAAAGCATTAAGAAAAGGTTCGAATATCCAACCAAACTTAATCAAAAGCGGGAGCAGAGCTGTTCGACTTCAAGTAGGTGTGAATATCAGATCATAATTTGCAAAAAGCTGATGAGAAAGGGTGAGAATGCCCGACTATACACTATCAAATGTGGGAGCGGAGGTGTTCGTCTGTGAGTAGGTGTGAATGTCCGACCATAATTGCTGAAAAATGTGTTAGAAAAGGTAAGAAGGCCGGACCATATATCATCAAAAGCAGGAGAGGTTGTGTTCAGCTGCAAGAAGGTGTGAATGTCCAGCCATAATTACTCACAAACGGGTAAGAAAAGGTACTATTGCCAGACCATATATGATCAAAACAGGGAGCGGAGGTGGTTCAGCTGCAAGAAGGTTTGAATGTCCGACTAAAGTTTGTAAAAAGCGGGTAAGACAAGGTGTGAATGCCCGACAATGTATGATCAAAAGAGGAGCGGAGGTTTTCGGCTGCAAGAAGGTCTGAATGTCCACCCATAATTACTGAAAAATGGGTAAGAAAAGGTGCGAAAGCCCAACCGCACATGATCATAAGTGGATGAGAAGGTGTTCGACTGCAAGTAGGTGTGAATGTAATCAATGTCTAGATAGATTTCAACAAAAAACAACGTTGTACTTTGCAGTAAAAGAAAGTGCAAATCAAAAGTTTTCGGAATCCGAGAATAAGCTTATTTTCATGAGTTCTGCACGATTTCGGATTTTATGTATAAAATGAATTCATTCACTCAAACCAAGTTAAAACTGCTTTTTCCTTCATATTTATCAATGTCTAGATCGACTTCAACAAAGAACAACATTGTATTTTGCAGTAGAAGAAAGAGCAAAACTGAAGGATCAGGAATCCGAGAATAAGCTTCTTTTCATACGTTCTGCATGATTTGGGATTTTATGTATAAAATGAATTCCTTCACTCAAACTAAGTTAACACTGCTTTGTCCTTCATATGTACCCATTTCTACATATATATCAAGCATAAACTTCCTCATACTACCCTGAATGAGAAAGAACCACACTTGTGATTAAGCCATACGCCCCTTTTGAGGAGTTCTGCATGATTTGGGATTTTATCTATAAAATCAATTCCTTCACTCAAACCAAGTTAAAACTGCTTTTACCTTCATATTTATCAATGTCTCGATATATTTAAACAAAAAAAACAACGTTGTACTTTGCAGTAAAAGAAAGAGCAACACTGAAGGATCAGGAATCCGAGAATAAGCTTATTTTCTTATGGGCAAGTGGGAACTGCTTTGTCCTTCATATTTATCAATGTGTAGATGGATTTCAACTTCTTCTACTGCAAAGTCCAATGTTTTTCTTTGTTGAAGTCGATCTAGACATTGATGAATATGGAAGGACAAAGCAGTTTTAACTTGGTTTGAGCAAAGCAATTCATTTTATAGCAAAATCCGAAATCGTGCAGAACTCATGAAAGCAGGCTTATACTCGGATTCCTGAAACTTTAGATTTGCTCTTTCTTTTACTGCAAAGTACAACGTTGTTTTTTTGTTTAAATATTTCTAGACATGGTAAATATGAAGGACAAATCAGTTTTAACATAGTTTGAGTGAAGTAATGCATTTTATAAGCAAAATCCCAAATCATGCAGAACTCACGAAATGCTTTTTCTCGCTTTTCACTGCTTTTTACAAACTTTGGTCGGACGTTCACACCTTCTTGCATCCGAACACCTCCGCTTCCGCTTTTGATGATGTATATTCGGGCATTTGAACCTTTTTTTACCCGCTTTTTACAAACCATTGTCGGACTTTCACACCTTCTTGCAGCCGAACACCACCTCTCCCGCTTTTGATGATGTATGGTCCAGTATTCTTACCTTTTCTAACACATTTTTCAGCAATTATGGTCGGACATTCACACCTACTCACAGCCGGACACCTCCGCTCCCGCTTTTGATCATACAATGTCGGGACATCGCTCCTTGTCTTACCAGCTTTTTACAAACTTTAGTCGAACATTCACACCTTCTTGCAGCTGAACACCTCCGCTCCCGCTTTTGATGATGTATAGTCGGGCTTTCGAGCCTTTTCTTACCCGGTTTTTACAAATTATGGTTGGACATTCAGACCTTGCAGCCGAACACCTCCGCTCTCTCTTTTGATCATACATTGTTGGGCATTCGCACCTTGTCTTACCCGCTTTTTACAAACTATAGTCAGACATTAACACCTTGCAGCAAACCTCCGCTACCTGTTTTGATCATGTATGGTCTGGCAATACTACCTTTTCTTCCCCCGTTTGTGAGTAATTATGGCTGGACATTCACACCTACTTGCAGTCGAACAGCTCTGCTCCCGCTTTTGATTATGTTTGGTTGGATATTCGAACCTTTTCTTAACTGCTTTTTACAAACCATGGTCGGACTTTCACACCTTCTTGTAGCCGAACAACTCCGCTCCCGCTATTGATTGTGTACAGTCGGGTATTTTAACCTTTTCTTACCCGCTTTTTACCAACTATGGTCGGACATTCACACCGTCTTACAGCGGAACACCTCCGCTCCCGCTTTTTATGGTGTATAGTCGGGCATTCGAACCTTTTCTTACCCGCTTTTTACAAACTATGGTAGGACATTCAAACCTTCGTGTATCCGAAAACCTCCGCTCTCTCTTTTGATCATACATTGTCGGACATTCGCACCTTTTCTTACCCGCTTTTTACAAACCATGGTCGGACTGTCACACCTTCTTGTAGCCGAACACATCCGCTCCCGCTATTGATTGTGTACAGTCGGGTATTTTAACCTTTTCTTACCCGCTTTTTACCAAGTATGGTCGGACATTCACACCTTCGTACAGCGGAACACCTCCGCTCCCTCTTTTGATGGTGTATGTTCGGGCATTCAAACCTTTTCTTACCCGCTTTTTCCAAACTATGGTCGGCTATTCACAGCTTCCTCTCCACCATACTTGTATGGTGGGATATTCACACCCACTTGCATCCAAAAACCTCCGCCCCAAATTTTGTTGATATTTAGTCGGACATTCGCACCTTACCCGCTTTTGGCAAACTATGGCCTTCTTGCAGCCAAACACCTCTGATCTTGCTTTTGATGATGTAAGGTTGGGCATTCAGACCTTGCTTCACCTGCTTTTCACCAAATATAGTCGGACATTCACACCTTCTTGCAGCCGAACACTTCCGCTCCACCTTTTAGTGTTCTATCACACCTTTTTTTTCACCGCATTTTATACATTATGGTTGGAAATTTTCAACCACTTTCATCCGAAGACCTCTCCTCCCGCTTTTGTTAATATATTTGAACTTTAGTTTGACATTCAAACCTTCTTGCAGCTGAACCACCTCCGCTCCCTGTTTTGATCATATATGGTCTGGCAATACTACCTTTTCTTACCCGTTTGTGAGTAATTATGGCTGGACATTCACACCTACTTGCAGCCGAACACAACCTATCTCGCTTTTGATAATGTATGGACCGGCATTTTTACCTTTTCTAACACATTTTTCAGCAATTATGGTCGGAGATTCACACCTACTCACAGCCGAACAACTCCGCTCCCGCATTTGATGATGTATAGTCGGGCATTCTCACCCTTTCTCATCAGCTTTTTGCAAATTATGATCTGACATTCACACCTACTTGCAGTCGAACAGCTCTGCTCCCGCTTTTGATTATGTTTGGTTGGATATTCGAACCTTTTCTTAACTTCTTTTTACATATTTTGGTTGGACGTTCACACCTTCTTGTAGCCGAACACTTCCACTCCTGCTTTTGATGATGTATGGTTGGGCATTCACACCTTTTTTTTGCCCATTTTTCAGGAATTATGGGTGGACATTCACACCTTGCAGCTGAAATCCTCCTCTCCCACTTATGATCATGTGCGGTTTGATTTTCGAAAAGTTTCTTTCATGTTTTCTAGCAATTATTGATGGACATGTAGACCTTCTTGCAGCTGAACACCTCCGCTCCCGCTTTTGATCATACATTGTCAGGCATTCGCACCTTGTCTTACCCACTTTTTACAAACTTTAGTCGAACAGTCACACCTTTTTGCAGCCGAACACCACCTCTACCGCTTTTGATGATGTATAGTCCAGCATTCTTACCTTTTCTAACACATTCTTCAGCAATTATGGTTGGACATTCACACCTACTTGCAGTCGAACAGCTCTGCTCCCGCTTTTGATTATGTATGGTTGGATATTCAAACCTTTTCTTAACTGCTTTTTACAAACTTTGGTCGGACGTTCACAATATCTTGCAGCCGAACACCTCCGCTTCCGCTTTTGATGGTGTATATTCGGGCATACGAACCTTTTCTTACCCGCTTTTTACAAACCAAGGTCGGACTTTCACACCTTCTCTTAGCTGAACAACTCCGCTCCCTCTTTTGATTGTGTACAGTCGGGTAATTTAACCTTTTCTTACCCGCTTTTTACCATCTATGGTCGGACATTCACACCGTCTTACAGCGGAACACCTCCGCTCCCTCTTTTGATGATGTATGGTTAGGCATTCGCACTTTTTCTTACCCATTTTTCAGTAATTATGGGTAGACATTCACACCTTCTTGCAGCTGAACACCTCCTCTCCTGCTTATGATCATGTGCAGTTTGATATTTGAAAATTTTCTTTCATGTTTTCTAGCAATTATTGATGGACATTCAGACCGTCTTGAAGCTGAACACCGTCTTGAAGCTGAACACCTCCGCTCCCACTTTTGATGGTGTATAGTCGGGCTTTCGAGCCTTTTCTTCCCCGGTTTTTACAAATTATGGTTGGACATTCAGACCTTCTTGCAGCCGAAAACCTCCACTCCCTCTTTTGATCATACATTGTCGGGCATTCGCACCTTTTCTTACCCGCTTTTTACAAACCATGGTCGGACTTTCACACCTTCTTGTAGCCGAACAACTCCGCTCCCGCTATTGATTGTGTGCAGTCGGGTATTTTAACCTTTTCTTACCCGCTTTTTACCAACTATTGTTGGACATTCACACCGTCTTACAGCGGAACACCTCCGCTCCCTCTTTTGATGGTGTATGTTCGGGCACTCGAACCTTTTCTTACTCGCTTTTTACAAACTATGGTCAGACATTCAAACCTTCTTGTAGCCGAACACATCCACTCCTGCTTTTGATGATGGGTATTCAAACCTACTTGTTGCCCGCTTTTCATTAATTATGGGTGGACATACACACCTTGTCGCAGCCAAACACCTCCGCTCCCTGTTTTGATCATGTATGATTGGACATTCGCACCTTTTCTCACCCGCTTTTTACTATGGTCGGCCATTCACAGCTTCCTCTCCACCATACTTGTATGGTGGGATATTCACACCCACTTGCATCCGAAGACCTCCGCCCCCACTTTTGTTGATATTTAGTCGGTCATTCGCAGCTTACCCGCTTTTGGCAAACTATGGCCTTCTTGCAGCCAAACACCTCTGATCTCGTTTTTGATGATGTAAGGTTGGGCATTCAGACCTTGCTTCACCTGCTTTTCACTAAATATAGTCGAACAGTCACACCTTCTTGCAGCCGAACACTTCTGCTCCACCTTTTAGTGTTCTATGGGGTATTCACAC
Source organism: Leuresthes tenuis (assembly GCF_036924035.1). Taxonomy (NCBI): domain Eukaryota; kingdom Metazoa; phylum Chordata; class Actinopteri; order Atheriniformes; family Atherinopsidae; genus Leuresthes; species Leuresthes tenuis. The sequence goes on along the minus strand of NW_027325401.1, from coordinate 686,762 downwards.
CTTTTTTTTCACCGCATTTTATTGATTATGGTTGGAAATTCTCACCCACTCTTATCCGAAGACCTCTCCTCCTGCTTTTGTTAATATATAGTCGGGCATTCAAACCTTTTCTTACCCGCTTTTTACAAATTATGGTCGAACATTCACACCTACTTGCAGCCGAACACCTCCGCTCCCGCTTTTGATGGTGTATAGTCGGGCTTTCGAGCCTTTTCTTCCCCGGTTTTTACAAATTATGGTTGTACATTCAGACCTTGCAGCCGAAAACCTCCGCTCCCTCATTTGATCATACATTGTCAGGCATTCGCACCTTGTCTTACCCGCTTTTTATAAACTTTAGTCAGACATTCACACCTTGCAGCTGAACCACCTCCGCTCCCTGTTTTGATAATGTATGGTCTGGCAATACTACCTTTTCTTACCGGTTTGTGAGTAATTATGGCTGGACATTCACACCTACTTGCAGTCGAACACCACTTTTCCCGCTTTTGATGATGTATGGTCCGGCATTCTAGTCTTTTCTAACACATTTTTCAGCAATTATGGTTTGACATTCACACCTACTCACAGCCGAACACTTCCGCTCCCGCTTTTGATTATGTTTGGTTGGATATTCGAAACTTTTCTTCACTGCTTTTTACAAACTTTGGTCGGACATTCACACCTTCTTGCAGACGAACACCTCCGCTTCCGCTTTTGATGGTATATATTCGGGCATTCGAACCTTTTCTTACCCGCTTTTTACAAACCATGGTCGGACTTTCACACCTTCTTGTAGCCGAACAACTCCGCTCCCGCTATTGATTGTGTACAGTCGGGTATTTTAACCTTTTCTTACCCACTTTATACCAACTATTGTTGGACATTCACACCGTCTTACAGCGGAACACCTCCGCTCCCTCTTTTGATGGTGTATGTTTGGGCATTCGAACCTTTTCTTACCCGCATTTTACGAACTATGGTCGGACATTCAAACCTTCATTTAGCCGAACACATCCACTCCTGCTTTTGATGATGTATGGTTGAGCATTCGCACCTTTTCTTACCCATTTTTTACAAACTATGGTCGGACATTCACACCTTCTTGCAGCTGAACACCTCCTCTCCCGCTTATGATGATGTGTGGTTTGATATTCGAAAATTTTCTTTCATGTTTTCTAGCAATTATTGATGGACATTCAGACCTTCTTGCAGGTGAACACCTCCGCTCCCGCTTTTGATGATGTATAGTCGGGCTTTCGAGCCTTTTCTTCCCCGGTTTTTACAAAATTATTGTTGGACATTCAGACCTTCTTGCAGCCGAAAACCTCCGCTCCCTCTTTTGATCATACATTGTCGGGCATTCGCACCTTCTCTTACCCGCTTTTTACAAACCAGGGTCGGACTTTCACACCTTTTAGTAGCCGAACAACTCCGCTCCCGCTATTGATTGTGTACAGTCGGGTATTTTCACCTTTTCTTACCCGCTTTTTACCAACTATGGTCAGACATTCACACCTTCTTACAGTGGAACACCTCCGCTCCCTCTTTTGATGGTGTATGTTCGGGCATTCGAACCTTTTCTTACCCGTTTTTTACAAACTATGGTCGGACATTAAAACCTTCTTGTAGCCGAACACATCCACTCCTGCTTTTGATGATGTATGGTTGGGCATTCGTACCTTTTCTTACCCATTTTGCAGTAATTATGGGTGGACATTGACACCTTTTTGCATTTTAACACCTCCTCTCCCGCTTATGATTATGTGCGGTTTGATATTCGAAAATTCTCTTCCATGTTTTCTAGCAATTATTGATGGACATTCAGACCGTCTTGCAGCTGAACACCTCCGCTCCAGCTGTTGATGGTGTATAGTCGGGCTTTCGAGCCTTTTCTTCCCCGATTTTTACAAATTATGGATGGACATTCAGACCTTCTTTCTGCCGAAAACCTCCTTTTAGTAGCGGAACAACTCTGCTCCCGCTATTGATTGTGTACAATAGGGTATTTTAACCTTTTCTTACCTGCTTTTTGCCAATTATGGTTGGACATTCACACCTTCTTACAGCGGAACACCTCCGCTCCCTCCTTTGATGGTGTATGTTCGGGCATTCGAACCTTTTCTTACCCGCTTTTTACAAACTATGGTCAGACATTCAAACCTTCTTGTAGCCGAACACATCCACTCCTGCTTTTGATGATGGGTATTCAAACCTACTTGTTGCCCGCTTTTCATTAATTATGGGTGTACATACACACCTTGTCGCAGCCAAACACCTCCGCTCCCTGTTAGGATCATGTATGGTTGGGCATTCGTACCTTTTCTTACCCATTTTGCAGTAATTATGGGTGGACATTCACACCTTCTTGCATTTGAACACCTCCTCTCCCGCTTATGATCATGTGCGGTTTGATATTCGAAAATTCTCTTCCATGTTTTCTAGCAATTATTGATGGACATTCAGACCTTCTTGCAGCTGAACACCTCCGCTCCAGCTGTTGATGGTGTATAGTCGGGCTTTCGAGCCTTTTCTTCCCAGATTTTTACAAAATATGGATGGACATTCAGACCTTGTTTCAGCCGAAAACCTCCTCTCCCTCTTTTGATCATACATTGTCGGGCATTCACACCTTTTCTTACCCGCTTTTTACAAACCATGGTCGGACTTTCACACCTTTTAGTAGTGGAACAACTCTGCTCCCGCTATTGATTGTGTACAATCGGGTATTTTAACCTTTTCTTACCTGCTTTTTGCCAACTATGGTCGGACATTCACACCTTCTTACAGCGGAACACCTCCGCTCCCTCCTTTGATGGTGTATGTTCGGGCATTCGAACCTTTTCTTACCCGCTTTTTACAAACTATGGTCAGACATTCACACCTTCTTGCAGCCGAACACTTCCGCTCTACCTTTTAGTGTTCTATGGGGTATTCACACCTTTTTTTTCACCGCATTTTATAGATTATGGTTGTAAATTCTCACCCACTCGTATCCGAAGACCTCTCCTCCTGCTTTGGTTAATATATAGTCGGGCATTCAAACCTTTTCTTACCCGCTTTTTACAAATTATGGTCGAACATTCACACCTACTTGCAGCCGAACACCTCCGCTCCCGCTTTTGATGGTGTATAGTCGGGCTTTCGAGCCTTTTCTTCCCCGGTTTTTACAAATTATGGTTGGACATTCAGACCTGGCAGCCGAAAACCTCCGCTCCCTCTTTTGATCATACATTGTCAGGCATTCGCACCTACTTGCAGCCGAATACTTCCGCTCCACCTTTTAGTGATGTATGGTTGGCATTTGCACCTTTTCTTACCCTTTCTTACCCTACTGATTGCTTAAGATGAAGTTGTTTTTTCTCAAACTACAACATTTTTTTAATTGTTGAAACTTGATTTGAAGTGGATAAATAAGGAGGACAAACAGTTTTAAGTCAGGCTGATAGAAGGAATTAATTTTATAGCAAAATCTGTATTTCGTCATATGTCGAGAGATGCTTATTGCTGAAGAAGTTCTTTCTCATTCTACAAAGTACAACGTTGTATATCGTTGAAACTTGATTAGACATGAATAAATATGAAGGACAAAGCAGTCTTAACTTGGTTAGAGTTAAGGAATTCGTTTTATAGGAGAATCCGAATTCGTGCATAACTCGTAAAATAGAGCTTATTTTCGGATTCCTGAAGAATGAGTCTGGTTCTTTCTCATAATACAAAGTTTGTTGTTTATTGTTGAAACTTCATCAGAAGTGAAGAAATAAATGAATGCCTATCAACAAATGTGGGATCTAAACTCTAGTGCTTCCTCTAAAATAATTTTCTTTCTCAATTCAGAAATGTGTGTGTGTAAGTCACAACACCCGTGACACCAAAACGGCTTTCTTTTCTCTCTTTTCTCTACACTCTGCACTATGAGCACACACACCAAATCAGAAAGGCTTTTTTCTCTCTTTTCTACATTATGGACTGTGGGGACACAAAACCGCTCTCTCTTTTTTTTTTTGATTGTGTGCCAGGGCGTTGTCTCACGTATTAGATTATGCTTAAGATACGAATGGGTTTATCAGTCACATCAGAATCCATACATACTGATCCTCCCGTAATAAAATGGTCGGATCTTATCAAACACACTTTATTTCTTGTGACAATCAAGTCAGCGAAACAGCGTATACACGTCAAGACACTGAATCAAGTTTGCCACAAGAACTCATAAGTTTGGCAGTATTGCTCTGCCGTCAGCAATCATACACCCATTTTATTTTCGTGAGACATGTGCAGGCACCTGTTCATCTACTGTTCTATCACTATGAATTAGTTTATCTATTATCAATAAGGATACTTCTACAACTACTATCAAAGTATGTCCAGACTTCTTATGTTGTCAGTTGCTATATATGAATAAGTGGGTAGCTACTGACAAGCATTAAGCATGTCACACAGCCCAAACATATAACATTTCAGGACACACCACACAGTTAACAACCACAGTGAAGTGTCAAAGCCCAAACATGTAACATTCAACAGGACACTTACACAACACATTCAAATCAAACAGTCAGACAACATACAAGAACATATACCCCAGCCGGCATTGCTCCCTGCCTATTTTCCTACAGCTCACTATGTGTGCGCACACCTTTATTCACAAACTCTTCAACTTATACTCTTTTACCAAAGCTGTTACAGCTCGATTGGCCGAATACCCTTAGATCCTATTTCGGTGAATTTGACATCTGCCTTACATGTAACAGATTAGCGGTTTAGCAGTTTTAATTTAGTTTGAGTGAAGGAATTCATTTTATAGCAAAATCCGAAATCGTGAAGAACTCATGAAAGTAAGCTTATTCTTGGATTCCTGAAACTTTAGATTTGCTATTTCTTTTACTGCAAAGTACAACGTTGGTTTTTTTGTTTAAATCTTTCAAGACATGGTAAATATGATTTTTATATATATAATAAATATATTTATTTCTGTTTACAATATATGACATGTAATAGAACTGAACCGGACCGGGGGACAAGGAAAGAAGAAGAAGAAGAAGAGGAAAGAAGAGAAAAACAGAACATACATCGCATACAACACAGCTGTGGATATAGATGACCTGAGACGACATGATAATACATCAACTGCTTAGCGACCATGCTACTGGACTAATGAATGTGGTTGTGTGTGTGTGAGAACATGCAACACCCATGGCACAGGACCTACATGATAACCGTGCTTAGTTATGAGTGTATAAGCGTACAGGGCCACAATCCACAGCCCCCCCAAGCAATCAGAAGCAGGCAGAGAGGGCCACAAGACCCAGGCCACCAGCAGCCCCCACAGAGCACAGAACCCAGGAAGCCCACCGCAGGGGCAACCACGCATCCACCCAGAAGACTACAGAGGAAGCCCCCGGAAAGAGCCCCCATAAGCATAGGGCAGAGGCCTTCCGGGAGCCAGGGGCAACAGCCCACCGACGTCGCCAGGCCCCAGCCGCCCAGACATGGGCCGTGCACTGGATCCGGGCCCCAGGAGCCCGAGCGCCCCCCAAACCCCCCGGCAGAGGCCCCACCCAATACCCAGGAGGGCCAAGCGCCCCAGACAGCCACACAGTGGGTCAGTGCCTGCCCCAGCACCCCTGGCCAAGTGCCCTGGGAGTCAAGACGTGCCCACAGGTGGGTGAAGTCGCGAGCAGCGGAGAGAGGCCACGCCGCCCCCCCCATCGGGAGAAGCACAGGCAGGCCAGGCGACAGCAAGTCCAAGATCCAGGCCCAATCATTACCACACACACTTTCATGTCCCATACATCCACACGTCCTCCCTCCCTCGACTCCGCTGGGGTGTAGTGCAGCGGGCACACCAGGGGGCCAGCAGCCCCCCAGCCACCACAGACCCCAAACCAGCAGAACAATTAATTAATCCTCCTGGCCCCTCCCGCCCCGAGCAGCAACCAGGAAGCAGGGGTGTGCGAAGAAGACCCCTCCCCTCACCCTTCTGGCTCTTCAATATTTTCTAATAGTGAGCAATTAAAATTGAGGGGCAGCCAAACTTGTAGAACTGGGAGCGTGGCCCTCTGGGCAGCCTACATACCCAAAGAGCCCCGCCCACCAGATGCCACTCAGTGTAACCACCCCCCAAGACCTAATGTGTGTGTGTGAGTGTGTTTGATAAGTAGTAATGTCTAAGGTGTAATTAAAACAGGGGTGGGAACTGCAGAGGGCAACTACTGCAGAGTCCACTACACCCCACCGAACACACACGCCCCCAAAACCCTTCATGTGTGAGTGTGTGCTGTGTACAGGAGCCAGAAGGGAGAGGGGTATGGGGATATACACTGGGGGCAGCCAGGGACTGGCTGCAATAGGCATCCCCGCTACCAGGGAGCCAACACAGGACAGGAGGGCCTGATGTCCACCAGGCTCGGGGCCTGCAGCGACCATATTCTGGGAGCTACTGTACCCCCAGAAGGTACCCATCCCGCCCCACCCCACTCAACCCAACCCCACTCCGGAGGACCTCTACAAAAAACAAACAAACAACAACAAAAAACAAACAAACAAACCACCCGGTCACACCAGTCGCAGCAGCCCGGGCCTGAGACCCACCATCACCCAGGCCCCCCCAGGCCCCCCCTCAACAGGTGCGCTCTTGTGAAAAAGCAAACAGCGGCAGCAACAAAAACACAACGGGAACACCGTATTGAGGCTTTGTTCTGACCGCTCATTTGGTATGGCGTTTCTTTCAAGCAATTCTCCCGGTTAGCCCGCACTCGGCTCGCTCCCAGAGCCGTGTTAAAGTCTACTTCGCATTCACTCTCTTTTCTCAGCAGACTAAAAGAAAGTTTCATCTTGGGCTCCCTGAAACTTGCATCCTGCACCGCTGTTTGCTTTTTCACAAGAGTAGAGAAGAGTGCACCGTTCCCAGCGGCACTGCAGTACGGGGTCAATGCTTGGAGTGAACGGAGCAAGCTAATTTTTCAACTCCTATTGCTAAAAATCCATTTAATATGTAGTCCTCGTATAGAGGACATATCAGATATTAAACTGATAAGAACAGATACTACACTTGATCTTAGCCAAAAGGCCGAGAAGCGACAACTGTCCACTGGTTCACGTCCGAGGGCCCTTCCTGGCACAATGCGCACTTGTCCGCTAACACCCCTGTTCTTTTTATGGCCATAGGTGGCCAGAGTGTCACTTTGCACCTCCGCCCACCTGCTGCACTGAGCACTCTTCAGCCCTTTTAAATGGTATAACTTTGCACTCCCGCACGCTCCAGCAAGCACCATTCAAGCAACAACTTTGCACTCCAGCTTCGAACATCGGCACAGTCGCAACAAGTAAGGCGACTCTACTCAGAGAAGTCACTCTGCACAGTAACAAGATTTCTTTTGCACAGACAGAAAGGGCTTCACCCGCAAAGGTAAAGCCTGCCAAAAATAGAAACAACTCATTAGTGCTGCTCTCCACAGAAGTCTTTAGTAAAAGGCGAAAGACTTGTACGTTATGAATAGAAACCAGAGTACGATTATCCGTCACTGCGGGAGCAGGGCATCAGGCTAGTTGGCATAGCCACCTTCCCCATGGTGAGCTTTGCTTGGTTGAGACGCTTGCCCCCCCCCCCCCCCCCCCCCCCTTGCTCCTCGGCTGACCAAGTAGGAACAATCGGGCCCTATTCGATGGCTGCCTTGTCTTTTACTCTGTGCAAAAGACAAGGCAGCAACAAAAACACCACGGGAAAACCGTATTGAGGCTTTGTTCTGACCGCTCATTCGGTGTCGCGTTTCTTTCAAGCAATTCTCCCGGTTAGCCCGCACTCGGCTCGCTCCCAGAGCCGTGTTAAAGTCTACTTCGCATTCACTCTCTTTTCTCAGCAGACTCTTGGGATTTTATCAATAAAATCAATTCCTTCACTCAAACTATGTTAAAACTGCTTTGTCCTTCATATTTACCATGTCTAGAAAGATTTAAACAAAAAAACCAACGTTGTACTTTGCAGTAAAAGAAATAGCAAATCTAAAGTTTCAGGAATCCGAGAATAAGCTTACTTTCATGAGTTCTTCACGATTTCGGATTTTGCTATAAAATGAATTCCTTCACTCAAACTAAATTAAAACTGCTAAACCGCTAATCTGTTACATGTAAGGCAGATGTCAAATTCACCGAATTAGGATTATTCGGTATTCGGCCAATCGAGCTGTAGCAGCTTCGGTAAAAGAGTATAAGTTGAAGAGTTTGTGAATAAAGGTGTGCGCACACATAGTGAGCTGTAGGAAAATAGGCAGGGAGCAATGCCGGCTGGGGTATATGTTCTTGTATGTTGTCTGACTGTTTGATTTGAATGTGTTGTGTAAGTGTCCTGTTGAATGTTACATGTTTGGGCTTTGACACGCTTCACTGTGGTTGTTAACTGTGTGGTGTGTCCTGAAATGTTATATGTTTGGGCTGTGTGACATGCTTAATGCTTGTCAGTAGCTACCCACTTATTCATATATAGCAACTGACAACGTAAGAAGTCCGGACATACTTTGATAGAGTAGTTGTAGAAGTATCCTTATTGATAATAGATAAACTAATTCATAGTGATAGAACAGTAGATGAACAGGTGCCTGCACATGTCTCACGAAAATAAAATGGATGTATGATTGCTGACGGCAGAGCAATACTGCCAAACTTATGAGTTCTTGTGGCAAACTTGATTCAGTGTCTTGACGTGTATACGCTGTTTCGCTGACTTGATTGTCACAAGAAACAAAGTGTGTTTGATAAGATCCGACCATTTTATTACGGGAGGATCAGTATGTACCGATTCTGATGTGACTGATAAACCCATTCGTATCTTAAGCACAATCTAATACGTCAGACAACGCCCTGGCACACGATAAAAAAAAAAAGAGAGAGCGGTTTTGTGTCCCCACAGTCCATAATGTAGGAAAGAGAGAAAAAACCCTTTCTGATTTGGTGTGTGTGCTCATAGTGCAGAGTGTAGAGAAAAGAAAGCCGTTTTGGTGTCACGGGTGTTGTGACTTACACACACACATTTCTAAATTGAGAAAGGAAATTATTTTAGAGGAAGCACTAGAGTTTAGATCCCACATTTGTTGATAGGCATTCATTTATTTCTTCACTTCTGATAAAAATGATAAGACTGACCTAAAGAATTGGAGGCCCATCACATTTTTAAACTTTGACTGTAAACTTTTTAGCAAGGTTTTAACGACACGGATGTCCTCTGTTTTAGAGGAGGTAATTCACCCAGACCAGGCTTGTGCCATCTCAGAGAGACAACTCACCGACAGCCTCGTACTGATTCGAGACATCATTGATTACGCTAGAGACAGAAACACCCGGCTTGTCATCTTAAATTTAGACTTTGAAAAAGCTTTTGATCGGGTCTCGCATCAATATCTCTTTCAGGTGTTGCAGCCATCGAATAGGGCCCGATTGTTCCTACTTGGTGAGATTTGCTTGGTTGAGACGCTTGCTCCCCCCCCTTGCTCCTCGGCTGACCAAGTAGGAACAATTGGGCCCTATTCGATGGCTGCCTTGTCTTTTACTCTGTGCAAAAGACAAGGCAGCCACAAACACCACGGGAAAACCGTATTGAGGCTTTGTTCTGACCACTCATTCGGTGTCGCGTTTCTTTCAAGCAATTCTCCCGGTTAGCCCACACTCGGCTCGCTCCCAGAGCTGTGTTAAAGTCTACTTCGCATTCACTCTCTTTTCTCAGCAGATTAAAAGAAAGTTTCATCTTGGGCTCCCTGAAACTTCCATCCTGCACCGCTGTTTGCTTTTTCACAAGAGCAGAGAAGAGCGCACCGTTCCCAGCGGCACTGCAGTACTGGGTCAATGCTTGGAGTGAACGGAGCAAGCTTCTTTTTCAACTCCTATTCTTAAAAATCCATTTAATATGTAGTCCTCGTATAGAGGACATATTAAACTGATAAGAACAGATACTACACTTGATCTTAGCCAAAAGGCCGAGAAGCGATAACTGTCCACTGTTTCAGGTCCGAGGGCCCTTGCTGGCTCAATGCGCACTTGTAGCAGTGTTCTTTTTATGGCCATAGGTGGCCAGAGTGTCACGTTGCACCTCCGCCCACCCGCTGCACTGAGCACTCTTCAGCCCTTTTAAATGGTATAACTTTGCACTCCCGCATGCTCCAGCAAGCACCATTCAAGCAACAACTTTGCACTCCAGCTTCGAACATCGGCACAATCGCAACAAGTAAGGCGACTCTACTCAGAGAAGTCACTCTGCACAGTAACAAGATTTCTTTTGCACAGACAGAAAGGGCTTCACCTGCAAAGGTAAAGCCTGCCAAAAATAGAAACAACTCATTAGTGCTGCTCTCCACGAAAGTCTTTAGTAAAAGGCGAAAGACTTGTATGTTATGAAGAGAAACCAGAGTACGATTATCCGTCACTGCGGGAGCAGGGCATCAGGCTAGTTGCCATAGCCACCTTCCCCATGGTGAGCGTTGCTTGGTTGAAACGCTTGCCCCTGTGCAATCGACAAGGCAGCAACAAAAACACCACGGGAACACCGTATTGAGGCTTTGTTCTGACCGCTCATTCGGTGTCGCGTTTCTTTCAAGCAATTCTCCCGGTTAGCCCACACTCGGCTCGCTCCCAGAGCCGTGTTAAAGTCTACTTCGCATTCACTCTCTTTTCTCAGCAGACTCTTGGGATTTTATCTATAAAATGAATTCCTTCACTCAAACTATGTTAAAACTGCTTTGTCCTTCATATTTACCATGTCTAGAAAGATTTAAACAAAAAAAAAACAACGTTGTACTTTGCAGTAAAAGAAAGAGCAAATCTAAAGTTTCAGGAATCCGAGAATAAGCTTACTTTCATGAGTTCTTCAAGATTTCGGATTTTGCTATAAAATGAATTCCTTCACTCAAACTAAATTAAAACTGCTAAACCGCTAATCTGTTACATGTAAGGCAGATGTCAAATTCACCGAAATAGGATCTAAGGGTATTCGGCCAATCGAGCTGTAGCAGCTTCGGTAAAAGAGTATAAGTTGAAGAGTTTGTGAATAAAGGTGTGCGCACACATAGTGTGCTGTACGAAAATAGGCAGGGAGCAATGCCGGCTGGGGTATATGTTCTTGTATGTTGTCTGACTGTTTGATTTGAATGTGTTGTGTAAGTGTCCTGTTGAATGTTACATGTTTGGGCTTTGACACGCTTCACTGTGGTTGTTAACTGTGTGGTGTGTCCTGAAATGTTATATGTTTGTGCTGTGTGACATGCTTAATGCTTGTCAGTAGCTACCCACTTATTCATATATAGCAACTGACAACATAAGAAGTCCGGACATACTTTGATAGTAGTTGTAGAAGTATCCTTATTGATAATAGATCACTAATTCATAGTGATAGAACAGTAGATGAACAGGTGCTTGCACATGTCTCACGAAAATAAAATGGGTGTATGATTGCTGACGGCAGAGCAATACTGCCAAACTTATGAGTTCTTGTGGCAAACTTGATTCAGTGTCTTGACGTGTATACGCTGTTTCGCTGACTTGATTGTCACAAGAAACAAAGTGTGTTTGATAAGATCCGACCATTTTATTACGGGAGGATCAGTATGTATGGATTCTGATGTGACTGATAAACCCATTCGTATCTTAAGCATAATCTAATACGTGAGACAACGCCCTGGCACACGATAAAAAAAAAAAAAGAGAGAGAGCGGTTTTGTGTCCCCACTGTCCATAATGTAGAAAAGAGAGAAAAAAGCCTTTCTGATTTGGTGTGTATGCTCATAGTGCAGAGTGTAGAGAAAAGAAAGCCGTTTTGGTGTCACGGGTGTTGTGACTTACACACACACATTTCTAAATTGAGAAAGGAAATTATTTTAGAGGAAGCACTAGAGTTTAGATCCCACATTTGTTGATAGGCATTCATTTATTTCTTCACTTCTGATGAAGTTTCAACAATAAACAACAAACTTTGTATTATGAGAAAGAACTTCTTCAGCAATAAGCATCTCTCGACATATGACGAAATACAGATTTTGCTATAAAATTAATTCCTTCTATCAGCCTGACTTAAAACTGTTTGTCCTCCTTATTTATCCACTTCAAATCAAGTTACAACAATTAAAAAAAATTTGTAGTTTGAGAAAGAACAACTTAATCTTCAGCAATCAGTATAAAAAGAGGTGCAAATGCCAACCATACATACCTAAAAGGTGGAGCGGAAGTATTCAGCTGCAAGTAGGTGTGAATGTTCGACCATAATTTGTAAAAAGCGGGTAAGAAAAGGTTCGAATGCCCGACTATATATTAACAAAAGCGGGAGGAGAGGTCTTCGGATGAGAGTGGGTGAGAATTTCCAACCATAATCTATAAAATACGGTGAAAAAAAATATGTGAATGCCTCATAGAACACTAAAAGCGGAAGTGTTCGGCTGCAAGAAGGTGTGAATGTCCGACTATATTTGGTGAAAAGCAGGTGAAGCAAGGTCTGAATGCCCAACCTTACATCATCAAAAGCGAGATCAGAGGTGTTTGGCTGCAAGAAGGCCATAGTTTGCCAAAAGCGGGTAAGGTGCGAATGTCCGACTAAATATCAACAAAATTTGGGGCAGAGGTCTTCGGATGCAAGTGGGTGTGAATATCCAACCATACAAGTATGGTGGAGAGGAAGCTGTGAATAGCCGACCATAGTTTGGAAAAAGCGGGTAAGAAAAGGTTTGAATACCCGAACATACACCATCAAAGAGGGAGCGGAGGTGTTCCGCTGTAAGACGGTGTGAATGTCCGATCATAGTTGGTAAAAAGCGGGTAAGAAAAGGGTAAAATACCCGACTGTACACAATCAAAAGAGGGAGCGGAGTTGTTCAGCTAAGAGAAGGTGTGAAAGTCCGACCATGGTTTGTAAAAAGCGGGTAAGAAAAGGTTCGTATGCCCGAAAATACACTATCAAAACCGGAAGCGTAGGTGTTCGGCTGCAAGAAGGTGTGAACGTCCGACCAAAGTTTGTAAAAAAGCAGTTAAGAAAAGGTTCGAATATCTAACCAAACATAATCAAAAGCGGGAGCAGAGCTGTTCGACTGCAAGTAGGTGTGAATGTCAGAGAATAATTTGCAAAAAGCTGATGAGAAAGGGTGAGAAATCCCGACTATACACCATCAAATGCGGGAGCGGAGTTGTTCGGCTGTGAGTAGGTGTGATTCTCCAACCATAATTGCTGAAAAATGTGTTAGAAAAGGTAAGAATGCCGGTCCATACATCATCAAAAGCGGGAGAGGTGGTGTTCGGCTGCAAGTAGGTGTGAATGTCCATTAATAATTGCTTTAAAACATGAAAGAAAATTTTCGAATATCAAACCTTACATGATCATTAGCGGGAGAGGAGGTGTTCAGCTGCAAGAAGATGTGAATATCCACCCATAATTACTGAAAAATGGGTAGGAAAAGATGCGAATGTCCAACCATAAATCATCAAAAGCAGGAGTGGAGTTGTTCGGCTACAAGAAGGTATGAAAGTCCAACCATGGTTTGTAAAATGCGGGTAAGAGAAGGTTCGAATACCCGAATATATACCATCAAAAGCGGAAGCCGGGGTGTTCGGCTGCAAGAACGTGTGAACGTCCGACCATAGTTTGTAAAAAGCAGTTAAGAAAAGGTTTGAATATCCAACCGAACATAATCAAAAGCGGGAGCAGAGTTGTTCGACTGCAAGTAGGTGTGAATGTCAGATCATAATTGCTGAAAAATGTGATAGAAAAGACTAGAATGCCGGGCAATACATCATCAAAAGCGGGAGAGGTGGTTTTTCGGCTGCAAGTAGGTGTGAATGTCCAGCCATAATTACTCACAAACGGGGGAAGAAAAGGTAGTATTTCCAGACCACACATGATCAAAACAGGGAATGGAGGTGGTTCAGCTGCAAGGTGTGAATGTCTGACTAAAGTTTGTAAAAACCGTGTAAGACAAGGGGCGAATGCCCGACAATGTATGATCAAAAGAGGGAGCGGAGGTTTTCGGCTGCAAGGTCTGAATGTCCAACCATAATTTGTAAAAATCGGGGAAGAAAAGGCTCGAAAGCCAGACTATACACCATCAAAAGCGGGAGCAGAGGTGTTCAGGTGCAAGAAGGTCTGAATGTCCGACCAACAATTACTGAAAAATGGGTAAGAAAAGGTGCGAATGCCAAATCATACATCATCAAAAGCAGGAGCGGATGTGTTCGGCTACAAGAAGGTTTGAATGTCCAACCATAGTAAGTAATAGGTGGGTAAGAAAAGGCTCGAATGCCCAACTATACACCATCAAAAGCGGAAGCGGAGGTGTTCGGCTGCAAGACGGTGTGAACGTCCAACCAAAGTTTGTAAAAAGCATTAAGAAAAGGTTCGAATATCCAACCGAACATAATCAAAAGCGGGAGCAGAGCTGTTCGACTGCAAGTAGGTGTGAATATCAGATCATAATTTGCAAAAAGCTGATGAGAAAGGGTGAGAATGCCCGACTATACACTGTCAAATGTGGGAGCGGAGGTGTTCGTCTGTGAGTAGGTGTGAATGTCCGACCATAATTGCTGAAAAATGTGTTAGAAAAGGTAAGAATGCCGGACCATATATCATCAAAAGCGGGAGAGGTTGTGTTCGGCTGCAAGAAGGTGTGAATGTCCAGCCATAATTACTCACAAACGGGTAAGAAAAGGTACTATTGCCAGACCATATATGATCAAAACAGGGAGCGGAGGTGGTTCAGCTGCAAGAAGGTTTGAATGTCCGACTAAAGTTTGTAAAAAGCGGGTAAGACAAGGTGTGAATGCCCGACAATGTATGATCAAAAGAGGAGCGGAGGTTTTCGGCTGCAAGAAGGTCTGAATGTCCACCCATAATTACTGAAAAATGGTTAAGAAAAGGTGCGAAAGCCCAACCGCACATGATCATAAGTGGATGAGAAGGTGTTCGACTCCAAGTAGGTGTGAATGTAAGATCATAATTTGTAAAAAGCGGGTAAGAAAAGGTAAGAATGCCCAACCATAAATTATCAAAAGCGGCAGCAGAGTTTCGGCTGGTATTTATCAATGTCTAGATAGATTTCAACAAAAAACAACGTTGTACTTTGCAGTAAAAGAAAGTGCAAATCAAAAGTTTTAGGAATCCGAGAATAAGCTTATTTTCATGAGTTCTGCACGATTTTGGATTTTATGTATAAAATGAATTTCTTCACGCAAACTAAGTTAACACTGCTTTGTCCTTCATATGTACCCATTTCTACATATATTTCAAGCATAAACTTCCTCATATTACCCTGAATGAGAAAGAGCCACACTTGTGATTAAGCCATACCTCCCTTTTGAGGAGTTCTGCATGATTTGGGATTTTATCTATAAAATTAATTCCTTCACTCAAACTATGTTAAAACGGCTTTTACCTTCATATTTATCAATGTCTCGATAGATTTAAACAAAAAACAACGTTGTACTTTGCAATAAAAGAAAGAGCAAATCAAAAGTTTTAGGAATCCGAGAATAAGCTTATTTTCATGAGTTCTGCACGATTTCGGATTTTATGTATAAAATGAATTCATTCACTCAAACCATGTTAAAACTGCTTTTTCCTTCATATTTATCAATGTCTAGATCGACTTCAACAAAGAACAACATTGTATTTTGCAGTAGAAGAAAGAGCAAAACTGAAGGATCAGGAATCCGAGAATAAGCTTCTTTTCATACGTTCTGCATGATTTGGGATTTTATGTATAAAATGAATTCCTTCACTCAAACTAAGTTAACACTGCTTTGTCCTTCATATGTACCCATTTCTACATATATTTCAAGCATAAACTTCCTCATACTACCCTGAATGAGAAAGAACCACACTTGTGATTAAGCCATACGCCCCTTTTGAGGAGTTCTGCATGATTTGGGATTTTATCTATAAAATCAATTCCTTCACTCAAACTATGTTAAAACGGCTTTTACCTTCATATTTATCAATGTCTCGATAGATTTAAACAAAAAAACAACGTTGTACTTTGCAGTAAAAGAAAGAGCCAATCAAAAGTTTTAGGAATCCGAGAATAAGCTTATTTTCATGAGTTCTGCACGATTTCGGATTTTATGTATAAAATGAATTCATTCACTCAAACCAAGTTAAAACTGCCTTTTCCTTCATATTTATCAATGTCTAGATCGACTTCAACAAAGAACAACATTGTATTTTGCAGTAGAAGAAAGAGCAACACTGAAGGATCAGGAATCCGAGAATAAGCTTATTTTCTTATGGGCAAGTGGGAACTGCTTTGTCCTTCATATTTATCAATGTGTAGATGGATTTCAACTTCTTCTACTGAAAAGTCCAATGTTTTTCTTTGTAGAAGTCGATCTAGACATTGATGAATATGGAAGGACAAAGCAGTTTTAACTTGGTTAAAAACCATGGTCGGACTTTCACACCTTCTTGTAATGGAACACCTCCGCTCCCGCTATTGATTGTGTACAGTAGGGTATTTTAACCTTTTCTTACCCGCTTTTTACCAACTATGGTCGGACATTCACACCGTCTTACAGCGGAACACCTCCGCTCCTGCTTTTTATGGTGTATAGTCGGGCATTCGAACCTTTTCTTACCCGCTATTTACAAACTATGGTAGGACATTCAAACCTTCGTGTATCCGAAAACCTCCGCTCTCTCTTTTGATCATACATTGTCGGACATTCGCACCTTTTCTTACCCGCTTTTTACAAACCATGGTCGGACTGTCACACCTTCTTGTAGCCAAACACATCCGCTCCCGCTATTGATTGTGTACAGTCGGGTATTTTAACCTTTTCTTACCCGCTTTTTACCAAGTATGGTCGGACATTCACACCTTCGTACAGCGGAACACCTCCGCTCCCTCTTTTGATGGTGTATGTTCGGGCACTCGAACCTTTTCTTACCCGCTTTTTACAAACTATGGTCAGACATTCAAACCTTCTTGTAGCCGAACACATCCACTCCTGCTTTTGATGATGGGTATTCAAACCTACTTGTTGCCCGCTTTTCATTAATTATGGGTGGACATACACACCTTGTCGGTGCCAAACACCTCCGCTTCCTGTTTTGATCATGTATGATTGGACATTCGCACCTTTTCTCACCCGCTTTTTACTATGGTCGGCCATTCACAGCTTCCTCTCCACCATACTTGTATGGTGGGATATTCACACCCACTTGCATCCGAAGACCTCCGCCCCCACTTTTGTTGATATTTAGTCGGTCATTCGCAGCTTACCCGCTTTTGGCAAACTATGGCCTTCTTTCAGCCAAACACCTCTGATCTCGTTTTTGATGATGTAAGGTTGGGCATTCAGACCTTGCTTCACCTGCTTTTCACCAAATATAGTCGAACAGTCACACCTTCTTGCAGCCGAACACTTCTGCTCCACCTTTTAGTGTTCTATGGGGTATTCACACCTTTTTTTTCACCTTATTTTATTGATTATGGTTGGAAATTCTCACCCACTCTTATCCGAAGACCTCTCCTCCTGCTTTTGTTAATATATAGTTTGGTTTCAAACCTTTTCTTACCCGCTTTTTACAAATTATGGTCGAACATTCACACCTACTTGCAGCCGAACACCTCCGCTCCCGCTTTTGATGGTGTATAGTCGGGCTTTCGAGCCTTTTCTTCCCCGGTTTTTACAAATTATGGTTGTACATTCAGACCTTGCAGCCGAAAACCTCCGCTCCCTCATTTGATCATACATTGTCAGGCATTCGCACCTTGTCTTACCCGCTTTTTATAAACTTTAGTCAGACATTCACACCTTGCAGCTGAACCACCTCCGCTCCCTGTTTTGATAATGTATGGTCTGGCAATACTACCTTTTCTTACCGGTTTGTGAGTAATTATGGCTGGACATTCACTCCTACTTGCAGCCGAACACCACTTTTCCCACTTTTGATGATGTATGGTCAAGGATTCTAGTCTTTTCTAACACATTGTTCAGCAATTATGGTTTGATATTCACACCTACTCACAGCCGAACACTTCCGCTCCCGCATTTGATGGTGTATAGTCGGGCATTCTCACCCTTTCTCATCAGCTTTTTGCAAATTATGATCTGACATTCACACCTACTTGCAGTCGAACAGCTCTGCTCCCGCTTTTGATTATGTTTGGTTGGATATTCGAAACTTTTCTTCACTGCTTTTTACAAACTTTGGTCGGACGTTCACACCTTCTTGCAGCCGAACACCCCGGCTTCCGCTTTTGATGGTATATATTCGGGCATTCGAACCTTTTCTTACCCGCTTTTTACAAACCATGGTCGGACTTTCACACCTTCTTGTAGCCGAACAACTCCGCTCCCTCTTTTGAGGGTGTATGTTCGGGCATTCGAACCTTTTCTTACCCGCATTTTACGAACTATGGTCGGACATTCAAACCTTCTTTTAGCCGAACACATCCACTCCTGCTTTTGATGATGTATGGTTGAGCATTCGAACCTTTTCTTACCCATTTTTTACAAACTATGGTCGGACATTCACACCTTCTTGCAGCTGAACACCTCCTCTCCCGCTTATGATGATGTGTGGTTTGATATTCGAAAATTTTCTTTCATGTTTTCTAGCAATTATTGATGGACATTCAGACCTTCTTGCAGCTGAACACCTCCGCTCCCGCTTTTGATGATGTATAGTCGGGCTTTCAAGCCTTTTCTTCCCCGGTTTTTACAAAATTATTGTTGGACATTCAGACCTTCTTGCAGCCGAAAACCTCCGCTCCCTCTTTTGATCATACATTGTCGGGCATTCGCACCTTCTCTTACCCGCTTTTTACAAACCAGGGTCGGACTTTCACACCTTTTAGTAGCCGAACAACTCCGCTCCCGCTATTGATTGTGTACAGTCGGGTATTTTCACCTTTTCTTACCCGCTTTTTACCAACTATGGTCAGACATTCACACCTTCTTACAGTGGAACACCTCCGCTCCCTCTTTTGATGGTGTATGTTCGGGCATTCGAACCTTTTCTAACCCGCTTTTTACAAACTATGGTCGGACATTAAAACCTTCTTGTAGCCGAACACATCCACTCCTGCTTTTGATGATGTATGGTTGGGCATTCGTACCTTTTCTTACCCATTTTGCAGTAATTATGGGTGGAAATTCACACCATTTTGCATTTTAACACCTCCTCTCCCGCTTATGATCATGTGCGGTTTGATATTCGAAAATTCTCTTCCATGTTTTCTAGCAATTATTGATGGACATTCAGACCTTCTTGCAGCTGAACACCTCCGCTCCAGCTGTTGATGGTGTATAGTCGGGCTTTCGAGCCTTTTCTTCCCCGATTTTTACAAATTATGGATGGACATTCAGACCTTCTTTCAGCCGAAAACCTCCACTCCCTCTTTTGATCATACATTGTCGGGCATTCGCACCTTTTCTTACCCGTTTTTACAATTCATGGTCGGACTTTCACACCTTTTAGTAGCGGAACAACTCTGCTCCCGCTATTGATTGTGTACAATAGGGTATTTTAACCTTTTCTTACCTGCTTTTTGCCAATTATGGTTGGACATTCACACCTTCTTACAGCGGAACACCTCCGCTCCCTCCTTTGATGGTGTATGTTCGGGCATTCGAACCTTTTCCTACCCGCTTTTTACAAACTATGGTCAGACATTCAAACCTTCTTGTAGCCGAACACATCCACTCCTGCTTTTGATGATGGGTATTCAAACCTACTTGTTGCCCGCTTTTCATTAATTATGGGTGGACATACACACCTTGTCGCAGCCAAACACCTCCGCTCCCTGTGAGGATCATGTATGGTTGGGCATTCGTACCTTTTCTTACCCATTTTGCAGTAATTATGGGTGGACATTCACACCTTCTTGCATTTGAACACCTCCTCTCCCGCTTATGATCATGTGCGGTTTGATATTCGAAAATTCTCTTCCATGTTTTCTAGCAATTATTGATGGACATTCAGACCTTCTTGCAGCTGAACACCTCCGCTCCAGCTGTTGATGGTGTATAGTCGGGCTTTCGAGCCTTTTCTTCCCAGATTTTTACAAAATATGGATGGACATTCAGACGTTGTTTCAGCCGAAAACCTCCGCTCCCTCTTTTGATCATACATTGTCGGGCATTCGCACCTTTTCTTACCCGCTTTTTACAAACCATGGTCGGACTTTCACACCTTTTAGTAGTGGAACAACTCTGCTCCCGCTATTGATTGTGTACAATCGGGTATTTTAACCTTTTCTTACCTGCTTTTTGCCAACTATGGTCGGACATTCACACCTTCTTACAGCGGAACACCTCCGCTCCCTCCTTTGATGGTGTATGTTCGGGCATTCGAACCTTTTCTTACCCGCTTTTTACAAACTATGGTCAGACATTCACACCTTCTTGCAGCCGAACACCTCCGCTCCCGCTTTTGATGGTGTATAGTCGGGCTTTCGAGCCTTTTCTTCCCCGGTTTTTACAAATTATGGTTGGACATTCAGACCTTGCAGCCGAAAACCTCCGCTCCCTCTTTTGATCATACATTGTCAGGCATTCGCACCTACTTGCAGCCGAATACTTCCGCTCCACCTTTTAGTGATGTATGGTTGGCATTTGCACCTTTTCTTACCCTTTCTTACCCTACTGATTGCTTAAGATTAAGTTGTTTTTTCTCAAACTACAACATTTTTTTAATTGTTGAAACTTGATTTGAAGTGGATAAATAAGGAGGACAAACAGTTTTAAGTCAGGCTGATAGAAGGAATTAATTTTATAGCAAAATCTGTATTTCGTCATATGTCGAGAGATGCTTATTGCTGAAGAAGTTCTTTCTCATTCTACAAAGTACAACGTTGTTTATCGTTGAAACTTGATTAGACATGAATAAATATGAAGGACAAAGCAGTCTTAACTTGGTTAGAGTTAAGGAATTCGTTTTATAGGAGAATCCGAATTCGTGCATAACTCGTAAAATAGAGCTTATTTTCGGATTCCTGAAGAATGAGTCTGGTTCTTTCTCATAATACAAAGTTTGTTGTTTATTGTTGAAACTTCATCAGAAGTGAAGAAATAAATGAATGCCTATCAACAAATGTGGGATCTAAACTCTAGTGCTTCCTCTAAAATAATTTCCTTTCTCAATTCAGAAATGTGTGTGTGTAAGTCACAACACCCGTGACACCAAAACGGCTTTCTTTTCTCTCTTTTCTCTACACTCTGCACTGTGAGCACACACACCAAATCAGAAAGGCTTTTTTCTCTCTTTTCTACATTATGGACTGTGGGGACACAAAACCGCTCTCTCTTTTTTTTTTTGATTGTGTGCCAGGGCGTTGTCTCACGTATTAGATTATGCTTACGATACGAATGGGTTTATCAGTCACATCAGAATCCATACATACTGATACTCCCGTAATAAAATGGTCGGATCTTATCAAACACACTTTGTTTCTTGTGACAATCAAGTCAGCGAAACAGCGTATACACGTCAAGACACTGAATCAAGTTTGCCACAAGAACTCATAAGTTTGGCAGTATTGCTCTGCCGTCAGCAATCATACACCCATTTTATTTTCGTGAGACATGTGCAGGCACCTGTTCATCTACTGTTCTATCACTATGAATTAGTTTATCTATTATCAATAAGGATACTTCTACAACTACTATCAAAGTATGTCCAGAC
Source organism: Leuresthes tenuis (assembly GCF_036924035.1). Classification (NCBI taxonomy): domain Eukaryota; kingdom Metazoa; phylum Chordata; class Actinopteri; order Atheriniformes; family Atherinopsidae; genus Leuresthes; species Leuresthes tenuis. The sequence goes on along the minus strand of NW_027325401.1, from coordinate 665,134 downwards.
TTCTTATGTTGTCAGTTGCTATATATGAATAAGTGGGTAGCTACTGACAAGCATTAAGCATGTCACACAGCCCAAACATATAACATTTCAGGACACACCACACAGTTAACAACCACAGTGAAGTGTCAAAGCCCAAACATGTAACATTCAACAGGACACTTACACAACACATTCAAATCAAACAGTCAGACAACATACAAGAACATATACCCCAGCCGGCATTGCTCCCTGCCTATTTTCCTACAGCTCACTATGTGTGCGCACACCTTTATTCACAAACTCTTCAACTTATACTCTTTTACCAAAGCTGCTACAGCTCGATTGGCCGAATACCCTTAGATCCTATTTCGGTGAATTTGACATCTGCCTTACATGTAACAGATTAGCGGTTTAGCAGTTTTAATTTAGTTTGAGTGAAGGAATTCATTTTATAGCAAAATCCGAAATCGTGAAGAACTCATGAAAGTAAGCTTATTCTCGGATTCCTGAAACTTTAGATTTGCTCTTTCTTTTACTGCAAAGTACAACGTTGTTTTTTTTTGTTTAAATCTTTCTGGACATGGTAAATATGAAGGACAAAGCAGTTTTAACATAGTTTGAGTGAAGGAATTCATTTTATAGATAAAATCCCAAGAGTCTGCTGAGAAAAGAGAGTGAATGCGAAGTAGACTTTAACACGGCTCTGGGAGCGAGCCGAGTGTGGGCTAACCGGGAGAATTGCTTGAAAGAAACGCGACACCCGAATGAGCGGTCAGAACAAAGCCTCAATACGGTGTTCCCGTGGTGTTTTTGTTGCTGCCTTGTCGATTGCACAGGGGCAAGCGTTTCAACCAAGCAACGCTCACCATCGGGAAGGTGGCTATGGCAACTAGCCTGATGCCCTGCTCCCGCAGTGACGGATAATCGTACTCTGGTTTCTCTTCATAACATACAAGTCTTTCGCCTTTTACTAAAGACTTTCGTGGAGAGCAGCACTAATGAGTTGTTTCTATTTTTGGCAGGCTTTACCTTTGCGGGTGAAGCCCTTTCTGTCTGTGCAAAAGAAATCTTGTTACTGTGCAGAGTGACTTCTCTGAGTAGAGTCGCCTTACTTGTTGCGATTGTGCCGATGTTCGAAGCTGGAGTGCAAAGTTGTTGCTTGAATGGTGCTTGCTGGAGCATGCGGGAGTGCAAAGTTATACCATTTAAAAGGGCTGAAGAGTGCTCAGTGCAGCGGGTGGGCGGAGGTGCAACGTGACACTCTGGCCACCTATGGCCATAAAAAGAACACTGCTACAAGTGCGCATTGTGCCAGCAAGGGCCCTCGGACCTGAAACAGTGGACAGTTATCGCTTCTCGGCCTTTTGGCTAAGATCAAGTGTAGTATCTGTTCTTATCAGTTTAATATGTCCTCTATACGAGGACTACATATTAAATGGATTTTTAAGAATAGGAGTTGAAAAAGAAGCTTTGCTCCGTTCACTCCAAGCATCGACCCAGTACTGCAGTGCCGCTGGGAACGGTGCGCTCTTCTCTGCTCTTGTGAAAAAGCAAACAGCGGTGCAGGATGGAAGTTTCAGGGAGCCCAAGATGAAACTTTCTTTTAATCTGCTGAGAAAAGAGAGTGAATGCGAAGTAGACTTTAACACAGCTCTGGGAGCGAGCCGAGTGTGGGCTAACCGGGAGAATTGCTTGAAAGAAACGCGACACCGAATGAGTGGTCAGAACAAAGCCTCAATACGGTGTTCCCGTGGTGTTTGTGGCTGCCTTGTCTTTTGCACAGAGTAAAAGACAAGGCAGCCATCGAATAGGGCCCGATTGTTCCTACTTGGTCAGCCGAGGAGCAAGGGGGGGGAGCAAGCGTCTCAACCAAGCAAATCTCACCAAGTAGGAACAATCGGGCCCTATTCGATGGCTGCAACACCTGAAAGAGATATTGATGCGAGACCCGATCAAAAGCTTTTTCAAAGTCTAAATTTAAGATGACAAGCCGGGTGTTTCTGTCTCTAGCGTAATCAATGATGTCTCGAATCAGTACGAGGCTGTCGGTGAGTTGTCTCTCTGAGATGGCACAAGCCTGGTCTGGGTGAATTACCTCCTCTAAAACAGAGGACATCCGTGTCGTTAAAACCTTGCTAAAAAGTTTACAGTCAAAGTTTAAAAGTGTGATGGGCCTCCAATTCTTTAGGTCAGTCTTATCATTTTTATCAGAAGTGAAGAAATAAATGAATGCCTATCAACAAATGTGGGATCTAAACTCTAGTGCTTCCTCTAAAATAATTTCCTTTCTCAATTTAGAAATGTGTTAGAAAAGGTAAAAATGCCGGTCCATACATAATCAAAATCGGGAGAGGTGGTGTTCAGCTGCAAGAAGGTCTAAATGTCCATCAATAATTGCTAGAAAACATGAAAGAAACTTTTCCAAAATCAAACCGCACATGATCATAAGTGGGATAGGAGGTGTTCAGCTGCAAGGTGTGAATGTCCACCCATAATTCCTGAAAAATGGGCAAAAAAAAGGTGTGAATGCCCAACCATACATTATCAAAAGCAGGAGTGGAAGTGTTCGGCTACAAGAAGGTGTGAACGTCCAACCAAAATATGTAAAAAGCAGTTAAGAAAAGGTTCGAATATCCAACCAAACATAATCAAAAGCGGGAGCAGAGCTTTTCGACTGCAAGTAGGTGTGAATGTCAGATCATAATTTGCAAAAAGCTGATGAGAAAGGGTGAGAATGCCCGACTATACATCATCAAATGCGGGAGCGGAGTTGTTCGGCTGTGAGTAGGTGTGAATCTCCGACCATAATTGCTGAAAAATGTGTTAGAAAAGGTAAAAATGCCGGTCCATACATCATCAAAAGCGAGAGGGGTTGTGTTCGGCTGCAAGTAGGTGTGAATGTCCAGCCATAATTACTCACAAACGGGTAAGAAAAGGTAGTATTGCCAGACCATATATGATCAAAACAGGGAGCGGAACTAAAGTTCAAATATATTAACAAAAGCGGGAGGAGAGGTCTTCGGATGAGAGTGGTTGAAAATTTCCGACCATAATGTATAAAATGCGGTGAAAAAAAGGTGTGATAGAACACTAAAAGGTGGAGCGGAAGTGTTCGGCTGCAAGAAGGTGTGAATGTCCGACTATATTTGGTGAAAAGCAGGTGAAGCAAGGTCTGAATGCCAAACCTTACATCATCAAATGCGAGATCAGAGGTGTTTGGCTGCAAGAAGGCCATAGTTTGCCAAAATCGGGTAAGGTGCGAATGTCCGACTAATTATCAAAAAAATTTGGATTAGAGGTCTTCGGATGCAAGTGGGTGTGAATATCCAACCATACAAGTATGGTGGAGAGGAAGCTGTGAATAGCCGACCATAGTTTGGAAAAAGCGGGTAAGAAAAGGTTTGAATACCCGAACATACACCATCAAAAGAGGGAGCGGAGGTGTTCCGCTGTACGAAGGTGTGAATGTCCGACCATAGTTGGTAAAAGGCGGGTAAGAAAAGGTTAAAATACCCGACTGTACACAATCAATAGCGGGAGCGGATGTGTTCGGCTACAAGAAGGTGTGAAAGTCCGACCATGGTTTGTAAAAAGCGGGTAAGAAAAGGTGTGAATGTCCGTTAATGTATGATCAAAAGAGAGAGCGGAGGTTTTCGGATACAAGAAGGTTTGAATGTCCCACCATAGTTTGTAAAAAGCGGGTAAGAAAAGGTTCGAATGCCCGACTATACACCATCAAAAGCGGGAGCGGAGGTGTTCCGCTGTAAGACGGTGTGAATGTCCGACCATAGTTGGTAAAAAGCGGGTAAGAAAAGGTTAAAATACCCGACTGTACACAATCAATAGCAGGAGTGGAGTTGTTCGGCTACAAGAAGGTGTGAAAGTCCGACCATGGTTTGTAAAAACCGGGAAGAAAAGGCTCGAAAGCCCGACTATACACCATCAAAAAGAAGGTTTGAATGTCCATCAATAATTGCTTTAAAACAAGAAAGTAAATTTTCGAATATCAAACCATACATGATCATAAGCGGAAGAGGAGGTGTTCCGCTGTAAGACGGTGTGAATGTCCGACCATAGTTGGTAAAAAGCGGGTAAGAAAAGGTTAAAATACCCGACTGTACACAATCAATAGCGGGAGCGGAGTTGTTCGGCTACTAAAAGGTGTGAAAGTCCGACCCTGGTTTGTAAAAAGCGGGTAAGAAAAGGTTCGAATGCCCGAACATACACCATCAAAAGAGGGAGCGGAGGTGTTCCGCTGTAAGACGGTGTGAATGTCCGATCATAGTTGGTAAAAAGCGGGTAAGAAAAGGTTAAAATACCCGACTGTACACAATCAAAAGAGGGAGCGGAGTTGTTCAGCTAAGAGAAGGTGTGAAAGTCCGACCATGGTTTGTAAAAAGCGGGTAAGAAAAGGTTCGTATGCCCGAATATACACTATCAAAACCGGAAGTGTAGGTGTTCGGCTGCAAGAAGGTGTGAACGTCCGACCAAAGTTTGTAAAAAAGCAGTTAAGAAAAGGTTCCCCCACAGAGCACAGAACCCAGGAAGCCCACCGCAGGGGCAACCACGCATCCACCCAGAAGACTGCAGAGGAAGCCCCCGGAAAGAGCCCCCATAAGCATAGGGCAGAGGCCCTCCGGGAGCCAGGGGCAACAGCCCACCGACGTCGCCAGGCCCCAGCCGCCCAGACATGGGCCGTGCACTGGATCCGGGCCCCAGGAGCCCGAGCGCCCCCAAACCCCCCGGCAGAGGCCCCACCCAATACCCAGGAGGGCCAAGCGCCCCAGACAGCCACACAGTGGGTCAGTGCCTGCCCCAGCACCCCTGGCCAAGTGCCCTGGGAGTCAAGACGTGCCCACAGGTGGGTGAAGTCGCGAGCAGCGGAGAGAGGCCACGCCGCCCCCCCCATCGGGAGAAGCACAGGCAGGCCAGGCGACAGCAAGTCCAAGATCCAGGCCCAATCATTACCACACACACTTTCATGTCCCATACATCTACACGTCCTCCCTCCCTCGACTCCGCTGGGGTGTAGTGCAGCGGGCACACCAGGGGGCCAGCAGCCCCCCAGCCACCACAGACCCCAAACCAGCAGAACAATTAATTAATCCTCCTGGCCCCTCCCGCCCCGAGCAGCAACCAGGAAGCAGGGGTGTGCGAAGAAGACCCCTCCCCTCACCCTTCTGGCTCTTCAATATTTTCTAATAGTGAGCAATTAAAATTGAGGGGCAGCCAAATTTGTAGAACTGGGAGCGTGGCCCTCTGGGCAGCCTACATACCCAAAGAGCCCCGCCCACCAGATGCCACTCAGTGTAACCACCCCCCAAGACCTAATGTGTGTGTGTGAGTGTGTTTGATAAGTAGTAATGTCTAAGGTGTAATTAAAACAGGGGTGGGAACTGCAGAGGGCAACTACTGCAGAGTCCACTACACCCCACCGAACACACACGCCCCCAAAACCCTTCATGTGTGAGTGTGTGCTGTGTACAGGAGCCAGAAGGGAGAGGGGTATGGGGATATACACTGGGGGCAGCCAGGGACTGGCTGCAATAGGCATCCCCGCTACCAGGGAGCCAACACAGGACAGGAGGGCCTGATGTCCACCAGGCCAGGGGCCTGCAGCGACCATATTCTGGGAGCTACTGTACCCCCAGAAGGTACCCATCCCGCCCCACCCCACTCAACCCAACCCCACTCCGAAGGACCTCTACAAAAAACAAACAAACAACAACAAAAAACAAACAAACAAACCACCCGGTCACACCAGTCGCAGCAGCCCGGGCCTGAGACCCACCATCACCCAGGCCCCCCCAGGCCCCCCCTCAACAGGTGCGCTCTTGTGAAAAAAAAAACAGCGGCAGCAACAAAAACACAACGGGAACACCGTATTGAGGCTTTGTTCTGACCGCTCATTTGGTATGGCGTTTCTTTCAAGCAATTCTCCCGGTTAGCCCGCACTCGGCTCGCTCCCAGAGCTGTGTTAAAGTCTACTTCGCATTCACTCTCTTTTCTCAGCAGATTAAAAGAAAGTTTCATCTTGGGCTCCCTGAAACTTGCATCCTGCACCGCTGTTTGCTTTTTCACAAGAGCAGAGAAGAGCGCACCGTTCCCAGCGGCACTGCAGTACTGGGTCAATGCTTGGAGTGAACGGAGCAAGCTTCTTTTTCAACTCCTATTCTTAAAAATCCATTTAATATGTAGTCCTCGTATAGAGGACATATTAAACTGATAAGAACAGATACTACACTTGATCTTAGCCAAAAGGCCGAGAAGCGATAACTGTCCACTGTTTCAGGTCCGAGGGCCCTTGCTGGCACAATGCGCACTTGTAGCAGTGTTCTTTTTATGGCCATAGGTGGCCAGAGTGTCACGTTGCACCTCCGCCCACCCGCTGCACTGAGCACTCTTCAGCCCTTTTAAATGGTATAACTTTGCACTCCCGCATGCTCCAGCAAGCACCATTCAAGCAACAACTTTGCACTCCAGCTTCGAACATCGGCACAATCGCAACAAGTAAGGCGACTCTACTCAGAGAAGTCACTCTGCACAGTAACAAGATTTCTTTTGCACAGACAGAAAGGGCTTCACCCGCAAAGGTAAAGCCTGCCAAAAATAGAAACAACTCATTAGTGCTGCTCTCCACGAAAGTCTTTAGTAAAAGGCGAAAGACTTGTATGTTATGAAGAGAAACCAGAGTACGATTATCCGTCACTGCGGGAGCAGGGCATCAGGCTAGTTGCCATAGCCACCTTCCCCATGGTGAGCGTTGCTTGGTTGAAACGCTTGACCCTGTGCAATCGACAAGGCAGCAACAAAAACACCACGGGAACACCGTATTGAGGCTTTGTTCTGACCTCTCATTCGGTGTCGCGTTTCTTTCAAGCAATTCTCCCGGTTAGCCCACACTCGGCTCGCTCCCAGAGCCGTGTTAAAGTCTACTTCGCATTCACTCTCTTTTCTCAGCAGACTCTTGGGATTTTATCTATAAAATGAATTCCTTCACTCAAACTATGTTAAAACTGCTTTGTCCTTCATATTTACCATGTCTAGAAAGATTTAAACAAAAAAAAACAACGTTGTACTTTGCAGAAAAAGAAAGAGCAAATCTAAAGTTTCAGGAATCCGAGAATAAGCTTACTTTCATGAGTTCTTCACGATTTCGGATTTTGCTATAAAATGAATTCCTTCACTCAAACTAAATTAAAACTGCTAAACCGCTAATCTGTTACATGTAAGGCAGATGTCAAATTCACCGAAATAGGATCTAAGGGTATTCGGCCAATCGAGCTGTAGCAGCTTTGGTAAAAGAGTATAAGTTGAAGAGTTTGTGAATAAAGGTGTGCGCACACATAGTGAGCTGTAGGAAAATAGGCAGGGAGCAATGCCGGCTGGGGTATATGTTCTTGTATGTTGTCTGACTGTTTGATTTGAATGTGTTGTGTAAGTGTCCTGTTGAATGTTACATGTTTGGGCTTTGACACTTCACTGTGGTTGTTAACTGTGTGGTGTGTCCTGAAATGTTATATGTTTGGGCTGTGTGACATGCTTAATGCTTGTCAGTAGCTACCCACTTATTCATATATAGCAACTGACAACATAAGAAGTCTGGACATACTTTGATAGTAGTTGTAGAAGTATCCTTATTGATAATAGATAAACTAATTCATAGTGATAGAACAGTAGATGAACAGGTGCCTGCACATGTCTCACGAAAATAAAATGGGTGTATGATTGCTGACGGCAGAGCAATACTGCCAAACTTATGAGTTCTTGTGGCAAACTTGATTCAGTGTCTTGACGTGTATACGCTGTTTCGCTGACTTGATTGTCACAAGAAACAAAGTGTGTTTGATAAGATCCGACCATTTTATTACGGGAGGATCAGTATGTATGGATTCTGATGTGACTGATAAACCCATTCGTATCGTAAGCATAATCTAATACGTGAGACAACGCCCTGGCACACAATCAAAAAAAAAAGAGAGAGCGGTTTTGTGTCCCCACAGTCCATAATGTAGAAAAGAGAGAAAAAAGCCTTTCTGATTTGGTGTGTGTGCTCACAGTGCAGAGTGTAGAGAAAAGAGAGAAAAGAAAGCCGTTTTGGTGTCACGGGTGTTGTGACTTACACACACACATTTCTGAATTGAGAAAGGAAATTATTTTAGAGGAAGCACTAGAGTTTAGATCCCACATTTGTTGATAGGCATTCATTTATTTCTTCACTTCTGATGAAGTTTCAACAATAAACAACAAACTTTGTAGAATGAGAAAGAACTTCTTCAGCAATAAGCATCTCTCGACATATGACGAAATACAGATTTTGCTATAAAATTAATTCCTTCTATCAGCCTGACTTAAAACTGTTTGTCCTCCTTATTTATCCACTTCAAATCAAGTTTCAACAATTAAAAAAATGTTGTAGTTTGAGAAAAAACAACTTCATCTTAAGCAATCAGTAGGGTAAGAAAGGGTAAGAAAAGGTGCAAATGCCAACCATACATCACTAAAAGGTGGAGCGGAAGTATTCGGCTGCAAGTAGGTGCGAATGCCTGACAATGTATGATCAAAAGAGGGAGCGGAGGTTTTCGGCTGCAAGGTCTGAATGTCCAACCATAATTTGTAAAAACCGGGGAAGAAAAGGCTCGAAAGCCCGACTATACACCATCAAAAGCGGGAGCGGAGGTGTTCGGCTGCAAGTAGGTGTGAATGTTCGACCATAATTTGTAAAAAGCGGGTAAGAAAAGGTTCGAATGCCCGAACATACACCATCAAAAGAGGGAGCGGAGGTGTTCCACTGTAAGAAGGTGTGAATGTCTGACCATAGTTGGTAAAAAGCGGGTAAGAAAAGGTGAAAATACCCGACTGTACACAATCAATAGCGGGAGCGGAGTTGTTCGGCTACTAAAAGGTGTGAAAGTCCGACCCTGGTTTGTAAAAAGCGGGTAAGAGAAGGTGCGAATGCCCGACAATGTATGATCAAAAGAGGGAGCGGAGGTTTTCGGCTGCAAGAAGGTCTGAATGTCCAACAATAATTTTGTAAAAACCGGGGAAGAAAAGGCTCGAAAGCCCGACTATACATCATCAAAAGCGGGAGCGGAGGTGTTCAGCTGCAAGAAGGTCTGAATGTCCATCAATAATTGCTAGAAAAAATGAAAGAAAATTTTCGAATATCAAACCACACATCATCATAAGCGGGAGAGGAGGTGTTCAGCTGCAAGAAGGTGTGAATGTCCGACCATAGTTTGTAAAAAATGGGTAAGAAAAGGTGCGAATGCTCAACCATACATCATCAAAAGCAGGAGTGGATGTGTTCGGCTAAAAGAAGGTTTGAATGTCCGACCATAGTTCGTAAAATGCGGGTAAGAAAAGGTTCGAATGCCCGAACATACACCATCAAAAGAGGGAGCGGAGGTGTTCCGCTGTAAGACGGTGTGAATGTCCAACAATAGTTGGTATAAAGCGGGTAAGAAAAGGTTAAAATACCCGACTGTACACAATCAAAAGCGGAAGCGGAGGTGTTCGGCTGCAAGAAGGTGTGAAAGTCCGACCATGGTTTGTAAAAAGCGGGTAAGAAAAGGTTCGAATGCCCGAATATATACCATCAAAAGCGGAAGCGGAGGTGTTCGGCTGCAAGAAGGTGTGAATGTCCGACCAAAGTTTGTAAAAAGCAGTGAAGAAAAGTTTCGAATATCCAACCAAACATAATCAAAAGCGGAAGTGTTCGGCTGTGAGTAGGTGTGAATGTCAAACCATAATTGCTGAAAAATGGGCAAAAAAAAGGTGTGAATGCCCAACCATACATCATCAAAAGCAGGAGTGGAAGTGTTTGGCTACAAGAAGGTGTGAACGTCCAACCAAAATATGTAAAAAGAAGTTAAGAAAAGGTTCGAATATCCAACCAAACATAATCAAAAGCGGGAGCAGAGCTGTTCGACTGCAAGTAGGTGTGAATGTCAGATCATAATTTGCAAAAAGCTGATGAGAAAGGGTGAGAATGCCCGACTATACATCATCAAATGCGGGAGCGGAGTTGTTCGGCTGTGAGTAGGTGTGAATGTCCAGCCATAATTACTCACAAACGGGTAAGAAAAGGTAGTATTGCCAGACCATATATGATCAAAACAGGGAGCGGAGGTGGTTCAGCTGCAAGAAGGTTTGAATGCCCGACTAAAGTTCAAATATATTAACAAAAGCGGGAGGAGAGGTCTTCGGATGAGAGTGGTTGAAAATTTCCAACCATAATGTATAAAATGCGGTGAAAAAAAGGTGTGATAGAACACTAAAAGGTGGAGCGGAAGTGTTCGGCTGCAAGAAGGTGTGAATGTCCGACTATATTTGGTGAAAAGCAGGTGAAGCAAGGTCTGAATGCCCAACCTTACATCATCAAAAGCAAGATCAGAGTTGTTAGGCTGCAAGAAGGCCAAAGTTTGCCAAAAGCGGGTAAGGTGCGAATGTCCGACTAAATATCAACAAAATTTGGGGCGGAGGTTTTCGGATGCAAGTGGTTGTGAATATCCCACCATACAAGTATGGTGGAGAGGATGCTGTGAATAGCCGACCATAGTTTGGAAAAAGCGTGTAAGAAAAGGTTTGAATGCCCGAACATACACCATCAAAAGAGGGAGCGGAGGTGTTCCGCTGTACGAAGGTGTGAATGTCCGACCATACTTGGTAAAAAGCGCGTAAGAAAAGGTTAAAATACCCGACTGTACACAATCAATAGCGGGAGCGGATGTGTTCGGCTACAAGAAGGTGTGACAGTCCGACCATGGTTTGTAAAAAGCGGGTAAGAAAAGGTGCGAATGTCCGACAATGTATGATCAAAAGAGAGAGCGGAGGTTTTCGGATACACGAAGGTTTGAATGTCCTACCATAGTTTGTAAAAAGCGGGTAAGAAAAGGTTCGAATGCCCGACTATACACCATAAAAAGCGGGAGCGGAGGTGTTCCGCTGTAAGACGGTGTGAATGTCCGACCATAGTTGGTAAAAAGCGGGTAAGAAAAGGTTAAAATACCCGACTGTACACAATCAATAGCGGGAGCGGAGTTGTTCGGCTACAAGAAGGTGTGAAAGTCCAACCATGGTTTGTAAAAAGCAGTTAAGAAAAGGCTCGAATATCCAACCAAACATAATCAAAAGCGGGAGCAGAGCTGTTCGACTGCAAGTAGGTGTGAATGTCCAGCCACAATTACTAACAAACGGGGGAAGAAAAGGTAGTATTGCCAGACCATACATGATCAAAACAGGGAGCGGAGGTTCAGCTGCAAGGTGTTAATGTCTGACTATAGTTTGTAAAAAGCGGGTAAGACAAGGTGCGAATGCCCAACAATGTATGATCAAAAGAGAGAGCGGAGGTGTTCGGCTGCAAGGTCTGAATGTCCAACCATAATTTGTAAAAACCGGGTAAGAAAAGGCTCGAAAGCCCGACTATACATCATCAAAAGCGGGAGCGGAGGTGTTCAGCTGCAAGAAGGTGTGAATGTTCGACTAAAGTTTGTAAAAAGCTGGTAAGACAAGGAGCGATGTCCCGACATTGTATGATCAAAAGCGGGAGCGGAGGTGTCCGGCTGTGAGTAGGTGTGAATGTCCGACCATAATTGCTGAAAAATGTGTTAGAAAAGGTAAGAATACTGGACCATACATCATCAAAAGCGGGAGAGGTGGTGTTCCGCTGCAAGAAGGTGTGAAAGTCCGACAATGGTTTGTAAAAGGCGGGTAAAAAAAGGTTCAAATGCCCGATCATATTTATTGCTATAAAATGAATTGCTTTGCTCAAACCAAGTTAAAACTGCTTTGTCCTTCCATATTCATCAATGTCTAGATCGACTTCAACAAAGAAAAACATTGGACTTTGCAGTAGAAGAAGTTGAAATCCATCTACACATTGATAAATATGAAGGACAAAGCAGTTCCCACTTGCCCATAAGAAAATAAGCTTATTCTCGGATTCCTGATCCTTCAGTGTTGCTCTTTCTTCTACTGCAAAATACAATGTTGTTCTTTGTTGAAGTCGATCTAGACATTGATAAATATGAAGGAAAAAGCAGTTTTAACTTGGTTTGAGTGAATGAATTCATTTTATACATAAAATCCGAAATCGTGCAGAACTCATGAAAATAAGCTTATTCTCGGATTCCTAAAACTTTTGATTGGCTCTTTCTTTTACTGCAAAGTACAACGTTGTTTTTTTTGTTTAAATATATCGAGACATTGATAAATATGAAGGTAAAAGCCGTTTTAACATAGTTTGAGTGAAGGAATTGATTTTATAGATAAAATCCCAAATCATGCAGAACTCCTCAAAAGGGGCGTATGGCTTAATCACAAGTGTGGTTCTTTCTCATTCGGGGTAGTATGAGGAAGTTTATGCTTGAAATATATGTAGAAATGGGTACATATGAAGGACAAAGCAGTGTTAACTTAGTTTGAGTGAAGGAATTCATTTTATACATAAAATCCCAAATCATGCAGAACGTATGAAAAGAAGCTTATTCTCGGATTCCTGATCCTTCAGTTTTGCTCTTTCTTCTACTGCAAAATACAATGTTGTTCTTTGTTGAAGTCGATCTAGACATTGATAAATATGAAGGAAAAAGCAGTTTTAACTTGGTTTGAGTGAATGAATTCATTTTATACATAAAATCCGAAATCGTGCAGAACTCATGAAAATAAGCTTATTGTCGGATTCCTAAAACTTTTGATTTGCTCTTTCTTTTATTGCAAAGTACAACGTTGTTTTTTTGTTTAAATCTATCGAGACATTGATATATATGAAGGTAAAAGCCGTTTTAACATAGTTTGAGTGAAGGAATTGATTTTATAGATAAAATCCCAAATCATGCAGAACTCCTCAAAAGGGGCGTATGGCTTAATCACAAGTGTGGTTCTTTCTCATTCGGGGTAGTATGAGGAAGTTTATGCTTGAAATATATGTAGAAATGGGTACATATGAAGGACAAAGCAGTGTTAACTTAGTTTGAGTGAAGGAATTCATTTTATACATAAAATCCCAAATAATGCAGAACGTATGAAAAGAAGCTTATTCTCGGATTCCTGATCCTTCAATTTTGCTCTTTCTTCTACTGCAAAATACAATGTTGTTCTTTGTTGAAGTCGATCTAGACATTGATAAATATGAAGGAAAAAGCAGTTTTAACTTGGTTTGAGTGAATGAATTCATTTTATACATAAAATCCGAAATCGTGCAGAACTCATGAAAATAAGCTTATTGTCGGATTCCTAAAACTTTTGATTTGCTCTTTCTTTTATTGCAAAGTACAACGTTGTTTTTTTGTTTAAATCTATCGAGACATTGATATATATGAAGGTAAAAGCCGTTTTAACATAGTTTGAGTGAAGGAATTAATTTTATAGATAAAATCCCAAATCATGCAGAACTCCTCAAAAGGGAGGTATGGCTTAATCACAAGTGTGGCTCTTTCTCATTCAGGGTAATATGAGGAAGTTTATGCTTGAAATATATGTAGAAATGGGTACATATGAAGGACAAAGCAGTGTTAACTTAGTTTGCGTGAAGAAATTCATTTTATACATAAAATCCGAAATCGTGCAGAACTCATGAAAATAAGCTTATTCTCGGATTCCTAAAACTTTTGATTTGCACTTTCTTTTACTGCAAAGTAAAACGTTGTTTTTTGTTGAAATCTATCTAGACATTGATTACATTCACACCTACTTGCAGTCGAACACCTTCTCATCCACTTATGATCATGTGCGGTTGGGCTTTCGCACCTTTTCTTACCCATTTCAGTAATTATGGGTGGACATTCAGACCTTCTTGCAGCCGAAAACCTCCGCTCCTCTTTTGATCATACATTGTCGGGCATTCACACCTTGTCTTACCCGCTTTTTACAAACTTTAGTTGGACATTCAAACCTTCTTGCAGCTGAACCACCTCCGCTCCCTGTTTTGATCATATATGGTCTGGCAATAGTACCTTTTCTTACCCGTTTGTGAGTAATTATGGCTGGACATTCACACCTTCTTGCAGCCGAACACAACCTCTCCCGCTTTTGATGATATATGGTCCGGCCTTCTTACCTTTTCTAACACATTTTTCAGCAATTATGGTTGGACATTCACACCTACTCACAGACGAACACCTCCGCTCCCACATTTGATAGTGTATAGTCGGGCATTCTCACCCTTTCTTATCAGCTTTTTGCAAATTATGATCTGATATTCACACCTACTTGAAGTCGAACAGCTCTGCTCCCGCTTTTGATTATGTTTGGTTGGATATTCGAACATTTTCTTAATGCTTTTTACAAACTTTGGTCGGACGTTCACACCGTCTTGCAGCCGAACACCTCCGCTTCCGCTTTTGATGGTGTATAGTCGGGCATTCGAGCCTTTTCTTACCCACCTATTACTTACTATGGTTGGACATTCAAACCTTCTTGTAGCCGAACACATCCGCTCCTGCTTTTGATGATGTATGATTTGGCATTTGCACCTTTTCTTACCCATTTTTCAGTAATTATTGGTCGGACATTCAGACCTTCTTGCACCTGAACACCTCTGCTCCCGCTTTTGATGGTGTATAGTCGGGCTTTCGAGCCGTTTCTTCCCCGATTTTTACAAATTATGGTTGGACATTCAGACCTTGCAGCCGAAAACCTCCGCTCCCTCTTTTGATCATACATTGTCGGGCATTCGCCCCTTGTCTTACACGGTTTTTACAAACTTTAGTCAGACATTCACACCTTGCAGCTGAACCACCTCCATTCCCTGTTTTGATCATGTGTGGTCTGGAAATACTACCTTTTCTTCCCCCGTTTGTGAGTAATTATGGCTGGACATTCACACCTACTTGCAGCCGAAAAACCACCTCTCCCGCTTTTGATGATGTATTGTCCGGCATTCTAGTCTTTTCTATCACATTTTTCAGCAATTATGATCTGACATTCACACCTACTTGCAGTCGAACAGCTCTGCTCCCGCTTTTGATTATGTTCGGTTGGATATTCAAACCTTTTCTTAACTGCTTTTTACAAACTTTGGTCGGACGTTCACACCTTCTTGCAGCCGAACACCCCCGCTTCCGCTTTTGATGGTATATATTCGGGTATTCGAACCTTCTCTTACCCGCTTTTTACAAACCATGGTTGGACTTTCATACCTTCTTGTAGCTGAACAACTCCACTCCTGCTTTTGATGATTTATGGTTGGACATTTGCATCTTTTCCTACCCATTTTTCAGTAATTATAGGTGGATATTCACATCTTCTTGCAGCTGAACACCTCCTCTCCCGCTAATGATCATGTAAGGTTTGATATTCGAAAATTTTCTTTCATGTTTTAAAGCAATTATTAATGGACATTCACACCTACTTGCAGCCGAACATCACCTCTCCCGCTTTTGATGATGTATGGACCGGCATTCTTACCTTTTCTAACACATTTTTCAGCAATTATGGTTGGAGAATCACACCTACTCACAGCCGAACAACTCCGCTACCGCATTTGATGGTGTATAGTCGGGATTTCTCACCCTTTCTCATCAGCTTTTTGCAAATTATTCTCTGACATTCACACCTACTTCCAGTCGAACAGCTCTGCTCCCGCTTTTGATTATGTTTGGTTAGATATTCGAACATTTTCTTAACTGCTTTTTTACAAACTTTGGTCGGACGTTCACACCTTCTTGCAGCCGAACACCTACACTTCCGGTTTTGATAGTGTATATTAGGGCATACGAACCTTTTCTTACCCGCTTTTTACAAACCATGGTCGGACTTTCACACCTTCTCTTAGCTGAACAACTCCGCTCCCTCTTTTGATTGTGTACAGTCGGGTATTTTAACCTTTTCTTACCTGCTTTTTACCAACTATGATCGGACATTCACACCGTCTTACAGCGGAACACCTCCGCTCCCTCTTTTGATGGTGTATGTTTGGGCATTCGAACCTTTTCTTACCCGCTTTTTACAAACCAGGGTCGGACTTTCACACCTTTTAGTAGCCGAACAACTCCGCTCCCGCTATTGATTGTGTACAGTCGGGTATTTTAACCTTTTCTTACCCGCTTTTTAACAACTATGGTCGGACATTCACACCGTCTTACAGCGGAACACCTCCTCTCCCGCTTATGATCATGTACGGTTTGATATTCGAAAATTTACTTTCTTGTTTTAAAGCAATTATTGATGGACATTCAAACCTTCTTTTTGATGGTGTATAGTCGGGCTTTCGAGCCTTTTCTTCCCGGTTTTTACAAACCATGGTCGGACTTTCACACCTTCTTGTAGCCGAACAACTCCGCTCCTGCTATTGATTGTGTACAGTGGGGTATTTTAACCTTTTCTTACCCGCTTTTTACCAACTATGGTCGGACATTCACACCGTCTTACAGCGGAACACCTCTGCTCCCGCTTTTGATGGTGTATAGTCGGGCATTCGAACCTTTTCTTACCCGCTTTTTACAAACTATGGTGGGACATTCAAACCTTCTTGTATCCGAAAACCTCCGCTCTCTCTTTTGATCATACATTGTCGGACATTCGCACCTTTTCTTACCCGCTTTTTACAAACCATGGTCGGACTTTCACACCTTCTTGTAGCCGAACACATCCGCTCCCGCTATTGATTGTGTACAGTCGGGTATTTTAACCTTTTCTTACCCGCTTTTTACCAACTATGGTCGGACATTCACACCTTCGTACAGCGGAACACCTCCGCTCCCTCTTTTGATGGTGTATGTTCGGGTATTCAAACCTTTTCTTACCCGCTTTTTCCAAACTATGGTCGGCTATTCACAGCTTCCTCTCCACCATACTTGTATGGTTGGATATTCACACCCACTTGCATCCGAAGACCTCTGCCCCAAATTTTTTTGATATTTAGTCGGACATTCGCACCTTACCCGCTTTTGGCAAACTATGGCCTTCTTGCAGCCAAACACCTCTGATCTCGCATTTGATGATGTAAGGTTTGGCATTCAGACCTTGCTTCACCTGCTTTTCACCAAATATAGTCGGACATTCACACCTTCTTGCAGCCGAACACTTCCGCTCCACCTTTTAGTGTTCTATCACACCTTTTTTTCACCGCATTTTATACATTATGGTCGGAAATTTTCAACCACTCTCATCCGAAGACCTCTCCTCCCGCTTTCTTTAATATATTTGAACTTTAGTCGGACATTCAAACCTTCTTGCAGCTGAACCACCTCCGCTCCCTGTTTTGATCATATTATGGTCTGGCAATACTACCTTTTCTTACCCGTTTGTGAGTAATTATGGCTGGACATTCACACCTACTTGCAGCCGAACACAACCCCTCTCGCTTTTGATGATGTATGGACCGGCATTTTTACCTTTTCTAACACATTTTTCAGCAATTATGGTCGGAGATTCACACCTACTCACAGCCGAACAACTCCGCTCCCGCATTTGATGATGTATAGTCGGGCATTCTCACCCTTTCTCATCAGCTTTTTGCAAATTATGATCTGACATTCACACCTACTTGCAGTCGAACAGCTCTGCTCCCGCTTTTGATTATGTTTGGTTGGATATTCGAACCTTTTCTTAACTTCTTTTTACATATTTTGGTTGGACGTTCACACCTTCTTGTAGCCGAACACTTCCACTCCTGCTTTTGATGATGTATGGTTGGGCATTCACACCTTTTTTTTGCCCATTTTTTAGGAATTATGGGTGGACATTCACACCTTGCAGCTGAACACCTCCTATCCCACTTATGATCATGTGCGGTTTGATTTTCGAAAAGTTTCTTTCATGTTTTCTAGCAATTATTGATGGACATGTAGACCTTCTTGCAGCTGAACACCTCCGCTCCTGCTTTTGATCATACATTGTCAGGCATTCGCACCTTGTCTTACCCACTTTTTACAAACTTTAGTCGAACAGTCACACCTACTTGCAGCCGAACACAACCTCTCTCGCTTTTGATGATGTATGGACCGGCATTCTTACCTTTTCTAACACATTTTTCAGCAATTATGGTCAGAGATTCACACCTACTCACAGCCGAACAACTCCGCTCCCGCATTTGAAGGTGTATAGTCGGGCATTCTCACCCTTTCTCATCAGCTTTTTGCAAATTATGATCTGACATTCACACCTACTTCCAGTCGAACAGCTCTGCTCCCGCTTTTGATTATGTTTGGTTGGATATTCGAACCTTTTCTTAACTTCGTTTTACATATTTTGGTTGGACGTTCACACCTTCTTGTTGCCGAACACTTCCACTCCTGCTTTTGATGATGTATGGTTGGGCATTCACACCTTTTTTTTGCCCATTTTTTAGGAATTATGGGTGGACATTCACACCTTGCAGCTGAACACCTCCTGTCCCACTTATGATCATGTGCGGTTTGATTTTCGAAAAGTTTCTTTCATGTTTTCTAGCAATTATTGATGGACATGTAGACCTTCTTGCAGCTGAACACCTCCGCTCCCGCTTTTGATCATACATTGTCAGGCATTCGCACCTTGTCTTACCCACTTTTTACAAACTTTAGTCGAACAGTCACACCTACTTGCAGCCGAACACAACCTCTCTCGCTTTTGATGATGTATGGACCGGCATTCTTACCTTTTCTAACACATTTTTCAGCAATTATGGTCGGAGATTCACACCTACTCACAGCCGAACAACTCCGCTCCCGCATTTGAAGGTGTATAGTCGGGCATTCTCACCCTTTCTCATCAGCTTTTTGCAAATTATGATCTGACATTCACACCTACTTGCAGTCGAACAGCTCTGCTCCTGCTTTTGATTATGTTTGGTTGGATATTCGAACCTTTTCTTAACTGCTTTTTACAAACTTTGGTTGGACGTTCACACCTTCTTGTAGCCGAACACATGCACTCCTGCTTTTGATGATGTATGGTTGGGCATTCGCACCTTTTTTTTACCCATTTTTCAGGTATTATGGGTGGACATTCACACCTTCTTGCAGCTGAACACCTCCTCTCCCACTTATGATCATGTGTGGTTTGATTTTCGAAAATTTTCTTTCATGTTTTCTAGCAATTATTGATGGACATTTAGACCTTCTTGCAGCTGAACACCACCTCTCCCGATTTCGATGATGTATGGACCGGCATTTTTACCTTTTCTAACACATTTTTCAGCAATTATGGTTGGAGATTCACACCTACTCACAGCCGAACAACTCCGCTCCCGCATTTGATGGTGTATAGTCGGGCATTCTCACCCTTTCTCATCAGCTTTTTGCAAATTATGATCTGACATTCACACCTACTTCCAGTCGAACAGCTCTGCTCCCGCTTTTGATTATGTTTGGTTAGATATTCGAACCTTTTCTTAACTGCTTTTTACAAACTTTGGTCGGACGTTCACAATATCTTGCAGCCGAACACCTCCGCTTCCGCTTTTGATGGTGTATATTTGGGCATACGAACCTTTTCTTACCCGCTTTTTACAAACCAAGGTCGGACTTTCACACCTTCTCTTAGCTGAACAACTCCGCTCCCTCTTTTGATTGTGTACAGTCGGGTAATTTAACCTTTTCTTACCCGCTTTTTACCATCTATGGTCGGACATTCACACCGTCTTACAGCGGAACACCTCCGCTCCCTCTTTTGATGATGTATGGTTAGGCATTCGCACCTTTTCTTACCCATTTTTCAGTAATTATGGGTAGACATTCACACCTTCTTGCAGCTGAACACCTCCTCTCCCGCTTATGATCATGTGCAGTTTGATATTCGAACATTTTCTTTCATGTTTTCTAGCAATTATTGATGGACATTCAGACCACCGTCCTGCAGCTGAACACCTCCGCTCCCACTTTTGATGGTGTATAGTCGGGCTTTCGAGCCTTTTCTTCCCCGGTTTTTACAAATTATGGTTGGACATTCAGACCTTCTTGCAGCCGAAAACCTCCACTCCCTCTTTTGATCATACATTGTCGGGCATTCGCACCTTTTCTTACCCGCTTTTTACAAACCATGGTCGGACTTTCACACCTTTTAGTAGCCGAACAACTCCGCTCCCGCTATTGATTGTGTACAGTCGGGTATTTTAACCTTTTCTTACCCGCTTTTTACCAACTATGGTTGGACATTCACACCTTCTTACAGCAGAACACCTCCGCTCCCTGTTTTGATTATGTATGGTTTGACATTCGCACCTTCTCTCACCCGCCTTTTACTATGGTCGGCCATTCACAGCTTCCTCTCCACCATACTTGTATGGTGGGATATTCACACCCACCTGCATCCGAAGACCTCCGCCCCCACTTTTGTTGATATTTAGTCGGTCATTCGCACCTTACCCGCTTTTGGCAAACTATGGCCTTCTTGCAGCCAAACACCTCTGATCTCGCTTTTGATGATGTAAGGTTGGGCATTCAGACCTTGCTTCACCTGCTTTTCACCAAATATAGTCGGACATTCACACCCACTTGCATCCGAAGACCTCCGCCCCAAATTTTGTTGATATTTAGTCGGACATTCGCACCTTACCCGCTTTTGGCAAACTATGGCCTTCTTGCAGCCAAACACCTCTGATCTCGCTTTTGATGATGTAAGGTTGGGCATTCAGACCTTGCTTCACCTGCTTTTCACCAAATATAGTCGGACATTCACACCTTCTTGCAGCCGAACACTTCCGCTCCACCTTTTAGTGTTCTATCACACCTTTTTTTCACCGCATTTTATACATTATGGTTGGAAATTTTCAACCACTCTCATCCGAAGACCTCTCCTCCCGCTTTTGTTAATATATTTGAACTTTAGTCGGGCATTCAAACCTTCTTGCAGCTGAACCACCTCCGCTCCCTGTTTTGATCATATATGGTCTGGCAATACTACCTTTTCTTACCCGTTTGTGAGTAATTATGGCTGGACATTCACACCTACTTGCAGCCGAACACAACCTCTCTCGCTTTTGATGATGTATGGACCGGCATTCTTACCTTTTCTAACACATTTTTCAGCAATTATGGTCGGAGATTCACACCTACTCACAGCCGAACAACTCCGCTCCCGCATTTGATGGTGTATAGTCGGGCATTCTCACCCTTTCTCATCAGCTTTTTGCAAATTATGATCTGACATTCACACCTACTTGCAGTCGAACAGCTCTGCTCCCGCTTTTGATTATGTATGGTTGGATATTCGAACCTTTTCTTAACTGCTTTTTACAAACTTTGGTTGGACGTTCACACCTTCTTGTAGCCGAACACATGCACTCCTGCTTTTGATGATGTATGGGTGGACATTCACACCTTCTTGCAGCTGAACACCACCTCTCCCGATTTTGATTATGTATGGACCGGCATTTTTACCTTTTCTAACACATTTTTCAGCAATTATGGTTGGAGATTCACACCTACTCACAGCCGAACAACTCCGCTTCCGCTTTTGATGGTGTATATTCGGGCATACGAACCTTTTCTTACCCGCTTTTTACAAACCAAGGTCAGACTTTCACACCTTCTCTTAGCTGAACAACTCCGCTCCCTCTTTTGATTGTGTACAGTCGGGTAATTTAACCTTTTCTTACCCGCTTTTTACCATCTATGGTCGGACATTCACACCGTCTTACAGCGGAACACCTCCGCTCCCTCTTTTGATGATGTATGGTTAGGCATTCGCACCTTTTCTTACCCATTTTTCAGTAATTATGGGTAGACATTCACACCTTCTTGCAGCTGAACACCTCCTCTCCCGCTTATGATCATGTGCAGTTTGATATTCGAAAATTTTCTTTCATGTTTTCTAGCAATTATTGATGGACATTCAGACCGTCTTGCAGCTGAACACCTCCGCTCCCACTTTTGATGGTGTATAGTCGGGCTTTCGAGCCTTTTCTTCCCCGGTTTTTACAAATTATGGTTGGACATTCAGACCTTCTTGCAGCCGAAAACCTCCACTCCCTCTTTTGATCATACATTGTCGGGCATTTGCACCTTTTCTTACCAGCTTTTTACAAACCATGGTCGGACTTTCACACCTTTTAGTAGCCGAACAACTCCGCTCCCGCTATTGATTGTGTACAGTCAGGTATTTTAACCTTTTCTTACCCGCTTTTTACCAACTATGGTTGGACATTCACACCTTCTTACAGCAGAACACCTCCGCTCCCTGTTTTGATTATGTATGGTTTGACATTCGCATCTTCTCTCACCCGCCTTTTACTATGGTCGGCCATTCACAGCTTCCTCTCCACCATACTTGTATGGTGGGATATTCACACCCACCTGCATCCGAAGACCTCCGCCCCCACTTTTGTTGATATTTAGTCGGTCATTCGCACCTTACCCGCTTTTGGCAAACTATGGCCTTCTTGCAGCCAAACACCTCTGATCTCGCTTTTGATGATGTAAGGTTGGGCTTTCAGACCTTGCTTCACCTGCTTTTCACCAAATATAGTCGGACATTCACACCCACTTGCATCCGAAGACCTCCGCCCAAAATTTTGTTGATATTTAGTCGGACATTCGCACCTTACCCGCTTTTGGCAAACTATGGCCTTCTTGCAGCCAAACACCTCTGATCTCGCTTTTGATGATGTAAGGTTGGGCATTCAGACCTTGCTTCACCTGCTTTTCACCAAATATAGTCGGACATTCACACCTTCTTGCAGCCGAACACTTCCGCTCCACCTTTTAGTGTTCTATCACACCTTTTTTTCACCGCATTTTATACATTATGGTTGGAAATTTTCAACCACTCTCATCCGAAGACCTCTCCTCCCGCTTTTGTTAATATATTTGAACTTTAGTCGGACATTCAAACCTTCTTGCAGCTGAACCACCTCCGCTCCCTGTTTTGATCATATATGGTCTGGCAATACTACCTTTTCTTACCCGTTTGTGAGTAATTATGGCTGGACATTCACACCTACTTGCAGCCGAACACAACCTCTCTCGCTTTTGATGATGTATAGACCGGCATTCTTACCTTTTCTAACACATTTTTCAGCAATTATGGTCGGAGATTCACACCTACTCACAGCCGAACAACTCCGCTCCCGCATTTGATGGTGTATAGTCTGGCATTCTCACCCTTTCTCATCAGCTTTTTGCAAATTATGATCTGACATTCACACCTACTTGCAGTCGAACAGCTCTGCTCCCGCTTTTGATTATGTATGGTTGGATATTCGAACCTTTTCTTAACTGCTTTTTACAAACTTTGGTTGGACGTTCACACCTTCTTGTAGCCGAACACCTCCGCTCCCTCTTTTGATGATGTATGGTTAGGCATTCGCACCTTTTCTTACCCATTTTTCAGTAATTATGGGTAGACATTCACACCTTCTTGCAGCTGAACACCTCCTCTCCCGCTTATGATCATGTGCAGTTTGATATTCGAACATTTTCTTTCATGTTTTCTAGCAATTATTGATGGACATTCAGACCACCGTCCTGCAGCTGAACACCTCCGCTCCCACTTTTGATGGTGTATAGTCGGGCTTTCGAGCCTTTTCTTCCCCGGTTTTTACAAATTATGGTTGGACATTCAGACCTTCTTGCAGCCGAAAACCTCCACTCCCTCTTTTGATCATACATTGTCGGGCATTCGCACCTTTTCTTACCCGCTTTTTACAAACCATGGTCGGACTTTCACACCTTTTAGTAGCCGAACAACTCCGCTCCCGCTATTGATTGTGTACAGTCGGGTATTTTAACCTTTTCTTACCCGCTTTTTACCAACTATGGTTGGACATTCACACCTTCTTACACCAGAACACCTCCGCTCCCTGTTTTGATTATGTATGGTTTGACATTCGCACCTTCTCTCACCCGCCTTTTACTATGGTCGGCCATTCACAGCTTCCTCTCCACCATACTTGTATGGTGGGATATTCACACCCACCTGCATCCGAAGACCTCCGCCCCCACTTTTGTTGATATTTAGTCGGTCATTCGCACCTTACCCGCTTTTGGCAAACTATGGCCTTCTTGCAGCCAAACACCTCTGATCTCGCTTTTGATGATGTAAGGTTGGGCATTCAGACCTTGCTTCACCTGCTTTTCACCAAATATAGTCGGACATTCACACCCACTTGCATCCGAAGACCTCCGCCCCAAATTTTGTTGATATTTAGTCGGACATTCGCACCTTACCCGCTTTTGGCAAACTATGGCCTTCTTGCAGCCAAACACCTCTGATCTCGCTTTTGATGATGTAAGGTTGGGCATTCAGACCTTGCTTCACCTGCTTTTCACCAAATATAGTCGGACATTCACACCTTCTTGCAGCCGAACACTTCCGCTCCACCTTTTAGTGTTCTATCACACCTTTTTTTCACCGCATTTTATACATTATGGTTGGAAATTTTCAACCACTCTCATCCGAAGACCTCTCCTCCCGCTTTTGTTAATATATTTGAACTTTAGTCGGGCATTCAAACCTTCTTGCAGCTGAACCACCTCCGCTCCCTGTTTTGATCATATATGGTCTGGCAATACTACCTTTTCTTACCCGTTTGTGAGTAATTATGGCTGGACATTCACACCTACTTGCAGCCGAACACAACCTCTCTCGCTTTTGATGATGTATGGACCGGCATTCTTACCTTTTCTAACACATTTTTCAGCAATTATGGTCGGAGATTCACACCTACTCACAGCCGAACAACTCCGCTCCCGCATTTGATGGTGTATAGTCGGGCATTCTCACCCTTTCTCATCAGCTTTTTGCAAATTATGATCTGACATTCACACCTACTTGCAGTCGAACAGCTCTGCTCCCGCTTTTGATTATGTATGGTTGGATATTCGAACCTTTTCTTAACTGCTTTTTACAAACTTTGGTTGGACGTTCACACCTTCTTGTAGCCGAACACATGCACTCCTGCTTTTGATGATGTATGGGTGGACATTCACACCTTCTTGCAGCTGAACACCACCTCTCCCGATTTTGATTATGTATGGACCGGCATTTTTACCTTTTCTAACACATTTTTCAGCAATAATGGTTGGAGATTCACACCTACTCACAGCCGAACAACTCCGCTTCCGCTTTTGATGGTGTATATTCGGGCATACGAACCTTTTCTTACCCGCTTTTTACAAACCAAGGTCAGACTTTCACACCTTCTCTTAGCTGAACAACTCCGCTCCCTCTTTTGATTGTGTACAGTCGGGTAATTTAACCTTTTCTTACCCGCTTTTTACCATCTATGGTCGGACATTCACACCGTCTTACAGCGGAACACCTCCGCTCCCTCTTTTGATGATGTATGGTTAGGCATTCGCACCTTTTCTTACCCATTTTTCAGTAATTATGGGTAGACATTCACACCTTCTTGCAGCTGAACACCTCCTCTCCCGCTTATGATCATGTGCAGTTTGATATTCGAAAATTTTCTTTCATGTTTTCTAGCAATTATTGATGGACATTCAGACCGTCTTGCAGCTGAACACCTCCGCTCCCACTTTTGATGGTGTATAGTCGGGCTTTCGAGCCTTTTCTTCCCCGGTTTTTACAAATTATGGTTGGACATTCAGACCTTCTTGCAGCCGAAAACCTCCACTCCCTCTTTTGATCATACATTGTCGGGCATTTGCACCTTTTCTTACCAGCTTTTTACAAACCATGGTCGGACTTTCACACCTTTTAGTAGCCGAACAACTCCGCTCCCGCTATTGATTGTGTACAGTCAGGTATTTTAACCTTTTCTTACCCGCTTTTTACCAACTATGGTTGGACATTCACACCTTCTTACAGCAGAACACCTCCGCTCCCTGTTTTGATTATGTATGGTTTGACATTCGCATCTTCTCTCACCCGCCTTTTACTATGGTCGGCCATTCACAGCTTCCTCTCCACCATACTTGTATGGTGGGATATTCACACCCACCTGCATCCGAAGACCTCCGCCCCCACTTTTGTTGATATTTAGTCGGTCATTCGCACCTTACCCGCTTTTGGCAAACTATGGCCTTCTTGCAGCCAAACACCTCTGATCTCGCTTTTGATGATGTAAGGTTGGGCTTTCAGACCTTGCTTCACCTGCTTTTCACCAAATATAGTCGGACATTCACACCCACTTGCATCCGAAGACCTCCGCCCAAAATTTTGTTGATATTTAGTCGGACATTCGCACCTTACCCGCTTTTGGCAAACTATGGCCTTCTTGCAGCCAAACACCTCTGATCTCGCTTTTGATGATGTAAGGTTGGGCATTCAGACCTTGCTTCACCTGCTTTTCACCAAATATAGTCGGACATTCACACCTTCTTGCAGCCGAACACTTCCGCTCCACCTTTTAGTGTTCTATCACACCTTTTTTTCACCGCATTTTATACATTATGGTTGGAAATTTTCAACCACTCTCATCCGAAGACCTCTCCTCCCGCTTTTGTTAATATATTTGAACTTTAGTCGGACATTCAAACCTTCTTGCAGCTGAACCACCTCCGCTCCCTGTTTTGATCATATATGGTCTGGCAATACTACCTTTTCTTACCCGTTTGTGAGTAATTATGGCTGGACATTCACACCTACTTGCAGCCGAACACAACCTCTCTCGCTTTTGATGATGTATGGACCGGCATTCTTACCTTTTCTAACACATTTTTCAGCAATTATGGTCGGAGATTCACACCTACTCACAGCCGAACAACTCCGCTCCCGCATTTGAAGGTGTATAGTCGGGCATTCTCACCCTTTCTCATCAGCTTTTTGCAAATTATGATCTGACATTCACACCTACTTCCAGTCGAACAGCTCTGCTCCCGCTTTTGATTATGTTTGGTTGGATATTCGAACCTTTTCTTGACTTCGTTTTACATATTTTGGTTGGACGTTCACACCTTCTTGTTGCCGAACACTTCCACTCCTGCTTTTGATGATGTATGGTTGGGCATTCACACCTTTTTTTTGCCCATTTTTTAGGAATTATGGGTGGACATTCACACCTTGCAGCTGAACACCTCCTGTCCCACTTATGATCATGTGCGGTTTGATTTTCGAAAAGTTTCTTTCATGTTTTCTAGCAATTATTGATGGACATGTAGACCTTCTTGCAGCTGAACACCTCCGCTCCCGCTTTTGATCATACATTGTCAGGCATTCGCACCTTGTCTTACCCACTTTTTACAAACTTTAGTCGAACAGTCACACCTACTTGCAGCCGAACACAACCTCTCTCGCTTTTGATGATGTATGGACCGGCATTCTTACCTTTTCTAACACATTTTTCAGCAATTATGGTCGGAGATTCACACCTACTCACAGCCGAACAACTCCGCTCCCGCATTTGAAGGTGTATAGTCGGGCATTCTCACCCTTTCTC
This sequence comes from Leuresthes tenuis, assembly GCF_036924035.1. Classification (NCBI taxonomy): domain Eukaryota; kingdom Metazoa; phylum Chordata; class Actinopteri; order Atheriniformes; family Atherinopsidae; genus Leuresthes; species Leuresthes tenuis. The sequence goes on along the minus strand of NW_027325401.1, from coordinate 637,890 downwards.
ATCAGCTTTTTGCAAATTATGATCTGACATTCACACCTACTTGCAGTCGAACAGCTCTGCTCCCGCTTTTGATTATGTATGGTTGGATATTCGAACCTTTTCTTAACTGCTTTTTACAAACTTTGGTTGGACGTTCACACCTTCTTGTAGCCGAACACCTCCGCTCCCTCTTTTGATGATGTATGGTTAGGCATTCGCACCTTTTCTTACCCATTTTTCAGTAATTATGGGTAGACATTCACACCTTCTTGCAGCTGAACACCTCCTCTCCCGCTTATGATCATGTGCAGTTTGATATTCGAACATTTTCTTTCATGTTTTCTAGCAATTATTGATGGACATTCAGACCACCGTCCTGCAGCTGAACACCTCCGCTCCCACTTTTGATGGTGTATAGTCGGGCTTTCGAGCCTTTTCTTCCCCGGTTTTTACAAATTATGGTTGGACATTCAGACCTTCTTGCAGCCGAAAACCTCCACTCCCTCTTTTGATCATACATTGTCGGGCATTCGCACCTTTTCTTACCCGCTTTTTACAAACCATGGTCGGACTTTCACACCTTTTAGTAGCCGAACAACTCCGCTCCCGCTATTGATTGTGTACAGTCGGGTATTTTAACCTTTTCTTACCCGCTTTTTACCAACTATGGTTGGACATTCACACCTTCTTACACCAGAACACCTCCGCTCCCTGTTTTGATTATGTATGGTTTGACATTCGCACCTTCTCTCACCCGCCTTTTACTATGGTCGGCCATTCACAGCTTCCTCTCCACCATACTTGTATGGTGGGATATTCACACCCACCTGCATCCGAAGACCTCCGCCCCCACTTTTGTTGATATTTAGTCGGTCATTCGCACCTTACCCGCTTTTGGCAAACTATGGCCTTCTTGCAGCCAAACACCTCTGATCTCGCTTTTGATGATGTAAGGTTGGGCATTCAGACCTTGCTTCACCTGCTTTTCACCAAATATAGTCGGACATTCACACCCACTTGCATCCGAAGACCTCCGCCCCAAATTTTGTTGATATTTAGTCGGACATTCGCACCTTACCCGCTTTTGGCAAACTATGGCCTTCTTGCAGCCAAACACCTCTGATCTCGCTTTTGATGATGTAAGGTTGGGCATTCAGACCTTGCTTCACCTGCTTTTCACCAAATATAGTCGGACATTCACACCTTCTTGCAGCCGAACACTTCCGCTCCACCTTTTAGTGTTCTATCACACCTTTTTTTCACCGCATTTTATACATTATGGTTGGAAATTTTCAACCACTCTCATCCGAAGACCTCTCCTCCCGCTTTTGTTAATATATTTGAACTTTAGTCGGGCATTCAAACCTTCTTGCAGCTGAACCACCTCCGCTCCCTGTTTTGATCATATATGGTCTGGCAATACTACCTTTTCTTACCCGTTTGTGAGTAATTATGGCTGGACATTCACACCTACTTGCAGCCGAACACAACCTCTCTCGCTTTTGATGATGTATGGACCGGCATTCTTACCTTTTCTAACACATTTTTCAGCAATTATGGTCGGAGATTCACACCTACTCACAGCCGAACAACTCCGCTCCCGCATTTGATGGTGTATAGTCGGGCATTCTCACCCTTTCTCATCAGCTTTTTGCAAATTATGATCTGACATTCACACCTACTTGCAGTCGAACAGCTCTGCTCCCGCTTTTGATTATGTATGGTTGGATATTCGAACCTTTTCTTAACTGCTTTTTACAAACTTTGGTTGGACGTTCACACCTTCTTGTAGCCGAACACATGCACTCCTGCTTTTGATGATGTATGGGTGGACATTCACACCTTCTTGCAGCTGAACACCACCTCTCCCGATTTTGATTATGTATGGACCGGCATTTTTACCTTTTCTAACACATTTTTCAGCAATTATGGTTGGAGATTCACACCTACTCACAGCCGAACAACTCCGCTTCCGCTTTTGATGGTGTATATTCGGGCATACGAACCTTTTCTTACCCGCTTTTTACAAACCAAGGTCAGACTTTCACACCTTCTCTTAGCTGAACAACTCCGCTCCCTCTTTTGATTGTGTACAGTCGGGTAATTTAACCTTTTCTTACCCGCTTTTTACCATCTATGGTCGGACATTCACACCGTCTTACAGCGGAACACCTCCGCTCCCTCTTTTGATGATGTATGGTTAGGCATTCGCACCTTTTCTTACCCATTTTTCAGTAATTATGGGTAGACATTCACACCTTCTTGCAGCTGAACACCTCCTCTCCCGCTTATGATCATGTGCAGTTTGATATTCGAAAATTTTCTTTCATGTTTTCTAGCAATTATTGATGGACATTCAGACCGTCTTGCAGCTGAACACCTCCGCTCCCACTTTTGATGGTGTATAGTCGGGCTTTCGAGCCTTTTCTTCCCCGGTTTTTACAAATTATGGTTGGACATTCAGACCTTCTTGCAGCCGAAAACCTCCACTCCCTCTTTTGATCATACATTGTCGGGCATTTGCACCTTTTCTTACCAGCTTTTTACAAACCATGGTCGGACTTTCACACCTTTTAGTAGCCGAACAACTCCGCTCCCGCTATTGATTGTGTACAGTCAGGTATTTTAACCTTTTCTTACCCGCTTTTTACCAACTATGGTTGGACATTCACACCTTCTTACAGCAGAACACCTCCGCTCCCTGTTTTGATTATGTATGGTTTGACATTCGCATCTTCTCTCACCCGCCTTTTACTATGGTCGGCCATTCACAGCTTCCTCTCCACCATACTTGTATGGTGGGATATTCACACCCACCTGCATCCGAAGACCTCCGCCCCCACTTTTGTTGATATTTAGTCGGTCATTCGCACCTTACCCGCTTTTGGCAAACTATGGCCTTCTTGCAGCCAAACACCTCTGATCTCGCTTTTGATGATGTAAGGTTGGGCTTTCAGACCTTGCTTCACCTGCTTTTCACCAAATATAGTCGGACATTCACACCCACTTGCATCCGAAGACCTCCGCCCAAAATTTTGTTGATATTTAGTCGGACATTCGCACCTTACCCGCTTTTGGCAAACTATGGCCTTCTTGCAGCCAAACACCTCTGATCTCGCTTTTGATGATGTAAGGTTGGGCATTCAGACCTTGCTTCACCTGCTTTTCACCAAATATAGTCGGACATTCACACCTTCTTGCAGCCGAACACTTCCGCTCCACCTTTTAGTGTTCTATCACACCTTTTTTTCACCGCATTTTATACATTATGGTTGGAAATTTTCAACCACTCTCATCCGAAGACCTCTCCTCCCGCTTTTGTTAATATATTTGAACTTTAGTCGGACATTCAAACCTTCTTGCAGCTGAACCACCTCCGCTCCCTGTTTTGATCATATATGGTCTGGCAATACTACCTTTTCTTACCCGTTTGTGAGTAATTATGGCTGGACATTCACACCTACTTGCAGCCGAACACAACCTCTCTCGCTTTTGATGATGTATGGACCGGCATTCTTACCTTTTCTAACACATTTTTCAGCAATTATGGTCGGAGATTCACACCTACTCACAGCCGAACAACTCCGCTCCCGCATTTGATGGTGTATAGTCGGGCATTCTCACCCTTTCTCATCAGCTTTTTGCAAATTATGATCTGACATTCACACCTACTTGCAGTCGAACAGCTCTGCTCCCGCTTTTGATTATGTATGGTTGGATATTCGAACCTTTTCTTAACTGCTTTTTACAAACTTTGGTTGGACGTTCACACCTTCTTGTAGCCGAACACCTCCGCTCCCTCTTTTGATGATGTATGGTTAGGCATTCGCACCTTTTCTTACCCATTTTTCAGTAATTATGGGTAGACATTCACACCTTCTTGCAGCTGAACACCTCCTCTCCCGCTTATGATCATGTGCAGTTTGATATTCGAACATTTTCTTTCATGTTTTCTAGCAATTATTGATGGACATTCAGACCACCGTCCTGCAGCTGAACACCTCCGCTCCCACTTTTGATGGTGTATAGTCGGGCTTTCGAGCCTTTTCTTCCCCGGTTTTTACAAATTATGGTTGGACATTCAGACCTTCTTGCAGCCGAAAACCTCCACTCCCTCTTTTGATCATACATTGTCGGGCATTCGCACCTTTTCTTACCCGCTTTTTACAAACCATGGTCGGACTTTCACACCTTTTAGTAGCCGAACAACTCCGCTCCCGCTATTGATTGTGTACAGTCGGGTATTTTAACCTTTTCTTACCCGCTTTTTACCAACTATGGTTGGACATTCACACCTTCTTACACCAGAACACCTCCGCTCCCTGTTTTGATTATGTATGGTTTGACATTCGCACCTTCTCTCACCCGCCTTTTACTATGGTCGGCCATTCACAGCTTCCTCTCCACCATACTTGTATGGTGGGATATTCACACCCACCTGCATCCGAAGACCTCCGCCCCCACTTTTGTTGATATTTAGTCGGTCATTCGCACCTTACCCGCTTTTGGCAAACTATGGCCTTCTTGCAGCCAAACACCTCTGATCTCGCTTTTGATGATGTAAGGTTGGGCATTCAGACCTTGCTTCACCTGCTTTTCACCAAATATAGTCGGACATTCACACCCACTTGCATCCGAAGACCTCCGCCCCAAATTTTGTTGATATTTAGTCGGACATTCGCACCTTACCCGCTTTTGGCAAACTATGGCCTTCTTGCAGCCAAACACCTCTGATCTCGCTTTTGATGATGTAAGGTTGGGCATTCAGACCTTGCTTCACCTGCTTTTCACCAAATATAGTCGGACATTCACACCTTCTTGCAGCCGAACACTTCCGCTCCACCTTTTAGTGTTCTATCACACCTTTTTTTCACCGCATTTTATACATTATGGTTGGAAATTTTCAACCACTCTCATCCGAAGACCTCTCCTCCCGCTTTTGTTAATATATTTGAACTTTAGTCGGGCATTCAAACCTTCTTGCAGCTGAACCACCTCCGCTCCCTGTTTTGATCATATATGGTCTGGCAATACTACCTTTTCTTACCCGTTTGTGAGTAATTATGGCTGGACATTCACACCTACTTGCAGCCGAACACAACCTCTCTCGCTTTTGATGATGTATGGACCGGCATTCTTACCTTTTCTAACACATTTTTCAGCAATTATGGTCGGAGATTCACACCTACTCACAGCCGAACAACTCCGCTCCCGCATTTGATGGTGTATAGTCGGGCATTCTCACCCTTTCTCATCAGCTTTTTGCAAATTATGATCTGACATTCACACCTACTTGCAGTCGAACAGCTCTGCTCCCGCTTTTGATTATGTATGGTTGGATATTCGAACCTTTTCTTAACTGCTTTTTACAAACTTTGGTTGGACGTTCACACCTTCTTGTAGCCGAACACATGCACTCCTGCTTTTGATGATGTATGGGTGGACATTCACACCTTCTTGCAGCTGAACACCACCTCTCCCGATTTTGATTATGTATGGACCGGCATTTTTACCTTTTCTAACACATTTTTCAGCAATTATGGTTGGAGATTCACACCTACTCACAGCCGAACAACTCCGCTTCCGCTTTTGATGGTGTATATTCGGGCATACGAACCTTTTCTTACCCGCTTTTTACAAACCAAGGTCAGACTTTCACACCTTCTCTTAGCTGAACAACTCCGCTCCCTCTTTTGATTGTGTACAGTCGGGTAATTTAACCTTTTCTTACCCGCTTTTTACCATCTATGGTCGGACATTCACACCGTCTTACAGCGGAACACCTCCGCTCCCTCTTTTGATGATGTATGGTTAGGCATTCGCACCTTTTCTTACCCATTTTTCAGTAATTATGGGTAGACATTCACACCTTCTTGCAGCTGAACACCTCCTCTCCCGCTTATGATCATGTGCAGTTTGATATTCGAAAATTTTCTTTCATGTTTTCTAGCAATTATTGATGGACATTCAGACCGTCTTGCAGCTGAACACCTCCGCTCCCACTTTTGATGGTGTATAGTCGGGCTTTCGAGCCTTTTCTTCCCCGGTTTTTACAAATTATGGTTGGACATTCAGACCTTCTTGCAGCCGAAAACCTCCACTCCCTCTTTTGATCATACATTGTCGGGCATTTGCACCTTTTCTTACCAGCTTTTTACAAACCATGGTCGGACTTTCACACCTTTTAGTAGCCGAACAACTCCGCTCCCGCTATTGATTGTGTACAGTCGGGTATTTTAACCTTTTCTTACCCGCTTTTTACCAACTATGGTTGGACATTCACACCTTCTTACAGCAGAACACCTCCGCTCCCTGTTTTGATTATGTATGGTTTGACATTCGCACCTTCTCTCACCCGCCTTTTACTATGGTCGGCCATTCACAGCTTCCTCTCCACCATACTTGTATGGTGGGATATTCACACCCACCTGCATCCGAAGACCTCCGCCCCCACTTTTGTTGATATTTAGTCGGTCATTCGCACCTTACCCGCTTTTGGCAAACTATGGCCTTCTTGCAGCCAAACACCTCTGATCTCGCTTTTGATGATGTAAGGTTGGGCTTTCAGACCTTGCTTCACCTGCTTTTCACCAAATATAGTCGGACATTCACACCCACTTGCATCCGAAGACCTCCGCCCAAAATTTTGTTGATATTTAGTCGGACATTCGCACCTTACCCGCTTTTGGCAAACTATGGCCTTCTTGCAGCCAAACACCTCTGATCTCGCTTTTGATGATGTAAGGTTGGGCATTCAGACCTTGCTTCACCTGCTTTTCACCAAATATAGTCGGACATTCACACCTTCTTGCAGCCGAACACTTCCGCTCCACCTTTTAGTGTTCTATCACACCTTTTTTTCACCGCATTTTATACATTATGGTTGGAAATTTTCAACCACTCTCATCCGAAGACCTCTCCTCCCGCTTTTGTTAATATATTTGAACTTTAGTCGGGCATTCAAACCTTCTTGCAGCTGAACCACCTCCGCTCCCTGTTTTGATCATATATGGTCTGGCAATACTACCTTTTCTTACCCGTTTGTGAGTAATTATGGCTGGACATTCACACCTACTTGCAGCCGAACACAACCTCTCTCGCTTTTGATGATGTATGGACCGGCATTCTTACCTTTTCTAACACATTTTTCAGCAATTATGGTCGGAGATTCACACCTACTCACAGCCGAACAACTCCGCTCCCGCATTTGATGGTGTATAGTCGGGCATTCTCACCCTTTCTCATCAGCTTTTTGCAAATTATGATCTGACATTCACACCTACTTGCAGTCGAACAGCTCTGCTCCCGCTTTTGATTATGTATGGTTGGATATTCGAACCTTTTCTTAACTGCTTTTTACAAACTTTGGTTGGACGTTCACACCTTCTTGTAGCCGAACACATGCACTCCTGCTTTTGATGATGTATGGGTGGACATTCACACCTTCTTGCAGCTGAACACCACCTCTCCCGATTTTGATTATGTATGGACCGGCATTTTTACCTTTTCTAACACATTTTTCAGCAATTATCGTTGGAGATTCACACCTACTCACAGCCGAACAACTCCGCTTCCGCTTTTGATGGTGTATATTCGGGCATACGAACCTTTTCTTACCCGCTTTTTACAAACCAAGGTCAGACTTTCACACCTTCTCTTAGCTGAACAACTCCGCTCCCTCTTTTGATTGTGTACAGTCGGGTAATTTAACCTTTTCTTACCCGCTTTTTACCATCTATGGTCGGACATTCACACCGTCTTACAGCGGAACACCTCCGCTCCCTCTTTTGATGATGTATGGTTAGGCATTCGCACCTTTTCTTACCCATTTTTCAGTAATTATGGGTAGACATTCACACCTTCTTGCAGCTGAACACCTCCTCTCCCGCTTATGATCATGTGCAGTTTGATATTCGAAAATTTTCTTTCATGTTTTCTAGCAATTATTGATGGACATTCAGACCGTCTTGCAGCTGAACACCTCCGCTCCCACTTTTGATGGTGTATAGTCGGGCTTTCGAGCCTTTTCTTCCCCGGTTTTTACAAATTATGGTTGGACATTCAGACCTTCTTGCAGCCGAAAACCTCCACTCCCTCTTTTGATCATACATTGTCGGGCATTTGCACCTTTTCTTACCAGCTTTTTACAAACCATGGTCGGACTTTCACACCTTTTAGTAGCCGAACAACTCCGCTCCCGCTATTGATTGTGTACAGTCGGGTATTTTAACCTTTTCTTACCCGCTTTTTACCAACTATGGTTGGACATTCACACCTTCTTACAGCAGAACACCTCCGCTCCCTGTTTTGATTATGTATGGTTTGACATTCGCACCTTCTCTCACCCGCCTTTTACTATGGTCGGCCATTCACAGCTTCCTCTCCACCATACTTGTATGGTGGGATATTCACACCCACCTGCATCCGAAGACCTCCGCCCCCACTTTTGTTGATATTTAGTCGGTCATTCGCACCTTACCCGCTTTTGGCAAACTATGGCCTTCTTGCAGCCAAACACCTCTGATCTCGCTTTTGATGATGTAAGGTTGGGCTTTCAGACCTTGCTTCACCTGCTTTTCACCAAATATAGTCGGACATTCACACCCACTTGCATCCGAAGACCTCCGCCCAAAATTTTGTTGATATTTAGTCGGACATTCGCACCTTACCCGCTTTTGGAAAACTATGGCCTTCTTGCAGCCAAACACCTCTGATCTCGCTTTTGATGATGTAAGGTTGGGCATTCAGACCTTGCTTCACCTGCTTTTCACCAAATATAGTCGGACATTCACACCTTCTTGCAGCCGAACACTTCCGCTCCACCTTTTAGTGTTCTATCACACCTTTTTTTCACCGCATTTTATACATTATGGTTGGAAATTTTCAACCACTCTCATCCGAAGACCTCTCCTCCCGCTTTTGTTAATATATTTGAACTTTAGTCGGACATTCAAACCTTCTTGCAGCTGAACCACCTCCGCTCCCTGTTTTGATCATATATGGTCTGGCAATACTACCTTTTCTTACCCGTTTGTGAGTAATTATGGCTGGACATTCACACCTACTTGCAGCCGAACACAACCTCTCTCGCTTTTGATGATGTATGGACCGGCATTCTTACCTTTTCTAACACATTTTTCAGCAATTATGGTCGGAGATTCACACCTACTCACAGCCGAACAACTCCGCTCCCGCATTTGATGGTGTATAGTCGGGCATTCTCACCCTTTCTCATCAGCTTTTTGCAAATTATGATCTGACATTCACACCTACTTGCAGTCGAACAGCTCTGCTCCCGCTTTTGATTATGTATGGTTGGATATTCGAACCTTTTCTTAACTGCTTTTTACAAACTTTGGTTGGACGTTCACACCTTCTTGTAGCCGAACACATGCACTCCTGCTTTTGATGATGTATGGTTGGGCATTCGCACCTTTTTTTTTACCCATTTTTCAGGTATTATGGGTGGACATTCACACCTTCTTGCAGCTGAACACCTCCTCTCCCACTTATGATCATGTGTGGTTTGATTTTCGAAAATTTTCTTTCATGTTTTCTAGCAATTATTGATGGACATTTAGACCTTCTTGCAGCTGAACACCACCTCTCCCGATTTTGATTATGTATGGACCGGCATTTTTACCTTTTCTAACACATTTTTCAGCAATTATGGTTGGAGATTCACACCTACTCACAGCCGAACAACTCCGCTACCGCATTTAATGGTGTATAGTCGGGCATTCTCACCCTTTCTCATCAGCTTTTTGCAAATTATGATCTGACATTCACACCTACTTGCAGTCGAACAGCTCTGCTCCCGCTTTTGATTATGTATGGTTGGATATTCGAACCTTTTCTTAACTGCTTTTTACAAACTTTGGTTGGACGTTCACACCTTCTTGTAGCCGAACACATGCACTCCTGCTTTTGATGATGTATGGTTGGGCATTTGCACCTTTTTTTTTACCCATTTTTCAGGTATTATGGGTGGACATTCACACCTTCTTGCAGCTGAACACCTCCTCTCCCACTTATGATCATGTGTGGTTTGATTTTCGAAAATTTTCTTTCATGTTTTCTAGCAATTATTGATGGACAGTTAGACCTTCTTGCAGCTGAACACCACCTCTCCCGATTTTGATTATGTATGGACCGGCATTTTTACCTTTTCTAACACATTTTTCAGCAATTATGGTTGGAGATTCACACCTACTCACAGCCGAACAACTCCGCTACCGCATTTGATGGTGTATAGTCGGGCATTCTCACCCTTTCTCATCAGCTTTTTGCAAATTATGATCTGACATTCACACCTACTTCCAGTCAAACAGCTCTGCTCCCGCTTTTGATTATGTTTGGTTAGATATTCGAACCTTTTCTTAACTGCTTTTTACAAACTTTGGTCGGACGTTCACAATATCTTGCAGCCGAACACCTCCGCTTCCGCTTTTGATGGTGTATATTCGGGCATACGAACCTTTTCTTACCCGCTTTTTACAAACCAAGGTCGGACTTTCACACCTTCTCTTAGCTGAACAACTCCGCTCCCTCTTTTGATTATGTATGGTTGGATATTCGAACCTTTTCTTAACTGCTTTTTACAAACTTTGGTTGGACGTTCACACCTTCTTGTAGCCGAACACATGCACTCCTGCTTTTGATGATGTATGGTTGGGCATTCGCACCTTTTTTTTACCCATTTTTCAGGTATTATGGGTGGACATTCACACCTTCTTGCAGCTGAACACCTCCTCTCCCACTTATGATCATGTGTGGTTTGATTTTCGAAAATTTTCTTTCATGTTTTCTAGCAATTATTGATGGACATTTAGACCTTCTTGCAGCTGAACAGGCTTTGTGCACATGTCTCATGAAAATAAAATGGGTGTATGATTGCTGACGGCAGAGCAATACTGCCAAACTTATGAGTTCTTGTGGCAAACTTGATTCAGTGTCTTGACGTGTATACGCTGTTTCGCTGACTTGTCACAAGAAACAAAGTGTGTTTGATAAGATCCGACCATTTTATTACGGGAGGATCAGTATGTATGGATTCTGATGTGACTGATAAACCCATTCGTATCTTAAGCATAATCTAATACGTGAGACAACGCCCTGGCACACAATCAAAAAAAAAATAGAGAGAGAGCGGTTTTGTGTCCCCACAGTCCATAATGTAGAAAAGAGAGAAAAAAGCCTTTCTGATTTGGTGTGTGTGCTCACAGTGCAGAGTGTAGAGAAAAGAGAGAAAAGAAAGCCGTTTTGGTGTCACGGGTGTTGTGACTTACACACACACATTTCTGAATTGAGAAAGGAAATTATTTTAGAGAAAGCACTAGAGTTTAGATCCCACATTTGTTGATAGGCATTCATTTAATTTTTCTTTTAATCAGTTTTAAAGTGAATACTAACTGAGAAATGAAAAAGGTGAAGAGTTTAGAAGCTTGGTTCAAGAGCAAAACTTGGTTTATGATCAGCTGAGTCTCTAAACAGAACAGCAAAGGGCTTCATCGAACATTTAAAAAAGATTCAGATTGTTAGAATATCCAGAATTTATAGGAATGGTGGTGATTACTCTTATTTTCTAGAATGGAAATAACTGCACCATGTCTGTTTTATGAATTTAAGGGGCTAAAAAGTTTTGTTCTCGTTTTTCTATGATTAACTGAATGTATGTGAGAGTCCAAACAGACAGAAGGGTTACGGCCGAGCGCTGGACCTTCCAAAAAAGATGAGACAGGCTGGACCTGTGCCATACTAGTTAAGACCTGCCTGTGGATAACAGGTTCTTTAAACTCTCACACACACAAACTCACACACGTTCGCACACATACACCCATACACACACACATTCTTGAACTTGCTGCAAGATTAAACATTTGCATTAACTGACTCCAGCAACTCTGAGTCTCATTGAGAGACTTTTCTCAACAATTGGGTCCTCAAACCAGATCTCAACGTTTTTTCCGCTTTCCAGGGTCGGAGCTGAAACCGTGCACGGGGGAGTCCAGTACTCCTAATGAAAGACCCCCTGCTGAATTGCGGTAATTAGGGGCCAGTGTCCACTGAAAGGGGGAAACAGGGACGAGATCGTACTTTTGAATCAATGGCCAGAAGCCATTGGCAGTGCAGGCATCAACAATAATGGTGTTATTTCACCCATTAACACTTAAGGTACCTCATGCAGTGGCTGTGATATGGTTACTTAACAAAATATCTTTACCAGACATCTCTCCTACATAACAGTTCTTCTTTCACAGCCACACCTTGTTGTCGAGAGATGTGCTACACTTAATCCATCCACACTGCTACCTACCCCACAGATGGAAAGCCTCATGATTGCATGTCAGAAATAACCATCAGTGTTTTACCCAGGCCAGACTTAACTGATATACGTTATGAAAATGCAGAAATAACTATATTTATTCAACAGGTCAAGCAAAAAACCCTGATGGCACAAATGCTACAGGATTTGCAGTAGTAACAGAAACTGAAGTTTTCTTAAAACAACCACTACCAAAAAATTACTCTGTTCAAGCAGTCAAATTGGTAGCTTTAACTGAAGCTTGTAAATTAAATAACAAAAAGGTTGTTAACGTTTACACTGACAGTCAGTATGCCTTCTCAACTGTACATGTGTTAACACAGCATTGGAAAAACAGGTATGTTGACATCCACAGCTAAATGTATAAACTACAAATATTTTAGCATTATTAGATGTTATTCAATTGCCATCTACAATAGACTCGTATGAATGACCGGAAGGAAAACCATACTGCCAAAGAATTTGTTTAAATATGCTGCAGTATTGAGCCACGGACCATGTCATGTCTCAACAGGAGGGATGGAAGCAATAATGAACAAGGTTTTTACAGCATATGGTTTTACTAATTATTGAATTTTTTTTTTTAGAATAAATAAATGAATAAAGTTTTGTCTAGCAGGTCAAATATGTGCAAAATACATTCCACAGGGCAATCTAAGACCAAAACGAAGATAATTCCCTAAGCCAGTGTATCTTTTTCAACATATTTGTTTGGATTTCATTATTTCATTATTGTGTAGATTTCATTGAACTAAATTAATGTTAAGGGAAACGATTCTGCTCAGTGACAACAGAGGTTTTTACCAAATGGTCTGAAATATTTCCATGTGCACAAGCAGATGCACTCTCAGTAGCAAAATCACGCGTAAAATAACTCATTTCTAGATTTGAAATTCCTGAAAAGATCTTCAGTGATAATTTGACACACTTTGTAAACTATGTCATCTCACTGATGGCAAAGAACTTAAAATAGATCTTAGAAACCACTGTGATATAGAAGGTTTCGCTAACACATTGGAATTGTTTTACTATTTACATATGCATGTGCAGTGAAGAATTGCTTGCTGCTGATAAATGCAAAGAAGAACAGCTTACACATAGATGCTCACATATAGGCTGCTGAATGCAATGAAGACCTGCTTATCCAGTAAAGTTCAATGTCAATGTGTAATATTCAATTAGGATTTGCAAAACAGTGAAGTTAAACAATGAATGGGTCCATAGTCGGTATGAGAAGACTACAGGAATATTTACCTGGGTGTACGTTCAAACAGAGATGAGAAAATTGCGATAAATTATTGTTTGTTTGTTTGTTAGTATGTATATGAATGTTATGTGTATAAACTGTGTTGAGTTGTAGTTACTCAGTAGTGTCTCAGTGAAACAACCGACGGGGGAAGCCTTGCGGTGACAACAAAAGCAGTGTTTTACTGATCAGTCAAGTTGCTCCAGTGTACTCCATACAAACTGGTTGGCTACTGAAGGGATAGAAAATGGGGAATACTTGTTTTAAAGCAAACAAGGAATTAGATGGGAAAAATACATGTTTTAACGGGACCCAGACAATATTATATAGATGTCGCCACTGAAGTAAAGAACATTTACGTGGGATGGTGTGAGGGTCCTCGTTTGGCTGACGTTCGCCGATATGCTCGCCATGCTCAGAACCAAGTTGAGACGCGTAAGACAACCAAAAGGGACAAGTGTGAAAAGGAGCTGCATTTGGCAACCATGACCATGTATTACGCAGTTGGTGTAAACAGAGGACGAGGCCGAAGTCGAAGACGTGGACGTGTGGGAGAGGAGGTCGAAATGGGCCACGCCAGAGCTATGATCCGAATATTTGTTTTTACTGTGGCCAGACTGGACACTGGAAGAAGGACTGTCCACAGCTAAAAAGTGATGAAATTGGGCAAAAGGCTGACTGAGGGTGGGAGGCAGGTTCTGGACGTCACGCGGCAGCGGAGCCTTCACTAATGGGTGATAGCACAAACACACTCACACATTTTTCCTGCTCTGTGTAGTGAAGCAACGCTTGCCGACTGTGATTCACGTAGTAAAGTTTTGCATGCTATTTCCGTCCTAGAGCAAAGATATTTCTTTCAGAATATAGGAACTTATGTTCATCAGTAGTGACGTCAGGGGAGTTTGATTGTCCTCCAAAGTTAAGTGGAAACCACGTTTACTGTATGTCTGCATCAGGCCAGGTTGTGAAGGAGAAAATGACAATGCCCATTGCGTGTTGTCACTCCCGATGAGCTCTCCTTCAAACACTCATTTTTGTTATCAGAGTTGTGTCCCATTCACCTGATGGGCTGTGATCTCATGTGTAAATTAGGCATTATTTTAACTTCTACACCAGAGGGTGTTAAGGTTATGTTACAGCCTGACAAAGTTTTCACAGCAGTGCAGTTTGATTCATCGGCACTTACATATGCTTATGAGTGGAAACTTCCCAGCTCTCCTTTTTCACAACAACTAGTGGAAGAAGCAAAAGCGTTAGTTTCACCCCTTTCTGATTTCATGCAACCTACTGATTTGCACTGCACATCACACATTTCTTTGGGGCCTGACGATGACTATGAGAAGAAGTGAAAAAATATGTGCGCCTACTTTATTGGCTGTGTCGCTCACTCCAGAGCACTTCGATTTTTTTAATGTTTGTGGTACTCGCCCTCACATTTCCTTGGCCAAACGTACACACTGGCAGTGACAAGGTGTGGGAGAGTTTGTTGCTAAATGTCAGAAAGAAATGGAGTGGACTGTTTCACCTGCTGATCCAAATTTGATGTTTTCTGAACGATTGTCAGCATACAAAAAAACATTTTGGAGTACAATGCATTGTCAAAGAACTGTGGACTTAATTCCTACCACAGAATCACATTTTGAAGCATGTTTTTTATCTGAAACAGATTTGTCTTCGATACCCATGTTGGCTGAAGTGCCCAATGATCTTTGGGCTAAGAGCAAATATGATGTGGGGTTGATAAAAGGCTGTGAACCAGTAATTGTCACCCCTAAATCAGACTTTTGTCCATGTAAAAAACAATACCCTTTTAAGCCTGAAGCAATTAAAGGGATTAAACCTGTTTTTCAATCTTTTCAGAAAACAGGCGTTATTGTTCCTTTTGAAAATTCACCTGTGCTTACTCCATTGTTTCCTGTTAAAAAGATTAAAGATGCTGGCCAGCCAGATGAATGGCGTTTTGTACAGGACCTCCAAGCGGTGAATGCTGCAGTTCAGCCACATGCTCCTACTGTGCCCAACCCACACACTATTTTGTCTCAAATTACATCAGATGCACAGTTTTTCTCAGTGGTTGACTTGTCGCCAGTGCACCCTGATAGCCCATTTTGGTTTGCTTTTTAGTTTGAAGGGAGATCTTGGACTTTTACCCGGTTATGCCAGGGGTACTGTGAAAGTCCCACTATTTACAATGCTGCCCTCAAAGCTAGTCTGGATTCACTTCAATCAACCACAGGCTCTGCTCTTTTGCAGTATGTGGATGACATCCTTTTATGTAGTCCATCTAAACAACAGTGTGAAAAAGACCAAATGACTCAAATAACTTTCTTGCTTTCAAAATCTTTCCTCTAGTGACGCTGACTTAGAGAGGGATGAAGATAATCATGTTTAATTGTTCATGTTTTGATTGTTTATCATTGGACCCTTTATTACTATGATGCCTGCATTTTAAACTCACGTTGTGTGCAAATGCAGGCTGATGTTTTACAGATAAAGTTATTATTTTCCTTGTTTCTTTTGGGTTGATTAATACAATGGTATTATTATAATCAAAAGGGAGGAATGTAATGGAAAATAATTCTTATATGCATTGTATTGAGTGTTACTGTGTATAACCTGCAAATGACCGAGCTGCAAGGTACCACCCTGCCCTGTTTTCTTAAATTCATCTTTACAATGGTGGGCTTGTTATAATGAGATAGCTGCACTTTAGGGGGGACAGGGTTAGGCTGGTATTTACGAGTGTGTCTGGGTAACCTCAACTGATGGTTGGGGAGGAAAGTTAAAAGAACAATCAATTATACCCAAAAACAGATGACGTGATGAGCGGGCAATATAACTGTGTGTTTTTGCTTCAGTGGTCAGAGCAACTCTGTATTCTGTACTGTGTTGTTCTCTCTTGCAAGATATTATTATTAAAGTCTCTTATCTCCTCACAAGAAAATAACTGACTCCCCAAATGCAAGTGTCAGGACAAATGATCAAACTTCTCCAAGCTTCAGTCTGCAGAGAAGTACAAGACAGGGTTGCTCACTTTCTCCCTCACTTTTTGCTATTTTCATCAAACCTTTAGCAGCTGCTATCAGACAAGATAGAAATATTAAAGACATCCAACCCCAAAATATTGAGCATAAAATAAGTCTTTATGCTGATGATGTATTACTTTTCCTTCAGAACTCACAGACGTCTCTCACTCACACGATCACACATAAATAAATTCTCAGCACTTTCTGACTACTCTATCAATTGGTCTAAGACCACAGTTCTGCCCATTAACTGTAGGGTCCAGAATATACCTGCGATCACTTTACAGTCAGGAAATATTAGATATTTAGGCATAAACATTTCCTCCAGGCTCTCAGAGCTAACAAAGCTAATTTATGTGCAATTATTAAAGACAGTAGAGGACAATCTCTCTCGTTGGAAGTCCTTACCTATATCACTTATGGGGAGAGTTACAACCATTAAAATGATGATACTACCAAAAGTTATCTATTTGTTCTCAATGATCCCCATAAAACCAACCTGCTACTTGGTTTAAGTCACTAGATTCATGCATCTCCAAATTTCTGTGGAAAAACAAACCACCACGTATTAGTTTAAAAACTCTACAGAAGACCAAGGACAGTGGTGGATTAGATTTACCTAATTTTCAGCACTATTCCTTAGCCAATAGGTTACGGTATATATCAAAATGGTTTAAACCTAGCCCAATAGATGAACATGGATAAATATAGAACAAGCATTGTGTGATAATCTGGAAATCTCTGACCTGCCACTTATTAGTCAAAACGTAAAAAATCACAAATGTTTCAAAAGCATTAACATCAGCACCTCTCTGACAGCCTGGTGGGAATTTCTTAAAATAACAAAGTCTTCACTTGTCCCGTGTAAGCTTACACCCATCTGGAACAATCCTGACATCCTGCAAAACAAAAAAATGCTAAACTTTACTCTCTGGAAGATCAAAGGAATCAAACATCTGGAACATATAATCCAAAATGGACATTTTATTTCATTTGATGAGCTCATATCACAACATGAGATAGGCAGCAATAAATTCCTAGAATATCAACAACTTAAGTCTATAATAACAAAGAAATATATCCTCCACCAACCAGACTTACAACTCCCGATTAGGGTAGCAGAATTTCTAAGCATCTGCACCCCAAAACTACTATCAAAAATATATAAATTATTGTCTAAGATAGATGACACAATGTCTCTACCGTCCTCAAAATGGGAGGCAGATTTATCCATCAGTTCTAGTCATAGCTTCTGGCCACAAATATGTTTGAACACCTTCAGAATGACTCAAAATCCTAATTTACAGCTCATACAATACAAAATTCTTCATAGAACACACTATACAGGACAAAGGATGTTCAGGATGGGTCTAACACACTCAAACATCTGCTCACATTGCACAGATAACACACCTGATGATTATGCACACGCTTTGTGGTTTTGTGCGCCTGTCCAGAAGTTCTGGCTTGAAGTCTGTGCGGACCTATCAACATGGCTAAAGTGTAGCATTCCTGCATGCCCCACACTGTGCATACTGGGTGACTTAGACAACATCAACGTGGAATTTAGCTTAGCACACATGATCCTCACAGTGTTATGTATAGCAAAGAAAACTATTCTCATGAACTGGAAAGCGAAGAACAATCTGTGTATTAACCAGTTTAGAAATTTTCTTTTAGATTATATTAGCATGGAAACAATGTCTGCCTCCTCAAAACATCAATTGGCTGAATTTAATTCTCTCTGGTCCCCTCTGATTAGCTTGATCACATAGTGTTGGTGGTGGGTTGCTGTCCCGTCGCTCTGGGCGGTTGGGTGTGTGCTGGGGGGGGCTGTGTGGCTTCGGGCGTCTGGTGGTCTCTCGGGTCGTGGGGACCGGGTTGGTCATTGCTGGGGGGGACTGTGTGTCGGGCTTGGAGGGCAGTTTTGGGGGCTTGCGGGTGGGGCTGTCTTGCGGTGTGGGGCGGGGTCCCTTAGGGGCCTTGGGGTGGTGGCTGCTGGCTCTGTACCGGGTGACCGGGCCGCTCTGGCGTGTGTGGTGGAGCTGGGCCTGGACCTGGTGGCTTGCCGCTGCCTTGCGCCCGGGGCGGGGCCCTGCCTGTGCCTGGGGGGTCTGGGTTGCCCTGGACATGCCACAATATGCGTGGGTTGGTGCAGGTCCTGGTGCCGGCCTTGTTGCTCTGGGAACTCCAAGGTGTCCGCAGGTGGTTATTTTCTTTAGGGTGTTGGGGCGTGCGGTGAGGGGGAGGGGGTATGTGTGGGGGTGTGCTTTTCCCCTGTTGGGGGGGGCCTGGGGGGGCCTGGGTGATGGTGGGTCTCGCTGCTGCGACTGGTGTGACCGGGTGATTTGTTTGTTTGTTTGTTTGATTTTTGTTGTTGTTTGTTTGTTTTTGTAGAGGTCCTCCGGGGTGGGGTTGGGTTGAGTGGGGTGGGGCGGGATGGGTTCCTTCTGGGGGTACAGTAGCTCCCGGAATATGGTGACTGCAGGCCCCGAGCCTGGTGGACATCAGGCCCTCCTGCCCTGTGTTGGGTCCCAGGTAGCGGGGATGCCTATTGCAGCCAGTCTCTGGCTGCCCTCTCCGGGGTGGGAGGGACCAGGAGGATGAATTAATTATTCTGCTAGTTTATATATTGTAAACATAAACAATAAACATTTATAAAACTTCCCTTGGCAAAGCAAATCTGTTTGGCATAAAGGTATTCAGATTACAATTCTGCTGACATAATGCACAATTCCGGATTTTGATATAAAATGAATTCCTTCACTCAAACCAAGTTAAAACTGCTTTTTCCTTCATATTTATCCATGTCTAAATAGCTTTAAACAAAAACGAACGTAGTACTTTTCAGGATAGGAAACAACAACACTAAATTTTTTCAGGAATCCAAGAATAAGCTTCTTTTCACGAGTTCTACACAATTCCGGATTTTGATATAAAATGAATTCCTTCACTCAAACCAAGTTAAAACTGCTTTGTCCTTCATATTTTTGCATGTCTAAATAGGTTTCAGGCATAATATTCTTCATATTACCCTGTATGTGAAAGAAGCATACTTGTGATGGAGCAATACACTCCTTTTGGGTAACCTAAACTGATGGTTGGGGAGGAAAGTTAGAAGAACAATCAACTATCAACCAAAGACAGATGACGTGATGAGCGGGCAATATAACTGTGTGTTTTTGCTTCAGTGGTCAGAGCAACTCTGTATTCTGTACTGTGTTGTTCTCTCTTTCAAGATATTATTATTAAAGCCTCTTATCTCCTCAGAAGAAAATAACTGACTCTGTGCGTTACTAAATTTCCACCACAATTTTGGCTTCACGAACAGGATCCCTCGACTGGTGTCTCTGGACCGGATCGCAGTGCATGGCCAGCCTGGACTGAAGTAGCTGTTCCAGCCTCATACCTCCAAGGCCTTTTCTGAGAGAGAGGACTGGCAGGTCCTTTTCTTGAATACCAGCGCTGGGATAATTTTTGAAATATGATAGTCTGAGACGATAGGACTGCTTTTTAGTTTTTATTTGAATAAAAGAGTGTTTCCCGGTTGTGTCATTAGTGAGACAGAGATTTCATGGGTAAGTGAAACTTTTGAAGCAGTCCGAAGAAGTGTGAAGTACTCCGAAGAAGTGTGAGTACAGATTAAGGTCCTCATTGGAGACGTCCTTTGAGTGAAGGAATATATTTCCCCATTCCAAGTCTGAGAATGGGAAACAGTAGGTCTCAGACTTTTGACCCTACCGGGGGACCTAAGCATGATGAAATGAAATAGACATATGGTCCAGAGGTTTTCCACCTGAAGGTTCTTTTAGTATGTTAGAAATAAGAAAATTAGAAGAAAAGTTTTGCAAATATGAGAAAGAGATGAAGCAAAAAAAAGAAAATTAAGTTTATATAAGAAGTAAGAAAGGTATAGAATTTTGGAAAAAATAAAGTGTATTAAGAGAAAGAAAGGAAAATGTTAAACAAATGCCATGACGGAATGATGATAATAATTTAGTATTAGCTGTGCCGGATCCAGACCTGGACTCCTGCCCTGCAACAACAACAGCCAGCCCTGCCACAAGCCTCTGGCTCTCGGGAAGAAGGGACTTCTTCCATCCTCCCTCGGGAAGAAATTCCATCATTCTCACAACATCAGTTACATAGGTCTGATGATGAGGAAAAGGAAGACGTTTGGTTCTCCAGCGTACCTGCCCAAGAACTTTTAACGCAAGTGACAAAAATCCTTTACCCACAATCTGGACTTCAGAGATCTAAACGTGAGAAAAAACAAAACCAGATTCAAACCATGCCTATGGTTAAAGTTGCAGTTCCCACTGGACCATTACTGGTTTATCGACCCTGGACTGAGACTGACATCATGGAAGCATAACAATGCTTACCAGATCCAGAGATTTCTGGACCCCATTTTGCTGACGAGTTGCGAGATTTCTGCGCGCAATCTGCCCGACTGGGGTTGAATTGCGTCGCATATTGGCAAAAAAGTTCAAACCGACCGACCTCTGCAAAATAGAGGCCAGTATGCTACAACTGGATTTGCGACCTACCAACAGTGAACGAGGACATAATGATAACGCTCAATATGAAGCAGCCATCCAAAGACTGTGTCAAACCATCACCACTCAATTTCCAACCAAAATCAATATGTCCCACATTTACACCTGCAAACAGAAACCCGGTGAAGGGACTGATGATTTTGTACACCGCATCCTTGAGGAAGTCAGCAAGCACAGCGGTCATCAGAGACCAAGGGATTTGGGTAATGAATCAGGACCATGGGAGAGTATTGCATGCAATGCAATAATTAAAGGCCTCATGCCAGATGTCGCCACTGAAGTAAAGAACATTTACGTGGGATGGTGTGAGGGTCCTCGTTTGGCTGACGTTCGCCGATATGTTTGCCATGCTCATAACCAAGTTGAGACGCGTAAGACAACCAAAAGGGACAAGTGTGAAAAGGAGCTGCATTTGGCAGCCATGACCATGTATTACGCAGTTGGTGTAAAAAGAGGACGAGGCCGAAGTTGAAAGAGAGGAGGGAGAGGAGGTCGAAAATGGGCCACGCCAGAGCTATGATCCGAATATTTGTTTTTACTGTGGCCAGACTGGACACTGGAAGAAGGACTGTCCACAGCTGAAAAGTGATGAAATTGGGCAAAAGGCTGACTGAGGGTGGGAGGCAGGTTCTGGACGTCACGCGGCAGCGGAGCCTCCACTGATGGGTGATAGCACAAACACACTCACACATTTTTCCTGCTCTGTGTAGTGAAGAAACGCTTGCCGACTGTGATTCACGTAGTAAAGTTTTGCATGCTATTTCCGTCCTAGAGCAAAGATATTTCTTTCAGAATATAGGAACTTATGTTCATCAGTAGTGACGTCAGGGGAGTTTGATTGTCCTCCAAAGTTAAGTGGAAACCACGTTTACTGTATGTCTGCCTCAGGCCAGGTTGTGAAGGAGAAAATGACAATGCCCATTGCGTGTTGTCACTCCCGATGAGCTCTCCTTCAAACACTCATTTTTGTTATCAGAGTTGTGTCCCATTCACCTGATGGGCTGTGATCTCATGTGTAAATTAGGCATTATTTTAACTTCTACACCAGAGGGTGTTAAGGTTATGTTACAGCCTGACAAAGTTTTCACAGCAGTGCAGTTTGATTCATCGGCACTTAAATATGCTTATGAGTGGAAACTTCCCAGCTCTCCTTTTTCACAACAACTAGTGGAAGAAGCAAAAGTGTTAGTTTCACCCCTTTCTGATTTCATGCAACCTACTGATTTGCACTGCACATCACACATTTCTTTGGGGCCTGACAATGACTATGAGAAGAAGTGAAAAAATATGTGCGCCTACTTTATTGGCTGTGTCGCTCACTCCAGAGCACTTCGATTTTTTTAATGTTTGTGGTACTCGCCCTCACATTTCCTTGGCCAAACGTACACACTGGCAGTGACAAGGTGTGGGAGAGTTTGTTGCTACATGTCAGAAAGAAATGGAGTGGACTGTTTCACCTGCTGATCCAAATTTGATGTTTTCTGAACGATTGTCAGCATACAAAAAAACATTTTTGAGTACAATGCATTGTCAAAGAACTGTGGACTTAATTCCTACCACAGAATCACATTTTGAAGCATGTTTTTTATCTGAAACAGATTTGTCTTCGATACCCATGTTGGCTGAAGTATCCAATGATCTTTGGGCTAAGAGCAAATATGATGTGGGGTTGATAAAAGGCTGTGAACCAGTAATTGTCACCCCTAAATCAGACTTTTGTCCATGTAAAAAACAATACCCTTTTAAACCTGAAGCAATTAAAGGGATTAAACCTGTTTTTCAATCTTTTCAGAAAACAGGCGTTATTGTTCCTTTTGAAAATTCACCTGTGCTTACTCCATTGTTTCCTGTTAAAAAGATTAAAGATGCTGGCCAGCCAGATGAATGGCGTTTTGTACAGGACCTCCAAGCGGTGAATGCTGCAGTTCAGCCACATGCTCCTACTGTGCCCAACCCACACACTATTTTGTCTCAAATTACATCAGATGCACAGTTTTTCTCAGTGGTTGACTTGTCGCCAGTGCACCCTGATAGCCCATTTTGGTTTGCTTTTTAGTTTGAAGGGAGATCTTGGACTTTTACCCGGTTATGCCAGGGGTACTGTGAAAGTCCCACTATTTACAATGCTGCCCTCAAAGCTAGTCTGGATTAACTTCAATCAACCACAGGCTCTGCTCTTTTGCAGTATGTGGATGACATCCTTTTATGTAGTCCATCTAAACAACAGTGTGAAAAAGACAGTGAATCTGTTGAAACATCTTCATTCTTATGGCCATAAAGCCAGCCTTTCTAATTTACAGTTTGTACAGGACGAAGTCACCTTTTTGGGTCATGTGATTTCTAAGGATGGGCGCTCACTTTCTCCTAAACGTGTTGCTGCAGTTCAGATCATTCCTAAACCGGTTACTAAAAAACAGCTTATGTCATTCTTAGGTATAACATCTTACTGCAGGAACTTTATTCCTAACTACTCTTTTCTCGAAGCTCTCTTAGGTGCTCTTATCCATGGTAAAGGCCTCCAGTCAGCTGATCGTGTTCCATGGACTCCTGAGGCTGAATCAGCCTTTAGTCAGCTTAAGCTGGCTCTTCAAACAGCACCAACACTTGGCATTCCAGATCCTCATAAACCTTTCATACAGGCAGTTGATGAGAAGCATGACATCTGTTCTTATGCAGGAACATGGGGCAGGCAAAGGCCAGTGGCTCATTTCTCAGCAAAACTGGACTCTGTGGCTGCAGGCCTGCCTGGTTGTCTTCGTGTTGTTGCAGCTGCAGAGAAAGCTGTCCTGGCCTCCCAAGATATTGTGGGCTACGCTAATTTGACTGTTTTGGTTCCTCATGCTGTTGCCATTATTCTTCTCGAGCAGAAAACTTCACATCTTTCAACTGCTCGTTGGCTCAGATACACCTCTGTGATATGCCAAATGTCACTGTTAAACGTTGTACTGTTCTGAATCCTGCTACTTTGCTTCCGACTCCTGAGGATGGGGAGCCTCATGACTGTGAAGCTGTTTTGGAACAAGTTTGTACACCCCGACCTGATCTTTTAGAGACTCCTCTTCCAAACTCTGACATGATTCTTTTTGTAGATGGATCAGCTTTGCGTGATCCAGCCACAGGTACTAACTGTGTTTGGTTTGCAGTATGTTCTTCACATGACACTTTGTTGTCTGGTTCTCTTCCTAAACATTTCTCTGCTCAAACTACTGAGCTTATTGCACTTACTGAAGCTTGTAAGTTGGCAGCTGGTAAGTCTGTCACTATTTACACAGATTCCAGATATGCTTTTGGTGTTGTTCATGACTTTGGTGCGCTGTGGAAACACAGGCATTTCCTTAAATCAGATGGTAAAACTATTCTGAACTCCAAGCAGGTTTCTGATCTTCTTGATGTGATCCTTTTGCCTACAGCAATCTCGGTCTGTAAGTGTGCGGCTCACACTAACTCAGACGATCCTGTTGCTTGTGGCAATGCCAGAGCTGATGCTGCAGCTAAGCAAGCAGCTAAATCTTTTCCTGTTTTCGCTTCCCTCTCATTGCAGGCAGAAGACTCCCTCACAGATCTCCATGCTTTGCAAACTTTTGCCTCTGCAGATGAAATTTGGTCCTCTGGACGCATTTGGTCCTCTGTGGGTGCAACTCATATGGATGGTGTTTGGATGGGACCTGATGGTAAACCCTGTCTACCTAAACATTTTTTTCCTCATTTTTCAAAATTGACACATGGGTTGGACCATGTGTCAAAAGGGGGGATGCTGAATGCACTCACTGCTCAGTGGTTCACAAAAGGGTTCAGTTCACATGCGCAAAAATACTGTCAGTCATGTATGGTTTGTGCCACACATAATGTAGGAAAGGCATTACACACATCGCAAGTTGCACACCCTCCACCAGAGAAACCTTTTGAACATTTGATGATGGATTTTGTTGAACTCACACCAGCTGAAGGAAAGAAATATGCACTAGTAATAGTGGACGTGTTTAGTAAATGGGTTGAAGTTTTCCCTGCAAAACACGCAAACAGTAATGCAGTGACTAAAGCACTGCTAAACAGAAATCATTCCTAGATGGGGCATTCCAGAGAAGATCAGCAGTGATAATGGCACACATTTTGTAAACACTGCATTGACTGAGGTTGGTAAATTCCTGGGAATAACCTTGCGCACACATTGTGCTTATCATCCACAGAGTGGAGGTGCTGTGGAAAGAGAAAATGGTACATTAAAGTCCAAGTTAGCCAAATGTTGTGAAGAAACAGGTCTGCCATGGACAAAAGTATTACCTATTGTGCTTACCTACATGAGAATGAGAATCAGAGCTCAAGTGAAACTCAGCCCATTTGAAATTTTATTTGGCAGACCTCCTAACCTGGGATTGGGACCTGTAACCAGACCCCTCCCTTCCACAACTGTTTGTGATGATGCTATGTTGTCTTACTGTTGAAACCTTTCCACTGTTCTATCTCAAGTTTCACAGACAGTAAAAGCAGCCCTTCCAGCCACAGAAAACACACCACTCCAACCAGATGACAGGTGGTGAAGGAACTTCGCAGGAAACATTGGAAGTCCAAACGTTGGCAAGGCCCGTTCCAGGTGCTACTGGTCACTCATACAGCTGTTAAAGTTGCAGAGAGAGCAACCTGGATTCATGCCAGTCACTGTAAGAAGGTACCAGAACCAGTAGATGACTTCCACCCTGACATACATCAGCCTAACCAACACGCCCGGAAGGACAAAGATAAGAGTCAGCAGTAAAAGCTGTACTCCACCGGTGTGTTAAGTGCTAGTAACCTCTGACACCGAAGATTGAAACATCCTTACTGAGACCAGCGATGAAGATGATCATACACATGCTGTGAACCATGGTTCAAACTGTTTGTTGTTTGTATTTTCTTATTTGTAACCAGCATGTGCACATTGTATCTTGATTTCACAGGAAGCAATAATACAGGGCTGCTGTATTTCCCCACGACCCGAGAGACCACCAGACGCCCGAAGCCACACAGCCCCCCCCAGCACACACCCAACCGCCCAGAGCGACGGGACAGCAACCCACCACCACCACTATGTGATCAAGCTAATCAGAAGGGACCAGAGAGAATTAAATTCAGCCAATTGATGTTTTGAGGAAGCAGACATTGTTTCCATGCTAATATAATCTAAAAGAAAATTTCTAAACTGGTTAATACACAGATTGTTCTTCGCTTTCCAGTTCATGAGAATAGTTTTCTTTGCTATACATAACACTGTGAGGATCATGTGTGCTAAGCTAAATTCCACATTGATGTTGTCTAAGTCACCCAGTATGTACAGTGTGGGGCATGCAGGAATGCTACACTTTAGTCATGTTGATAGGTCCGCAAAGACTTCAAGCCAGAACCTCTGGACAGGCGCACAAAACCACAAAGCGTGTGCATAATCATCAGGTGTGTTATCTGTGCAATGTGAGCAGATGTTTGAGTGTGTTAGACCCATCCTGAACATTCTTTGTCCTGTATAGTGTGTTCTATGAAGAATTTTGTATTGTATGAGCTGTAAATTAGGATTTCGAGTCATTCTGAAGGTGTTCAAACATATATGTGGCCAGAAGCTATGACTAGAACTGATGGATAAATCTGCCTCCCATTTTGAGGACGGTAGAGACATTGTGTCATCTATCTTAGACAATAATTTATATATTTTTGATAGTAGTTTTGGGGTGCAGATGCTTAGAAATTCTACTACCCTAATCGGGAGTTGTAAGTCTGGTTGGTGGAGGATATATTTCTTTGTTATTATAGACTTAAGTTGTTGATATTCTAGGAATTTATTGCTGCCTATCTCATGTTGTGATATGAGCTCATCAAATGAAATAAAATGTCCATTATGGATTATATGTTCCAGATGTTTGATTGCTTTGATCTTCCAGAGAGTAAAGTTTAGCATTTTTTTGTTTTGCAGGATGTCAGGATTGTTCCAGATGGGTGTAAGCTTACACGGGACAAGTGAAGACTTTGTTATTTTAAGAAATTCCCACCAGGCTGTCAGAGAGGTGCTGATGTTAATGCTCTTGAAACATTTGTGATTTTTTACGTTTTGACTAATAAGTGGCAGGTCAGAGATTTCCAGATTATCACACAATGCTTGTTCTATATTTATCCATGGTTCATCTATTGGGCTAGGTTTAAACCATTTTGATATATACTGTAACCTATTGGCTAAGGAATAGTGCTGAAAATTAGGTAAATCTAATCCACCACTGTCCTTGGTCTTCTGTAGGGTTTTTAAACTAATACGTGGTGGTTTGTTTTTCCACAGAAATTTGGAGATGCATGAACCTAGTGACTTAAACCAAGTAGCAGATGGTTTTATGGGGATCATTGAGAACAAATAGTTAACTTTTGGTAGTATCATCATTTTAATGGTTGTAACTCTCCCCATAAGTGATATAGGTAAGGACTTCAAACGAGAGAGATCGTCCTCTACTGTGTTTAATAATTGCACATAATTTAGCTTTGTTAGCTCTGAGAGCCTGGAGGAAATGTTTATGCCTAAATATCTAATATTTCCTGACTGTAAAGTGATCGCAGGTATATTCTGGTCCCTATAGTTAATGGGCAGAACTGTGGTCTTAGACCAATTGATAGAGTAGTCAGAAAGTGCTGAGAATTTATTTATGAGTGTGATCGTGTGAGTGAGAGACGTCTGTGAGTTCTGAAGGAAAAGTAATACATCATCAGCATAAAGACTTATTTTTTGCTCAATATTTTGGGGTTGGATGCCTTTAATATTTCTATCTTGTCTGATAGCAGCTGCTAAAGGTTCGATGAAAATAGCAAAAAGTGAGGGCGAAAGGGGGCAACCCTGTCTTGTACCTCTCTGCAGACTGAAGCTTGGAGAAGTTTGATCATTTGTCCTGACACTTGCACTTGGGGAGTCAGTTATTTTCTTTTGAGGAGATAAGAGGCTTTAATAATAATATCTTGCAAGAGAGAACAACACAGTACAGAATACAGAGTTGCTCTGACCACTGAAGCAAAAACACACAGTTATATTGCCCACTCATCACGTCATCTGTTTTTGGGTATAGTTGATTGTTCTTCTAACTTTCCTCCCCAACCATTAGTTGAGGTTACCCAGACACACTCGTAAATACCAGCCTAACCCTGTCCCCCCTAAAGTGCAGCTATCTCATAATAACAAGCCCACCATTGTAAAGAGGAATTTAAGAAAACAGGGCAGGGTGGTACCTTGCAGCTCAGTCATTTGCAGGTTATACACAGTAACACTCAATACAATGCATATAAGAATTATTTTCCATTACATTCCTCCCTTTTGATTATAATAATACCATTATATTAATCAACCCAAAAGAAACAAGGAAAATAATAACTTTATCTGTAAAACATCAGCCTGCATTTGCACACAACGTGAGTTTAAAATGCAGGCATCATAGTGATAAAGGGTCCAATGATAAACAATCAAAACATGAACAATTAAATATGATTATCTTCATCCCTCTCTAAGTCAGCGTCACTAGAGGAAAAATTTTGAAAGCAAAAAAGTTCTTTGAGTCATTTGAATCATTTGGTGAGATACATACAATGAGGCCTTTCACACAGGGAAAAATACAGCAGCCCTGTATTATTGCTTCCTGTGAAATCAAGATACAATGTGCACATGCTGGTTACAAATAAGAAAATACAAACAACAAACAGTTTCTTCCATGGTTCACAGCATGTGTATGATCATCTTCATCGCAGGTCTCAGTAAGGATGTTTCAATCTTCGGTGTCAGAGGTTACTAGCACTTAACACACCGGTGGAGTACAGCTTTTACTGCTGACTCTTATCTTTGTCCTTCCGGGCGTGTTGGTTAGGCTGATGTATGTCAGGGTGGAAGTCATCTACTGGTTCTGGTACCTTCTTACAGTGACTGGCATGAATCCACGTTGCTCTCTCTGCAACTTTAACAGCTGTGTGAGTGACCAGTAGCACCTGGAACGGGCCTTGCCAACGTTTGGACTTCCAATGTTTCCTGCGAAGTTCCTTCACCACCTGTCATCTGGTTGGAGTGGTGTGTTTTCTGTGGCTGGAAGGGCTGCTTTTACTGTCTGTGAAACTTGAGATAGAACAGTGGAAAGGTTTCGACAGTAAGACAACATTAGGGGTAAGCACAATAGGTAATGCTTTTGTCCATGGCAGACCTGTTTCTTCACAACATTTGGCTAACTTGGACTTTAATGTACCATTTTCTCTTTCCACAGCACCTCCACTCTGTGGATGATAAGCACAATGTGTGCGCAAGGTTATTCCCAGGAATTTACCAACCTCAGTCAATGCAGTGTTTACAAAATGTGTGCCATTATCACTGCTGATCTTCTCTGGAATGCCCCATCTAGGAATGATTTCTGTTTAGCAGTGCTTTAGTCACTGCATTACTGTTTGCATGTTTTGCAGGGAAAACTTCAACCCATTTACTAAACACGTCCACTATTACTAGTGCATATTTCTTTCCTTCAGCTGGTGTGAGTTCAACAAAATCCATCATCAAATGTTCAAAAGGTTTCTCTGGTGGAGGGTGTGCAACTTGCGATGTGTGTAATGCCTTTCCTACATTATGTGTGGCACAAACCATACATGACTGACAGTATTTTTGCGCATATGAACTGAACCCTTTTGTGAACCACTGAGCAGTGAGTGCATTCAGCATCCCCCCTTTTGACACATGGTTCAACCCATGTGTCAATTTTGAAAAATGAGGAAAAAAATGTTTAGGTAGACAGGGTTTACCATCAGGTCCCATCCAAACACCATCCGTATGAGTTGCACCCACAGAGGACCAAATGCGTCCAGAGGACCAAATTTCATCTGCAGAGGCAAAAGTTTGCAAAGCATGGAGATCTGTGAGGGAGTCTTCTGCCTGCAAAGAGAGGGAAGCGAAAACAGGAAAAAAATTAGCTGCTTGCTTAGCTGCAGCATCAGCTCTGGCATTGCCACAAGCAACAGGATCGTCTGAGTTAGTGTGAGCCGCACACTTACAGACCGAGATTGCTGTAGGCAAAAGGATCGCATCAAGAAGATCAGAAACCTGCTTGGAGTTCAGAATAGTTTTACCATCTGATTTAAGGAAATGCCTGTGTTTCCACAGCGCACCAAAGTCATGAACAACACCAAAAGCATATCTGGAATCTGTGTAAATAGTGACAGACTTACCAGCTGCCAACTTACAAGCTTCAGTAAGTGCAATAAGCTCAGTAGTTTGAGCAGAGAAATGTTTAGGAAGAGAACCAGACAACAAAGTGTCATGTGAAGAAAATACTGCAAACCAAACACAGTTAGGACCTGTGGCTGGATCACGCAAAGCTGATCCATCTACAAAAAGAATCATGTCAGAGTTTGGAAGAGGAGTCTCTAAAAGATCAGGTCGGGGTGTACAAACTTGTTCCAAAACAGCTTCACAGTCATGAGGCACCCCATCCTCAGGAGTCGGAAGCAAAGTAGCAGGATTCAGAACAGTACAACGTTTAACAGTGACATTTGGCATATCAAGGAGCACAGAGGTGTATCTGAGCCAACAAGATGTTGAAAGATGGGAAGTTTTCTGCTCGAGAAGAATAATGGCAACAGCATGAGGAACCAAAACAGTCAAATTAGCGTAGCCCACAATATCTTGGGAGGCCAGGACAGCTTTCTCTGCAGCTGCAACAGCACGAAGACAACCAGGCAGGCCTGCAGCCACAGAGTCCAGTTTTGCTGAGAAATGAGCCACTGGCCTTTGCCTGCCCCATGTTCCTGCATAAGAACAGATGTCATACAACCATGCTTCTCATCAACTGCCTGTATGAAAGGTTTATGAGGATCTGGAATGCCAAGTGTTGGTGCTGTTTGAAGAGCCAGCTTAAGCTGACTAAAGGCTGATTCAGCCTCAGGAGTCCATGGAACACGATCAGCTGACTGGAGCTGCATGTCAGAACTGCAGCTGCCTTTACCATGGATAAGAGCACCTAAGAGAGCTTCGAGAAAAGAGTAGTTAGGAATAAAGTTCCTGCAGTAAGATGTTATACCTAAGAATGACATAAGCGGTTTTTTAGTAACCGGTTTAGGAATGATCTGAACTGCAGCAACACGTTTAGGAGAAAGTGAGCGCCCATCCTTAGAAATCACATGACCCAAAAAGGTGACTTCGTCCTGTACAAACTGTAACTTAGAAAGGCTGGCTTTATGGTCATAAGAAGGAAGATGTTTCAACAGATTCACTGTCTTTTTCACACTGTTGTTTAGATGGACCACATAAAAGGATGTCATCCACATACTGCAAAAGAGCAGAGCCTGTGGTTGATTGAAGTTAATCCAGACTAGCTTTGAGGGCAGCATTGTAAATAGTGGGACTTTCACAGTACCCCTGGCATAACCGGGTAAAAGTCCAAGATCTCCCTTCAAACTAAAAAGCAAACCAAAATGGGCTATCAGGGTGCACTGGCGACAAGTCAACCACTGAGAAAAACTGTGCATCTGATGTAATTTGAGACAAAATAGTGTGTGGGTTGGGCACAGTAGGAGCATGTGGCTGAACTGCAGCATTCACCGCTTGGAGGTCCTGTACAAAACGCCATTCATCTGGCTGGCCAGCATCTTTAATCTTTTTAACAGGAAACAATGGAGTAAGCACAGGTGAATTTTCAAAAGGAACAATAACGCCTGTTTTCTGAAAAGATTGAAAAACAGGTTTAATCCCTTTAATTGCTTCAGGCTTAAAAGGGTATTGTTTTTTACATGGACAAAAGTCTGATTTAGGGGTGACAATTACTGGTTCACAGCCTTTTATCAACCCCACATCATATTTGCTCTTAGCCCAAAGATCATTGGGCACTTCAGCCAACATGGGTATCGAAGACAGATCTGTTTCAGATAAAAAACATGCTTCAAAATGTGATTCTGTGGTAGGAATTAAGTCCACAGTTCTTTGACAATGCATTGTACTCAAAAATGTTTTTTTGTATGCTGACAATCGTTCAGAAAACATCAAATTTGGATCAGCAGGTGAAACGGTCCACTCCATTTCTTTCTGACATGTAGCAACAAACTCTCCCACACCTTGTCACTGCCAGTGTGTACGTTTGGCCAAGGAAATGTGAGGGCGAGTACCACAAACATTAAAAAAATCGAAGTGCTCTGGAGTGAGCGACACAGCCAATAAAGTAGGCGCACATATTTTTTCACTTCTTCTCATAGTCATTGTCAGGCCCCAAAGAAATGTGTGATGTGCAGTGCAAATCAGTAGGTTGCTTGAAATCAGAAAGGGGTGAAACTAACACTTTTGCTTCTTCCACTAGTTGTTGTGAAAAAGGAGAGCTGGGAAGTTTCCACTCATAAGCATATGTAAGTGCCGATGAATCAAACTGCACTGCTGTGAAAACTTTGTCAGGCTGTAACATAACCTTAACACCCTCTGGTGTAGAAGTTAAAATAATGCCTAATTTACACATGCGATCACAGCCCATCAGGTTAATGGGACACAACTCTGATAACAAAAATGAGTGTTTGAAGGAGAGCTCATCGGGAGTGACAACACGCAATGGGCATTGTCATTTTC
Source organism: Leuresthes tenuis (assembly GCF_036924035.1). Taxonomy (NCBI): domain Eukaryota; kingdom Metazoa; phylum Chordata; class Actinopteri; order Atheriniformes; family Atherinopsidae; genus Leuresthes; species Leuresthes tenuis. The sequence goes on along the minus strand of NW_027325401.1, from coordinate 605,183 downwards.
TCCTTCACAACCTGGCCTGAGGCAGACATACAGTAAACGTGGTTTCCACTTAACTTTGGAGGACAATCAAACTCCCCTGACGTCACTACTGATGAACATAAGTTCCCATATTCTGAGAGAAATATCTTTGCTCTAGGACGGAAATAGCATGCAAAACTTTACTACGTGAATCACAGTCGGCAAGCGTTTCTTCACTACACAGAGCAGGAAAAATGTGTGAGTGTGTTTGTGCTATCACCCATTAGTGGAGGCTCCGCTGCCGCGTGACGTCCAGAACCTGCCTCCCACCCTCAGTTAGCCTTTTGCCCAATTTCATCACTTTTCAGCTGTGGACAGTCCTTCTTCCAGTGTCCAGTCTGGCCACAGTAAAAACAAATATTCGGATCATAGCTCTGATCCCACACGTCCACGTCTTCGACTTTGGCCTCGTCCTCTGTTTACACCAACTGCGTAATACATGGTCATGGCTGCCAAATGCAGCTCCTTTTCACACTTGTCCCTTTTGGTTGTCTTACGCGTCTCAACTTGGTTATGAGCATGGCGAGCATATCGGCGAACGTCAGCCAAACGAGGACCCTCACACCATCCCACGTAAATGTTCTTTACTTCAGTGGCGACATCTATATAATATTTTCTGGGTCTCGTTAAAACATGTATTTTTCCCATCTAATTCCTTTTTTGCTTTAAAACAAGTATTCCCCATTTTCTATCCCTTCAGTAGCCAACCAGTTTGTATGGAGTACACTGGAGCAACTTGACTGATCAGTAAAACACTGCTTTTGTTGTCACCGCAAGGCTTCCCCCGTCGGTTGTTTCACTGAGACACTACTGAGTAACTACAACTCAACACAGTTTATACACATAACATTCATATACATACTAACAAACAAACAAACAATAATTTATCGCAATTTTCTCATCTCTGTTTGAACGTACACCCAGGTAAATATTCCTGTAGTCTTCTCATACCGACTATGGACCCATTCATTGTTTAACTTCACTGTTTTGCAAATCCTAATTGAATATTACACATTGACATTGAAATTTAGTGGTTAAGCAGGTCTTCATTGCATTCAGCAGCCTATATGTGAGCATCTATGTGTAAGCTGTTCTTCTTTGCATTTATCAGCAGCAAGCAATTCTTCACTGCACATGCATATGTAAATAGTAAAACAATTCCAATGTGTTAGCGAAACCTTCTATATCACAGTGGTTTCTAAGATCTATTTTAAGTTCTTTGCCATCAGTGAGATGACATAGTTTACAAAGTGTGTCAAATTATCACTGAAGATCTTTTCAGGAATTTCAAATCTAGAAATGAGTTATTTTACGCGTGATTTTGCTACTGAGAGTGCATCTGCTTGTGCACATGGAAATATTTCAGACCATTTGGTAAAAACCTCTGTTGTCACTGAGCAGAATCGTTTCCCTTAACATTAATTTAGTTCAATGAAATCTACACAATAATGAAATAATGAAATCCAAACAAATATGTTGAAAAAGATACACTGGCTTAGGGAATTATCTTCGTTTTGGTCTTAGATTGCCCTGTGGAATGTATTTTGCACATATTTGACCTGCTAGACAAAACTTTATTCATTTATTTATTCTAAAAAAGAAAATTCAATAATTAGTAAAACCATATGCTGTAAAAACCTTGTTCATTATTGCTTCCATCCCTCCTGTTGAGACATGACATGGTCCGTGGCTCAATACTGCAGCATATTTAAACAAATTCTTTGGCAGTATGGTTTTCCTTCCGGTCATTCATACGAGTCTATTGTAGATGGCAATTGAATAACATCTAATAATGCTAAAATATTTGTAGTTTATACATTTAGCTGTGGATGTCAACATACCTGCTTTTCCAATGCTGTGTTAACACATGTACAGTTGAGAAGGCATACTGACTGTCAGTGTAAACGTTAACAACCTTTTTGTTATTTAATTTACAAGCTTCAGTTAAAGCTACCAATTCGACTGCTTGAACAGAGTAATTTTTTGGTAGTGGTTGTTTTAAGAAAACTTCAGTTTCTGTTACTACTGCAAATCCTGTAGCATTTGTGCCATCAGGGTTTTTTGCTTGACCTGTTGAATAAATATAGTTATTTCTGCATTTTCATAACGTATATCAGTTAAGTCTGGCCTGGGTAAAACACTGATGGTTATTTCTGACATGCAATCATGAGGCTTTCCATCTGTGGGGTAGGTAGCAGTGTGGATGGATTAAGTGTAGCACATCTCTCGACAACAAGGTGTGGCTGTGAAAGAAGAACTGTTATGTAGGAGAGATGTCTGGTAAAGATATTTTGTTAAGTAACCATATCACAGCCACTGCATGAGGTACCTTAAGTGTTAATGGGTGAAATAACACCATTATTGTTGATGCCTGCACTGCCAATGGCTTCTGGCCATTGATTCAAAAGTACGATCTCGTCCCTTTTTCCCCCTTTCAGTGGACACTGGCCCCTAATTACCGCAATTCAGCAGGGGGTCTTTCATTAGGAGTACTGGACTCCCCTGTGCACGGTTTCAGCTCCGACCCTGGAAAGCGGAAAAAACGTTGAGATCTGGTTTGAGGACCCAATTGTTGAGAAAAGTCTCTCAATGAGACTCAGAGTTGCTGGAGTCAGTTAATGCAAATGTTTAATCTTGCAGCAAGTTCAAGAATGTGTGTGTATGGGTGTATGTGTGCGAACGTGTGTGAGTTTGTGTGTGTGAGAGTTTAAAGAACCTGTTATCCACAGGCAGGTCTTAACTAGTATGGCACAGGTCCAGCCTGTCTCATCTTTTTTGGAAGGTCCAGCGCTCGGCCGTAACCCTTCTGTCTGTTTGGACTCTCACATACATTCGGTTAATCATAGAAAAACGAGAACAAAACTTTTTAGCCCCTTAAATTCATAAAACAGACATGGTGCAGTTATTTCCATTCTAGAAAATAAGAGTAATCACCACCATTCCTATAAATTCTGGATATTCTAACAATCTGAATCTTTTTTAAATGTTCGATGAAGCCCTTTGCTGTTCTGTTTAGAGACTCAGCTGATCATAAACCAAGTTTTGCTCTTGAACCAAGCTTCTAAACTCTTCACCTTTTTCATTTCTCAGTTAGTATTCACTTTAAAACTGATTAAAAGAAAAATTAAATGAATGCCTATCAACAAATGTGGGATCTAAACTCGTGTTTTCTCTAAAATAATTTCCTTTCTCAATTCAGAAATGTGTGTGTGTAAGTCACAACACCCGTGACACCAAAACGGCTTTCTTTTCTCTCTTTTCTCTACACTCTGCACTGTGAGCACACACACCAAATCAGAAAGGCTTTTTTCTCTCTTTTCTACATTATGGACTGTGGGGACACAAAACCGCTCTCTCTCTTTTTTTATTTGATTGTTTGCCAGGGCGTTGTCTCACGTATTAGATTATGCTTAAGATACGAATGGGTTTATTCTCTGACTCAGTCACATCAGAATCCATACATACTGATCCTCCCGTAATAAAATGGTCGGATCTTATCAAACACACTTTGTTTCTTGTGACAAGTCAGCGAAACAGCGTATACACGTCAAGACACGAAGATACGAAGGTGTGAATGTCCGACCATACTTGGTAAAAAGCGGGTAAGAAAAGGTTAAAATACCCGACTGTACACAATCAATAGCGGGAGCGGATGTGTTCGGCTACAAGAAGGTGTGACAGTCCGACCATGGTTTGTAAAAAGCGGGTAAGAAAAGGTGCGAATGTCCGACAATGTATGATCAAAAGAGAGAGCGGAGGTTTTCGGATACACGAAGGTTTGAATGTCCTACCAAAGTTTGTAAAAAGCGGGTAAGAAAAGGTTCGAATGCCCGACTATACACCATAAAAAGCGGGAGCGGAGTTGTTCGGCTACAAGAAGGTGTGAAAGTCCGACCATGGTTTGTAAAAAGCAGTTAAGAAAAGGTTCGAATATCCAACCAAACATAATCAAAAGCGGGAGCAGAGCTGTTCGACTGCAAGTAAGTGTGAATGTCCAGCCATAATTACTCACAAACGGGGGAAGAAAAGGTAGTATTGCCAGACCATACATGATCAAAACAGGGAGCGGAGGTTCAGTGTTAACTTAGTTTGAGTGAAGGAATTCATTTTATACATAAAATCCCAAATCATGCAGAACGTATGAAAAGAAGCTTATTCTCGGATTCCTGATCCTTCAGTTTTGCTCTTTCTTCTACTGCAAAATACAATGTTGTTCTTTGTTGAAGTCGATCTAGACATTGATAAATATGAAGGAAAAAGCAGTTTTAACTTGGTTTGAGTGAATGAATTCATTTTATACATAAAATCCGAAATCGTGCAGAACTCATGAAAATAAGCTTATTCTCGGATTCCTAAAACTTTTGATTAGCTCTTTCTTTTATTGCAAAGTACGTTGTTTTTTTTGTTTAAATCTATCGAGACATTGATATATATGAAGGTAAAAGCCGTTTTAACATAGTTTGAGTGAAGGAATTAATTTTATAGATAAAATCCCAAATCATGCAGAACTCCTCAAAAGGGAGGTATGGCTTAATCACAAGTGTGGCTCTTTCTCATTCAGGGTAATATGAGGAAGTTTATGCTTGAAATATATGTAGAAATGGGTACATATGAAGGACAAAGCAGTGTTAACTTAGTTTGCATGAAGAAATTCATTTTATACATAAAATCCGAAATCGTGCAGAACTCATGAAAATAAGCTTATTCTCGGATTCCTAAAACTTTTGATTTGCACTTTCTTTTACTGCAAAGTACAACGTTGTTTTTTGTTGAAATCTATCTAGACATTGATTACATTCACACCTACTTGCAGTCGAACACCTTCTCATCCACTTATGATCATGTGCGGTTGGGCTTTCGCACCTTTTCTTACCCATTTTTCAGTAATTATGGGTGGACATTCAGACCTTCTTGCAGCCGAAAACCTCCGCTCCTCTTTTGATCATACATTGTCGGGCATTCACACCTTGTCTTACCCGCTTTTTACAAACTTTAGTCGGACATTCAAACCTTCTTGCAGCTGAACCACCTCCGCTCCCTGTTTTGATCATATATGGTCTGGCAATAGTACCTTTTCTTACCCGTTTGTGAGTAATTATGGCTGGACATTCACACCTTCTTGCAGCCGAACACAACCTCTCCCGCTTTTGATGATATATGGTCCGGCCTTCTTACCTTTTCTAACACATTTTTCAGCAATTATGGTCGGACATTCACACCTACTCACAGACGAACACCTCCGCTCCCACATTTGATAGTGTATAGTCGGGCATTCTCACCCTTTCTCATCAGCTTTTTGCATATTATGATCTGATATTCACACCTACTTGAAGTCGAACAGCTCTGCTCCCGCTTTTGATTATGTTTGGTTGGATATTCGAACATTTTCTTAATGCTTTTTACAAACTTTGGTCGGACGTTCACACCGTCTTGCAGCCGAACACCTCCGCTTCCGCTTTTGATGGTGTATAGTCGGGCATTCGAGCCTTTTCTTACCCACCTATTACTTACTATGGTTGGACATTCAAACCTTCTTGTAGCCGAACACATCCGCTCCTGCTTTTGATGATATATGATTTGGCATTCGCACCTTTTCTTACCCATTTTTCAGTAATTATTGGTCGGACATTCAGACCTTCTTGCACCTGAACACCTCTGCTCCCGCTTTTGATGGTGTATAGTCGGGCTTTCGAGCCTTTTCTTCCCCGATTTTTACAAATTATGGTTGGACATTCAGACCTTGCAGCCGAAAACCTCCGCTCCCTCTTTTGATCATAAATTGTCGGGCATTCGCCCCTTGTCTTACACGGTTTTTACAAACTTTAGTCAGACATTCACACCTTGCAGCTGAACCACCTCCATTCCCTGTTTTGATCATGTGTGGTCTGGAAATACTACCTTTTCTTCCCCCGTTTGTGAGTAATTATGGCTGGACATTCACACCTACTTGCAGCCGAAAAACCACCTCTCCCGCTTTTGATGATGTATTGTCCGGCATTCTAGTCTTTTCTATCACATTTTTCAGCAATTATGATCTGACATTCACACCTACTTGAGAATGCCCGACTATACACCATCAAATGCGGGAGCGGAGTTGTTCGGCTGTGAGTAGGTGTGAATCTCCGACCATAATTGCTGAAAAATGTGTTAGAAAAGGTAAGAATGCCGGTCCATACATCATCAAAAGCGAGAGAGGTTGTGTTCGGCTGCAAGTAGGTGTGACTGTTCGACTAAAGTTTGTAAAAAGTGGGTAAGACAAGGTGCGAATGCCTGACAATGTATGATCAAAAGCGGGAGCGGAGGTGTTCAGCTGCTAATCAGTTTTAAAGTGAATACTAACTGAGAAATGAAAAAGGTGAAGAGTTTAGAAGCTTGGTTCAAGAGCAAAACTTGGTTTATGATCAGCTGAGTCTCTAAACAGAACAGCAAAGGGCTTCATCGAACATTTAAAAAAGATTCAGATTGTTAGAATATCCAGAATTTATAGGAATGGTGGTGATTACTCTTATTTTCTAGAATGGAAATAACTGCACCATGTCTGTTTTATGAATTTAAGGGGCTAAAAAGTTTTGTTCTCGTTTTTCTATGATTAACTGAATGTATGTGAGAGTCCAAACAGACAGAAGGGTTACGGCCGAGCGCTGGACCTTCCAAAAAAGATGAGACAGGCTGGACCTGTGCCATACTAGTTAAGACCTGCCTGTGGATAACAGGTTCTTTAAACTCTCACACACACAAACTCACACACGTTCGCACACATACACCCATACACACACATTCTTGAACTTGCTGCAAGATTAAACATTTGCATTAACTGACTCCAGCAACTCTGAGTCTCATTGAGAGACTTTTCTCAACAATTGGGTCCTCAAACCAGATCTCAACGTTTTTTCCGCTTTCCAGGGTCGGAGCTGAAACCGTGCACAGGGGAGTCCAGTACTCCTAATGAAAGACCCCCTGCTGAATTGCGGTAATTAGGGGCCAGTGTCCACTGAAAGGGGGAAAAAGGGACGAGATCGTACTTTTGAATCAATGGCCAGAAGCCATTGGCAGTGCAGGCATCAACAATAATGGTGTTATTTCACCCATTAACACTTAAGGTACCTCATGCAGTGGCTGTGATATGGTTACTTAACAAAATATCTTTACCAGACATCTCTCCTACATAACAGTTCTTCTTTCACAGCCACACCTTGTTGTCGAGAGATGTGCTACACTTAATCCATCCACACTGCTACCTACCCCACAGATGGAAAGCCTCATGATTGCATGTCAGAAATAACCATCAGTGTTTTACCCAGGCCAGACTTAACTGATATACGTTATGAAAATGCAGAAATAACTATATTTATTCAACAGGTCAAGCAAAAAACCCTGATGGCACAAATGCTACAGGATTTGCAGTAGTAACAGAAACTGAAGTTTTCTTAAAACAACCACTACCAAAAAATTACTCTGTTCAAGCAGTCGAATTGGTAGCTTTAACTGAAGCTTGTAAATTAAATAACAAAAAGGTTGTTAACGTTTACACTGACAGTCAGTATGCCTTCTCAACTGTACATGTGTTAACACAGCATTGGAAAAACAGGTATGTTGACATCCACAGCTAAATGTATAAACTACAAATATTTTAGCATTATTAGATGTTATTCAATTGCCATCTATAATAGACTCGTATGAATGACCGGAAGGAAAACCATACTGCCAAAGAATTTGTTTAAATATGCTGCAGTATTGAGCCACGGACCATGTCATGTCTCAACAGGAGGGATGGAAGCAATAATGAACAAGGTTTTTACAGCATATGGTTTTACTAATTATTGAATTTTTTTTTTTAGAATAAATAAATTAATAAAGTTTTGTCTAGCAGGTCAAATATGTGCAAAATACATTCCACAGGGCAATCTAAGACCAAAACGAAGATAATTCCCTAAGCCAGTGTATCTTTTTCAACATATTTGTTTGTATTTCATTATTTCATTATTGTGTAGATTTCATTGAACTAAATTAATGTTAAGGGAAACGATTCTGCTCAGTGACAACAGAGGTTTTTACCAAATGGTCTGAAATATTTCCATGTGCACAAGCAGATGCACTCTCAGTAGCAAAATCACGCGTAAAATAACTCATTTCTAGATTTGAAATTCCTGAAAAGATCTTCAGTGATAATTTGACACACTTTGTAAACTATGTCATCTCACTGATGGCAAAGAACTTAAAATAGATTTTAGAAACCACTGTGATATAGAAGGTTTCGCTAACACATTGGAATTGTTTTACTATTTACATATGCATGTGCAGTGAAGAATTGCTTGCTGCTGATAAATGCAAAGAAGAACAGCTTACACATAGATGCTCACATATAGGCTGCTGAATGCAATGAAGACCTGCTTAACCACTAAATTTCAATGTCAATGTGTAATATTCAATTAGGATTTGCAAAACAGTGAAGTTAAACAATGAATGGGTCCATAGTCGGTATGAGAAGACTACAGGAATATTTACCTGGGTGTACGTTCAAACAGAGATGAGAAAATTGCGATAAATTATTGTTTGTTTGTTTGTTAGTATGTATATGAATGTTATGTGTATAAACTGTGTTGAGTTGTAGTTACTCAGTAGTGTCTCAGTGAAACAACCGACGGGGGAAGCCTTGCGGTGACAACAAAAGCAGTGTTTTACTGATCAGTCAAGTTGCTCCAGTGTACTCCATACAAACTGGTTGGCTACTGAAGGGATAGAAAATGGGGAATACTTGTTTTAAAGCAAAAAAGGAATTAGATGGGAAAAATACATGTTTTAACGGGACCCAGAAAATATTATATAGATGTCGCCACTGAAGTAAAGAACATTTACGTGGGATGGTGTGAGGGTCCTCGTTTGGCTGACGTTCGCCGATATGCTCGCCATGCTCAGAACCAACTTGAGACGCGTAAGACAACCAAAAGGGACAAGTGTGAAAAGGAGCTGCATTTGGCAACCATGACCATGTATTACGCAGTGGGTGTAAACAGAGGACGAGGCCGAAGTCGAAGACGTGGACGTGTGGGAGAGGAGGTCGAAATGGGCCACGCCAGAGCTATGATCCGAATATTTGTTTTTACTGTGGCCAGACTGGACACTGGAAGAAGGACTGTCCACAGCTAAAAAGTGATGAAATTGGGCAAAAGGCTGACTGAGGGTGGGAGGCAGGTTCTGGACGTCACGCGGCAGCGGAGCCTCCACTAATGGGTGATAGCACAAACACACTCACACATTTTTCCTGCTCTGTGTAGTGAAGCAACGCTTGCCGACTGTGATTCACGTAGTAAAGTTTTGCATGCAATTTCAGTCCTGGAGCAAAGATATTTCTCTCAGAATATAGGAACTTATGTTCATCAGTAGTGACGTCAGGGGAGTTTGATTGTCCTCCAAAGTTAAGTGGAAACCACGTTTACTGTATGTCTGCATCAGGCCAGGTTGTGAAGGAGAAAATGACAATGCCCATTGCGTGTTGTCACTCCAGATGGGCTCTCCTTCAAACACTCATTTTTGTTATCAGAGTTGTGTCCCATTAACCTGATGGGCTGTGATCTCATGTGTAAATTAGGCATTATTTTAACTTCTACACCAGAGGGTGTTAAGGTTATGTTACAGCCTGACAAAGTTTTCACAGCAGTGCAGTTTGATTCATCGGCACACTTATGAGTGGAAACTTCCCAGCTCTCCTTTTTCACAACAACTAGTGGAAGAAGCAAAAGCGTTAGTTTCACCCCTTTCTGATTTCATGCAACCTACTGATTTGCACTGCACATCACACATTTCTTTGGGGCCTGACAATGACTATGAGAAGAAGTGAAAAAATATGTGCGCCTACTTTATTGGCTGTGTCGCTCACTCCAGAGCACTTCGATTTTTTTAATGTTTGTGGTACTCGCCCTCACATTTCCTTGGCCAAACGTACACACTGGCAGTGACAAGGTGTGGGAGAGTTTGTTGCTACATGTCAGAAAGAAATGGAGTGGACTGTTTCACCTGCTGATCCAAATTTGATGTTTTCTGAACGATTGTCAGCATACAAAAAAACATTTTTGAGTACAATGCATTGTCAAAGAACTGTGGACTTAATTCCTACCACAGAATCACATTTTGAAGCATGTTTTTTATCTGAAACAGATTTGTCTTCGATACCCATGTTGGCTGAAGTGCCCAATGATCTTTGGGCTAAGAGCAAATATGATGTGGGGTTGATAAAAGGCTGTGAACCAGTAATTGTCACCCCTAAATCAGACTTTTGTCCATGTAAAAAACAATACCCTTTTAAGCCTGAAGCAATTAAAGGGATTAAACCTGTTTTTCAATCTTTTCAGAAAACAGGCGTTATTGTTCCTTTTGAAAATTCACCTGTGCTTACTCCATTGTTTCCTGTTAAAAAGATTAAAGATGCTGGCCAGCCAGATGAATGGCGTTTTGTACAGGACCTCCAAGCGGTGAATGCTGCAGTTCAGCCACATGCTCCTACTGTGCCCAACCCACACACTATTTTGTCTCAAATTACATCAGATGCACAGTTTTTCTCAGTGGTTGACTTGTCGCCAGTGCACCCTGATAGCCCATTTTGGTTTGCTTTTTAGTTTGAAGGGAGATCTTGGACTTTTACCCGGTTATGCCAGGGGTACTATGAAAGTCCCACTATTTACAATGCTGCCCTCAAAGCTAGTCTGGATTAACTTCAATCAACCACAGGCTCTGCTCTTTTGCAGTATGTGGATGACATCCTTTTATGTAGTCCATCTAAACAACAGTGTGAAAAAGACCAAATGACTCAAATAACTTTCTTGCTTTCAAAATTTTTCCTCTAGTGACGCTGACTTAGAGAGGGATGAAGATAATCATGTTTAATTGTTCATGTTTTGATTGTTTATCATTGGACCCTTTATTACTATGATGCCTGCATTTTAAACTCACGTTGTGTGCAAATGCAGGCTGATGTTTTACAGATAAAGTTATTATTTTCCTTGTTTCTTTTGGGTTGATTAATATAATGGTATTATTATAATCAAAAGGGAGGAATGTAATGGAAAATAATTCTTATATGCATTGTATTGAGTGTTACTGTGTATAACCTGCAAATGACCGAGCTGCAAGGTACCACCCTGCCCTGTTTTCTTAAATTCCTCTTTACAATGGTGGGCTTGTTATAATGAGATAGCTGCACTTTAGGGGGGACAGGGTTAGGCTGGTATTTACGAGTGTGTCTGGGTAACCTCAACTGATGGTTGGGGAGGAAAGTTAGAAGAACAATCAATTATACCCAAAAACAGATGACGTGATGAGCGGGCAATATAACTGTGTGTTTTTGCTTCAGTGGTCAGAGCAACTCTGTATTCTGTACTGTGTTGTTCTCTCTTGCAAGATATTATTATTAAAGCCTCTTATCTCCTCACAAGAAAATAACTGACTCCCCAAATGCAAGTGTCAGGACAAATGATCAAACTTCTCCAAGCTTCAGTCTGCAGAGAGGTACAAGACAGGGTTGCTCACTTTCTCCCTCACTTTTTGCTATTTTCATCAAACCTTTAGCAGCTGCTATCAGACAAGATAGAAATATTAAAGACATCCAACCCCAAAATATTGAGCATAAAATAAGTCTTTATGCTGATGATGTATTACTTTTCCTTCAGAACTCACAGACGTCTCTCACTCACACGGTCACACTCATAAATAAATTCTCAGCACTTTCTGACTACTCTATCAATTTGTCTAAGACCACAGTTCTGCCCATTATCTGTAGGGTCCAGAATATACCTGCGATCACTTTACAGTCAGGAAATATTAGATATTTAGGCATAAACATTTCCTCCAGGCTCTCAGAGCTAACAAAGCTAATTTATGTGCAATTATTAATGACAGTAGAGGACAATCTCTCTCGTTGGAAGTCCTTACCTATATCACTTATGGGGAGAGTTACAACCATTAAAATGATGATACTACCAAAAGTTAACTATTTGTTCTCAATGATCCCCATAAAACCAACCTGCTACTTGGTTTAAGTCACTAGATTCATGCATCTCCAAATTTCTGTGGAAAAACAAACCACCACGTATTAGTTTAAAAACCCTACAGAAGACCAAGGACAGTGGTGGATTAGATTTACCTAATTTTCAGCACTATTCCTTAGCCAATAGGTTACGGTATATATCAAAATGGTTTAAACCTAGCCCAATAGATGAACATGGATAAACATAGAACAAGCATTGTGTGATAATCTGGAAATCTCTGACCTGCCACTTATTAGTCAAAACGTAAAAAATCACAAATGTTTCAAAAGCATTAACATCAGCACCTCTCTGACAGCCTGGTGGGAATTTCTTAAAATAACAAAGTCTTCACTTGTCCCGTGTAAGCTTACACCCATCTGGAACAATCCTGACATCCTGCAAAACAAAAAAATGCTAAACTTTACTCTGTGGAAGATCAAAGGAATCAAACATCTGGAACATATAATCCATTTTATTTCATTTGATGAGCTCATATCACAACATGAGATAGGCAGCAATAAATTCCTAGAAAATCAACAACTTAAGTCTATAATAACAAAGAAATATATCCTCCACCAACCAGACTTACAACTCCCGATTAGGGTAGCAGAATTTCTAAGCATCTGCACCCCAAAACTACTATCAAAAATATATAAATTATTGTCTAAGATAGATGACACAATGTCTCTACCGTCCTCAAAATGGGAGGCAGATTTATCCATCAGTTCTAGTTATAGCTTCTGGCCACAAATATGTTTGAACACCTTCAGAATGACTCAAAATCCTAATTTACAGCTCACACAATACAAAATTCTTCATAGAACACACTATACAGGACAAAGGATGTTCAGGATGGGTCTAACACACTCAAACATCTGCTCACATTGCACAGATAACACACCTGATGATTATGCACACGCTTTGTGGTTTTGTGCGCCTGTCCAGAAGTTCTGGCTTGAAGTCTGTGCGGACCTATCAACATGGCTAAAGTGTAGCATTCCTGCATGCCCCACACTGTGCATACTGGGTGACTTAGACAACATCAACGTGGAATTTAGCTTAGCACACATGATCCTCACAGTGTTATGTATAGCAAAGAAAACTATTCTCATGAACTGGAAAGCGAAGAACAATCTGTGTATTAACCAGTTTAGAAATTTTCTTTTAGATTATATTAGCATGGAAACAATGTCTGCTTCCTCAAAACATCAATTGGCTGAATTTAATTCTCTCTGGTCCCTTCTGATTAGCTTGATCACATAGTGGTGGTGGTGGGTTGCTGTCCCGTCGCTCTGGGCGGTTGGGTGTGTGCTGGGGGGGGCTGTGTGGCTTCGGGCGTCTGGTGGTCTCTCGGGTCGTGGGGAAATACAGCAGCCCTGTATTATTGCTTCCTGTGAAATCAAGATACAATGTGCACATGCTGGTTACAAATAAGAAAATACAAACAACAAACAGTTTCTTCCATGGTTCACAGCATGTGTATGATCATCTTCATCGCTGGTCCCAGTAAGGATGTTTCAATCTTCGGTGTCAGAGGTTACTAGCACTTAACACACCGTTGGAGTACAGCTTTTACTGCTGACTCTTATCTTTGTCCTTCCGGGCGTGTTGGTTAGGCTGATGTATTTCAGGGTGGAAGTCATCTACTGGTTCTGGTACCTTCTTACAGTGACTGGCATGAATCCAGGTTGCTCTCTCTGCAACTTTAACAGCTGTGTGAGTGACCAGTAGCACCTGGAACGGGCCTTGCCAACGTTTGGACTTCCAATGTTTCCTGCGAAGTTCCTTCACCACCTGTCATCTGGTTGGAGTGGTGTGTTTTCTGTGGCTGGAAGGTCTGCTTTTACTGTCTGTGAAACTTGAGATAGAACAGTGGAAAGGTTTCGACAGTAAGACAACATAGCATCATCACAAACAGTTGTGGAAGGGAGGGGTCTGGTTACAGGTCCCAATCCCAGGTTAGGAGGTCTACCAAATAAAATTTCAAATGGGCTGAGATTCACTTGAGCTCTGATTCTCATTCTCATGTAGGTAAGCACAATAGGTAATGCTTTTGTCCATGGCAGACCTGTTTCTTCACAACATTTGGCTAACTTGGACTTTAATGTACCATTTTCTCTTTCCACAGCACCTCCACTCTGTGGATGATAAGCACAATGTGTGCGCAAGGTTATTCCCAGGAATTTACCAACCTCAGTCAATGCAGTGTTTACAAAATGTGTGCCATTATCACTGCTGATCTTCTCTGGAATGCCCCATCTAGGAATGATTTCTGTTTAGCAGTGCTTTAGTCACTGCATTACTGTTTGCATGTTTTGCAGGGAAAACTTCAACCCATTTACTAAACACGTCCACTATTACTAGTGCATATTTCTTTCCTTCAGCTGGTGTGAGTTCAACAAAATCCATCATCAAATGTTCAAAAGGTTTCTCTGTTGGAGGGTGTGCAACTTGCGATGTGTGTAATGCCTTTCCTACATTATGTGTGGCACAAACCATACATGACTGACAGTATTTTTGCGCATATGAACTGAACCCTTTTGTGAACCACTGAGCAGTGAGTGCATTCAGCATCCCCCCTTTTGACACATGGTTCAACCCATGTGTCAATTTTGAAAAATGAGGAAAAAAATGTTTAGGTAGACAGGGTTTACCATCAGGTCCCATCCAAACACCATCCGTATGAGTTGCACCCACAGAGGACCAAATGCGTCCAGAGGACCAAATTTCATCTGCAGAGGCAAAAGTTTGCAAAGCATGGAGATCTGTGAGGGAGTCTTCTGCCTGCAAAGAGAGGGAAGCGAAAACAGGAAAAAAATTAGCTGCTTGCTTAGCTGCAGCATCAGCTCTGGCATTGCCACAAGCAACAGGATCGTCTGAGTTAGTGTGAGCCGCACACTTACAGACCGAGATTGCTGTAGGCAAAAGGATCACATCAAGAAGATCAGAAACCTGCTTGGAGTTCAGAATAGTTTTACCATCTGATTTAAGGAAATGCCTGTGTTTCCACAGCGCACCAAAGTCATGAACAACACCAAAAGCATATCTGGAATCTGTGTAAATAGTGACAGACTTACCAGCTGCCAACTTACAAGCTTCAGTAAGTGCAATAAGCTCAGTAGTGTGAGCAGAGAAATGTTTAGGAAGAGAACCAGACAACAAAGTGTCATGTGAAGAACATACTGCAAACCAAACACAGTTAGTACCTGTGGCTGGATCACGCAAAGCTGATCCATCTACAAAAAGAATCAAGTCAGAGTTTGGAAGAGGAGTCTCTAAAAGATCAGGTCGGGGTGTACACACTTGTTCCAAAACAGCTTCACAGTCATGAGGCTCCCCATCCTCAGGAGTCGGAAGCAAAGTAGCAGGATTCAGAACAGTACAACGTTTAACAGTGACATTTGGCATATCACGGAGCACAGAGGTGTATCTGAGCCAACAAGCAGTTGAAAGATGTGAAGTTTTCTGCTCGAGAAGAATAATGGCAACAGCATGAGGAACCAAAACAGTCAAATTAGCGTAGCCCACAATATCTTGGGAGGCCAGGACAGCTTTCTCTGCAGCTGCAACAGCACGAAGACAACCAGGCAGGCCTGCAGCCACAGAGTCCAGTTTTGCTGAGAAATGAGCCACTGGCCTTTGCCTGCCCCATGTTCCTGCATAAGAACAGATGTCATACAACCATGCTTCTCATCAACTGCCTGTATGAAAGGTTTATGAGGATCTGGAATGCCAAGTGTTGGTGCTGTTTGAAGAGCCAGCTTAAGCTGACTAAAGGCTGATTCAGCCCCAGGAGTCCATGGAACACGATCAGCTGACTGGAGCTGCATGTCAGAACTGCAGCTGCCTTTACCATGGATAAGAGCACCTAAGAGAGCTTCGAGAAAAGAGTAGTTAGGAATAAAGTTCCTGCAGTAAGATGTTATACCTAAGAATGACATAAGCTGTTTTTTAGTAACCGGTTTAGGAATGATCTGAACTGCAGCAACATGTTTAGGAGAAAGTGAGCGCCCATCCTTAGAAATCACATGACCCAAAAAGGTGACTTCGTCCTGTACAAACTGTAACTTAGAAAGGCTGGCTTTATGGCCATAAGAAGGAAGATGTTTCAACAGATTCACTGTCTTTTTCACACTGTTGTTTAGATGGACCACATAAAAGGATGTCATCCACATACTGCAAAAGAGCAGAGCCTGTGGTTGATTGAAGTTAATCCAGACTAGCTTTGAGGGCAGCATTGTAAATAGTGGGACTTTCACAGTACCCCTGGCATAACCGGGTAAAAGTCCAAGATCTCCCTTCAAACTAAAAAGCAAACCAAAATGGGCTATCAGGGTGCACTGGCGACAAGTCAACCACTGAGAAAAACTGTGCATCTGATGTAATTTGAGACAAAATAGTGTGTGGGTTGGGCACAGTAGGAGCATGTGGCTGAACTGCAGCATTCACCGCTTGAAGGTCCTGTACAAAACGCCATTCATCTGGCTGGCCAGCATCTTTAATCTTTTTAACAGGAAACAATGGAGTAAGCACAGGTGAATTTTCAAAAGGAACAATAACGCCTGTTTTCTGAAAAGATTGAAAAACAGGTTTAATCCCTTTAATTGCTTCAGGCTTAAAAGGGTATTGTTTTTTACATGGACAAAAGTCTGATTTAGGGGTGACAATTACTGGTTCACAGCCTTTTATCAACCCCACATCATATTTGCTCTTAGCCCAAAGATCATTGGGCACTTCAGCCAACATGGGTATCGAAGACAAATCTGTTTCAGATAAAAAACATGCTTCAAAATGTGATTCTGTGGTAGGAATTAAGTCCACAGTTCTTTGACAATGCATTGTACTCAAAAATGTTTTTTTGTATGCTGACAATCGTTCAGAAAACATCAAATTTGGATCAGCAGGTGAAACGGTCCACTCCATTTCTTTCTGACATGTAGCAACAAACTCTTCCACACCTTGTCACTGCCAGTGTGTACGTTTGGCCAAGGAAATGTGAGGGCGAGTACCACAAACATTAAAAAATCGAAGTGCTCTGGAGTGAGCGACACAGCCAATAAAGTAGGCGCACATATTTTTTCACTTCTGCTCATAGCCCCAAAGAAATGTGTGATGTGCAGTGCAAATCAGTAGGTTGCATGAAATCAGAAAGGGGTGAAACTAACGCTTTTGCTTCTTCCACTAGTTGTTGTGAAAAAGGAGAGCTGGGAAGTTTCCACTCATAAGCATATGTAAGTGCCGATGAATCAAACTGCACTGCTGTGAAAACTTTGTCAGGCTGTAACATAACCTTAACACCCTCTGGTGTAGAAGTTAAAATAATGCCTAATTTACACATGAGATCACAGCCCATCAGGTTAATGGGACACAACTCTGATAACAAAAATGAGTGTTTGAAGGAGAGCTCATCGGGAGTGACAACACGCAATGGGCATTGTCATTTTCTCCTTCACAACCTGGCCTGATGCAGACATACAGTAAACGTGGTTTCCACTTAACTTTGGAGGACAATCAAACTCCCCTGACGTCACTACTGATGAACATAATTTCCTATATTCTGAGAGAAATATCTTTGCTCTAGGACGGAAATAGCATGCAAAACTTTACTACGTGAATCACAGTCGGCAAGCGTTTCTTCACTACACAGAGCAGGAAAAATGTGTGAGTGTGTTTGTGCTATCACCCATTAGTGGAGGCTCCGCTGCCGCGTGACGTCCAGAACCTGCCTCCCACCCTCAGTCAGCCTTTTGCCCAATTTCATCACTTTTCAGCTGTGGACAGTCCTTCTTCCAGTGTCCAGTCTGGCCACAGTAAAAACAAATATTCGGATCATAGCTCTGGCGTGGCCCATTTCGACCTCCTCTCCCACATGTCCACGTCTTCGACTTCGGCCTCGTCCTCTGTTTACACACACTGCGTAATACATGGTCATGGCTGCCAAATGCAGCTCCTTTTCACACTTGTCCCTTTTGGTTGTCTTACGCGTCTCAACTTGGTTATGAGCATGGCGAGCATATCGGCGAACGTCAGCCAAACGAGGACCCTCACACCATCCCACGTAAATATTCTTTACTTCAGTGGCGACATCTGGCATGAGGCCTTTAATTATTGCATCGCAAACTGTGGCCTTCTCTCAGCCAAACACCTCTGATCTCGCTTTTCATGATGTAAGTTCCTGCGTATGCTGCCGCTTACCTGGATGACGTCATCATCCATAGCAACAGCTGGGCGGAGCATGTTCAGCAGATGGCGGCAGTGCTGGAGTCACTGCGGCAGGCGGGGCTCACGGCCAACCCAAAGAAGTGTGCAGTTGGATGGAGGGAGGTACGGTATCTGGGGTACCACTTGGGCGGCGGACAGGTGCGTCCACAGGTAGACAAGACAGCAGCGATTGCAGCCTGCCCAAAACCTAAGATCAAGAAAGAGGTGAGGCGGTTTTTGGGGCTGGCCGGATATTACCGGCGATTTATTCCCAACTTCGCGAAAAGGTGCATCTGATCCGGTCCGGTGGACGAAGCAGTGCCAGGTGTCACTTGAGAGGGTAAAGCAGACCCTCTGTGGGGAGCCTCTTCTCCACACACCTAACTCCTTTCTCCCATTTGTCCTGCAGACTGATGCATCGGGAAGGGGGTCGGGGGCTGTTCTGTCCCAGCAGGTGCGGGGCGTTCACCGCCCAGTGCTTTACATCAGCCAGAAACTATCTGAGAGGGAGACCAGATACAACACGGTGGAGAGGGAGTGCCTGGCCATCCGGTGGGTGGTCGGCGCTCTGCGGTATTACTTGCTGGGGCGCCCATTCACCCTTTGCTCGGACCTTGCTCCCCTCCAGTGGCTCCACCGAATGAAAAATGTCAATGCACGGATCACCCGCTGGTATCTGGCACTACAGCCTTTTAAATTCAAAGTGGTCCATAGGCCGGGGGCACCGATTAGCGGTAGCCGACTTCCTTTACAGCTCGCATGGCGAGGTGGGGGGGGGAGAGAGTAGGTTAGGCCGGACCGCTCCCCGGCCAAGGTCAGGCGGTGGAGGTATGTGGAGGGGGCGTGGTGCATCAGCTGCAGGAGAGAGCTGTGGAGAGAGCTCTGGGGAGCAGGACTAGGTGAGTGATTAGTACACCGGCAGTCACTTGTCTAATCACTCTCCTCTTTAAAAAACTCAGAGCTGTAAGGAGGATTGAAGTGGAGTCGGCAGCACGAACCGGGAGGGAAGGCCTGCGAACGACTCCACATTCATGAAAAAGGGTTAAATAAACTATACGTTGAACCGTCCTCTGTCTCTGTGTCTCTCTGAAAGAACCCGCAGTGGCAACAGGCCGCCTCAATGTGCAATTATTAAAGACAGTAAAGGACGATCTCTCTCGTTTGAAGTCCTTACCTATATCACTTATGGGGAGAGTTACAACCATTAAAATGATGATACTACCAAAAGTTAACTATCTGTTCTCAATGATCCCCATAAAACCACCTGCTACTTGGTTTAAGTCACTAGATTCATGCATCTCTAAATTTCTGTGGAAAAACAAACCACCACGTATTAGTTTAAAAACCCTACAGAAGACCAAGGACAGGGTGGATTAGATTTACCTAATTTTCAGCACTATTCCTTAGCCAATAGGTTACAGTATATATCAAAATGGTTTAAACCTAGCCCAATACATGAACATGGATAAGTATAGAACAAGCATTGTGTGATAATCTGGAAATCTCGGACCTGCCACTTATTAGTCAAAACGTGAAAAATCACAAATGTTTCAAAAGCATTAACATCAGCACCTCTCTGACAGCCTGGTGGGAATTTCTTAAAATAACAAAGTCTTCACTTGTCCCGTGTAAGCTTACACCCATCTGGAACAATCCTGACATCCTGCAAAACAAAAAAATGCTAAACATTACTCTCTGGAAGATCAAAGCAATCAAACATCTGGAACATATAATCCATAATGGACATTTTATTTCATTTGATGAGCTCATATCACAACATGAGATAGGCAGCAATAAATTCCTAGAATATCAACAACTTAAGTCTATAATAACAAAGAAATATATCCTCCACCAACCAGACTTACAACTCCCGATTAGGGAAGCAGAATTTCTAAGCATCTGCACCCCAAAACTACTATCAAAAATATATAAATTATTGTCTAAGATAGATGACACAATGTCTCTACCGTCCTCAAAATGGGAGGCAGATTTATCCATCAGTTCTAGTCATAGCTTCTGGCCACAAATATGTTTGAACACCTTCACAATGACTCGAAATCCTAATTTACAGCTCATACAATACAAAATTCTTCATAGAACACACTATACAGGACAAAGGATGTTCAGGATGGGTCTAACACACTCAAACATCTGCTCACATTGCACAGATAACACACCTGATGATTATGCACACGCTTTGTGGTTTTGTGCGCCTGTCCAGAAGTTCTGGCTTGAAGTCTGTGCGGACCTATCAACATGGCTAAAGTGTAGCATTCCTGCATGCCCCACACTGTGCATACTGGGTGACTTAGACAACATCAACGTGGAATTTAGCTTAGCACACATGATCCTCACAGTGTTATGTATAGCAAAGAAAACTATTCTCATGAACTGGAAAGCGAAGAACAATCTGTGTATTAACCAGTTTAGAAATTTTCTTTTAGATTATATTAGCATGGAAACAATGTCTGCCTCCTCAAAACATCAATTGGCTGAATTTAATTCTCTCTGGTCCCCTCTGATTAGCTTGATCACATAGTGTTGGTGGTGGGTTGCTGTCCCGTCGCTCTGGGCGGTTGGTCATTGCTGGGGGGACTGTGTGTCGGGCTTGGAGGGCAGTTTTGGGGGCTTGCGGGTGGGGCTGTCTTGTGGTGTGGGGCGGGGTCCCTTATGGGCCTTGGGGTGGTGGCTGCTGGCTCTGTACCGGGTGACGGGGCCGCTCTGGCGTGGGTGGTGGAGCTGGGCCTGGACCTGGTGGCTTGCCGCTGCCTTGTGCCCGGGGCGGGGCCCTGCCTGTGCCTGGAGGGTCTGGGTTGCCCTGGACATGCCACAGCATGCGTGGGTTGGTGCAGGTCCTGGTGCCGGCCTTGTTGCTCTGGGAACTCCAAGGTGTCCGCAGGTGGTTATTTTTTTTAGGGTGTTGGGGCGTGCGGTGAGGAGGAGGGGGTCTGTATGGGGGTGTGCTTTTCCCCTGTTGGGGGGGGCCTGGGGGGGCCTGGGTGATGGTGGGTCTCAGGCCCGGGCTGCTGCGACTGGTGTAACCGGGTGATTTGTTTGTTTGTTTGTTTGATTTTTGTTGTTGTTTGTTTGTTTTTGTAGAGGTCCTCCGGGGTGGGGTTGGGTTGAGTGGGGTGGGGCGGGATGGGTTCCTTCTGGGGGTACAGTAGCTCCCGGAATATGGTGACTGCAGGCCCCGAGCCTGGTGGACATCAGGCCCTCCTGCCCTGTGTTGGGTCCCAGGTAGCGGGGATGCCTATTGCAGCCAGTCTCTGGCTGCCCTCTCCGGGGTGGGAGGGACCAGGAGGATGAATTAATTACTCTGCTAGTTTATATATTATAAACATAAACAATAAACAATTATAAAACTTCCCTTGGCAAAGCAAATCTGTTTGGCATAAAGGTATTCAGACTACAATTCTGCTGCCATAATGCACAATTCCGGATTTTGATATAAAATGAATTCCTTCACTCAAACCAAGTTAAAACTGCTTTTCCTTCATATTTATCCATGTCTAAATAGCTTTAAACAAAAAAGAACGTTGTACTTTGCAGGATAGGAAACAACAACACTAAACCTTTAGGAATCCGAGAATAAGCTTATTTTCACGAGTTCTACACAATTTCGGATTTTGATATAAAATGAATTCCTTCACTCAAACTAAGTTAAAACTGCTTTGTCCTTCATATTTATCCATGTCCAAATAGCTTTAAACAAAAAAGAACGTTGTACTTTGCAGGATAGGAAAGAACAACACTAAACCTTTTCAGGAATCCGAGAATAAGCGTCGTTTGACGAGTTCTACACAATATCGGATTTTGATATAAAATTAATTCCTTCACTCAAACCAAGTTAAAACTGCTTTGTCCTTCATATTTATCCATGTCTAAATACCTTTAAACAAAAACGAACGTAGTACTTTTCAGGATAGGAAACAACAACACTAAATTTTTTCAGGAATCCAAGAATAAGCTTCTTTTCACGAGTTCTACACAATTCCGGATTTTGATATAAAATATAAAAAAAAAGAAGCATACTTGTGATGGAGCAATACACTCCTTTTGGGTAACCTAAACTGATGGTTGGGGAGGAAAGTTAGAAGAACAATCAACTATCAACCAAAGACAGATGACGTGATGAGCGGGCAATATAACTGTGTTTTTGCTTCAGAGCAACTCTGTATTCTGTACTGTGTTGTTCTCTCTTTCAAGATATTATTATTAAAGCCTCTTATCTCCTCAGAAGAAAATAACTGACTCTGTGCGTTACTAAATTTCCACCACAATTTTGGCGTCACGAACAGGATCCCTCGACTGGTGTCTCTGGACCGGATCGCAGTGCATGGCCAGCCTGGACTGAAGTAGCTGTTCCAGCCTCATACCTCCAAGGCCTTTTCTGAGAGAGAGGACTGGCAGGTCCTTTTCTTGAATACCAGCGCGATCTTTTTGAAATATGATAGTCTGAGACGATAGGACTGCTTTTTAGTTTTTATTTGAATAAAAGAGGGTTTCCCGGTTGTGTCATTAGTGAGACAGAGATTTCATGGGTAAGTGAAACTTTTGAAGCAGTCCGAAGAAGTGTGAAGTACTCCGAAGAAGTGTGAGTACAGATTAAGGTCCTCATTGGAGACGTCCTTTGAGTGAAGGAATATATTTCCCCATTCCAAGTCTGAGAATGGGAAACAGTAGGTCTCAGACTTTTGACCCTACCGGGGGACCTAAGCATGATGAAATGAAAAAGACATATGGTCCAGAGGTTTTCCACCAGAAGGTTCTTTTAGTATGTTAGAAATAAGAAAATTAGAAGAAAAGTTTTGCAAATATGAGAAAGAGATGAAGCAAAAAAAAAGAAAATTAAGTTTAAATAAGAAGTAAGAAAGGTATAGAATTTTGGAAAAAATAAAGTGTATTAAGAGAAAGAAAGGAAAATGTTAAACAAATGCCATGACGGAATGATGATAATAATTTAGTATTAGCTGTGCCGGATCCAGACCTGGACTCCTGCCCTCCACGACGCCTGCAACAACAACAGCCAGCCCTGCCACAAGCCTCTGGCTCTCGGGAAGAAGGGACTTCTTCCATCCTCCCTCGGGAAGAAATTCCATCATTCTCACAACATCAGCTACATAGGTCTGATGATGAGGAAAAGGAAGACGTTTGGTTCTCCAGCGTACCTGCCCAAGAACTTTTAACGCAAGTGACAAAAATCCTTTACCCACAATCTGGACTTCAGAGATCTAAACGTGAGAAAAAACAAAACCAGATTCAAACCATGCCTATGGTTAAAGTTGCAGTTCCCACTGGACCATTACTGGTTTATCGACCCTGGACTGAGACTGACATCATGGAAGCATAACAATGCTTACCAGATCCAGAGATTTCTGGACCCCATTTTGCTGACGAGTTGCGAGATTTCTGCGCACAATTCTGCCCGACTGGGGTTGAATTGCGTCGCATATTAGCAAAAAAGTTCAAACCGTCCGACCTCTGCAAAATAGAGGCCAGTATGCTACAACTGGATTTGCGACCTACCAACAGTGAACGAGGACATAATGATAACGCTCAATATGAAGCAGCCAACCAAAGACTGTGTCAAGCCATCACCACTCAATTTCCAACCAAAATCAATATGTCCCACATTTACACCTGCAAACAGAAACCCGGTGAAGTGACTGATGATTTTATACAAAGCATCCTTGAGGAAGTCAGCAAGCACAGCGGTCATCAGAGACCAAGGGATTTGGGTAATGAATCAGGACCATGGGAGAGTATTGCATGCAATGCAATAATTAAAGGCCTCATGCCAGATGTCGCCACTGAAGTAAAGAACATTTACGTGGGATGGTGTGAGGGTCCTCGTTTGGCTGACGTTCGCCGATATGCTCGCCATGCTCATAACCAAGTTGAGACGCGTAAGACAACCAAAAGGGACAAGTGTGAAAAGGAGCTGCATTTGGCAGCCATGACCATGTATTACGCAGTTGGTGTAAAAAGAGGACGAGGCCGAAGTCGAAGACGTGGACGTGTGGGATCAGAGCTATGATCCGAATATTTGTTTTTACTGTGGCCAGACTGGACACTGGAAGAAGGACTGTCCACAGCTGAAAAGTGATGAAATTGGGCAAAAGGCTAACTGAGGGTGGGAGGCAGGTTCTGGACGTCACGCGGCAGCGGAGCCTCCACTAATGGGTGATAGCACAAACACACTCACACATTTTTCCTGCTCTGTGTAGTGAAGAAACGCTTGCCGACTGTGATTCACGTAGTAAAGTTTTGCATGCTATTTCCGTCCTAGAGCAAAGATATTTCTCTCAGAATATGGGAACATGTTCATCAGTAGTGACGTCAGGGGAGTTTGATTGTCCTCCAAAGTTAAGTGGAAACCACGTTTACTGTATGTCTGCCTCAGGCCAGGTTGTGAAGGAGAAAATGACAATGCCCATTGCGTGTTGTCACTCCCAATGAGCTCTCCTTCAAACACTCATTTTTGTTATCAGAGTTGTGTCCCATTAACCTGATGGGCTGTGATCGCATGTGTAAATTAGGCATTATTTTAACTTCTACACCAGAGGGTGTTAAGGTTATGTTACAGCCTGACAAAGTTTTCACAGCAGTGCAGTTTGATTCATCGGCACTTACATATGCTTATGAGTGGAAACTTCCCAGCTCTCCTTTTTCACAACAACTAGTGGAAGAAGCAAAAGTGTTAGTTTCACCCCTTTCTGATTTCAAGCAACCTACTGATTGCACTGCACATCACACATTTCTTTGGGGCCTGACAATGACTATGAGAAGAAGTGAAAAAATATGTGCGCCTACTTTATTGGCTGTGTCGCTCACTCCAGAGCACTTCGATTTTTTTAATGTTTGTGGTACTCGCCCTCACATTTCCTTGGCCAAACGTACACACTGGCAGTGACAAGGTGTGGGAGAGTTTGTTGCTACATGTCAGAAAGAAATGGAGTGGACCGTTTCACCTGCTGATCCAAATTTGATGTTTTCTGAACGATTGTCAGCATACAAAAAAACATTTTTGAGTACAATGCATTGTCAAAGAACTGTGGACTTAATTCCTACCACAGAATCACATTTTGAAGCATGTTTTTTATCTGAAACAGATCTGTCTTCGATACCCATGTTGGCTGAAGTGCCCAATGATCTTTGGGCTAAGAGCAAATATGATGTGGGGTTGATAAAAGGCTGTGAACCAGTAATTGTCACCCCTAAATCAGACTTTTGTCCATGTAAAAAACAATACCCTTTTAAGCCTGAAGCAATTAAAGGGATTAAACCTGTTTTTCAATCTTTTCAGAAAACAGGCGTTATTGTTCCTTTTGAAAATTCACCTGTGCTTACTCCATTGTTTCCTGTTAAAAAGATTAAAGATGCTGGCCAGCCAGATGAATGGCGTTTTGTACAGGACCTCCAAGCGGTGAATGCTGCAGTTCAGCCACATGCTCCTACTGTGCCCAACCCACACACTATTTTGTCTCAAATTACATCAGATGCACAGTTTTTCTCAGTGGTTGACTTGTCGCCAGTGCACCCTGATAGCCCATTTTGGTTTGCTTTTTAGTTTGAAGGGAGATCTTGGACTTTTACCCGGTTATGCCAGGGGTACTGTGAAAGTCCCACTATTTACAATGCTGCCCTCAAAGCTAGTCTGGATTAACTTCAATCAACCACAGGCTCTGCTCTTTTGCAGTATGTGGATGACATCCTTTTATGTGGTCCATCTAAACAACAGTGTGAAAAAGACAGTGAATCTGTTGAAACATCTTCCTTCTTATGACCATAAAGCCAGCCTTTCTAAGTTACAGTTTGTACAGGACGAAGTCACCTTTTTGGGTCATGTGATTTCTAAGGATGGGCGCTCACTTTCTCCTAAACGTGTTGCTGCAGTTCAGATCATTCCTAAACCGGTTACTAAAAAACAGCTTATGTCATTCTTAGGTATAACATCTTACTGCAGGAACTTTATTCCTAACTACTCTTTTCTCGAAGCTCTCTTAGGTGCTCTTATCCATGGTAAAGGCAGCTGCAGTTCTGACATGCAGCTCCAGTCAGCTGATCGTGTTCCATGGACTCCTGAGGCTGAATCAGCCTTTAGTCAGCTTAAGCTGGCTCTTCAAACAGCACCAACACTTGGCATTCCAGATCCTCATAAACCTTTCATACAGGCAGTTGATGAGAAGCATGGTTGTATGACATCTGTTCTTATGCAGGAACATGGGGCAGGCAAAGGCCAGTGGCTCATTTCTCAGCAAAACTGGACTCTGTGGCTGCAGGCCTGCCTGGTTGTCTTCGTGCTGTTGCAGCTGCAGAGAAAGCTGTCCTGGCCTCCCAAGATATTGTGGGCTACGCTAATTTGACTGTTTTGGTTCCTCATGCTGTTGCCATTATTCTTCTCGAGCAGAAAACTTCCCATCTTTCAACATCTTGTTGGCTCAGATACACCTCTGTGCTCCTTGATATGCCAAATGTCACTGTTAAACGTTGTACTGTTCTGAATCCTGCTACTTTGCTTCCGACTCCTGAGGATGGGGAGCCTCATGACTGTGAAGCTGTTTTGGAACAAGTTTGTACACCCCGACCTGATCTTTTAGAGACTCCTCTTCCAAACTCTGACATGATTCTTTTTGTAGATGGATCAGCTTTGCGTGATCCAGCCACAGGTCCTAACTGTGTTTGGTTTGCAGTATTTTCTTCACATGACACTTTGTTGTCTGGTTCTCTTCCTAAACATTTCTCTGCTCAAACTACTGAGCTTATTGCACTTACTGAAGCTTGTAAGTTGGCAGCTGGTAAGTCTGTCACTATTTACACAGATTCCAGATATGCTTTTGGTGTTGTTCATGACTTTGGTGCGCTGTGGAAACACAGGCATTTCCTTAAATCAGATGGTAAAACTTGTTAGAGTTTTTAATTGTTATCTCATGATATACCCTGTTTTACAATTATATTCCTGTGCTTTAATTGCACTTATATGCTATACCATAAAAATCATATGTGTGATGTATGGATCTTATACTACATTAGTTCTAATCATGTGATGATGAAATGTGTGTGTGAGTATGAACAAAGGGAGATGCTTCAGGACAGAGCCTTCCGGAGGTCAACTGAGTTTAACTGAGTTCAAACTACAACGCACAATGCCTGATTCAAACTAGTTTGTAGATGTATCTCTTTGAATGATTATCGTCAAGGTCTCACACTCTGAAGTTACAGATGTGTCTCCATACCTAAATGTTAGACAGAGTCACACGCTCTGAAATTTCTATGCAGCCTTTTGTTTTGTAAAACTCTTCCCCTTTTCTAATCTTTGAATAAAACCAGGCTGCTGCAAGGAGAGAGTCGGAGATTGTTGTAGGTTGCTTAGACACATACACCTGTGGCTGAAGCAGCGACGGCTCTCCCCTTTTGCAAAAGCTGAACTTTATATTGATCTCTTGTGTGGTTCTTTCTGTTTAAGGTGGGACTTCGTTAGTAAGAACGAAAAACCCCATCAACTTGGTGCCGTGACCTGGATCCCAACATACCTGACCGCTGGCGGACGGAGGACGACGCGCTGAAATCCGTGCACGGCCAGTGTCAACAGGACCTGGAAGAAAGTCCTGGGGGGTAAATTCTTCGCTGGGCCAGCGTCATAGGTCCGACTTCGTCTGCCAACGGTGGATTGACGGGATCCGGACGGAGTGAAACGAACCAACAGAGAAGATCAAGTAAGTGAAAAGCGCTGTGTTACGGGTCAGAGGCTCTGTAAGAAGAGAGGCCTTGAGTCCCAAAGAGTACAGGGTCAGAGGCTAAAAACCTTGAGTCCCAGAAAGTAAAGGGTCAGAGGCTCTGTACGCAGTGGCCTTGAGTCCCAAGTGAGAGAGACTGCTGCAGAAGTCTGCTCTTTGTCAGAAGTAGTTCCTTGTCGAAGGTTTGCTTCTGAGTAGCAGGGAAAGAATTTGTGCTTTGTGCTGTACAAAATACTTGCTGCTGTGTAAATACGAGTGAATGAGAGTGTGAATGACAGAGTACACTGACTGAATCAGCATTACTGGTGGAAACCTAACGGTGTTAACACAAACCAGTAGTTTGTTGAAGTAGGTCAGTTTAATCTGTATTAAGGACATATATTAATAAAAATATACGCAGAGTACTAAATTAAGTTAAAATAAAAAATGGGTAATCAAACCAGTAAATCCTCCCCCAGAGGTGCCGAAGGTGATGAAAAATATATGGTTGGCAAATTTCCTGGTTGTCTACGTTATATGTCAAAGTGGCAGAAGAAGTTTGGTGTTGACAAAAAGTTGAAAGTTGATCAGTGGAAAGGAGTGGTTGTGATGCTGGAAGGAAGCGTAGCTGCAAAGCGTGGAGCAAAGAGGGAGAGAAAGGAAAAAGAGTTGCAGTACGCTAACTTGTGGTTGAAGGCATCTGAAGAAAGGAGAGAGCAGATTCAGAAGGCAAAACAGAGAAATTCGGGAGATAATAAAACAGCAAGCTTGTTTGTAAGACCAGAAGATAATGAAACACAGGCTAGCAAGCGCCCACCTCAAGCTGCAGTACCCCCAACACCGGCTGACGGGTGCTCGCCCCCTGCAGGGGCAGAGGCTATTTCTCCCACTGCACCCCCTACTCAGTTAGCGAATACCTCTGATTTGTATCCTAATCTGAGCAAACCTGTGCCTGATTTCACGTTTTACCCAAGTCCCACAAACCCCTTCGTCTCCCCTATGTGGCTTAGAAGTCATTCTAAAAAAGAAACAATGCCTCCTCAGAACACAGTCGAACATTATCCAATGATTCAAGTGGCCAATCCTAACCCTGGTGAAGGACAGGCTGCTCACATGTATGTGTACAGGCCGTGGACTTTAGAAGAAGCCAGAAGAGCTGTGGAAGGATGCACACCTGCAAAAGAGGATCCTGCCCAGTGGGCTGAGGACATGCTAGGAATCATCCTTTCATATAGATTAAATGGGCTTGAAGCAGGCCAAGCAGCCATGACTTCACTCGGGAAGGATTGGGCCCGAGTCAGAGGAGATTTTACTGGCGCACGTGATAATCACGTGCCCTTTCCTGCCCCAAATGATGAGCCAGCCACACTCGGTGCTGAGTTTCAGGTTCAGTGGAACGCTCTCACAGGAAGAGTGGCAACATTGTACCGCAGACGGGCAGATTATGGCTGCCTGGCGGGAATAAAACAGAAAAGTGATGAAGATGTTGAAGATTTCCGTTTGAGATTTGAAAAAGAATTCAGAATACATAGCGGTATCGAGGTTAATATTAACGATCGTTCTACTTATCAGCAACAGCTGAAAAATGGTCTCCTCACAGGATTCCGCCCTGAGATTGGAAATTGGATAAGAAAACATCATGTTGAATCCGCTGAAAGCACAGTCGGCCAGACCATGCAATGGGCCAGACATGCTGAGAGAGTGGTAAATGAGAAAGAAGGAAATTCAGATGTGTTTTACACCGATGGTTTGGAATCCAGCAGCTCCACTGTTTTCTTCCGCGGCAGCCAGAGAGGTGGCGGTCGAGGAAAAAACAGAGGGAGGGGAAGAGGCCAAAGGCCCTTCCAATCTGGATCTGATAGAAATTCTGACGAATGCTGGAACTGTGGAGAACAGGGACATTGGTCCAGAAATTGTCCAAAGAAAAAACAAGATGATCACAAAGGAGGAAGAGGAGACAGAGGAAGGTCTAACTCCTGACTAGACATGAAAACCTCTGACTCCTCTAATCCTACAGATGAGATGGTTGTTGATGTCCATGCAGCTTGGGACGTTTTGAATGCACTCAAAGAGAAACCCTATATAGTGTTGAAAATAAATAGTAAACCTACAGAGTTTCTATGTGACAGTGGTGCATGCAAAACAGTTCTTAAAACACATGTCCCAGGTTTAAAACAGTCTCAAAATAGCATTTGGGTTAAATCAGCAGATGGGCAAACACACAAAGAGTATTTTTCTAAAGCTTTGACTGTTGCAGATGAAGAAGCTAAACTCACTATCTCAGCCTCTGTAGTGATTTCACCAAAATGCCCCGTTAACCTGTTGGGAAGAGACTTGATGACCCGGCTGGGCATCGCCATCGTCCCAATTAAAAACGGCATGAAGGCTTGCAGAGTCAGAGATGTTGACGTTTATGCATCCTGCACAGATGACAACAGTGTGTATTGTTCATATGATTTGAGCCCAAAGTTTGATTCTCACCTTCCTAGCAGAATGCTACAAGAAGCACGTGAACAACTACTAAATCCAGAGACAGAAATGACGCATAGTCAATTACATGTCACCATGAATGTTTTGACTGATCCCCATGACACATACGTCAAAGAATTTGGCAAAATGTCTCCTGTTGTAGTGGGATTGCTTCACATGTACACTGACCGAAGGTCATTTGCTGCTGTGACTGTACTCCTCCCTGTGGATCGAGCATCCAGCTACAGGTTATCAGCTACCCCTCATATCTCTCTGTTCAAGCCTGAGAACATAACTTGGACAGATGCTGGCATGAGAACGAAAATGGCAGCAGTTGCAAATGATTATGAGAGCAGTGACGGAAACTGGAGTTACAGTCCCAGCTGTGACATGTGGAGACAACCTTTCGGTGGTGCAGCAACGTGCGAAGCACAAGTGCACCCCCTCCCAAGACAAACTGACGTTTTTCTAACTGCCAAAGAAGAAGCTGAATTGGCAGAGATCCCAGAAAAACTGTGGTCAAAGGGTCCTTCTGATGTTGGACTTTTAACATCCATACCTCCAGTACAAATTAAACCTCGATCAGACTGGAGGCCCAGAGTAAAACAATACCCTCTGAAACATGAGGCAGTGAAGGGCATCTCACCAGTGGTAACAGACCTTAACAAAGGGGAAATAATCAGACCATGCCCAGATTCCCCATGTAATACACCAATCTTTCCAGTGCAAAAAGCAAATGGTAAAGACTGGCGTATGATTCAAGATCTACGTGCTGTAAATGAAGCAGTTGAAACAAGAGCTCCAAATGTACCTGATCCACACACATTGTTGAACTCTCTAAAGCCTGATAAAAAGTTCTTTACTGTAGTTGACCTCAGTAACGCCTTTTTCTCAGTCCCAATTCACCCAGACTCTCAGTTCTGGTTTGCATTCACATATGAGGGTCAAGGATACACCTACACCAGATTGCCACAAGGGTTTGCTGACAGCCCCACTATCTTTACCCAAGCAATAATGGCCTGTTTGGCAGATTTTCACATGCCCGAGCGAAGCCAGTTGCTTGTGTATGTGGATGACATTTTGGTGGCATCAGAAACAGAGGAAGCATGCAGAGAAGACTCTCTTGCCCGGTTGCAGCACCTCTGCAGAACTGGAAACAAAGTATCAAAAGATAAGCTCCAGTGGGTGAGAAAAGAGGTGAACTATTTGGGCCACACACTGTCAGCCGCAGGCAGGCAGATACAAACAGCTAGAAAACAAACTATAGCTGACGTGCCTAAACCAGAGACAAAGAAACAAATGATGTCCTTCCTAGGACTTTGCAACTACTGCAGAGCGTGGATTCCACATTATGCAGAAAAAACTCACACTTTGCAGAATCTCATTTACGGTGTCCCCATGACAATGTCTGATAAAATCAAGTGGACCCCTGAAACTGAGACAGCATTTGTAGTTTTAAAACAAGCTTTGATGGAAACCACAACTCTCGTGTTACCAGACTACAGTAAAACCTTCGTTCAGACAGTGGACTGCAAAAATGGCTACATGACTTCAGTGTTGTTGCAGAACCATGGTGGCAGATTGAAACCTGTAGCTTTCTACTCAAAGAAGTTGGACCCAGTGGCCCAAGCTTTACCTGAGTGTGTCCAAGCTGTTTGTGCAGCTGCTCTTGCAGTCACCCAATCAGCAGATGTCGTGTTGTTTCATAAAATGGAACTTTTGGTCCCACATGCTGTGGACGTGCTGTTGTTGCAAAGCAAAATGAATTTCCTTTCACCAGCCAGACATCTATCATACACAGCCACACTGCTGTCTCAGCCCCATCTGGTGGTGAAAAGATGTACTGTCTTAAACCCTGCAACATTGATTCCATTACCTGAAGATGGTACACCACACAACTGTCTGGAAACAACAGAACATTTGCAGTTACCAAGACCAGACCTCAGTGATACACCTCTCACTGTAGGAGAAAAATGGTTTGTTGATGGGTCATGTTCCAAAGACCCACAAGGTAACAATCGAAGTGGCTATGCAATAGTCCAACTGCCCTCCAGAGTGGTAGAGGCAGCCAAACTCCCTAGCCAAATGTCAGCACAAGCTGCTGAGCTTATTGCACTGACTAGAGCATGCAAATTAGCAGAAGGACATGAGGTAACAATCTACACTGACAGCCAATATGCTTTCTCAACCTTGTTTTATTTTGCAAAACAATGGGAACGCAGAGGCATGACAACATCTACAGGTAAACCTGTAACACATGCCTCCCTTCTGACTGATCTCCTTCAAGCTATACAGTTGCCAGCCAAATTAGCAGTGTGCAAGTGTGCTGCACACACTACAGGCAAAGATGAAGTCTCCAATGGCAACAGATTTGCAGACCAAGTAGCAAAAGAAGCAGCTACAGGAAAACATGGACATGACAAATTTTTATCACACACCGATGATAAACAACTTATTGACCAAACTGTACTAACAGATATGCAACAAAATGCATCAGTACAAGAAAAACAGATGTGGGCCACAAAAGGTGCCACACAAAACTCTGATGGGATTTTTCAAGTGAATGAAAAACCAGTTCTGCCTAAATCTCTTTTCAAAGCAGCAGCAATTGTGACACATGGGCCTTGCCATGTGTCAACAGGAGGGATGAGTGCTATCATACAACAACACTTTACAACGTACGGATTAAATTCCTACTTAAAAAATTTTTGTAAAGCATGTCTTGTGTGTGTGAAGCATAACCCCCAAGGAAACATGAGACCAAAAAGAGGCTCTTTTCCAAAACCCTCTTACCCGTTTCAAACAATGCACATGGACTTCATTGAACTTACACAAAGTGGACCTCACAAGTACTGTTTAGTGATGGTCGATGCTTTTTCCAAATGGGTTGAGATAGTTCCATCAAAGCTAGCTGATGCACTAACAGTAGCTAAGGCTATTTGCAAAACTATCATCCCAGCCCACGGCATCCCACAAACCATTTACAGTGACAATGGACCACACTTTGTGAATAAAGTAGTTCAGAAAATGGCAGAGCATTTGGGAATGGATTTGAAAAATCATTGTGCCTACCACCCTCAAAGTGCAGGCCTTGTGGAAAGAACAAACGGCACTATCAAAATCAGATTGAAAAAGTGCATGGAAACTACTGGCCGTCCATGGCCAGAATGCTTGGACCTGGTGAAACTCTATATGAGAATCACTCCCACATCAGAAGGATTAACTCCGTTTGAGATAGTCCATGGGAGACCATATAGGTTACCAGTGTTTTCATCAGACTTACAGAAAGCAGAGGAAGAACAGACTCTGGCAGATTATATGATCAGGACACTAAACCAGAAAGACGTGTCCTATGCAAATTTACTGCCTTCTGATTCCTCTCTTCCACAGGTTGACAGTCCCATCAAAGCAGGTGACTGGGTGTACATCAAAGTCATCAAAAGGAAGAACTGGGCCAGCCCACGGTGGGAAGGACCATACCAAGTGCTCCTGACCACACCCACTGCAGTGAAGATTGCTGAAAGACCCAGCTGGATCCACCTCAGCCACTGTAAGTTACAGAGAGTGTTGGACCCCTAATTTCAGAGTGGTGGGGAAGCCTGACTACAAAGGGACCTCATTGTTTAGAGTGAGGTGTCTCAACGTCAGTGAAGAAACCAACTGATCCTCACTCTGATAGGCCAAGGGTGCACCTGCATCTCTGATAACTGAGCAGCAATGGGAACACAAAAGGTGTTACTCAGCTGCGCTGCGGCTGTAGCGTGTGTATTGTCTGTATTCATCCTAGGTGTCCAAAGTAATCCCAAACCAAACCGGGAAAAGAGATGGACCCATGATGTGGACTACAAGGACTGGACATGGGACCCGAAACATCCATTCGACACAAATACCTGGTACAGGTATGTGAAATCCACAGTGGGACAACCTGACGGAGCTGAGGGATGTTATGTGTGATCCAAACTTCCCCCTTCCTCTACGCAGACCCATCTTGCAGCCAAGTGGATGAATGAAACTGAAGCGAAATGTATGGCCTCAATGGCAGGTATTGGGTTTCAACATGGTAACATTGTGATCAATGACTCTGATTCCCATTGGGGAGTAGAAAACAGGACATGCAGTACATTGTTCTGGGCTAGCATGAACATTACAATCAAAGGAAAACCCACACCACAAGTAGCATATCTCCACATTCCCAAAGGGCAGAACTTCACTTGCTTCACTCAAGGAAATGAGACGCATCTGTGCAAAAGCAAGGGCTGCCCACAGGGAGGAGCCTGGATGGGAGCTCTAAACATCACTTCTGAGTGCCAAGACGGGATTGCCACAGCAACTGGAGAAGGCTCCCCAACCAACATGTCCGCACCATCGAACGGGACGTACCTCATCCAGAACGGGTGGTGGTTATGCGGACATAATGTATATCCGATGTTGCCCATGAACTGGACGGGAGTCTGTGCACCGGTGTGGGTCACCGACCACACCTATAAGATCTACCGTGGCCAACTGCCCTCCCTTCATAAGCGACAACAGAGAAGTGTCGCAATCTTCAAACCACACAATCCTATCTGGGGCTCAGATGTCCCATACGACATCTGGTTTGGATGTCGTATGGGATGTTTGGAGCACAGGCTCAAAAGTTATACATTCCCTCTTCCCTTGGGATGGTATTGGAAAACATGCACTGTATATTGAAACTCTGAATTATCGCTTCCAGTCTTTTGTCAACTTTTCTTTGCAGGTAGAAAATGGCCAGAATCGTGAACTCCAAGCCACACGGCTGATGGTTCTCCAGAACAGAATGGCTCTGGACTTGCTCACCGCAGCACAAGGTGGTGTGTGTCACATTATAGGTACTTCTTGCTGTACCTATATCCCTGGAGAAAATGACACCCACATAAACGAAGCAATGGCCTCCCTGCTCAACCTGCAACAAACCATGTCACAAGAGAAAGCGCAACAACAATGGAACTTTCTCGCATGGCTGATGACCGGCACCTGGTGGCAACCAATATTAAAGATCGTGACCCCCCTCTTTGGTGTATTGATCTTATTCTGTGTGTTTACGACTTGTGTGATTCCCTGTTTCAAGTCTGTGATCACTAAGACGGCTACTTCCACCATGGTGAACCTACAACTGCTCCGCCAACCCACAGAAGATGCTGATGATGATGATGCTTTTAGTGATGATTTTAGTGATGACTCTGATAACTGTTCTTCACATGTGTAAAGCATAAAGAAACTAACAATGACCTCTACATTGAAAATGTCCAAAACAAGTGATGTAGACTGATGTACTGTTTCTGCCTACCACAGTGAACCACAAGAAACTTTGCTTGCTTCGCATTAAAATTATTGCATATGTTTTTGTTTTTTGTATCTCATTCGATAAACAGGAGGGAAATGTTAGAGTTTTTAATTGTTATCTCATGATATACCCTGTTTTACAATTATATTCCTGTGCTTTAATTGCACTTATATGCTATACCATAAAAATCATATGTGTGATGTATGGATCTTATACTACATTAGTTCTAATCATGTGATGATGAAATGTGTGTGTGAGTATGAACAAAGGGAGATGCTTCAGGACAGAGCCTTCCGGAGGTCAACTGAGTTTAACTGAGTTCAAACTACAACGCACAATGCCTGATTCAAACTAGTTTGTAGATGTATCTCTTTGAATGATTATCGTCAAGGTCTCACACTCTGAAGTTACAGATGTGTCTCCATACCTAAATGTTAGAC
Source organism: Leuresthes tenuis (assembly GCF_036924035.1). Lineage (NCBI taxonomy): Eukaryota > Metazoa > Chordata > Actinopteri > Atheriniformes > Atherinopsidae > Leuresthes > Leuresthes tenuis. Next base: position 569,011 of record NW_027325401.1, on the reverse strand, counting down.
AGAGTCACACGCTCTGAAATTTCTATGCAGCCTTTTGTTTTGTAAAACTCTTCCCCTTTTCTAATCTTTGAATAAAACCAGGCTGCTGCAAGGAGAGAGTCGGAGATTGTTGTAGGTTGCTTAGACACATACACCTGTGGCTGAAGCAGCGACGGCTCTCCCCTTTTGCAAAAGCTGAACTTTATATTGATCTCTTGTGTGGTTCTTTCTGTTTAAGGTGGGACTTCGTTAGTAAGAACGAAAAACCCCATCAAAACTATTCTGAACTCCAAGCAGGTTTCTGATCTTCTTGATGCGATCCTTTTGCCTACAGCAATCTCGGTCTGTAAGTGTGCGGCTCACACTAACTCAGACGATCCTGTTGCTTGTGGCAATGCCAGAGCTGATGCTGCAGCTAAGCAAGCAGCTAATTTTTTTCCTGTTTTCGCTTCCCTCTCTTTGCAGGCAGAAGACTCCCTCACAGATCTCCATGCTTTGCAAACTTTTGCCTCTGCAGATGAAATTTGGTCCTCTGGACGCATTTGGTCCTCTGTGGGTGCAACTCATACGGATGGTGTTTGGATGGGACCTGATGGTAAACCCTGTCTACCTAAACATTTTTTTCCTCATTTTTCAAAATTGACACATGGGTTGAACCATGTGTCAAAAGGGGGGATGCTGAATGCACTCACTGCTCAGTGGTTCACAAAAGGGTTCAGTTCATATGCGCAAAAATACTGTCAGTCATGTATGGTTTGTGCCACACATAATGTAGGAAAGGCATTACACACATCGCAAGTTGCACACCCTCCACCAGAGAAACCTTTTGAACATTTGATGATGGATTTTGTTGAACTCACACCAGCTGAAGGAAAGAAATATGCACTAGTAATAGTGGACGTGTTTAGTAAATGGGTTGAAGTTTTCCCTGCAAAACATGCAAACAGTAATGCAGTGACTAAAGCACTGCTAAACAGAAATCATTCCTAGATGGGGCATTCCAGAGAAGATCAGCAGTGATAATGGCACACATTTTGTAAACACTGCATTGACTGAGGTTGGTAAATTCCTGGGAATAACCTTGCGCACACATTGTGCTTATTATCCACAGAGTGGAGGTGCTGTGGAAAGAGAAAATGGTACATTAAAGTCCAAGTTAGCCAAATGTTGTGAAGAAACAGGTCTGCCATGGACAAAAGCATTACCTATTGTGCTTACCCCTAATGTTGTCTTACTGTCGAAACCTTTCCACTGTTCTATCTCAAGTTTCACAGACAGTAAAAGCAGCCCTTCCAGCCACAGAAAACACACCACTCCAACCAGATGACAGGTGGTGAAGGAACTTCGCAGGAAACATTGGAAGTCCAAACGTTGGCAAGGCCCGTTCCAGGTGCTACTGGTCACTCACACAGCTGTTAAAGTTGCAGAGAGAGCAACGTGGATTCATGCCAGTCACTGTAAGAAGGTACCAGAACCAGTAGATGACTTCCACCCTGACATACATCAGCCTAACCAACACGCCTGGAAGGACAAAGATAAGAGTCAGCAGTAAAAGCTGTACTCCACCGGTGTGTTAAGTGCTAGTAACCTCTGACACCGAAGATTGAAACATCCTTACTGAGACCTGCGATGAAGATGATCATACACATGCTGTGAACCATGGAAGAAACTGTTTGTTGTTTGTATTTTCTTATTTGTAACCAGCATGTGCACATTGTATCTTGATTTCACAGGAAGCAATAATACAGGGCTGCTGTATTTTTCCCTGTGTGAAAGGCCTCATTGTATGTATCTCACCAAATGATTCAAATGACTCAAAGAACTTTTTTGCTTTCAAAATTTTTCCTCTAGTGACGCTGACTTAGAGAGGGATGAAGATAATCATATTTAATTGTTCATGTTTTGATTGTTTATCATTGGACCCTTTATCACTATGATGCCTGCATTTTAAACTCACGTTGTGTGCAAATGCAGGCTGATGTTTTACAGATAAAGTTATTATTTTCCTTGTTTCTTTTGGGTTGATTAATATAATGGTATTATTATAATCAAAAGGGAGGAATGTAATGGAAAATAATTCTTATATGCATTGTATTGAGTGTTACTGTGTATAACCTGCAAATGACTGAGCTGCAAGGTACCACCCTGCCCTGTTTTCTTAAATTCCTCTTTACAATGGTGGGCTTGTTATTATGAGATAGCTGCACTTTAGGGGGGACAGGGTTAGGCTGGTATTTACGAGTGTGTCTGGGTAACCTCAACTAATGGTTGGGGAGGAAAGTTAGAAGAACAATCAACTATACCCAAAAACAGATGACGTGATGAGTGGGCAATATAACTGTGTGTTTTTGCTTCAGTGGTCAGAGCAACTCTGTATTCTGTACTGTGTTGTTCTCTCTTGCAAGATATTATTATTAAAGTCTCTTATCTCCTCACAAGAAAATAACTGACTCCCCAAGTGCAAGTGTCAGGACAAATGATCAAACTTCTCCAAGCTTCAGTCTGCAGAGAGGTACAAGACAGGGTTGCCCCCTTTCGCCCTCACTTTTTGCTATTTTCATCGAACCTTTAGCAGCTGCTATCAGACAAGATAGAAATATTAAAGGCATCCAACCCCAAAATATTGAGCAAAAAATAAGTCTTTATGCTGATGATGTATTACTTTTCCTTCAGAACTCACAGACGTCTCTCACTCACACGATCACACTCATAAATAAATTCTCAGCACTTTCTGACTACTCTATCAATTGGTCTAAGACCACAGTTCTGCCCATTAACTATAGGGACCAGAATATACCTGCGATCACTTTACAGTCAGGAAATATTAGATATTTAGGCATAAACATTTCCTCCAGGCTCTCAGAGCTAACAAAGCTAAATTATGTGCAATTATTAAACACAGTAGAGGACGATCTCTCTCGTTTGAAGTCCTTACCTATATCACTTATGGGGAGAGTTACAACCATTAAAATGATGATACTACCAAAAGTTAACTATTTGTTCTCAATGATCCCCATAAAACCATCTGCTACTTGGTTTAAGTCACTAGGTTCATGCATCTCCAAATTTCTGTGGAAAAACAAACCACCACGTATTAGTTTAAAAACCCTACAGAAGACCAAGGACAGTGGTGGATTAGATTTACCTAATTTTCAGCACTATTCCTTAGCCAATAGGTTACAGTATATATCAAAATGGTTTAAACCTAGCCCAATAGATGAACCATGGATAAATATAGAACAAGCATTGTGTGATAATCTGGAAATCTCTGACCTGCCACTTATTAGTCAAAACGTAAAAAATCACAAATGTTTCAAGAGCATTAACATCAGCACCTCTCTGACAGCCTGGTGGGAATTTCTTAAAATAACAAAGTCTTCACTTGTCCCGTGTAAGCTTACACCCATCTGGAACAATCCTGACATCCTGCAAAACAAAAAAATGCTAAACTTTACTCTCTGGAAGATCAAAGCAATCAAACATCTGGAACATATAATCCATAATGGACATTTTATTTCATTTGATGAGCTCATATCACAACATGAGATAGGCAGCAATAAATTCCTAGAATATCAACAACTTAAGTCTATAATAACAAAGAAATATATCCTCCACCAACCAGACTTACAACTCCCGATTAGGGTAGTAGAATTTCTAAGCATCTGCACCCCAAAACTACTATCAAAAATATATAAATTATTGTCTAAGATAGATGACACAATGTCTCTACCGTCCTCAAAATGGGAGGCAGATTTATCCATCAGTTCTAGTCATAGCTTCTGGCCACATATATGTTTGAACACCTTCAGAATGACTCGAAATCCTAATTTACAGCTCATACAATACAAAATTCTTCATAGAACACACTATAATGGACAAAGGATGTTCAGGATGGGTCTAACACACTCAAACATCTGCTCACATTGCACAGATAACACACCTGATGATTATGCACACGCTTTGTGGTTTTGTGCGCCTGTCCAGAGGTTCTGGCTTGAAGTCTTTGCGGACCTATCAACATGACTAAAGTGTAGCATTCCTGCATGCCCCACACTGTACATACTGGGTGACTTAGACAACATCAATGTGGAATTTAGCTTAGCACACATGATCCTCACAGTGTTATGTATAGCAAAGAAAACTATTCTCATGAACTGGAAAGCGAAGAACAATCTGTGTATTAACCAGTTTAGAAATTTTCTTTTAGATTATATTAGCATGGAAACAATGTCTGCTTCCTCAAAACATCAATTGGCTGAATTTAATTCTCTCTGGTCCCTTCTGATTAGCTTGATCACATAGTGGTGGTGGTGGGTTGCTGTCCCGTCGCTCTGGGCGGTTGGGTGTGTGCTGGGGGGGGCTGTGTGGCTCCGGGCGTCTGGTGGTCTCTCGGGTCGTGGGGAAATACAGCAGCCCTGTATTATTGCTTCCTGTGAAATCAAGATACAATGTGCACATGCTGGTTACAAATAAGAAAATACAAACAACAAACAGTTTGAACCATGGTTCACAGCATGTGTATGATCATCTTCATCGCTGGTCTCAGTAAGGATGTTTCAATCTTCGGTGTCAGAGGTTACTAGCACTTAACACACCGGTGGAGTACAGCTTTTACTGCTGACTCTTATCTTTGTCCTTCCGGGCGTGTTGGTTAGGCTGATGTATGTCAGGGTGGAAGTCATCTACTGGTTCTGGTACCTTCTTACAGTGACTGGCATGAATCCAGGTTGCTCTCTCTGCAACTTTAACAGCTGTATGAGTGACCAGTAGCACCTGGAACGGGCCTTGCCAACGTTTGGACTTCCAATGTTTCCTGCGAAGTTCCTTCACCACCTGTCATCTGGTTGGAGTGGTGTGTTTTCTGTGGCTGGAAGGGCTGCTTTTACTGTCTGTGAAACTTGAGATAGAACAGTGGAAAGGTTTCGACAGTAAGACAACATAGCATCATCACAAACAGTTGTGGAAGGGAGGGGTCTGGTTACAGGTCCCAATCCCAGGTTAGGAGGTCTGCCAAATAAAATTTCAAATGGGCTGAGATTCACTTGAGCTCTGATTCTCATTCTCATGTAGGTAAGCACAATAGGTAATACTTTTGTCCATGGCAGACCTGTTTCTTCACAACATTTGGCTAACTTGGACTTTAATGTACCATTTTCTCTTTCCACAGCACCTCCACTCTGTGGATGATAAGCACAATGTGTGCGCAAGGTTATTCCCAGGAATTTACCAACCTCAGTCAATGCAGTGTTTACAAAATGTGTGCCATTATCACTGCTGATCTTCTCTGGAATGCCCCATCTAGGAATGATTTCTGTTTAGCAGTGCTTTAGTCACTGCATTACTGTTTGCGTGTTTTGCAGGGAAAACTTCAACCCATTTACTAAACACGTCCACTATTACTAGTGCATATTTCTTTCCTTCAGCTGGTGTGAGTTCAACAAAATCCATCATCAAATGTTCAAAAGGTTTCTCTGGTGGAGGGTGTGCAACTTGCGATGTGTGTAATGCCTTTCCTACATTATGTGTGGCACAAACCATACATGACTGACAGTATTTTTGCGCATATGAACTGAACCCTTTTGTGAACCACTGAGCAGTGAGTGCATTCAGCATCCCCCCTTTTGACACATGGTCCAACCCATGTGTCAATTTTGAAAAATGAGGAAAAAAATGTTTAGGTAGACAGGGTTTACCATCAGGTCCCATCCAAACACCATCCATATGAGTTGCACCCACAGAGGACCAAATGCGTCCAGAGGACCAAATTTCATCTGCAGAGGCAAAAGTTTGCAAAGCATGGAGATCTGTGAGGGAGTCTTCTGCCTGCAAAGAGAGGGAAGCGAAAACAGGAAAAGATTTAGCTGCTTGCTTAGCTGCAGCATCAGCTCTGGCATTGCCACAAGCAACAGGATCGTCTGAGTTAGTGTGAGCCGCACACTTACAGACCGAGATTGCTGTAGGCAAAAGGATCACATCAAGAAGATCAGAAACCTGCTTGGAGTTCAGAATAGTTTTACCATCTGATTTAAGGAAATGCCTGTGTTTCCACAGCGCACCAAAGTCATGAACAACACCAAAAGCATATCTGGAATCTGTGTAAATAGTGACAGACTTACCAGCTGCCAACTTACAAGCTTCAGTAAGTGCAATAAGCTCAGTAGTTTGAGCAGAGAAATGTTTAGGAAGAGAACCAGACAACAAAGTGTCATGTGAAGAACATACTGCAAACCAAACACAGTTAGTACCTGTGGCTGGATCACGCAAAGCTGATCCATCTACAAAAAGAATCATGTCAGAGTTTGGAAGAGGAGTCTCTAAAAGATCAGGTCGGGGTGTACAAACTTGTTCCAAAACAGCTTCACAGTCATGAGGCTCCCCATCCTCAGGAGTCGGAAGCAAAGTAGCAGGATTCAGAACAGTACAACGTTTAACAGTGACATTTGGCATATCACAGAGGTGTATCTGAGCCAACGAGCAGTTGAAAGATGTGAAGTTTTCTGCTCGAGAAGAATAATGGCAATAGCATGAGGAACCAAAACAGTCAAATTAGCGTAGCCCACAATATCTTGGGAGGCCAGGACAGCTTTCTCTGCAGCTGCAACAACACGAAGACAACCAGGCAGGCCTGCAGCCACAGAGTCCAGTTTTGCTGAGAAATGAGCCACTGGCCTTTGCCTGCCCCATGTTCCTGCATAAGAACAGATGTCATGCTTCTCATCAACTGCCTGTATGAAAGGTTTATGAGGATCTGGAATGCCAAGTGTTGGTGCTGTTTGAAGAGCCAGCTTAAGCTGACTAAAGGCTGATTCAGCCTCAGGAGTCCATGGAACACGATCAGCTGACTGGAAGCCTTTACCATGGATAAGAGCACCTAAGAGAGCTTCGAGAAAAGAGTAGTTAGGAATAAAGTTCCTGCAGTAAGATGTTATACCTAAGAATGACATAAGCTGTTTTTTAGTAACCGGTTTAGGAATGATCTGAACTGCAGCAACACGTTTAGGAGAAAGTGAGCGCCCATCCTTAGAAATCACATGACCCAAAAAGGTGACTTCGTCCTGTACAAACTGTAAATTAGAAAGGCTGGCTTTATGGCCATAAGAATGAAGATGTTTCAACAGATTCACTGTCTTTTTCACACTGTTGTTTAGATGGACTACATAAAAGGATGTCATCCACATACTGCAAAAGAGCAGAGCCTGTGGTTGATTGAAGTTAATCCAGACTAGCTTTGAGGGCAGCATTGTAAATAGTGGGACTTTCACAGTACCCCTGGCATAACCGGGTAAAAGTCCAAGATCTCCCTTCAAACTAAAAAGCAAACCAAAATGGGCTATCAGGGTGCACTGGCGACAAGTCAACCACTGAGAAAAACTGTGCATCTGATGTAATTTGAGACAAAATAGTGTGTGGGTTGGGCACAGTAGGAGCATGTGGCTGAACTGCAGCATTCACCGCTTGGAGGTCCTGTACAAAACGCCATTCATCTGGCTGGCCAGCATCTTTAATCTTTTTAACAGGAAACAATGGAGTAAGCACAGGTGAATTTTCAAAAGGAACAATAACGCCTGTTTTCTGAAAAGATTGAAAAACAGGTTTAATCCCTTTAATTGCTTCAGGTTTAAAAGGGTATTGTTTTTTACATGGACAAAAGTCTGATTTAGGGGTGACAATTACTGGTTCACAGCCTTTTATCAACCCCACATCATATTTGCTCTTATCCCAAAGATCATTGGATACTTCAGCCAACATGGGTATCGAAGACAAATCTGTTTCAGATAAAAAACATGCTTCAAAATGTGATTCTGTGGTAGGAATTAAGTCCACAGTTCTTTGACAATGCATTGTACTCAAAAATGTTTTTTTGTATGCTGACAATCGTTCAGAAAACATCAAATTTGGATCAGCAGGTGAAACGGTCCACTCCATTTATTTCTGACATGTAGCAACAAACTCTCCCACACCTTGACACTGCCAGTGTGTACATTTGGCCAAGGAAATGTGAGGGCGAGTACCACAAACATTAAAAAAATCGAAGTGCTCTGGAGTGAGCGACACAGCCAATAAAGTAGGCGCACATATTTTTTCACTTCTTCTCATAGTCATTGTCAGGCCCCAAAGAAATGTGTGATGTGCAGTGCAAATCAGTAGGTTGCATGAAATCAGAAAGGGGTGAAACTAACACTTTTGCTTCTTCCACTAGTTGTTGTGAAAAAGGAGAGCTGGGAAGTTTCCACTCATAAGCATATGTAAGTGCCGATGAATCAAACTGCACTGCTGTGAAAACTTTGTCAGGCTGTAACATAACCTTAACACCCTCTGGTGTAGAAGTTAAAATAATGCCTAATTTACACATGAGATCACAGCCCATCAGGTTAATGGGACACAACTCTGATAACAAAAATGAGTGTTTGAAGGAGAGCTCATCCGGAGTGACAACACGCAATGGGCATTGTCATTTTCTCCTTCACAACCTGGCCTGATGCAGACATACAGTAAACGTGGTTTCCACTTAACTTTGGAGGACAATCAAACTCCCCTGACGTCACTACTGATGAACATAAGTTCCTATATTCTGAGAGAAATATCTTTGCTCTAGGACGGAAATAGCATGCAAAACTTTACTACGTGAATCATATTCGGCAAGCGTTTCTTCACTACACAGAGCAGGAAAAATGTGTGAGTGTGTTTGTGCTATCACCCATTAGTGGAGGCTCCGCTGCCGCGTGACGTCCAGAACCTGCCTCCCACCCTCAGTCAGTCTTTTGCCCAATTTCATCACTTTTCAGCTGTGGACAGTCCTTCTTCCAGTGTCCAGTCTGGCCACAGTAAAAACAAATATTCGGATCATAGCTCTGGCGTGGCCCATTTCGACCTCCTCTCCCACACGTCCACGTCTTCGACTTCGGCCTCGTCCTCTGTTTACACCAACTGCGTAATACATGGTCATGGCTGCCAAATGCCAAAAACCATCCCACGTAAATGTTCTTTACTTCAGTGGCGACATCTGGCATGAGGCCTTTAATTATTGCATCGCAGACTGTGGCCTTCTCTCAGCCAAACAGCTCTGATCTCGCTTTTCATGATGTAAGGTTGGGCATTCAGACCTTGCTTCACCTGCTTTTCACCAAATATAGTCGGACATTCACACCTTCTTGCAGCCGAACACTTCCGCTCCACCTTTTAGTGTTCTATCACACCTTTTTTTTCACCGCATTTTATAGATTATGGTTGGAAATTCTCAACCACTCTCATCCGAAGACCTCTCCTTCCGCTTTTGTTAATATATTTGAACTTTAGTCGGACATTCACACCTTCTTGCAGCCGAACCACCTCCGCTCCCTGTTTTGATCATGTATGGTCTGGCAATACTACCTTTTCTTACCCGTTTGTGAGTAATTATGGCTGGACATTCACACCTACTTGCAGCCGAACACCACCTCTCCCGCTTTTGATGATGTATGGTCCGGCATTCTTACCTTTTCTAACACATTTTTCAGCAATTATGGTCGGAGATTCATACCTCCTTACAGCTGAACACCTCCGCTCCTGCATTTGATGGTGTATAGTTGGGCATTCTCACCCTTTCTCATCAGCTTTTTGCAAATTATGATCTAACATTCACACCTGCTTTTGATGATGTATAGTTGGACATTCACACCTTTTCTTACCCATTTTTCAGGAATTTTTCATTTTTCAGGAATTATGGACATTCAAACCTTCCTGCAGCTGAACACCTCCTCTCCCGCTTATGATCATGTGCGGTTTGATATTCGAAAATTTTCTTTCATGTTTTCTAGCAATTTTTGATGGACATTCAGACCTTCTTGCAGCTGAACACCTCCGCTCCCGCTTTTGATGGTGTATAGTCGGGCTTTCGATTATTTTCTTCCCCGTTTTTAAAAAAATTATGGTTGGACATTCAGACCTTCTTGCAGCCGAAAACCTCCGCTCCCTCTTTTGATCATACATTGTCGGGCATTTGCACCTTTTCTTACCCGCTTTTTACAAACCATGGTCGGACTTTCACACCTTCTTGTAGCCGAACACATACGCTCCCACTATTGATTGTGTACAGTCGGGTATTTTAACCTTTTCTTACCCGCTTTTTACCAACTATGGTCGGACATTCCATTGCATGCAATACTCTCCCATGGTCCTGATTCATTACCCAAATCCCTTGGTCTCTGATGACCGCTGTGCTTGCTGACTTTCTCAAGGATGCGGTGTACAAAATCATCAGTCCCTTCACCAGGTTTCTGTTTGCAGGTGTAAATGTGGGACATATTGATTTTGGTTGGAAATTGAGTGGTGATGGCTTGACACAGTCTTTGGATGGCTGCTTCATATTGAGCGTTATCATTATGTCCTCGTTCACTGTTGGTAGGTCGCAAATCCAGTTGTAGCATACTGGCCTCTATTTTGCAGAGGTCGGTCAGTTTGAACTTTTTTGCCAATATGCGACGCAATTCAACCCCAGTCAGGCAGAATTGTGCGCAGAAATCTCGCAACTCGTCAGCAAAATGGGGTCCAGAAATCTCTGGATCTGGTAAGCATTGTTATGCTTCCATGATGTCAGTCTCAGTCCAGGGTCGATAAACCAGTAATGGTCCAGTGGGAACTGCAACTTTAACCATAGGCATGGTTTGAATCTGGTTTTGTTTTTTCTCAAGTTTAGATCTCTGAAGTCCAGATTGTGGGTAAAGGATTTTTGTCACTTGCGTTAAAAGTTCTTGGGCAGGTACGCTGGAGAACCAAACGTCTTCCTTTTCCTCATCATCAGACCTATGTAACTGATGTTGTGAGAATGATGGAATTTCTTCCCGAGGGAGGATGGAAGAAGTCCCTTCTTTCCGAGAGCCAGAGGCTTGTGGCAGGGCTGGCTGTTGTTGTTGCAGGCGTCGTGGAGGGCAGGAGTCCAGGTCTGGATCCGGCACAGCTAATACTAAATTATTATCATCATTCCGTCATGGCATTTGTTTAACATTTTCCTTTCTTTCTCTTAATACACTTTATTTTTTCCAAAATTCTATACCTTTCTTACTTCTTATTTAAACTTAATTTTCTTTTTTTTGCTTCATCTCTTTCTCATATTTGCAAAACTTTCTTATTTCTAACATACTAAAAGAACCTTCAGGTGGAAAACCTCTGGACCATATGTCTTTTTCATTTCATCATGCTCAGGTCCCCCGGTAGGGTCAAAAGTCTGAGACCTACTGTTTCCCATTCTCAGACTTGGAATGGGGAAATATATTCCTTCACTCAAAGGACGTCTCCAATGAGGACCTTAATCTGTACTCACACTTCTTCGGAGTACTTCACACTTCTTCGGACTGCTTCAAAAGTTTCACTTACCCATGAAATCTCTGTCTCACTAATGACACAACCGGGAAACCCTCTTTTATTCAAATAAAAACTAAAAAGCAGTCCTATCGTCTCAGACTATCATATTTCAAAAATGATCCCAGCGCTGGTATTCAGGAAAAGGACCTGCCAGTCCTCTCTCTCAGAAAAGGCCTTGGAGGTATGAGGCTGGAACAGCTACTTCAGTCCAGGCTGGCCATGCACTGCGATCCGGTCCAGAGACACCAGTCGAGGGATCCTGTTCGTGACGCCAAAATTGTGGTGGAAATTTAGTAACGCACAGAGTCAGTTATTTTCTTCTGAGGAGATAAGAGGCTTTAATAATAATATCTTGAAAGAGAGAACAGCACAGTACAGAATACAGAGTTGCACTGACCACTGAAGTAAAAACACACAGTTATATTGCCCGCTCATCACGTCATCTGTCTTTGGTTGATAGTTGATTGTTCTTCTAACTTTCCTCCCCAACCATCAGTTTAGGTTACCCAAAAGGAGTGTATTGCTCCATCACAAGTATGCTTCTTTCACAAACAGGGTAATATGAAGAATTTTATGCCTGAAACCTATTTAGACATGCAAAAATATGAAGGACAAAGTAGTTTTAACTTGGTTTGAGTGAAGGAATTCATTTTATAACAAAATCTGAAATTGTGTAGAACTCGTGAAAATAAGCTTATTCTCGGATTCCTAAAGGTTTAGTGTTGTTCTTTCCTATCCTGCAAAGTACAACGTTCTTTTTTGTTTAAAGCTATTTAGACATGGATAAATATGAAGGACAAAGCAGTTTTAACTTGGTTTGAGTGAAGGAATTAATTTTATATCAAAATCCGGAATTGTGTAGAACTCGTGAAAAGAAGCTTATTCTTATTACACCAGTCGCAGCAGCCCGGGCCTGACACCCACCATCACCCAGGCCCCCCCAGGCCCCTCCCAATAGGGGAAAAGCACACCCCCACACAGACCCCCTCCCCCTCACCGCACGCCCCAACACCCTAAAAAAACCAACCACCTGCGGACACCTTCGAGTTCCCAGAGCAACAAGCCCGGCACCAGGACCTGCACCAACCCACGCATACTGTGGCATGTCCAGGGCAACCCAGACCCCCCAGGCACAGGCAGGGCCCCGCCCCGGGCACAAGGCAGCGGCAAGCCACCAGGTCAAGGCCCAGCCCCACCACCCACGCCAGAGCGGCCCGGTCACCCGGTACAGAGCCAGCAGCCACCACCCCAAGGCCCCTAAGGGACCCCGCCCCACACCGCAAGACAACCCAACCCGCAAGCCCCCAAAACTGCCCTCCAAGCCCGACACACAGTCCCCCCCAGCAATGACCAACCCGGTCCCCACGACCCGAGAGACCACCAGACGCCCGAAGCCACACAGCTCCCCCCAGCACACACCCAACTGCCCAGAGCGATTTCTAAACTGGTTAATACACAGATTGTTCTTCGCTTTCCAGTTCATGAGAATAGTTTTCTTTGCTATACATAACACTGTGAGGATCATGTGTGCTAAGCTAAATTCCACGTTGATGTTGTCTAAGTCACCCAGTATGCACAGTGTGGGGCATGCAGGAATGCTACACTTTAGTCATGTTGATAGGTCCGCACAGACTTCAAGCCAGAACTTCTGGACAGGCGCACAAAACCACAAAGCGTGTGCAAAATCATCAGGTGTGTTATCTGTGCAATGTGAGCAGATGTTTGAGTGTGTTAGACCCATCCTGAACATCCTTTGTCCTGTATAGTGTGTTCTATGAAGAATTTTGTATTGTATGAGCTGTAAATTAGGATTTTGAGTCATTCTGAAGGTGTTCAAACATATTTGTGGCCAGAAGCTATGACTAGAACTGATGGATAAATCTGCCTCCCATTTTGAGGACGGTAGAGACATTGTGTCATCTATCTTAGACAATAATTTATATATTTTTGATAGTAGTTTTGGGGTGCAGATGCTTAGAAATTCTGCTACCCTAATCGGGAGTTGTAAGTCTGGTTGGTGGAGGATATATTTCTTTGTTATTATAGACTTAAGTTGTTGATATTCTAGGAATTTATTGCTGCCTATCTCATGTTGTGATATGAGCTCATCAAATGAAATAAAATGCCCATTTTGGATTATATGTTCCAGATGTTTGATTCTTTTGATCTTCCACAGAGTAAAGTTTAGCATTTTTTTGTTTTGCAGGATGTCAGGATTGTTCCAGATGGGTGTAAGCTTACACGGGACAAGTGAAGACTTTGTTATTTTAAGAAATTCCCACCAGGCTGTCAGAGAGGTGCTGATGTTAATGCTTTTGAAACATTTGTGATTTTTTACGTTTTGACTAATAAGTGGCAGGTCAGAGATTTCCAGATTATCACACAATGCTTGTTCTATATTTATCCATGTTCATCTATTGGGCTAGGTTTAAACCATTTTGATATATACCGTAACCTATTGGCTAAGGAATAGTGCTGAAAATTAGGTAAATCTAATCCACCACTGTCCTTGGTCTTCTGTAGGGTTTTTAAACTAATACGTGGTGGTTTGTTTTTCCACAGAAATTTGGAGATGCATGAATCTAGTGACTTAAACCAAGTAGCAGGTTGGTTTTATGGGGATCATTGAGAACAAATAGTTAACTTTTGGTAGTATCATCATTTTAATGGTTGTAACTCTCTCCATAAGTGATATAGGTAAGGACTTCTAACGAGAGAGATTGTCCTCTACTGTCTTTAATAATTGCACATAAATTAGCTTTGTTAGCTCTGAGAGCCTGGAGGAAATGTTTATGCCTAAATATCTAATATTTCCTGACTGTAAAGTGATCGCAGGTATATTCTGGACCCTACAGTTAATGGGCAGAACTGTGGTCTTAGACCAATTGATAGAGTAGTCAGAAAGTGCTGAGAATTTATTTATGAGTGTGATCGTGTGAGTGAGAGACGTCTGTGAGTTCTGAAGGAAAAGTAATACATCATCAGCATAAAGACTTATTTTATGCTCAATATTTTGGGGTTGGATGTCTTTAATATTTCTATCTTGTCTGATAGCAGCTGCTAAAGGTTTGATGAAAATAGCAAAAAAGTGAGGGAGAAAGTGAGCAACCCTGTCTTGTACTTCTCTGCAGACTGAAGCTTGGAGAAGTTTGATCATTTGTCCTGACACTTGCATTTGGGGAGTCAGTTATTTTCTTGTGAGGAGATAAGAGGCTTTAATAATAATATCTTGCAAGAGAGAACAACACAGTACAGAATACAGAGTTGCTCTGACCACTGAAGCAAAAACACACAGTTATATTGCCCGCTCATCACGTCATCTGTTTTTGGGTATAATTGATTGTTCTTCTAACTTTCCTCCCCAACCATCAGTTGAGGTTACCCAGACACACTCGTAAATACCAGCCTAACCCTGTCCCCCCTAAAGTGCAGCTATCTCATTATAACAAGCCCACCATTGTAAAGAGGAATTTAAGAAAACAGGGCAGGGTGGTACCTTGCAGCTCGGTCATTTGCAGGTTATACACAGTAACACTCAATACAATGCATATAAGAATTATTTTCCATTACATTCCTCCCTTTTGATTATAATAATACCATTATATTAATCAACCCAAAAGAAACAAGGAAAATAATAACTTTATCTGTAAAACATCAGCCTGCATTTGCACACAACGTGAGTTTAAAATGCAGGCATCATAGTAATAAAGGGTCCAATGATAAACAATCAAAACATGAACAATTAAACATGATTATCTTCATCCCTCTCTAAGTCAGCGTCACTAGAGGAAAAATTTTGAAAGCAAGAAAGTTATTTGAGTCATTTGGTCTTTTTCACACTGTTGTTTAGATGGACTACATAAAAGGATGTCATCCACATACTGCAAAAGAGCAGAGCCTGTGGTTGATTGAAGTTAATCCAGACTAGCTTTGAGGGCAGCATTGTAAATAGTGGGACTTTCACAGTACCCCTGGCATAACCGGGTAAAAGTCCAAGATCTCCCTTCAAACTAAAAAGCAAACCAAAATGGGCTATCAGGGTGCACTGGCGACAAGTCAACCACTGAGAAAAACTGTGCATCTGATGTAATTTGAGACAAAATAGTGTGTGGGTTGGGCACAGTAGGAGCATGTGGCTGAACTGCAGCATTCACCGCTTGGAGGTCCTGTACAAAACTGTACACATCATATTTGCTCTTAGCCCAAAGATCATTGGGCACTTCAGCCAACATGAGTATCGAAGACAAATCTGTTTCAGATAAAAAAACATGCTTCAAAATGTGATTCTGTGGTAGGAATTAAGTCCACAGTTCTTTGACAATGCATTGTACTCAAAAATGTTTTTTTGTATGCTGACAATCGTTCAGAAAACATCAAATTTGGATCAGCAGGTGAAACAGTCCACTCCATTTCTTTCTGACATGTAGCAACAAACTCTCCCACACCTTGTCACTGCCAGTGTGTACGTTTGGCCAAGGAAATGTGAGGGCGAGTACCACAAACATTAAAAAAATCGAAGTGCTCTGGAGTGAGCGACACAGCCAATAAAGTAGGCGCACATATTTTTTCACTTCTTCTCATAGTCATTGTCAGGCCCCAAAGAAATGTGTGATGTGCAGTGCAAATCAGTAGGTTGCATGAAATCAGAAAGGGGTGAAACTAACACTTTTGCTTCTTCCACTAGTTGTTGTGAAAAAGGAGAGCTGGGAAGTTTCCACTCATAAGCATATGTAAGTGCCGATGAATCAAACTGCACTGCTGTGAAAACTTTGTCAGGCTGTAACATAACCTTAACACCCTCTAGTGTAGAAGTTAAAATAATGCCTAATTTACACATGAGATCACAGCCCATCAGGTTAATGGGACACAACTCTGATAACAAAAATGAGTGTTTGAAGGAGAGCTCATCGGGAGTGACAACACGCAATGGGCATTGTCATTTTCTCCTTCACAACCTGGCCTGATGCAGACATACAGTAAACGTGGTTTCCACTTAACTTTGGAGGACAATCAAACTCCCCTGACGTCACTACTGATGAACATAAGTTCCTATATTCTGAGAGAAATATCTTTGCTCTGGGACGGAAATAGCATGCAAAACTTTACTACGTGAATCACAGTCGGCAAGCGTTGCTTCACTACACAGAGCAGGAAAAATGTGTGAGTGTGTTTGTGCTATCACCCATTAGTGGAGGCTCCGCTGCCGCGTGACGTCCAGAACCTGCCTCCCACCCTCAGTCAGCCTTTTGCCCAATTTCATCACTTTTTAGCTGTGGACAGTCCTTCTTCCAGTGTCCAGTCTGGCCACAGTAAAAACAAATATTCGGATCATAGCTCTGGCGTGGCCCATTTCGACCTCCTCTCCCACACGTCCACGTCTTCGACTTCGGCCTCGTCCTCTGTTTACACCAACTGCGTAATACATGGTCATGGTTGCCAAATGCAGCTCCTTTTCACACTTGTCCCTTTTGGTTGTCTTACGCGTCTCAACTTGGTTCTGAGCATGGCGAGCATATCGGCGAACGTCAGCCAAACGAGGACCCTCACACCATCCCACGTAAATGTTCTTTACTTCAGTGGCGACATCTATATAATATTGTCTGGGTCCCGTTAAAACATGTATTTTTCCCATCTAATTCCTTGTTTGCTTTAAAACAAGTATTCCCCATTTTCTATCCCTTCAGTAGCCAACCAGTTTGTATGGAGTACACTGGAGCAACTTGACTGATCAGTAAAACACTGCTTTTGTTGTCACCGCAAGGCTTCCCCCGTCGGTTGTTTCACTGAGACACTACTGAGTAACTACAACTCAACACAGTTTATACACATAACATTCATATACATACTAACAAACAAACAAACAATAATTTATCGCAATTTTCTCATCTCTGTTTGAACGTACACCCAGGTAAATATTCCTGTAGTCTTCTCATACCGACTATGGACCCATTCATTGTTTAACTTCACTGTTTTGCAAATCCTAATTGAATATTACACATTGACATTGAACTTTACTGGATAAGCAGGTCTTCATTGCATTCAGCAGCCTATATGTGAGCATCTATGTGTAAGCTGTTCTTCTTTGCATTTATCAGCAGCAAGCAATTCTTCACTGCACATGCATATGTAAATAGTAAAACAATTCCAATGTGATAGCGAAACCTTCTATATCACAGTGGTTTCTAAGATCTATTTTAAGTTCTTTGCCATCAGTGAGATGACATAGTTTACAAAGTGTGTCAAATTATCACTGAAGATCTTTTCAGGAATTTCAAATCTAGAAATGAGTTATTTTACGCGTGATTTTGCTACTGAGAGTGCATCTGCTTGTGCACATGGAAATATTTCAGACCATTTGGTAAAAACCTCTGTTGTCACTGAGCAGAATCGTTTCCCTTAACATTAATTTAGTTCAATGAAATCTACACAATAATGAAATAATGAAATCCAAACAAATATGTTGAAAAAGATACACTGGCTTAGGGAATTATCTTCGTTTTGGTCTTAGATTGCCCTGTGGAATGTATTTTGCACATATTTGACCTGCTAGACAAAACTTTATTCATTTATTTATTCTAAAAACCATATGCTGTAAAAACCTTGTTCATTATTGCTTCCATCCCTCCTGTTGAGACATGACATGGTCCGTGGCTCAATACTGCAGCATATTTAAACAAATTCTTTGGCAGTATGGTTTTCCTTCCAGTCATTCATACGAGTCTATTGTAGATGGCAATTGAATAACATCTAATAATGCTAAAATATTTGTAGTTTATACATTTAGCTGTGGATGTCAACATACCTGTTTTTCCAATGCTGTGTTAACACATGTACAGTTGAGAAGGCATACTGACTGTCAGTGTAAACGTTAACAACCTTTTTGTTATTTAATTTACAAGCTTCAGTTAAAGCTACCAATTCGACTGCTTGAACAGAGTAATTTTTTGGTAGTGGTTGTTTTAAGAAAACTTCAGTTTCTGTTACTACTGCAAATCCTGTAGCATTTGTGCCATCAGGGTTTTTTGCTTGACCTGTTGAATAAATATAGTTATTTCTGCATTTTCATAACGTATATCAGTTAAGTCTGGCCTGGGTAAAACACTGATGGTTATTTCTGACATGCAATCATGAGGCTTTCCATCTGTGGGGTAGGTAGCAGTGTGGATGGATTAAGTGTAGCACATCTCTCGACAACAAGGTGTGGCTGTGAAAGAAGAACTGTTATGTAGGAGAGATGTCTGGTAAAGATATTTTGTTAAGTAACCATATCACAGCCACTGCATGAGGTACCTTAAGTGTTAATGGGTGAAATAACACCATTATTGTTGATGCCTGCACTGCCAATGGCTTCTGGCCATTGATTCAAAAGTACGATCTCGTCCCTGTTTCCCCCTTTCAGTGGACACTGGCCCCTAATTACCGCAATTCAGCAGGGGGTCTTTCATTAGGAGTACTGGACTCCCCCGTGCACGGTTTCAGCTCCGACCCTGGAAAGCGGAAAAAACGTTGAGATCTGGTTTGAGGACCCAATTGTTGAGAAAAGTCTCTCAATGAGACTCAGAGTTGCTGGAGTCAGTTAATGCAAATGTTTAATCTTGCAGCAAGTTCAAGAATGTGTGTGTGTATGGGTGTATGTGTGCGAACGTGTGTGAGTTTGTGTGTGTGAGAGTTTAAAGAACCTGTTATCCACAGGCCGGTCTTAACTAGTATGGCACAGGTCCAGCCTGTCTCATCTTTTTTGGAAGGTCCAGCGCTCGGCCGTAACCCTTCTGTCTGTTTGGACTCTCATATACATTCGGTTAATCATAGAAAAACGAGAACAAAACTTTTTAGCCCCTTAAATTCATAAAACAGACATGGTGCAGTTATTTCCATTCTAGAAAATAAGAGTAATCACCACCATTCCTATAAATTCTGGATATTCTAACAATCTGAATCTTTTTTAAATGTTCGATGAAGCCCTTTGCTGTTCTGTTTAGAGACTCAGCTGATCATAAACCAAGTTTTGCTCTTGAACCAAGCTTCTAAACTCTTCACCTTTTTCATTTCTCAGTTAGTATTCACTTTAAAACTGATTAAAAGAAAAATTAAATGAATGCCTATCAACAAATGTGGGATCTAAACTCTAGTGCTTTCTCTAAAATAATTTCCTTTCTCAATTCAGAAATGTGTGTGTGTAAGTCACAACACCCGTGACACCAAAACGGCTTTCTTTTCTCTCTTTTCTCTACACTCTGCACTGTGAGCACACACACCAAATCAGAAAGGCTTTTTTCTCTCTTTTCTACATTATGGACTGTGGGGACACAAAACCGCTCTCTCTCTATTTTTTTTTTTATTGTGTGCCAGGGCGTTGTCTCACGTATTAGATTATGCTTAAGATACGAATGGGTTTATCAGTCACATCAGAATCCATACATACTGATCCTCCCGTAATAAAATGGTCGGATCTTATCAAACACACTTTGTTTCTTGTGACAAGTCAGCGAAACAGCGTATACACGTCAAGACACTGAATCAAGTTTGCCACAAGAACTCATAAGTTTGGCAGTATTGCTCTGCCGTCAGCAATCATACACCCATTTTATTTTCATGAGACATGTGCACAAAGCCTGTTCAGCTGCAAGAAGGTCTAAATGTCCATCAATAATTGCTAGAAAACATGAAAGAAAATTTTCGAAAATCAAACCACACATGATCATAAGTGGGAGAGGAGGTGTTCAGCTGCAAGAAGGTGTGAATGTCCACCCATAATACCTGAAAAATGGGTAAAAAAAAAGGTGCAAATGCCCAACCATACATCATCAAAAGCAGGAGTGCATGTGTTCGGCTACAAGAAGGTGTGAACATCCAACCAAAGTTTGTAAAAAGCAGTTAAGAAAAGGTTCGAATATCCAACCATA
This sequence comes from Leuresthes tenuis, assembly GCF_036924035.1. NCBI lineage: Eukaryota > Metazoa > Chordata > Actinopteri > Atheriniformes > Atherinopsidae > Leuresthes > Leuresthes tenuis. The sequence goes on along the minus strand of NW_027325401.1, from coordinate 548,789 downwards.
CATAATCAAAAGCGGGAGCAGAGCTGTTCGACTGTGAGTAGGTGTGAATGTCAGATCATAATTTGCAAAAAGCTGATGAGAAAGGGTGAGAATGCCCGACTATACACCATTAAATGCGGTAGCGGAGTTGTTCGGCTGTGAGTAGGTGTGAATCTCCAACCATAATTGCTGAAAAATGTGTTAGAAAAGGTAAAAATGCCGGTCCATACATCATCGAAATCGGGAGAGGTGGTGTTCAGCTGCAAGAAGGTCTAAATGTCCATCAATAATTGCTAGAAAACATGAAAGAAAATTTTCGAAAATCAAACCACACATGATCATAAGTGGGAGAGGAGGTGTTCAGCTGCAAGAAGGTGTGAATGTCCACCCATAATACCTGAAAAATGGGTAAAAAAAAGGTGCGAATGCCCAACCATACATCATCAAAAGCAGGAGTGCATGTGTTCGGCTACAAGAAGGTGTGAACGTCCAACCAAAGTTTGTAAAAAGCAGTTAAGAAAAGGTTCGAATATCCAACCATACATAATCAAAAGCAGGAGCAGAGCTGTTCGACTGCAAGTAGGTGTGAATGTCAGATCATAATTTGCAAAAAGCTGATGAGAAAGGGTGAGAATGCCCGACTATACACCTTCAAATGCGGGAGCGGAGTTGTTCGGCTGTGAGTAGGTGTGAATCTCCGACCATAATTGCTGAAAAATGTGTTAGAAAAGGTAAGAATGCCGGTCCATACATCATCAAAAGCGAGAGAGGTTGTGTTCGGCTGCAAGTAGGTGTGACTGTTCGACTAAAGTTTGTAAAAAGTGGGTAAGACAAGGTGCGAATGCCTGACAATGTATGATCAAAAGCGGGAGCGGAGGTGTTCAGCTGCAAGAAGGTCTACATGTCCATCAATAATTGCTAGAAAACATGAAAGAAACTTTTCGAAAATCAAACCGCACATGATCATAAGTGGGACAGGAGGTGTTCAGCTGCAAGGTGTGAATGTCCACCCATAATTCCTAAAAAATGGGCAAAAAAAATGTGTGAATGCCCAACCATACATCATCAAAAGCAGGAGTGGAAGTGTTCGGCAACAAGAAGGTGTGAACGTCCAACCAAAATATGTAAAACGAAGTTAAGAAAAGGTTCGAATATCCAACCAAACATAATCAAAAGCGGGAGCAGAGCTGTTCGACTGGAAGTAGGTGTGAATGTCAGATCATAATTTGCAAAAAGCTGATGAGAAAAGGTGAGAATGCCCGACTATACACCTTCAAATGCGGGAGCGGAGTTGTTCGGCTGTGAGTAGGTGTGAATCTCCGACCATAATTGCTGAAAAATGTGTTAGAAAAGGTAAGAATGCCGGTCCATACATCATCAAAAGCGAGAGAGGTTGTGTTCGGCTGCAAGTAGGTGTGACTGTTCGACTAAAGTTTGTAAAAAGTGGGTAAGACAAGGTGCGAATGCCTGACAATGTATGATCAAAAGCGGGAGCGGAGGTGTTCAGCTGCAAGAAGGTCTACATGTCCATCAATAATTGCTAGAAAACATGAAAGAAACTTTTCGAAAATCAAACCGCACATGATCATAAGTGGGATAGGAGGTGTTCAGCTGCAAGGTGTGAATGTCCACCCATAATTCCTAAAAAATGGGCAAAAAAAAGGTGTGAATGCCCAACCATACATCATCAAAAGCAGGAGTGGAAGTGTTCGTCTACAAGAAGGTGTGAACGTCCAACCAAAATATGTAAAAAGAAGTTAAGAAAAGGTTCGAATATCCAACCAAACATAATCAAAAGCGGGAGCAGAGCTGTTCGACTGCAAGTAGGTGTGAATGTCAGATCATAATTTGCAAAAAGCTGATGAGAAAGGGTGAGAATGCCCGACTATACATCATCAAATGCGGGAGCGGAGTTGTTCGGCTGTGAGTAGGTGTGAATCTCCGACCATAATTACTCACAAACGGGTAAGAAAAGGTAGTATTGCCAGACCATATATGATCAAAACAGGGAGCGGAGGTGGTTCAGCTGCAAGAAGGTTTGAATGTCCGACTAAAGTTCAAATATATTAAAGAAAGCGGGAGGAGAGGTCTTCGGATGAGAGTGGTTGAAAATTTCCGACCATAATGTATAAAATGCGGTGAAAAAAAGGTGTGATAGAACACTAAAAGGTGGAGCGGAAGTGTTCGGCTGCAAGAAGGTGTGAATGTCCGACTATATTTGGTGAAAAGCAGGTGAAGCAAGGTCTGGATGCCAAACCTTACATCATCAAATGCGAGATCAGAGGTGTTTGGCCGCAAGAAGGCCATAGTTTGCCAAAAGCGGGTAAGGTGCGAATGTCCGACTAAATATCAAAAAAATTTGGGGCAGAGGTCTTCGGATGCAAGTGGGTGTGAATATCCAACCATACAAGTATGGTGGAGAGGAAGCTGTGAATAGCCGACCATAGTTTGGAAAAAGCGGGTAAGAAAAGGTTTGAATACCCGAACATACACCATCAAAAGAGGGAGCGGAGGTGTTCCGCTGTACGAAGGTGTGAATGTCCGATCATAGTTGGTAAAAAGCGGGTAAGAAAAGGTTAAAATACCCGACTGTACACAATCAATAGCGGGAGCGGATGTGTTCGGCTACAAGAAGGTGTGAAAGTCCGACCATGGTTTGTAAAAAGCGGGTAAGAAAAGGTGCGAATGTCCGACAATGTATGATCAAAAGAGAGAGCGGAGGTTTTCGGATACAAGAAGGTTTGAATGTCCCACCATAGTTTGTAAAAAGCGGGTAAGAAAAGGTTCGAATGCCCGACTATACACCATCAAAAGCGGGAGCAGAGGTGTTCCGCTGTAAGACGGTGTGAATGTCCGACCATAGTTGGTAAAAAGCGGGTAAGAAAAGGTTAAAATACCCCACTGTACACAATCAATAGCAGGAGCGGAGTTGTTCGGCTACAAGAAGGTGTGAAAGTCCGACCATGGTTTGTAAAAACCGGGAAGAAAAGGCTCGAAAGCCCGACTATACACCATCAAAAAGAAGGTTTGAATGTCCATCAATAATTGCTTTAAAACAAGAAAGTAAATTTTCGAATATCAAACCGTACATGATCATAAGCGGGAGAGGAGGTGTTCCGCTGTAAGACGGTGTGAATGTCCGACCATAGTTGGTAAAAAGCGGGTAAGAAAAGGTTAAAATACCCGACTGTACACAATCAATAGCGGGAGCGGAGTTGTTCGGCTACTAAAAGGTGTGAAAGTCCGACCCTGGTTTGTAAAAAGCGGGTAAGAAAAGGTTCGAATGCCCAAACATACACCATCAAAAGAGGGAGCGGAGGTGTTCCGCTGTAAGACGGTGTGAATGTCCGATCATAGTTGGTAAAAAGCGGGTAAGAAAAGGTTAAAATACCCGACTGTACACAATCAAAAGAGGGAGCGGAGTTGTTCAGCTAAGAGAAGGTGTGAAAGTCCAACCATGGTTTGTAAAAAGCGGGTAAGAAAAGGTTCGTATGCCCTAATATACACTATCAAAACCGGAAGTGTAGGTGTTCGGCTGCAAGAAGGTGTGAACGTCCGACCAAAGTTTGTAAAAAAGCAGTTAAGAAAAGGTTCGAATATCTAACCAAACATAATCAAAAGCGGGAGCAGAGCTGTTCGACTGCAAGTAGGTGTGAATGTCAGAGAATAATTTGCAAAAAGCTGATGAGAAAGGGTGAGAAATCCCGACTATACACCATCAAATGCGGTAGCGGAGTTGTTCGGCTGTGAGTAGGTGTGATTCTCCAACCATAATTGCTGAAAAATGTGTTAGAAAAGGTAAGAATGCCGGTCCATACATCATCAAAAGCGGGAGAGGTGGTGTTCGGCTGCAAGTAGGTGTGAATGTCCATTAATAATTGCTTTAAAACATGAAAGAAAATTTTCGAATATCAAACCTTACATGATCATTAGCGGGAGAGGAGGTGTTCAGCTGCAAGAAGATGTGAATATCCACCTATAATTACTGAAAAATGGGTAGGAAAAGATGCAAATGTCCAACCATAAATCATCAAAAGCAGGAGTGGAGTTGTTCAGCTACAAGAAGGTATGAAAGTCCAACCATGGTTTGTAAAAAGCGGGTAAGAGAAGGTTCGAATACCCGAATATATACCATCAAAAGCGGAAGCGGGGGTGTTCGGCTGCAAGAAGGTGTGAACGTCCGACCAAAGTTTGTAAAAAGCAGTTAAGAAAAGGTTTGAATATCCAACCGAACATAATCAAAAGCGGGAGCAGAGCTGTTCGACTGCAAGTAGGTGTGAATGTCAGATCATAATTGCTGAAAAATGTGATAGAAAAGACTAGAATGCCGGACAATACATCATCAAAAGCGGGAGAGGTGGTTTTTCGGCTGCAAGTAGGTGTGAATGTCCAGCCATAATTACTCACAAACCGGTAAGAAAAGGTAGTATTGCCAGACCATACATTATCAAAACAGGGAGCGGAGGTGGTTCAGCTGCAAGGTGTGAATGTCTGACTAAAGTTTATAAAAAGCGGGTAAGACAAGGTGCGAATGCCTGACAATGTATGATCAAATGAGGGAGCGGAGGTTTTCGGCTGCAAGGTCTGAATGTCCAACCATAATTTGTAAAAATCGGGGAAGAAAAGGCTCGAAAGCCCGACTATACACCATCAAAAGCGGGAGCAGAGGTGTTCAGGTGCAAGAAGGTCTGAATGTCCGACCAATAATTACTGAAAAATGGGTAAGAAAAGGTGCAAATGCCAAATCATACATCATCAAAAGCAGGAGCGGATGTGTTCGGCTACAAGAAGGTTTGAATGTCCAACCATAGTAAGTAATAGGTGGGTAAGAAAAGGCTCGAATGCCCGACTATACACCATCAAAAGCGGAAGCGGAGGTGTTCGGCTGCAAGACGGTGTGAACGTCCGACCAAAGTTTGTAAAAAGCATTAAGAAAATGTTCGAATATCCAACCAAACATAATCAAAAGCGGGAGCAGAGCTGTTCGACTTCAAGTAGGTGTGAATATCAGATCATAATTTGCAAAAAGCTGATGAGAAAGGGTGAGAATAGGTGTGAATGTCCGACCATAATTGCTGAAAAATGTGTTAGAAAAGGTAAGAAGGCCGGACCATATATCATCAAAAGCGGGAGAGGTTGTGTTCGGCTGCAAGAAGGTGTGAATGTCCAGCCATAATTACTCACAAACGGGTAAGAAAAGGTACTATTGCCAGACCATATATGATCAAAACAGGGAGCGGAGGTGGTTCAGCTGCAAGAAGGTTTGAATGTCCAACTAAAGTTTGTAAAAAGCGGGTAAGACAAGGTGTGAATGCCCGACAATGTATGATCAAAAGAGGAGCGGAGGTTTTCGGCTGCAAGAAGGTCTGAATGTCCACCCATAATTACTGAAAAATGGGTAAGAAAAGGTGCGAAAGCCCAACCGCACATGATCATAAGTGGATGAGAAGGTGTTCGACTGCAAGTAGGTGTGAATGTAATCAATGTCTAGATAGATTTCAACAAAAAACAACGTTTTACTTTGCAGTAAAAGAAAGTGCAAATCAAAAGTTTTAGGAATCCGAGAATAAGCTTATTTTCATGAGTTCTGCACGATTTCGGATTTTATGTATAAAATGAATTTCTTCACGCAAACTAAGTTAACACTGCTTTGTCCTTCATATGTACCCATTTCTACATATATTTCAAGCATAAACTTCCTCATATTACCCTGAATGAGAAAGAGCCACACTTGTGATTAAGCCATACCTCCCTTTTGAGGAGTTCTGCATGATTTGGGATTTTATCTATAAAATTAATTCCTTCACTCAAACTATGTTAAAACGGCTTTTACCTTCATATATATCAATGTCTCGATAGATTTAAACAAAAAAACAACGTTGTACTTTGCAATAAAAGAAAGAGCAAATCAAAAGTTTTAGGAATCCGACAATAAGCTTATTTTCATGAGTTCTGCACGATTTCGGATTTTATGTATAAAATGAATTCATTCACTCAAACCAAGTTAAAACTGCTTTTTCCTTCATATTTATCAATGTCTAGATCGACTTCAACAAAGAACAACATTGTATTTTGCAGTAGAAGAAAGAGCAAAACTGAAGGATCAGGAATCCGAGAATAAGCTTCTTTTCATACGTTCTGCATGATTTGGGATTTTATGTATAAAATGAATTCCTTCACTCAAACTAAGTTAACACTGCTTTGTCCTTCATATGTACCCATTTCTACATATATTTCAAGCATAAACTTCCTCATACTACCCCGAATGAGAAAGAACCACACTTGTGATTAAGCCATACGCCCCTTTTGAGGAGTTCTGCATGATTTGGGATTTTATCTATAAAATCAATTCCTTCACTCAAACTATGTTAAAACGGCTTTTACCTTCATATTTATCAATGTCTCGATATATTTAAACAAAAAAAAACAACGTTGTACTTTGCAGTAAAAGAAAGAGCCAATCAAAAGTTTTAGGAATCCGAGAATAAGCTTATTTTCATGAGTTCTGCACGATTTCGGATTTTATGTATAAAATGAATTAATTCACTCAAACCAAGTTAAAACTGCTTTTTCCTTCATATTTATCAATGTCTAGATCGACTTCAACAAAGAACAACATTGTATTTTGCAGTAGAAGAAAGAGCAACACTGAAGGATCAGGAATCCGAGAATAAGCTTATTTTCTTATGGGCAAGTGGGAACTGCTTTGTCCTTCATATTAATCAATGTGTAGATGGATTTCAACTTCTTCTACTGCAAAGTCCAATGTTTTTCTTTGTTGAAGTCGATCTAGACATTGATGAATATGGAAGGACAAAGCAGTTTTAACTTGGTTTGAGCAAAGCAATTCATTTTATAGCAAAATCCGAAATCGTGCAGAACTCATGAAAGCAGGCTTATACTCGGATTCCTGAAACTTTAGATTTGCTCTTTCTTTTACTGCAAAGTACAACGTTGTTTTTTTGTTTAAATATTTCTAGACATGGTAAATATGAAGGACAAATCAGTTTTAACATAGTTTGAGTGAAGTAATGCATTTTATAAGCAAAATCCCAAATCATGCAGAACTCACGAAATGCTTTTTCTCGCTTTTCACTGCTTTTTACAAACTTTGGTCGGACGTTCACACCTTCTTGCATCCGAACACCACCTCTCCCGCTTTTGATGATGTATGGTCCAGTATTCTTACCTTTTCTAACACATTTTTCAGCAATTATGGTCGGACATTCACACCTACTCACAGCTGGACACCTCCGCTCCCGCTTTTGATCATACAATGTCGGGACATCGCTCCTTGTCTTACCAGCTTTTTACAAACTTTAGTCGAACATTCACACCTTCTTGCAGCTGAACACCTCCGCTCCCGCTTTTGATGATGTATAGTCGGGCTTTCGAGCCTTTTCTTACCCGGTTTTTACAAATTATGGTTGGACGTTCAGACCTTGCAGCCGAACACCTCCGCTCTCTCTTTTGATCATACATTGTTGGGCATTCGCACCTTGTCTTACCCGCTTTTTACAAACTATAGTCAGACATTAACACCTTGCAGCTGAACCTCCGCTCCCTGTTTTGATCATGTATGGTCTGGCAATACTACCTTTTCTTCCCCCGTTTGTGAGTAATTGTGGCTGGACATTCACACCTACTTGCAGTCGAACAGCTCTGCTCCCGCTTTTGATTATGTTTGGTTGGATATTCGAGCCTTTTCTTAACTGCTTTTTACAAACCATGGTTGGACTTTCACACCTTCTTGTAGCCGAACAACTCCGCTCCCGCTATTGATTGTGTACAGTTGGGTATTTTAACCTTTTCTTACCCGCTTTTTACCAACTATGGTCGGACATTCACACCGTCTTACAGCGGAACACCTCCGCTCCCGCTTTTTATGGTGTATAGTCGGGCATTCGAACCTTTTCTTACCCGCTTTTTACAAACTATGGTAGGACATTCAAACCTTCGTGTATCCGAAAACCTCCGCTCTCTCTTTTGATCATACATTGTCGGACATTCGCACCTTTTCTTACCCGCTTTTTACAAACCATGGTCGGACTGTCACACCTTCTTGTAGCCGAACACATCCGCTCCCGCTATTGATTGTGTACAGTCGGGTATTTTAACCTTTTCTTACGCGCTTTTTACCAAGTATGGTCGGACATTCACACCTTCGTACAGCGGAACACCTCCGCTCCCTCTTTTGATGGTGTATGTTCGGGCATTCAAACCTTTTCTTACACGCTTTTTCCAAACTATGGTCGGCTATTCACAGCTTCCTCTCCACCATACTTGTATGGTGGGATATTCACAACCACTTGCATCCGAAAACCTCCGCCCCAAATTTTGTTGATATTTAGTCGGACATTCGCACCTTACCCGCTTTTGGCAAACTATGGCCTTCTTGCAACCTAACAACTCTGATCTTGCTTTTGATGATGTAAGGTTGGGCATTCAGACCTTGCTTCACCTGCTTTTCACCAAATATAGTCGGACATTCACACCTTCTTGCAGCCGAACACTTCCGCTCCACCTTTTAGTGTTCTATCACACCTTTTTTTCACCGCATTTTATACATTATGGTTGGAAATTTTCAACCACTCTCATCCGAAGACCTCTCCTCCCGCTTTTGTTAATATATTTGAACTTTAGTCGGGCATTCAAACCTTCTTGCAGCTGAACCACCTCCGCTCCCTGTTTTGATCATATATGGTCTGGCAATACTACCTTTTCTTACCCGTTTGTGAGTAATTATGGCTGGACATTCACACCTACTCACAGCCGAACAACTCCGCTCCCGCATTTGATGATGTATAGTCGGGCATTCTCACCCTTTCTCATCAGCTTTTTGCAAATTATGATCTGACATTCACACCTACTTGCAGTCGAACAGCTCTGCTCCCGCTTTTGATTATGTTTGGTTGGATATTCGAACCTTTTCTTAACTTCTTTTTACATATTTTGGTTGGACGTTCACACCTTCTTGTAGCCAAACACTTCCACTCCTGCTTTTGATGATGTATGGTTGGGCATTCACAACTTTTTTTTGCCCATTTTTCAGGAATTATGGGTGGACATTCACACCTTGCAGCTGAACACCTCCTATCCCACTTATGATCATGTGCGGTTTGATTTTCGAAAAGTTTCTTTCATGTTTTCTAGCAATTATTGATGGACATGTAGACCTTCTTGCAGCTGAACACCTCCGCTCCCGCTTTTGATCATACATTGTCAGGCATTCGCACCTTGTCTTACCCACTTTTTACAAATTATGGTCGAACATTCACACCTACTTGCAGCCGAACACCTCCGCTCCCGCTTTTGATGGTGTATAGTCGGGCTTTCGAGCCTTTTCTTCCCCGGTTTTTCCAAATTATGGTTGTACATTCAGACCTTGCAGCCGAAAACCTCCGCTCCCTCATTTGATCATACATTGTCAGGCATTCGCACCTTGTCTTACCCGCTTTTTATAAACTTTAGTCAGACATTCACACCTTGCAGCTGAACCACCTCCGCTCCCTGTTTTGATAATGTATGGTCTGGCAATACTACCTTTTCTTACCGGTTTGTGAGTAATTATGGCTGGACATTCACACCTACTTGCAGCCGAACACCACTTTTCCAGCTTTTGATGATGTATGGTCCGGCATTCTAGTCTTTTCTAACACATTTTTCAGCAATTATGGTTTGACATTCACACCTACTCACAGCCGAACACTTCCGCTCCCGCTTTTGATTATGTTTGGTTGGATATTCGAAACTTTTCTTCACTGCTTTTTACAAACTTTGGTCGGACAGTCACACCTTCTTGCAGCCGAACACCTCCGCTTCCGCTTTTGATGGTATATATTCGGGCATTCGAACCTTTTCTTACCCGCTTTTTACAAACCATGGTCGGACTTTCACACCTTCTTGTAGCCGAACAACTCCGCTCCCGCTATTGATTGTGTACAGTCGGGTATTTTAACCTTTTCTTACCCGCTTTATACCAACTATTGTTGGACATTCACACCGTCTTACAGCGGAACACCTCCGCTCCCTCTTTTGATGGTGTATGTTCGGGCATTCAAACCTTTTCTTACCCGCATTTTACGAACTATGGTCGGACATTCAAACCTTCTTTTAGCCGAACACATCCACTCTTGCTTTTGATGATGTATGGTTGAGCATTCGCACCTTTTCTTACCCATTTTTTACAAACTATGGTCGGACATTCACACCTTCTTGCAGCTGAACACCTCCTCTCCCGCTTATGATGATGTGTGGTTTGATATTCGAAAATTTTCTTTCATTTTTTCTAGCAATTATTGATGGACATTCAGACCTTCTTGCAGCTGAACACCTCCGCTCCCGCTTTTGATGATGTATAGTCGGGCTTTCGAGCCTTTTCTTCCCCGGTTTTTAGAAAATTATTGTTGGACATTCAGACCTTCTTGCAGCCGAAAACCTCCGCTCCCTCATTTGATCATACATTGTCAGGCATTCGCACCTTGTCTTACCCGCTTTTTATAAACTTTAGTCAGACATTCACACCTTGCAGCTGAACCACCTCCGCTCCCTGTTTTGATAATGTATGGTCTGGCAATACTACCTTTTCTTACCGGTTTGTGAGTAATTATGGCTGGACATTCACACCTACTTGCAGCCGAACACCACTTTTCCAGCTTTTGATGATGTATGGTCCGGCATTCTAGTCTTTTCTAACACATTTTTCAGCAATTATGGTTTGACATTCACACCTACTCACAGCCGAACACTTCCGCTCCCGCTTTTGATTATGTTTGGTTGGATATTCGAAACTTTTCTTCACTGCTTTTTACAAACTTTGGTCGGACATTCACACCTTCTTGCAGCCGAACACCTCCGCTTCCGCTTTTGATTGTGTACAGTCGGGTATTTTAACCTTTTCTTACCCGCTTTATACCAACTATTGTTGGACATTCACACCGTCTTACAGCGGAATACCTCCGCTCCCTCTTTTGATGGTGTATGTTCGGGCATTCGAACCTTTTCTTACCCGCATTTTACGAACTATGGTCGGACATTCAAACCTTCTTTTAGCCGAACACATCCACTCCTGCTTTTGATGATGTATGGTTGAGCATTCGCACCTTTTCTTACCCATTTTTTACAAACTATGGTCGGACATTCACACCTTCTTGCAGCTGAACACCTCCTCTCCCGCTTATGATGATGTGTGGTTTGATATTCGAAAATTTTCTTTCATTTTTTCTAGCAATTATTGATGGACATTCAGACCTTCTTGCAGCTGAACACCTCCGCTCCCGCTTTTGATGATGTATAGTCGGGCTTTCGAGCCTTTTCTTCCCCGGTTTTTACAAAATTATTGTTGGACATTCAGACCTTCTTGCAGCCGAAAACCTCCGCTCCCTCTTTTGATCATACATTGTCGGGCATTCGCACCTTCTCTTACCCGCTTTTTACAAACCAGGGTCGGACTTTCACACCTTTTAGTAGCCGAACAACTCCGCTCCCGCTATTGATTGTGTACAGTCGGGTATTTTCACCTTTTCTTACCCGCTTTTTACCAACTATGGTCAGACATTCACACCTTCTTACAGTGGAACACCTCCGCTCCCTCTTTTGATGGTGTATGTTCGGGCATTCGAACCTTTTCTTACCCGTTTTTTACAAACTATGGTCGGACATTAAAACCTTCTTGTAGCCGAACACATCCACTCCTGCTTTTGATGATGTATGGTTTGGCATTCGTACCTTTTCTTACCCATTTTGCAGTAATTATGGGTGGACATTCACACCTTTTTGCATTTTAACACCTCCTCTCCCGCTTATGATCATGTGCGGTTTGATATTCGAAAATTCTCTTCCATGTTTTCTAGCAATTATTGATGGACATTCAGACCTTCTTGCAGCTGAACACCTCCGCTCCAGCTGTTGATGGTGTATAGTCGGGCTTTCGAGCCTTTTCTTCCCCGATTTTTACAAATTATGGATGGACATTCAGACCTTCTTTCAGCCGAAAACCTCCGCTCCCTTTTTTGATCATACATTGTCGGGCATTCGCACCTTTTCTTACCCGCTTTTTACAATTCATGGTCGGACTTTCACACCTTTTAGTAGCGGAACAACTCTGCTCCCGCTATTGATTGTGTACAATAGGGTATTTTAACCTTTTCTTACCTGCTTTTTGCCAATTATGGTTGGACATTCACACCTTCTTACAGCGGAACACCTCCGCTCCCTCCTTTGATGGTGTATGTTCGGGCATTCGAACCTTTTCTGACCCGCTTTTTACAAACTATGGTCAGACATTCAAACCTTCTTGTAGCCGAACACATCCACTCCTGCTTTTGATGATGGGTATTCAAACCTACTTGTTGCCCGCTTTTCATTAATTATGGGTGTACATACACACCTTGTCGCAGCCAAACACCTCCGCTCCCTGTTAGGATCATGTATGGTTGGGCATTCGTACCTTTTCTTACCCATTTTGCAGTAATTATGGGTGGACATTCACACCTTCTTGCATTTGAACACCTCCTCTCCCGCTTATGATCATGTGCGGTTTGATATTCGAAAATTCTCTTCCATGTTTTCTAGCAATTATTGATGGACATTCAGACCTTCTTGCAGCTGAACACCTCCGCTCCAGCTGTTGATGGTGTATAGTCGGGCTTTTGAGCCTTTTCTTCCCAGATTTTTACAAAATATGGATGGACATTCAGACCTTGTTTCAGCCGAAAACCTCCTCTCCCTCTTTTGATCATACATTGTCGGGCATTCACACCTTTTCTTACCCGCTTTTTACAATTCATGGTCGGACTTTCACACCTTTTAGTAGCGGAACAACTCTGCTCCCGCTATTGATTGTGTACAATAGGGTATTTTAACCTTTTCTTACCTGCTTTTTGCCAATTATGGTTGGACATTCACACCTTCTTACAGCGGAACACCTCCGCTCCCTCCTTTGATGGTGTATGTTCGGGCATTCGAACCTTTTCTGACCCGCTTTTTACAAACTATGGTCAGACATTCAAACCTTCTTGTAGCCGAACACATCCACTCCTGCTTTTGATGATGGGTATTCAAACCTACTTGTTGCCCGCTTTTCATTAATTATGGGTGTACATACACACCTTGTCGCAGCCAAACACCTCCGCTCCCTGTTAGGATCATGTATGGTTGGGCATTCGTACCTTTTCTTACCCATTTTGCAGTAATTATGGGTGGACATTCACACCTTCTTGCATTTGAACACCTCCTCTCCCGCTTATGATCATGTGCGGTTTGATATTCGAAAATTCTCTTCCATGTTTTCTAGCAATTATTGATGGACATTCAGACCTTCTTGCAGCTGAACACCTCCGCTCCAGCTGTTGATGGTGTATAGTCGGGCTTTTGAGCCTTTTCTTCCCAGATTTTTACAAAATATGTATGGACATTCAGACCTTGTTTCAGCCGAAAACCTCCTCTCCCTCTTTTGATCATACATTGTCGGGCATTCACACCTTTTCTTACCCGCTTTTTACAAACCATGGTCGGACTTTCACACCTTTTAGTAGCGGAACAACTCTGCTCCCGCTATTGATTGTGTACAATCGGGTATTTTAACCTTTTCTTACCTGCTTTTTGCCAACTATGGTCGGACATTCACACCTTCTTACAGCGGAACACCTCCGCTCCCTCCTTTGATGGTGTATGTTCGGGCATTCGAACCTTTTCTTACCCGCTTTTTACAAACTATGGTCAGACAGTCACACCTTCTTGCAGCCGAACACTTCCGCTCTACCTTTTAGTGTTCTATGGGGTATTCACACCTTTTTTTTCACCACATTTTATAGATTATGGTTGTAAATTCTCACCCACTCGTATCCGAAGACCTCTCCTCCTGCTTTGGTTAATATATAGTCGGGCATTCGAACCTTTTCTTACCCGCTTTTTACAAATTATGGTCGAACATTCACACCTACTTGCAGCCGAACACCTCCGCTCCCGCTTTTGATGGTGTATAGTCGGGCTTTCGAGCCTTTTCTTCCCCGGTTTTTACAAATTATGGTTGGACATTCAGACCTTGCAGCCGAAAACCTCCGCTCCCTCTTTTGATCATACATTGTCAGGCATTCGCACCTACTTGCAGCCGAATACTTCCGCTCCACCTTTTAGTGATGTATGGTTGGCATTTGCACCTTTTCTTACCCTTTCTTACCCTACTGATTGCTTAAGATGAAGTTGTTTTTTCTCAAACTACAACATTTTTTTAATTGTTGAAACTTGATTTGAAGTGGATAAATAAGGAGGACAAACAGTTTTAAGTCAGGCTGATAGAAGGAATTAATTTTATAGCAAAATCTGTATTTCGTCATATGTCGAGAGATGCTTATTGCTGAAGAAGTTCTTTCTCATTCTACAAAGTTTGTTGTTTATTGTTGAAACTTCATCAGAAGTGAAGAAATAAATGAATGCCTATCAACAAATGTGGGATCTAAACTCTAGTGCTTCCTCTAAAATAATTTCCTTTCTCAATTCAGAAATGTGTGTGTGTAAGTCACAACACCCGTGACACCAAAACGACTTTCTTTTCTCTCTTTTCTCTACACTCTGCACTGTGAGCACACACACCAAATCAGAAAGGCTTTTTTCTCTCTTTTCTACATTATGGACTGTGGGGACACAAAACCGCTCTCTCTTTTTTTTTTGATTGTGTGCCAGGGCGTTGTCTCACGTATTAGATTATGCTTACGATACGAATGGGTTTATCAGTCACATCAGAATCCATACATACTGATCCTCCCGTAATAAAATGGTCGGATCTTATCAAACACACTTTGTTTCTTGTGACAATCAAGTCAGCGAAACAGCGTATACACGTCAAGACACTGAATCAAGTTTGCCACAAGAACTCATAAGTTTGGCAGTATTGCTCTGCCGTCAGCAATCATACACCCATTTTATTTTCGTGAGACATGTGCAGGCACCTGTTCATCTACTGTTCTATCACTATGAATTAGTTTATCTATTATCAATAAGGATACTTCTACAACTACTATCAAAGTATGTCCAGACTTCTTATGTTGTCAGTTGCTATATATGAATAAGTGGGTAGCTACTGACAAGCATTAAGCATGTCACACAGCCCAAACATATAACATTTCAGGACACACCACACAGTTAACAACCACAGTGAAGTGTCAAAGCCCAAACATGTAACATTCAACAGGACACTTACACAACACATTCAAATCAAACAGTCAGACAACATACAAGAACATATACCCCAGCCGGCATTGCTCCCTGCCTATTTTCCTACAGCTCACTATGTGTGCGCACACCTTTATTCACAAACTCTTCAACTTATACTCTTTTACCAAAGCTGCTACAGCTCGATTGGCCGAATACCCTTAGATCCTATTTCGGTGAATTTGACATCTGCCTTACATGTAACAGATTAGCGGTTTAGCAGTTTTAATTTAGTTTGAGTGAAGGAATTCATTTTATAGCAAAATCCGAAATCGTGAAGAACTCATGAAAGGAAGCTTATTCTCGGATTCCTGAAACTTTAGATTTGCTCTTTCTTTTTCTGCAAAGTACAACGTTGTTTTTTTTTTGTTTAAATCTTTCTAGACATGGTAAATATGAAGGACAAAGCAGTTTTAACATAGTTTGAGTGAAGGAATTCATTTTATAGATAAAATCCCAAGAGTCTGCTGAGAAAAGAGAGTGAATGCGAAGTAGACTTTAACACGGCTCTGGGAGCGAGCCGAGTGTGGGCTAACCGGGAGAATTGCTTGAAAGAAACGCGACACCGAATGAGAGGTCAGAACAAAGCCTCACTACGGTGTTCCCGTGGTGTTTTTGTTGCTGCCTTGTCGATTGCACAGGGGCAAGCGTTTCAACCAAGCAACGCTCACCATGGGGAAGGTGGCTATGGCAACTAGCCTGATGCCCTGCTCCCGCAGTGACGGATAATCGTACTCTGGTTTCTCTTCATAACATACAAGTCTTTCGCCTTTTACTAAAGACTTTCGTGGAGAGCAGCACTAATGAGTTGTTTCTATTTTTGGCAGGCTTTACCTTTGCGGGTGAAGCCCTTTCTGTCTGTGCAAAAGAAATCTTGTTACTGTGCAGAGTGACTTCTCTGAGTAGAGTCGCCTTACTTGTTGCGATTGTGCCGATGTTCGAAGCTGGAGTGCAAAGTTGTTGCTTGAATGGTGCTTGCTGGAGCATGCGGGAGTGCAAAGTTATACCATTTAAAAGGGCTGAAGAGTGCTCAGTGCAGCGGGTGGGCGGAGGTGCAACGTGACACTCTGGCCACCTATGGCCATAAAAAGAACACTGCTACAAGTGCGCATTGTGCCAGCAAGGGCCCTCGGACCTGAAACAGTGGACAGTTATCGCTTCTCGGCCTTTTGGCTAAGATCAAGTGTAGTATCTGTTCTTATCAGTTTAATATGTCCTCTATACGAGGACTACATATTAAATGGATTTTTAAGAATAGGAGTTGAAAAAGAAGCTTGCTCCGTTCACTCCAAGCATTGACCCAGTACTGCAGTGCCGCTGGGAACGGTGCGCTCTTCTCTGCTCTTGTGAAAAAGCAAACAGCGGTGCAGGATGCAAGTTTCAGGGAGCCCAAGATGAAACTTTCTTTTAATCTGCTGAGAAAAGAGAGTGAATGCGAAGTAGACTTTAACACAGCTCTGGGAGCGAGCCGAGTGTGGGCTAACCGGGAGAATTGCTTGAAAGAAACCCGACACCGAATGAGTGGTCAGAACAAAGCCTCAATACGGTGTTCCCGTGGTGTTTGTGGCTGCCTTGTCTTTTGCACAGAGTAAAAGACAAGGCAGCCATCGAATAGGGCCCGATTGTTCCTACTTGGTCAGCCGAGGAGCAAGTGGGGGGAGCAAGCGTCTCAACCAAGCAAATCTCACCAAGTAGGAACAATCGGGCCCTATTCGATGGCTGCAACACCTGAAAGAGATATTGATGCGAGACCCGATCAAAAGCTTTTTCAAAGTCTAAATTTAAGATGACAAGCCGGGTGTTTCTGTCTCTAGCGTAATCAATGATGTCTCGAATCAGTACGAGGCTGTCGGTGAGTTGTCTCTCTGAGATGGCACAAGCCTGGTCTGGGTGAATTACCTCCTCTAAAACAGAGGACATCCGTGTCGTTAAAACCTTGCTAAAAAGTTTACAGTCAAAGTTTAAAAGTGTGATGGGCCTCCAATTCTTTAGGTCAGTAGACTTTAACACAGCTCTGGGAGCGAGCCGAGTGCGGGCTAACCGGGAGAATTGCTTGAAAGAAACGCCATACCAAATGAGCGGTCAGAACAAAGCCTCAATACGGTGTTCCCGTTGTGTTTTTGTTGCTGCCGCTGTTTTTTTTTTCACAAGAGCGCACCTGTTGAGGGGGGGCCTGGGGGGGCCTGGGTGATGGTGGGTCTCAGGCCCGGGCTGCTGCGACTGGTGTGACCGGGTGGTTTGTTTGTTTGTTTTTTGTTGTTGTTTGTTTGTTTTTTGTAGAGGTCCTCCGGAGTGGGGTTGGGTTGAGTGGGGTGGGGCGGGATGGGTACCTTCTGGGGGTACAGTAGCTCCCAGAATATGGTCGCTAGAGGCCCCTGGCCTGGTGGACATCAGGCCCTCCTGTCCTGTGTTGGCTCCCTGGTAGCGGGGATGCCTATTGCAGCCAGTCCCTGGCTGCCCCCAGTGTATATCCCCATACCCCTCTCCCTTCTGGCTCCTGTACACAGCACACACTCACACATGAAGGGTTTTGGGGGCGTGTGTGTTCGGTGGGGTGTAGTGGACTCTGCAGTAGTTGCCCTCTGCAGTTCCCACCCCTGTTTTAATTACACCTTAGACATTACTACTTATCAAACACACTCACACACACACATTAGGTCTTGGGGGGTGGTTACACTGAGTGGCATCTGGTGGGCGGGGCTCTTTGGGTATGTAGGCTGCCCAGAGGGCCACGCTCCCAGTTCTACAAATTTGGCTGCCCCTCAATTTTAATTGCTCACTATTAGAAAATATTGAAGAGCCAGAAGGGTGAGGGGAGGGGTCTTCTTCGCACACCCCTGCTTCCTGGTTGCTGCTCGGGGCGGGAGGGGCCAGGAGGATTAATTAATTGTTCTGCTGGTTTGGGGTCTGTGGTGGCTGGGGGGCTGCTGGCCCCCTGGTGTGCCCGCTGCACTACACCCCAGCGGAGTCGAGGGAGGGAGGACGTGTAGATGTATGGGACATGAAAGTGTGTGTGGTAATGATTGGGCCTGGATCTTGGACTTGCTGTCGCCTGGCCTGCCTGTGCTTCTCCCGATGGGGGGGGCGGCGTGGCCTCTCTCCGCTGCTCGCGACTTCACCCACCTGTGGGCACGTCTTGACTCCCAGGGCACTTGGCCAGGGGTGCTGGGGCAGGCACTGACCCACTGTGTGGCTGTCTGGGGCGCTTGGCCCTCCTGGGTATTGGGTGGGGCCTCTGCCGGGGGGTTTGGGGGCGCTCGGGCTCCTGGGGCCCGGATCCAGTGCACGGCCCATGTCTGGGCGGCTGGGGCCTGGCGACGTCGGTGGGCTGTTGCCCCTGGCTCCCGGAGGGCCTCTGCCCTATGCTTATGGGGGCTCTTTCCGGGGGCTTCCTCTGCAGTCTTCTGGGTGGATGCGTGGTTGCCCCTGCGGTGGGCTTCCTGGGTTCTGTGCTCTGTGGGGGAACCTTTTCTTAACTGCTTTTTTACAAACTTTGGTCGGACGTTCACACCTTCTTGCAGCCGAACACCTACACTTCCGGTTTTGATAGTGTATATTCGGGCATACGAACCTTTTCTTACCCGCTTTTTACAAACCATGGTCGGACTTTCACACCTTCTCTTAGCTGAACAACTCCGCTCCCTCTTTTGATTGTGTACAGTCGGGTATTTTAACCTTTTCTTACCCGCTTTTTACCAACTATGATCGGACATTCACACCGTCTTACAGCGGAACACCTCCGCTCCCTCTTTTGATGGTGTATGTTCGGGCATTCGAACCTTTTCTTACCCGCTTTTTACAAACCAGGGTCGGACTTTCACACCTTTTAGTAGCCGAACAACTCCGCTCCCGCTATTGATTGTGTACAGTCGGGTATTTTAACCTTTTCTTACCCGCTTTTTACCAACTATGGTCGGACATTCACACCGTCTTACAGCGGAACACCTCCTCTCCCGCTTATGATCATGTACGGTTTGATATTCGAAAATTTACTTTCTTGTTTTAAAGCAATTATTGATGGACATTCAAACCTTCTTTTTGATGGTGTATAGTCGGGCTTTCGAGCCTTTTCTTCCCGGTTTTTACAAACCATGGTCGGACTTTCACACCTTCTTGTAGCCGAACAACTCCACTCCTGCTATTGATTGTGTACAGTCGGGTATTTTAACCTTTTCTTACCCGCTTTTTACCAACTATGGTCGGACATTCACACCGTCTTACAGCGGAACACCTCCGCTCCCGCTTTTGATGGTGTATAGTCGGGCATTCGAACCTTTTCTTACCCGCTTTTTACAAACTATGGTGGGACATTCAAACCTTCTTGTATCCGAAAACCTCCGCTCTCTCTTTTGATCATACATTAACGGACATTCGCACCTTTTCTTACCCGCTTTTTACAAACCATGGTCGGACTTTCACACCTTCTTGTAGCCGAACACATCCGCTCCCGCTATTGATTGTGTACAGTCGGGTATTTTAACCTTTTCTTACCCGCCTTTTACCAACTATGGTCGGACATTCACACCTTCGTACAGCGGAACACCTCCGCTCCCTCTTTTGATGGTGTATGTTCGGGTATTCAAACCTTTTCTTACCCGCTTTTTCCAAACTATGGTCGGCTATTCACAGCTTCCTCTCCACCATACTTGTATGGTTGGATATTCACACCCACTTGCATCCGAAGACCTCTGCCCCAAATTTTTTTGATAATTAGTCGGACATTCGCACCTTACCCGATTTTGGCAAACTATGGCCTTCTTGCAGCCAAACACCTCTGATCTCGCATTTGATGATGTAAGGTTTGGCATTCAGACCTTGCTTCACCTGCTTTTCACCAAATATAGTCGGACATTCACACCTTCTTGCAGCCGAACACTTCCGCTCCACCTTTTAGTGTTCTATCACACCTTTTTTTCACCGCATTTTATACATTATGGTCGGAAATTTTCAACCACTCTCATCCGAAGACCTCTCCTCCCGCTTTTGTTAATATATTTGAACTTTAGTTCCGCTCCCTGTTTTGATCATATATGGTCTGGCAATACTACCTTTTCTTACCCGTTTGTGAGTAATTATGGCTGGACATTCACACCTACTTGCAGCCGAACACAACCCCTCTCGCTTTTGATGATGTATGGACCGGCATTTTTACCTTTTCTAACACATTTTTCAGCAATTATGGTCGGAGATTCACACCTACTCACAGCTGAACAACTCCGCTCCCGCATTTGATGATGTATAGTCGGGCATTCTCACCCTTTCTCATCAGCTTTTTGCAAATTATGATCTGACATTCACACCTACTTGCAGTCGAAAAGCTCTGCTCCCGCTTTTGATTATGTTTGGTTGGATATTCGAACTTTTTCTTAACTGCTTTTTACATATTTTGGTTGGACGTTCACACCTTCTTGTAGCCGAACACTTCCACTCCTGCTTTTGATAATGTATGGTTGGGCATTCACACCTTTTTTTTGCCCATTTTTCAGGAATTATGGGTGGACATTCACACCTTGCAGCTGAACACCTCCTATCCCACTTATGATCATGTGCGGTTTGATTTTCGAAAAGTTTCTTTCATGTTTTCTAGCAATTATTGATGGACATTTAGACCTTCTTGCAGCTGAACACCACCTCTCCCGATTTTGATTATGTATGGACCGGCATTTTTACCTTTTCTAACACATTTCTAAATTGAGAAAGGAAATTATTTTAGAGGAATCACTAGAGTTTAGATCCCACATTTGTTGATAGGCATTCATTTATTTCTTCACTTCTGATAAAAATGATAAGACTGACCTAAAGAATTGGAGGCCCATCACACTTTTAAACTTTGACTGTAAACTTTTTAGCAAGGTTTTAACGACACGGATGTCCTCTGTTTTAGAGGAGGTAATTCACCCAGACCAGGCTTGTGCCATCTCAGAGAGACAACTCACCGACAGCCTCGTACTGATTCGAGACATCATTGATTACGCTAGAGACAGAAACACCCGGCTTGTCATCTTAAATTTAGACTTTGAAAAAGCTTTTGATCGGGTCTCGCATCAATATCTCTTTCAGGTGTTGCAGCCATCGAATAGGGCCCGATTGTTCCTACTTGGTGAGATTTGCTTGGTTGAGACGCTTGCTCCCCCCACTTGCTCCTCGGCTGACCAAGTAGGAACAATCGGGCCCTATTCGATGGCTGCCTTGTCTTTTACTCTGTGCAAAAGACAAGGCAGCCACAAACACCACGGGAACACCGTATTGAGGCT
Source organism: Leuresthes tenuis (assembly GCF_036924035.1). Classification (NCBI taxonomy): domain Eukaryota; kingdom Metazoa; phylum Chordata; class Actinopteri; order Atheriniformes; family Atherinopsidae; genus Leuresthes; species Leuresthes tenuis. The sequence goes on along the minus strand of NW_027325401.1, from coordinate 527,346 downwards.
TTGTTCTGACCACTCATTCGGTGTCGCGTTTCTTTCAAGCAATTCTCCCGGTTAGCCCACACTCGGCTCGCTCCCAGAGCTGTGTTAAAGTCTACTTCGCATTCACTCTCTTTTCTCAGCAGATTAAAAGAAAGTTTCATCTTGGGCTCCCTGAAACTTCCATCCTGCACCGCTGTTTGCTTTTTCACAAGAGCAGAGAAGAGCGCACCGTTCCCAGCGGCACTGCAGTACTGGGTCGATGCTTGGAGTGAACGGAGCAAAGCTTCTTTTTCAACTCCTATTCTTAAAAATCCATTTAATATGTAGTCCTCGTATAGAGGACATATTAAACTGATAAGAACAGATACTACACTTGATCTTAGCCAAAAGGCCGAGAAGCGATAACTGTCCACTGTTTGAGGTCCGAGGGCCCTTGCTGGCACAATGCGCACTTGTAGCAGTGTTCTTTTTATGGCCATAGGTGGCCAGAGTGTCACGTTGCACCTCCGCCCACCCGCTGCACTGAGCACTCTTCAGCCCTTTTAAATGGTATAACTTTGCACTCCCGCATGCTCCAGCAAGCACCATTCAAGCAACAACTTTGCACTCCAGCTTCGAACATCGGCACAATCGCAACAAGTAAGGCGACTCTACTCAGAGAAGTCACTCTGCACAGTAACAAGATTTCTTTTGCACAGACAGAAAGGGCTTCACCCGCAAAGGTAAAGCCTGCCAAAAATAGAAACAACTCATTAGTGCTGCTCTCCACGAAAGTCTTTAGTAAAAGGCGAAAGACTTGTATGTTATGAAGAGAAACCAGAGTACGATTATCCGTCACTGCGGGAGCAGGGCATCAGGCTAGTTGCCATAGCCACCTTCCCGATGGTGAGCGTTGCTTGGTTGAAACGCTTGCCCCTGTGCAATCGACAAGGCAGCAACAAAAACACCACGGGAACACCGTATTGAGGCTTTGTTCTGACCGCTCATTCGGTGTCGCGTTTCTTTCAAGCAATTCTCCCGGTTAGCCCACACTCGGCTCGCTCCCAGAGCCGTGTTAAAGTCTACTTCGCATTCACTCTCTTTTCTCAGCAGACTCTTGGGATTTTATCTATAAAATGAATTCCTTCACTCAAACTATGTTAAAACTGCTTTGTCCTTCATATTTACCATGTCTAGAAAGATTTAAACAAAAAAAAACAACGTTGTACTTTGCAGTAAAAGAAAGAGCAAATCTAAAGTTTCAGGAATCCGAGAATAAGCTTACTTTCATGAGTTCTTCACGATTTCGGATTTTGCTATAAAATGAATTCCTTCACTCAAACTAAATTAAAACTGCTAAACCGCTAATCTGTTACATGTAAGGCAGATGTCAAATTCACCGAAATAGGATCTAAGGGTATTCGGCCAATCGAGCTGTAGCAGCTTTGGTAAAAGAGTATAAGTTGAAGAGTTTGTGAATAAAGGTGTGCGCACACATAGTGAGCTGTAGGAAAATAGGCAGGGAGCAATGCCGGCTGGGGTATATGTTCTTGTATGTTGTCTGACTGTTTGATTTGAATGTGTTGTGTAAGTGTCCTGTTGAATGTTACATGTTTGGGCTTTGACACTTCAATGTGGTTGTTAACTGTGTGGTGTGTCCTGAAATGTTATATGTTTGGGCTGTGTGACATGCTTAATGCTTGTCAGTAGCTACCCACTTATTCATATATAGCAACTGACAACATAAGAAGTCTGGACATACTTTGATAGTAGTTGTAGAAGTATCCTTATTGATAATAGATAAACTAATTCATAGTGATAGAACAGTAGATGAACAGGTGCCTGCACATGTCTCACGAAAATAAAATGGGTGTATGATTGCTGACGGCAGAGCAATACTGCCAAACTTATGAGTTCTTGTGGCAAACTTGATTCAGTGTCTTGACGTGTATACGCTGTTTCGCTGACTTGATTGTCACAAGAAACAAAGTGTGTTTGATAAGATCCGACCATTTTATTACGGGAGTATCAGTATGTATGGATTCTGATGTGACTGATAAACCCATTCGTATCGTAAGCATAATCTAATACGTGAGACAACGCCCTGGCACACAATCAAAAAAAAAAAGAGAGAGCGGTTTTGTGTCCCCACAGTCCATAATGTAGAAAAGAGAGAAAAAAGCCTTTCTGATTTGGTGTGTGTGCTCACAGTGCAGAGTGTAGAGAAAAGAGAGAAAAGAAAGCCGTTTTGGTGTCACGGGTGTTGTGACTTACACACACACATTTCTGAATTGAGAAAGGAAATTATTTTAGAGGAAGCACTAGAGTTTAGATCCCACATTTGTTGATAGGCATTCATTTATTTCTTCACTTCTGATGAAGTTTCAACAATAAACAACAAACTTTGTATTATGAGAAAGAACCAGACTCATTCTTCAGGAATCCGAAAATAAGCTCTATTTTACGAGTTATGCACGAATTCGGATTCTCCTATAAAACGAATTCCTTAACTCTAACCAAGTTAAGACTGCTTTGTCCTTCATATTTATTCATGTCTAATCAAGTTTCAACGATAAACAACGTTGTACTTTGTAGAATGAGAAAGAACTTCTTCAGCAATAAGCATCTCTCGACATATGACGAAATACAGATTTTGCTATAAAATTAATTCCTTCTATCAGCCTGACTTAAAACTGTTTGTCCTCCTTATTTATCCACTTCAAATCAAGTTTCAACAATTAAAAAAATGTTGTAGTTTGAGAAAAAACAACTTAATCTTAAGCAATCAGTAGGGTAAGAAAGGGTAAGAAAAGGTGCAAATGCCAACCATACATCACTAAAAGGTGGAGCGGAAGTATTCGGCTGCAAGTAGGTGCGAATGCCTGACAATGTATGATCAAAAGAGGGAGCGGAGGTTTTCGGCTGCAAGGTCTGAATGTCCAACCATAATTTGTAAAAACCGGGGAAGAAAAGGCTCGAAAGCCCGACTATACACCATCAAAAGCGGGAGCGGAGGTGTTCGGCTGCAAGAAGGTGTGAATGTCTGACCATAGTTTGTAAAAAGCGGGTAAGAAAAGGTTCGAATGCCGGAACATACACCATCAAAGGAGGGAGCGGAGGTGTTCCGCTGTAAGAAGGTGTGAATGTCCGACCATAGTTGGCAAAAAGCAGGTAAGAAAAGGTTAAAATACCCGATTGTACACAATCAATAGCGGGAGCAGAGTTGTTCCACTACTAAAAGGTGTGAAAGTCCGACCATGGTTTGTAAAAAGCGGGTAAGAAAAGGTGCGAATGCCCGACAATGTATGATCAAAAGAGGGAGCGGAGGTTTTCGGCTGAAACAACGTCTGAATGTCCATCCATATTTTGTAAAAATCTGGGAAGAAAAGGCTCGAAAGCCCGACTATACACCATCAACAGCTGGAGCGGAGGTGTTCAGCTGCAAGAAGGTCTGAATGTCCATCAATAATTGCTAGAAAACATGGAAGAGAATTTTCGAATATCAAACCGCACATGATCATAAGCGGGAGAGGAGGTGTTCAAATGCAAGAAGGTGTGAATGTCCACCCATAATTACTGCAAAATGGGTAAGAAAAGGTACGAATGCCCAACCATACATGATCCTCACAGGGAGCGGAGGTGTTTGGCTGCGACAAGGTGTGTATGTCCACCCATAATTAATGAAAAGCGGGCAACAAGTAGGTTTGAATACCCATCATCAAAAGCAGGAGTGGATGTGTTCGGCTACAAGAAGGTTTGAATGTCTGACCATAGTTTGTAAAAAGCGGGTAAGAAAAGGTTCGAATGCCCGAACATACACCATCAAAGGAGGGAGCGGAGGTGTTCCGCTGTAAGAAGGTGTGAATGTCCAACCATAATTGGCAAAAGGCAGGTAAGAAAAGGTTAAAATACCCTATTGTACACAATCAATAGCGGGAGCAGAGTTGTTCCGCTACTAAAAGGTGTGAAAGTCCGACCATGAATTGTAAAAAGCGGGTAAGAAAAGGTGCGAATGCCCGACAATGTATGATCAAAAGAGGGAGTGGAGGTTTTCGGCTGAAAGAAGGTCTGAATGTCCATCCATAATTTGTAAAAATCGGGGAAGAAAAGGCTCGAAAGCCCGACTATACACCATCAACAGCTGGAGCGGAGGTGTTCAGCTGCAAGAAGGTCTGAATGTCCATCAATAATTGCTAGAAAACATGGAAGAGAATTTTCGAATATCAAACCGCACATGATCATAAGCGGGAGAGGAGGTGTTAAAATGCAAAAAGGTGTGAATGTCCACCCATAATTACTGCAAAATGGGTAAGAAAAGGTACGAATGCCCAACCATACATCATCAAAAGCAGGAGTGGATGTGTTCGGCTACAAGAAGGTTTTAATGTCCAACCATAGTTTGTAAAAAGCGGGTTAGAAAAGGTTCGAATGCCCGAACATACACCATCAAAAGAGGGAGCGGAGGTGTTCCACTGTAAGAAGGTGTGAATGTCTGACCATAGTTGGTAAAAAGCGGGTAAGAAAAGGTGAAAATACCGACTGTACACAATCAATAGCGGGAGCGGAGTTGTTCGGCTACTAAAAGGTGTGAAAGTCCGACCCTGGTTTGTAAAAAGCGGGTAAGAGAAGGTGCGAATGCCCGACAATGTATGATCAAAAGAGGGAGCGGAGGTTTTCGGCTGCAAGAAGGTCTGAATGTCCAACAATAATTTTGTAAAAACCGGGGAAGAAAAGGCTCGAAAGCCCGACTATACATCATCAAAAGCGGGAGCGGAGGTGTTCAGCTGCAAGAAGGTCTGAATGTCCATCAATAATTGCTAGAAAACATGAAAGAAAATTTTCGAATATCAAACCACACATCATCATAAGCGGGAGAGGAGGTGTTCAGCTGCAAGAAGGTGTGAATGTCCGACCATAGTTTGTAAAAAATGGGTAAGAAAAGGTGCGAATGCTCAACCATACATCATCAAAAGCAGGAGTGGATGTGTTCGGCTAAAAGAAGGTATGAATGTCCGACCATAGTTCGTAAAATGCGGGTAAGAAAAGGTTCGAATGCCCGAACATACACCTTCAAAAGAGGGAGCGGAGTTGTTCGGCTACAAGAAGGTGTGAAAGTCCGACCATGGTTTGTAAAAAGCGGGTAAGAAAAGGTTCGAATGCCCGAATATATACCATCAAAAGCGGAAGCTGAGGTGTTCGGCTGCAAGAAGGTGTGAACGTCCGACCAAAGTTTGTAAAAAGCAGTGAAGAAAAGTTTCGAATATCCAACCAAACATAATCAAAAGCGGGAGCAGAGCTGTTCGACTGCAAGTAGGTGTGAATGTCAGATCATAATTTGCAAAAAGCTGATGAGAAAGGGTGAGAATGCCCGACTATACACCATCAAATGCGGGAGCGGAAGTGTTCGGCTGTGAGTAGGTTATCAAACCATAATTGCTGAAGAATGTGTTAGAAAAGACTAGAATCCTTGACCATACATCATCAAAAGTGGGAAAAGTGGTGTTCGGCTGCAAGTAGGAGTGAATGTCCAGCCATAATTACTCACAAACCGGTAAGAAAAGGTAGTATTGCCAGACCATACATTATCAAAACAGGGAGCGGAGGTGGTTCAGCTGCAAGGTGTGAATGTCTGACTAAAGTTTATAAAAAGCGGGTAAGACAAGGTGCGAATGCCTGACAATGTATGATCAAATGAGGGAGCGGAGGTTTTCGGCTGCAAGGTCTGAATGTACAACCATAATTTGTAAAAACCGGGGAAGAAAAGGCTCGAAAGCCCGACTATACACCATCAAAAGCGGGAGCGGAGGTGTTCGGCTGCAAGTAGGTGTGAATGTTCGACCATAATTTGTAAAAAGCGGGTAAGAAAAGGTTTGAAACCCGACTATATATTAACAAAAGCAGGAGGAGAGGTCTTCGGATAAGAGTGGGTGAGAATTTCCAACCATAATCAATAAAATAAGGTGAAAAAAAAGGTGTGAATACCCCATAGAACACTAAAAGGTGGAGCAGAAGTGTTCGGCTGCAAGAAGGTGTGACTGTTCGACTATATTTGGTGAAAAGCAGGTGAAGCAAGGTCTGAATGCCCAACCTTACATCATCAAAAACGAGATCAGAGGTGTTTGGCTGAAAGAAGGCCATAGTTTGCCAAAAGCGGGTAAGCTGCGAATGACCGACTAAATATCAACAAAAGTGGGGGCGGAGGTCTTCGGATGCAAGTGGGTGTGAATATCCCACCATACAAGTATGGTGGAGAGGAAGCTGTGAATGGCCGACCATAGTAAAAAGCGGGTGAGAAAAGGTGCGAATGTCCAATCATACATGATCAAAACAGGAAGCGGAGGTGTTTGGCTGCGACAAGGTGTGTATGTCCACCCATAATTAATGAAAAGCGGGCAACAAGTAGGTTTGAATACCCATCATCAAAAGCAGGAGTGGATGTGTTCGGCTACAAGCAGGTTTGAATGTCTGACCATAGTTTGTAAAAAGCGGGTAAGAAAAGGTTCGAGTGCCCGAACATACACCATCAAAAGAGGGAGCGGAGGTGTTCCGCTGTACGAAGGTGTGAATGTCCGACCATACTTGGTAAAAAGCGGGTAAGAAAAGGTTAAAATACCCGACTGTACACAATCAATAGCGGGAGCGGATGTGTTCGGCTACAAGAAGGTGTGACAGTCCGACCATGGTTTGTAAAAAGCGGGTAAGAAAAGGTGCGAATGTCTGACAATGTATGATCAAAAGAGAGAGCGGAGGTTTTCGGATACACGAAGGTTTGAATGTCCTACCATAGTTTGTAAATAGCGGGTAAGAAAAGGTTCGAATGCCCGACTATACACCATAAAAAGCAGGAGCGGAGGTGTTCCGATGTAAGACGGTGTGAATGTCCGACCATAGTTGGTAAAAAGCGGGTAAGAAAAGGTTAAAATACCCGACTGTACACAATCAATAGCGGGAGCGGAGGTGTTCGGCTACAAGAAGGTGTGAAAGTCCGACCATGGTTTTTAACCAAGTTAAAACTGCTTTGTCCTTCCATATTCATCAATGTCTAGATTGACTTCTACAAAGAAAAACATTGGACTTTGCAGTAGAAGAAGTTGAAATCCATCTACACATTGATAAATATGAAGGACAAAGCAGTTCCCACTTGCCCATAAGAAAATAAGCTTATTCTCGGATTCCTGATCCTTCAGTGTTGCTCTTTCTTCTACTGCAAAATACAATGTTGTTCTTTGTTGAAGTCGATCTAGACATTGATAAATATGAAGGAAAAGGCAGTTTTAACTTGGTTTGAGTGAATGAATTCATTTTATACATAAAATCCGAAATCGTGCAGAACTCATGAAAATAAGCTTATTCTCGGATTCCTAAAACTTTTGATTGGCTCTTTCTTTTACTGCAAAGTACAACGTTGTTTTTTTGTTTAAATCTATCGAGACATTGATAAATATGAAGGTAAAAGCCGTTTTAACATAGTTTGAGTGAAGGAATTGATTTTATAGATAAAATCCCAAATCATGCAGAACTCCTCAAAAGGGGCGTATGGCTTAATCACAAGTGTGGTTCTTTCTCATTCAGGGTAGTATGAGGAAGTTTATGCTTGAAATATATGTAGAAATGGGTACATATGAAGGACAAAGCAGTGTTAACTTAGTTTGAGTGAAGGAATTCATTTTATACATAAAATCCCAAATCATGCAGAACGTATGAAAAGAAGCTTATTCTCGGATTCCTGATCCTTCAGTTTTGCTCTTTCTTCTACTGCAAAATACAATGTTGTTCTTTGTTGAAGTCGATCTAGACATTGATAAATATGAAGGAAAAAGCAGTTTTAACTTGGTTTGAGTGAATGAATTCATTTTATACATAAAATCCGAAATCGTGCAGAACTCATGAAAATAAGCTTATTCTCGGATTCCTAAAACTTTTGATTTGCTCTTTCTTTTATTGCAAAGTACAACGTTGTTTTTTTGTTTAAATCTATCGAGACATTGATAAATATGAAGGTAAAAGCCGTTTTAACATAGTTTGAGTGAAGGAATTAATTTTATAGATAAAATCCCAAATCATGCAGAACTCCTCAAAAGGGAGGTATGGCTTAATCACAAGTGTGGCTCTTTCTCATTCAGGGTAATATGAGGAAGTTTATGCTTGAAATATATGTAGAAATGGATACATATGAAGGACAAAGCAGTGTTAACTTAGTTTGCGTGAAGAAATTCATTTTATACATAAAATCCAAAATCGTGCAGAACTCATGAAAATAAGCTTATTCTCGGATTCCTAAAACTTTTGATTTGCACTTTCTTTTACTGCAAAGTACAACGTTGTTTTTTGTTGAAATCTATCTAGACATTGATAAATACCAGCCGAAACTCTGCTGCCGCTTTTGATAATTTATGGTTGGGCATTCTTACCTTTTCTTACCCGCTTTTTACAAATTATGATCTTACATTCACACCTACTTGGAGTCGAACACCTTCTCATCCACTTATGATCATGTGCGGTTGGGCTTTCGCACCTTTTCTTACCCATTTTTCAGTAATTATGGGTGGACATTCAGACCTTCTTGCAGCCGAAAACCTCCGCTCCTCTTTTGATCATACATTGTCGGGCATTCACACCTTGTCTTACCCGCTTTTTACAAACTTTAGTCGGACATTCAAACCTTCTTGCAGCTGAACCACCTCCGCTCCCTGTTTTGATCATATATGGTCTGGCAATAGTACCTTTTCTTATCCGTTTGTGAGTAATTATGGCTGGACATTCACACCTTCTTGCAGCCGAACACAACCTCTCCCGCTTTTGATGATATATGGTCCGGCATTCTTACCTTTTCTAACACATTTTTCAGCAATTATGGTCGGACATTCACACCTACTCACAGACGAACACCTCCGCTCCCACATTTGACAGTGTATAGTCGGGCATTCTCACCCTTTCTCATCAGCTTTTTGCAAATTATGATCTGATATTCACACCTACTTGCAGTCGAACAGCTCTGCTCCCGCTTTTGATTATGTTCGGTTGGATATTCGAACCTTTTCTTAATGCTTTTTACAAACTTTGGTTGGACGTTCACACCGTCTTGCAGCCGAACACCTCCGCTTCCGCTTTTGATGGTGTATAGTTGGGCATTCGAGCCTTTTCTTACCCACCTATTACTTACTATGGTTGGACATTCAAACCTTCTTGTAGCCGAACACATCCGCTCCTGCTTTTGATGATGTATGATTTGGCATTCGCACCTTTTCTTACCCATTTTTCAGTAATTATTGGTCGGACATTCAGACCTTCTTGCACCTGAACACCTCTGCTCCCGCTTTTGATGGTGTATAGTCGGGCTTTCGAGCCTTTTCTTCCCCGATTTTTACAAATTATGGTTGGACATTCAGACCTTGCAGCCGAAAACCTCCGCTCCCTCTTTTGATCATACATTGTCGGGCATTCGCCCCTTGTCTTACACGGTTTTTACAAACTTTAGTCAGACATTCACACCTTGCAGCTGAACCACCTCCATTCCCTGTTTTGATCATGTGTGGTCTGGAAATACTACCTTTTCTTCCCCCGTTTGTGAGTAATTATGGCTGGACATTCACACCTACTTGCAGCCGAAAAACCACCTCTCCCGCTTTTGATGATGTATTGTCCGGCATTCTAGTCTTTTCTATCACATTTTTCAGCAATTATGATCTGACATTCACACCTACTTGCAGTCGAACAACTCTGCTCCCGCTTTTGATTATGTTCGGTTGGATATTCAAACCTTTTCTTAACTGCTTTTTACAAACTATGGTCGGACGTTCACACGTTCTTGCAGCCGAACACCCCGGCTTCCGCTTTTGATGGTATATATTCGGGTATTCGAACCTTCTCTTACCCGCTTTTTACAAACCATGGTTGGACTTTCATACCTTCTTGTAGCTGAACAACTCCACTCCTGCTTTTGATGATTTATGGTTGGACATTCGCATCTTTTCCTACCCATTTTTCAGTAATTATGGGTGGATATTCACATCTTCTTGCAGCTGAACACCTCCTCTCCCGCTAATGATCATGTAAGGTTTGATATTCGAATTTCTTTCATGTTTTAAAGCAATTATTAATGGACATTCACACCTACTTGCAGCCGAACACCACCTCTCCCGCTTTTGATGATGTATGGACCGGCATTCTTACCTTTTCTAACACATTTTTCAGCAATTATGGTTGGAGAATCACACCTACTCACAGCCGAACAACTCCGCTCCCGCATTTGATGGTGTATAGTCGGGATTTCTCACCCTTTCTCATCAGCTTTTTGCAAATTATTCTCTGACATTCACACCTACTTGCAGTCGAACAGCTCTGCTCCCGCTTTTGATTATGTTTGGTTAGATATTCGAACCTTTTCTTAACTGCTTTTTTACAAACTTTGGTCGGACGTTCACACCTTCTTGCAGCCGAACACCTACGCTTCCGGTTTTGATAGTGTATATTCGGGCATACGAACCTTTTCTTACCCGCTTTTTACAAACCATGGTCGGACTTTCACACCTTCTCTTAGCCGAACAACTCCGCTCCCTCTTTTGATTGTGTACAGTCGGGTATTTTACCCTTTTCTTAACCGCTTTTTACCAACTATGATCGGACATTCACACCGTCTTACAGCGGAACACCTCCGCTCCCTCTTTGATGGTGTATGTTCGGGTATTCAAACCTTTTCTTACCCGCTTTTTCCAAACTATGGTCGGCTATTCACAGCTTCCTCTCCACCATACTTGTATGGTTGGATATTCACACCCACTTGCATCCGAAGACCTCTGCCCCAAATTTTGTTGATATTTAGTCGGACATTCGCACCTTACCCGCTTTTGGCAAACTATGGCCTTCTTGCAGCCAAACACCTCTGATCTCGCTTTTGATGATGTAAGGTTGGGCATTCAGACCTTGCTTCACCTGCTTTTCACCAAATATAGTCGGACATTCACACCTTCTTGCAGCCGAACACTTCCGCTCCATCTTTTAGTGTTCTATCACACCTTTTTTTCACCGCATTTTATACATCATGGTCGGAAATTTTCAACCACTCTCATCCGAAGACCTCTCCTCCCGCTTTCTTTAATATATTTAAACTTTAGTCGGACATTCAAACCTTCTTGCAGCTGAACCACCTCCGCTCCCTGTTTTGATCATATATGGTCTGGCAATACTACCTTTTCTTACCCGTTTGTGAGTAATTATAGCTGGACATTCACACCTACTTGCAGCCGAACACAACCTCTCTCGCTTTTGATGATGTATGGACCGGCATTCTTACCTTTTCTAACACATTTTTCAGCAATTATGGTCGGAGATTCACACCTACTCACAGCCGAACAACTCCGCTCCCGCATTTGATGATGTATAGTCGGGCATTCTCACCCTTTCTCATCAGCTTTTTGCAAATTATGATCTGACATTCACACCTACTTGCAGTCGAAAAGCTCTGCTCCCGCTTTTGATTATGTTTGGTTGGATATTCGAACCTTTTCTTAACTGCTTTTTACATATTTTGGTTGGACGTTCACACCTTCTTGTAGCCGAACACTTCCACTCCTGCTTTTGATGATGTATGGTTGGGCATTCACACCTTTTTTTTGCCCATTTTTCAGGAATTATGGGTGGACATTCACACCTTGCAGCTGAACACCTCCTATCCCACTTATGATCATGTGCGGTTTGATTTTCGAAAAGTTTCTTTCATGTTTTCTAGCAATTATTGATGGACATGTAGACCTTCTTGCAGCTGAACACCTCCGCTCCCGCTTTTGATCATACATTGTCAGGCATTCGCACCTTGTCTTACCCACTTTTTACAAACTTTAGTCGAACAGTCACACCTTTTTGCAGCCGAACACCACCTCTACCGCTTTTGATGATGTTCGGTCCAGCATTCTTACCTTTTCTAACACATTCTTCAGCAATTATGGTCGGAGATTCACACCTACTCACAGCCGAACAACTCCGCTCCCGCATTTGATGGTCTATAGTCGGGCATTCTACAGCGGAAAAGACTCATTCTTATGTTTGGTTAGATATTCAAACCTTTTCTTAACTGCTTTTTACAAACTTTGGTCGGACGTTCACAATATCTTGCAGCCGAACACCTCCGCTTCCGCTTTTGATGGTGTATATTCGGGCATACGAACCTTTTCTTACCCGCTTTTTACAAACCAAGGTCGGACTTTCACACCTTCTCTTAGCTGAACAACTCCGCTCCCTCTTTTGATTGTGTACAGTCGGGTAATTTAACCTTTTCTTACCCGCTTTTTACCATCTATGGTCGGACATTCACACCGTCTTACAGCGGAACACCTCCGCTCCCTCTTTTGATGATGTATGGTTAGGCATTCGCACCTTTTCTTACCCATTTTTCAGTAATTATGGGTAGACATTCACACCTTCTTGCAGCTGAACACCTCCTCTCCTGCTTATGATCATGTGCAGTTTGATATTCGAAAATTTTCTTTCATGTTTTCTAGCAATTATTGATGGACATTCAGACCGTCTTGAAGCTGAACACCGTCTTGAAGCTGAACACCTCCGCTCCCACTTTTGATGGTGTATAGTCGGGCTTTCGAGCCTTTTCTTCCCCGGTTTTTACAAATTATGGTTGGACATTCAGACCTTCTTGCAGCCGAAAACCTCCACTCCCTCTTTTGATCATACATTGTCGGGCATTCGCACCTTTTCTTACCCGCTTTTTACAAACCATGGTCGGACTTTCACACCTTCTTGTAGCCGAACAACTCCGCTCCCGCTATTGATTGTGTACAGTCGGGTATTTTAACCTTTTCTTACCCGCTTTTTACCAACTATTGTTGGACATTCACACCGTCTTACAGCGGAACACCTCCGCTCCCTCTTTTGATGGTGTATGTTCGGGCACTCGAACCTTTTCTTACCCGCTTTTTACAAACTATGGTCAGACATTCAAACCTTCTTGTAGCCGAACACATCCACTCCTGCTTTTGATGATGGGTATTCAAACCTACTTGTTGCCCGCTTTTCATTAATTATGGGTGGACATACACACCTTGTCGCAGCCAAACACCTCCGCTCCCTGTTTTGATCATGTATGATTGGACATTCGCACCTTTTCTCACCCGCTTTTTACTATGGTCGGCCATTCACAGCTTCCTCTCCACCATACTTGTATGGTGGGATATTCACACCCACTTGCATCCGAAGACCTCCGCCCCCACTTTTGTTGATATTTAGTCGGTCATTCGCAGCTTACCCGCTTTTGGCAAACTATGGCCTTCTTGCAGCCAAACACCTCTGATCTCGTTTTTGATGATGTAAGGTTGGGCATTCAGACCTTGCTTCACCTGCTTTTCACCAAATATAGTCGAACAGTCACACCTTCTTGCAGCCAAACACTTCTGCTCCACCTTTTAGTGTTCTATGGGGTATTCACACCTTTTTTTTCACCGCATTTTATTGATTATGGTTGGAAATTCTCACCCACTCTTATCCGAAGACCTCTCCTCCTGCTTTTGTTAATATATAGTCGGGCATTCAAACCTTTTCTTACCCGCTTTTTACAAATTATGGTCGAACATTCACACCTACTTGCAGCCGAACACCTCCGCTCCCGCTTTTGATGGTGTATAGTCGGGCTTTCGAGCCTTTTCTTCCCCAGTTTTTACAAATTATGGTTGTACATTCAGACCTTGCAGCCGAAAACCTCCGCTCCCTCATTTGATCATACATTGTCAGGCATTCGCACCTTGTCTTACCCGCTTTTTATAAACTTTAGTCAGACATTCACACCTTGCAGCTGAACCACCTCCGCTCCCTGTTTTGATAATGTATGGTCTGGCAATACTACCTTTTCTTACCGGTTTGTGAGTAATTATGGCTGGACATTCACACCTACTTGCAGCCGAACACCACTTTTCCCGCTTTTGATGATGTATGGTCCGGCATTCTAGTCTTTTCTAACACATTTTTCAGCAATTATGGTTTGACATTCACACCTACTCACAGCCGAACACTTCCGCTCCCGCTTTTGATTATGTTTGGTTGGATATTCGAAACTTTTCTTCACTGCTTTTTACAAACTTTGGTCGGACATTCACACCTTCTTGCAGCCGAACACCTCCGCTTCCGCTTTTGATGGTATATATTCGGGCATTCGAACCTTTTCTTACCCACTTTTTACAAACCATGGTCGGACTTTCACACCTTCTTGTAGCCGAACAACTCCGCTCCCGCTATTGATTGTGTACAGTCGGGTATTTTAACCTTTTCTTAGCCGCTTTATACCAACTATTGTTGGACATTCACACCGTCTTACAGCGGAACACCTCCGCTCCCTCTTTTGATGGTGTATGTTCGGGCATTCGAACCTTTTCTTACCCGCATTTTACGAACTATGGTCGGACATTCAAACCTTCTTTTAGCCGAACACATCCACTCCTGCTTTTGATGATGTATGGTTGAGCATTCGCACCTTTTCTTACCCATTTTTTACAAACTATGGTCGGACATTCACACCTTCTTGCAGCTGAACACCTCCTCTCCCGCTTATGATGATGTGTGGTTTGATATTCGAAAATTTTCTTTCATTTTTTCTAGCAATTATTGATGGACATTCAGACCTTCTTGCAGCTGAACACCTCCGCTCCCGCTTTTGATGATGTATAGTCGGGCTTTCGAGCCTTTTCTTCCCCGGTTTTTACAAAATTATTGTTGGACATTCAGACCTTCTTGCAGCCGAAAACCTCCGCTCCCTCTTTTGATCATACATTGTCGGGCATTCGCACCTTCTCTTACCCGCTTTTTACAAACCAGGGTCGGACTTTCACACCTTTTAGTAGCCGAACAACTCCGCTCCCGCTATTGATTGTGTACAGTCGGGTATTTTCACCTTTTCTTACCCGCTTTTTACCAACTATGGTCAGACATTCACACCTTCTTACAGTGGAACACCTCCGCTCCCTCTTTTGATGGTGTATGTTCGGGCATTCAAACCTTTTCCTACCCGTTTTTTACAAACTATGGTCGGACATTAAAACCTTCTTGTAGCCGAACACATCCACTCCTGCTTTTGATGATGTATGGTTGGGCATTCGTACCTTTTCTTACCCATTTTGCAGTAATTATGGGTGGATATTCACACCTTTTTGCATTTTAACACCTCCTCTCCCGCTTATGATCATGTGCGGTTTGATATTCGAAAATTCTCTTCCATGTTTTCTAGCAATTATTGATGGACATTCAGACCTTCTTGCAGCTGAACACCTCCGCTCCAGCTGTTGATGGTGTATAGTCGGGCTTTCGAGCCTTTTCTTCCCCGATTTTTACAAATTATGGATGGACATTCAGACCTTCTTTCAGCCGAAAACCTCCGCTCCCTTTTTTGATCATACATTGTCGGGCATTCGCACCTTTTCTTACCCGCTTTTTACAATTCATGGTCGGACTTTCACACCTTTTAGTAGCGGAACAACTCTGCTCCCGCTATTGATTGTATACAATAGGGTATTTTAACCTTTTCTTACCTGCTTTTTGCCAATTATGGTTGGACATTCACACCTTCTTACAGCGGAACACCTCCGCTCCCTCCTTTGATGGTGTATGTTCGGGCATTCGAACCTTTTCTTACCCGCTTTTTACAAACTATGGTCAGACATTCAAACCTTCTTGTAGCCGAACACATCCACTCCTACTTTTGATGATGGGTATTCAAACCTACTTGTTGCCCGCTTTTCATTAATTATGGGTGTACATACACACCTTGTCGCAGCCAAACACCTCCGCTCCCTGTTAGGATCATGTATGGTTGGGCATTCGTACCTTTTCTTACCCATTTTGCAGTAATTATGGGTGGACATTCACACCTTCTTGCATTTGAACACCTCCTCTCCCGCTTATGATCATGTGCGGTTTGATATTTGAAAATTCTCTTCCATGTTTTCTAGCAATTATTGATGGACATTCAGACCTTCTTGCAGCTGAACACCTCCGCTCCAGCTGTTGAAGGTGTATAGTCGGGCTTTCGAGCCTTTTCTTCCCAGATTTTTACAAAATATGGATGGACATTCAGACCTTGTTTCAGCCGAAAACCTCCTCTCCCTCTTTTGATCATACATTGTCGGGCATTCACACCTTTTCTTACCCGCTTTTTACAAACCATGGTCGGACTTTCACACCTTTTAGTAGTGGAACAACTCTGCTCCCGCTATTGATTGTGTACAATCGGGTATTTTAACCTTTTCTTACCTGCTTTTTGCCAACTATGGTCGGACATTCACACCTTCTTACAGCGGAACACCTCCGCTCCCTCCTTTGATGGTGTATGTTCGGGCATTCGAACCTTTTCTTACCCGCTTTTTACAAACTATGGTCAGACATTCACACCTTCTTGCAGCCGAACACTTCCGCTCTACCTTTTAGTGTTCTATGGGGTATTCACACCTTTTTTTTCACAGCATTTTATAGATTATGGTTGTAAATTCTCACCCACTCGTATCCGAAGACCTCTCCTCCTGCTTTGGTTAATATATAGTCGGGCATTCAAACCTTTTCTTACCCGCTTTTTACAAATTATGGTCGAACATTCACACCTACTTGCAGCCGAACACCTCCGCTCCCGCTTTTGATGGTGTATAGTCGGGCTTTCGAGCCTTTTCTTCCCCAGTTTTTACAAATTATGGTTGGACATTCAGACCTTGCAGCCGAAAACCTCCGCTCCCTCTTTTAATCATACATTGTCAGGCATTCGCACCTACTTGCAGCCGAATACTTCCGCTCCACCTTTTAGTGATGTATGGTTGGCATTTTTGCAGATGATGTGGTTCTGTTAGCGTCGTCAGGCCGTGACCTTCAGCTCTCACTGGAGCGATTCGCAGCCGAGTGTGAAGCGGCTGGGATGAGAATCAGCACCTCCAAATCCGAGACTATGGTTCTCAGCCGGAAAAGGGTGGAATGCTCTCTCCGGGTCGGGAATGAGATCCTTCCCCAAGTGGAGGAGTTCAAGTATCTCGGGGTCTTGTTCACGAGTGAGGGACGAATGGAGCGGGAGATTGACGGGCGGATCGGTGCGGCGTCTGCAGTGTTGCGGGCTCTGCACCGACCCGTCGTTGTGAAGAGGGAGCTGAGCCAGAAGGCGAAGCTCTCTACTTACTGGTCAATCTACGTTCCCATCCTCACCTATGGTCACGAGTTGTGGGTAGTGACCGAAAGAACAAGATCGCGAATACAAGCGGCCGAAATGGGTTTCCTCCGCAGGGTGTCTGGGCTCTCCCTTAGAGATAGGGTGAGAAGCTCAGTCATCCGGGAGGGGCTCGGAGTAGAACCGCTGCTCCTCCGCATTGAGAGGAGTCAGATGAGGTGGCTCGGGCATCTGGTTAGGATGCCCCCTGGGCGCCTCCCTGGGGAGGTGTTCCGGGCACGTCCCACTGGGAGGAGACCCCGGGGAAGACCCAGGACACGCTGGAGAGACTATGTCTCTCGGCTGGCCTGGGAACGCCTCGGGGTCCCCCCGGAAGAGCTGGAGGAAGTGGCCGGGGACAGAGACGTCTGGGTTTCTCTGCTCAAGCTGCTGCCCCCGCGACCCGACCCCCGGATAAGCGGCAGATGATGGATGGATGGATGGATGGTTGGCATTTGCACCTTTTCTTACCCTTTCTTACCCTACTGATTGCTTAAGATGAAGTTGTTTTGTCTCAAACTACAAAATTTTTTTAATTGTTGAAACTTGATTTGAAGTGGATAAATAAGGAGGACAAACAGTTTTAAGTCAGGCTGATAGAAGGAATTAATTTTATAGCAAAATCTGTATTTCGTCATATGTCGAGAGATGCTTATTGCTGAAGAAGTTCTTTCTCATTCTACAAAGTACAACGTTGTTTATCGTTGAAACTTGATTAGACATGAATAAATATGAAGGACAAAGCAGTCTTAACTTGGTTAGAGTTAAGGAATTCGTTTTATTGGAGAATCCGAATTCGTGCATAACTCGTAAAATAGAGCTTATTTTCGGATTCCTGAAGAATGAGTCTGGTTCTTTCTCATAATACAAAGTTTGTTGTTTATTGTTGAAACTTCATCAGAAGTGAAGAAATAAATGAATGCCTATCAACAAATGTGGGATCTAAACTCTAGTGCTTCCTCTAAAATAATTTCCTTTCTCAATTCAGAAATGTGTGTGTGTAAGTCACAACACCCGTGACACCAAAACGGCTTTCTTTTCTCTCTTTTCTCTACACTCTGCACTGTGATTACACACACCAAATCAGAAAGGCTTTTTTTCTCTCTTTTCTACATTATGGACTGTGGGGACACAAAACCGCTCTCTCTTTTTTTTTTGATTGTGTGCCAGGGCGTTGTCTCACGTATTAGATTATGCTTACGATACGAATGGGTTTATCAGTCACATCAGAATCCATACATACTGATCCTCCCGTAATAAAATGGTCGGATCTTATCAAACACACTTTGTTTCTTGTGACAATCAAGTCAGCGAAACAGCGTATACACGTCAAGACACTGAATCAAGTTTGCCACAAGAACTCATAAGTTTGGCAGTAGTGCTCTGCCGTCAGCAATCATACACCCATTTTATTTTCGTGAGACCTGTGCAGGCACCTGTTCATCTACTGTTCTATCACTATGAATTAGTTTATCTATTATCAATAAGGATACTTCTACAACTACTATCAAAGTATGTCCAGACTTCTTATGTTGTCAGTTGCTATATATGAATAAGTGGGTAGCTACTGACAAGCATTAAGCATGTCACACAGCCCAAACCTATAACATTTCAGGACACACCACACAGTTAACAACCACAGTGAAGTGTCAAAGCCCAAACATGTAACATTCAACAGGACACTTACACAACACATTCAAATCAAACAGTCAGACAACATACAAGAACATATACCCCAGCCGGCATTGCTCCCTGCCTATTTTCCTACAGCTCACTATGTGTGCGCACACCTTTATTCACAAACTCTTCAACTTATACTCTTTTACCAAAGCTGCTACAGCTCGATTGGCCGAATACCCTTAGATCCTATTTCGGTGAATTTGACATCTGCCTTACATGTAACAGATTAGCGGTTTAGCAGTTTTAATTTAGTTTGAGTGAAGGAATTCATTTTATAGCAAAATCCGGAATCGTGAAGAACTCATGAAAGTAAGCTTATTCTCGGATTCCTGAAACTTTAGATTTGCTCTTTCTTTTACTGCAAAGTACAACGTTGTTTTTTTTTGTTTAAATCTTTCTAGACATGGTAAATATGAAGGACAAAGCAGTTTTAACATAGTTTGAGTGAAGGAATTCATTTTATAGATAAAATCCCAAGAGTCTGCTGAGAAAAGAGAGTGAATGCGAAGTAGACTTTAACACGGCTCTGGGAGCGAGCCGAGTGTGGGCTAACCGGGAGAATTGCTTGAAAGAAACGCGACACCGAATGAGCGGTCAGAACAAAGCCTCAATACGGTTTTCCTGTGGTGTTTTTGTTGCTGCCTTGTCTTTTGCACAGAGTAAAAGACAAGGCAGCCATCGAATAGGGCCCGATTGTTCCTACTTGGTCAGCCGAGGAGCAAGGGGGTGGGGGGGGGGTGGGGGGGGGGGCAAGCGTCTCAACCAAGCAAAGCTCACCATGGGGAAGGTGGCTATGCCAACTAGCCTGATGCCCTGCTCCCGCAGTGACGGATAATCGTACTCTGGTTTCTCTTCATAACGTACAAGTCTTTCGCCTTTTACTAAAGACATCTGTGGAGAGCAGCACTAATGAGTTGTTTCTATTTTTGGCAGGCTTTACCTTTGCGGGTGAAGCCCTTTCTGTCTGTGCAAAAGAAATCTTGTTACTGTGCAGAGTGACTTCTCTGAGTAGAGTCGCCTTACTTGTTGCGACTGTGCCGATGTTCGAAGCTGGAGTGCAAAGTTGTTGCTTGAATGGTGCTTGCTGGAGCGTGCGGGAGTGCAAAGTTATACCATTTAAAAGGGCTGAAGAGTGCTCAGTGCAGCAGGTGGGCGGAGGTGCAAAGTGACACTCTGGCCACCTATGGCCATAAAAAGAACAGGGGTGTTAGCGGACAAGTGCGCATTGTGCCAGGAAGGGCCCTCGGACGTGAACCAGTGGACAGTTGTCGCTTCTCGGCCTTTTGGCTAAGATCAAGTGTAGTATCTGTTCTTATCAGTTTAATATCTGATATGTCCTCTATACGAGGACTACATATTAAATGGATTTTTAGCAATAGGAGTTGAAAAATTAGCTTGCTCCGTTCACTCCAAGCATTGACCCCGTACTGCAGTGCCGCTGGGAACGGTGCGCTCTTCTCTACTCTTGTGAAAAAGCAAACAGCGGTGCAGGATGCAAGTTTCAGGGAGCCCAAGATGAAACTTTCTTTTAGTCTGCGGAGAAAAGAGAGTGAATGCGAAGTAGACTTTAACACGGCTCTGGGAGCGAGCCGAGTGCGGGCTAACCGGGAGAATTGCTTGAAAGAAACGCCATACCAAATGAGCGGTCAGAACAAAGCCTCAATACGGTGTTCCCGTTGTGTTTTTGTTGCTGCCGCTGTTTGCTTTTTCACAAGAGCGCACCTGTTGAGGGGGGGCCTGGGGGGGCCTGGGTGATGGTGGGTCTCAGGCCCGGGCTGCTGCGACTGGTGTGACCGGGTGGTTTGTTTGTTTGTTTTTTGTTGTTGTTTGTTTGTTTTTTGTAGAGGTCCTCCGGAGTGGGGTTGGGTTGAGTGGGGTGGGGCGGGATGGGTACCTTCTGGGGGTACAGTAGCTCCCAGAATATGGTCGCTGCAGGCCCCGAGCCTGGTGGACATCAGGCCCTCCTGTCCTGTGTTGGCTCCCTGGTAGCGGGGATGCCTATTGCAGCCAGTCCCTGGCTGCCCCCAGTGTATATCCCCATACCCCTCTCCCTTCTGGCTCCTGTACACAGCACACACTCACACATGAAGGGTTTTGGGGGCGTGTGTGTTCGGTGGGGTGTAGTGGACTCTGCAGTAGTTGCCCTCTGCAGTTCCCACCCCTGTTTTAATTACACCTTAGACATTACTACTTATCAAACACACTCACACACACACATTAGGTCTTGGGGGGTGGTTACACTGAGTGGCATCTGGTGGGCGGGGCTCTTTGGGTATGTAGGCTGCCCAGAGGGCCACGCTCCCAGTTCTACAAGTTTGGCTGCCCCTCAATTTTAATTGCTCACTATTAGAAAATATTGAAGAGCCAGAAGGGTGAGGGGAGGGGTCTTCTTCGCACACCCCTGCTTCCTGGTTGCTGCTCGGGGCGGGAGGGGCCAGGAGGATTAATTAATTGTTCTGCTGGTTTGGGGTCTGTGGTGGCTGGGGGGCTGCTGGCCCCCTGGTGTGCCCGCTGCACTACACCCCAGCGGAGTCGAGGGAGGGAGGACGTGTGGATGTATGGGACATGAAAGTGTGTGTGGTAATGATTGGGCCTGGATCTTGGACTTGCTGTCGCCTGGCCTGCCTGTGCTTCTCCAGATGGGGGGGGCGGCGTGGCCTCTCTCCGCTGCTCGCGACTTCACCCACCTGTGGGCACGTCTTGACTCCCAGGGCACTTGGCCAGGGGTGCTGGGGCAGGCACTGACCCACTGTGTGGCTGTCTGGGGCGCTTGGCCCTCCTGGGTATTGGGTGGGGCCTCTGCCGGGGGGTTTGGGGGCGCTCGGGCTCCTGGGGCCCGGATCCAGTACACGGCCCATGTCTGGGCGGCTGGGGCCTGGCGACGTCGGTGGGCTGTTGCCCCTGGCTCCCGGAAGGCCTCTGCCCTATGCTTATGGGGGCTCTTTCCGGGGGCTTCCTCTGCAGTCTTCTGGGTGGATGCGTGGTTGCCCCTGCGGTGGGCTTCCTGGGTTCTGTGCTCTGTGGGGGCTGCTGGTGGCCTGGGTCTTGTGGCCTTCTCTGCCTGCTTCTGATTGCTTGGGGGGGCTGTGGATTGTGGCCCTGTACGCTTATACACTCATAACTAAGCACGGTTATCATGTAGGTCCTGTGCCATGGGTGTTGCATGTTCTCATACACACACAACCACATTCATTAGTCCAGTAGCATGGTCGCTAAGCAGTTGATGTATTATCATGTCGTCT
Organism: Leuresthes tenuis; assembly: GCF_036924035.1. Classification (NCBI taxonomy): domain Eukaryota; kingdom Metazoa; phylum Chordata; class Actinopteri; order Atheriniformes; family Atherinopsidae; genus Leuresthes; species Leuresthes tenuis. The sequence continues at coordinate 505,290 of NW_027325401.1, read as the reverse complement.
CAGGTCATCTATATCCACAGCTGTGTTGTATGCGATGTATGTTCTGTTTTTCTCTTCTTTCCTCTTCTTCTTCTTCTTCTTTCCTTGTCCCCCGGTCCGGTTCAGTTCTATTACATGTCATATATTGTAAACAGAAATAAATATATTTATTATATATATAAAAATCATATTTACCATGTCTTGAAAGATTTAAACAAAAAAACCAACGTTGTACTTTGCAGTAAAAGAAATAGCAAATCTAAAGTTTCAGGAATCCGAGAATAAGCTTACTTTCATGAGTTCTTCACGATTTCGGATTTTGCTATAAAATGAATTCCTTCACTCAAACTAAATTAAAACTGCTAAACCGCTAATCTGTTACATGTAAGGCAGATGTCAAAATTTCCGACCATAATGTATAAAATGCGGTGAAAAAAAGGTGTGATAGAACACTAAAAGGTGGAGCGGAAGTGTTCGGCTGCAAGAAGGTGTGAATGTCCGACTATATTTGGTGAAAAGCAGGTGAAGCAAGGTCTGAATGCCAAACCTTACATCATCAAATGCGAGATCAGAGGTGTTTGGCTGCAAGAAGGCCATAGTTTGCCAAAAGCGGGTAAGGTGCGAATGTCCGACTAAATATCAAAAAAATTTGGGGCAGAGGTCTTCGGATGCAAGTGGGTGTGAATATCCAACCATACAAGTATGGTGGAGAGAAAGCTGTGAATAGCCGACCATAGTTTGGAAAAAGCGGGTAAGAAAAGGTTTGAATACCCGAACATACACCATCAAAAGAGGGAGCGGAGGTTTTCGGATACAAGAAGGTTTGAATGTCCCACCATAGTTTGTAAAAAGCGGGTAAGAAAAGGTTCGAATGCCCGACTATACACCATCAAAAGCGGGAGCAGAGGTGTTCCGCTGTAAGACGGTGTGAATGTCCGACCATAGTTGGTAAAAAGCGGGTAAGAAAAGGTTAAAATACCCGACTGTACACAATCAATAGCAGGAGCGCAGTTGTTCGGCTACAAGAAGGTGTGAAAGTCCGACCATGGTTTGTAAAAACCGGGAAGAAAAGGCTCGAAAGCCCGACTATACACCAAAGAAGGTTTGAATGTCCATCAATAATTGCTTTAAAACAAGAAAGTAAATTTTCGAATATCAAACCGTACATGATCATAAGCGGGAGAGGAGGTGTTCCGCTGTAAGACGGTCTAAATGTCCATCAATAATTGCTAGAAAACATGAAAGAAAATTTTCGAAAATCAAACCACACATGATCATAAGTGGGAGAGGAGGTGTTCAGCTGCAAGAAGGTGTGAATGTCCACCCATAATACCTGAAAAATGGGTAAAAAAAAGGTGCGAATGCCCAACCATACATCATCAAAAGCAGGAGTGCATGTGTTCGGCTACAAGAAGGTGTGAACGTCCAACCAAAGTTTGTAAAAAGCAGTTAAGAAAAGGTTAGAATATCCAACCATACATAATCAAAAGCAGGAGCAGAGCTGTTCGACTGCAAGTAGGTGTGAATGTCAGATCATAATTTGCAAAAAGCTGATGAGAAAGGGTGAGAATGCCCGACTATACACCATCAAATGCGGTAGCGGAGTTGTTCGGCTGTGAGTAGGTGTGAATCTCCAACAATAATTGCTGAAAAATGTGTTAGAAAAGGTAAAAATGCCGGTCCATACATAATCAAAATCGGGAGAGGTTGTGTTCAGCTGCAAGAAGGTCTAAATGTCCATCAATAATTGCTAGAAAACATGAAAGAAAATTTTCGAAAATCAAACCACACATGATCATAAGTGGGAGAGGAGGTGTTCAGCTGCAAGAAGGTGTGAATGTCCACCCATAATACCTGAAAAATGGGTAAAAAAAAGGTGTGAATGCCCAACCATACATCATCAAAAGCAGGAGTGCATGTGTTCGGCTACAAGAAGGTGTGAACGTCCAACCAAAGTTTGTAAAAAGCAGTTAAGAAAAGGTTCGAATATCCAACCATACATAATCAAAGCGGGAGCAGAGCTGTTCGACTGCAAGTAGGTGTGAATGTCAGATCATAATTTGCAAAAAGCTGATGAGAAAGGGTGAGAATGCCCGACTATACACCATCAAATGCGGGAGCGGAGTTGTTCGGCTGTGAGTAGGTGTGAATCTCCGACCATAATTGCTGAAAAATGTGTTAGAAAAGGTAAGAATGCCGGTCCATACATCATCAAAAGCGAGAGAGGTTGTGTTCGGCTGAAAGTAGGTGTGAATGTCCAGCCATAATTACTCACAAACGGGTAAGAAAAGGTAGTATTGCCAGACCATATATGATCAAAACTGGGAGCGGAGGTGGTTCAGCTGTAAGAAGGTTTGAATGTCCGACTAAAGTTCAAATATATTAACAAAAGCGGGAGGAGAGGTCTTCGGATGAGAGTGGTTGAAAATTTCCAACCATAATGTATAAAATGCGGCGAAAAAAAGGTGTGATAGAACACTAAAAGGTGGAGCGGAAGTGTTCGGCTGCAAGAAGGTGTGAATGTCCGACTATATTTGGTGAAAAGCAGGTGAAGCAAGGTCTGAATGCCCAACCTTACATCATCAAAAGCGAGATCAGAGGGGTTTGGCTGCAAGAAAGCCATAGTTTGCCAAAAGCGGGTAAGGTGCGAATGTCCGACTAAATATCAAAAAAATTTGGGGCGGAGGTCTTCGGATGCAAGTGGGTGTGAATGTCCGACTATATTTGGTGAAAAGCAGGTGAAGCAAGGTCTGAATGCCCAACCTTACATCATCAAAAGCGAGATCAGAGGTGTTTGGCTGCAAGAAGGCCATAGTTTGCCAAAAGCGGGTAAGGTGCGAATGACCGACTAAATATCAACAAAAGTGGGGGCGGAGGTCTTCGGATGCAGGTGGGTGTGAATATCCCACCATACAAGTATGGTGGAGAGGAAGCTGTGAATGGCCGACCATAGTAAAAGGCGGGTGAGAGAAGGTGCGAATGTCAAACCATACATAATCAAAACAGGGAGCGGAGGTGTTCTGCTGTAAGGTGTGAATGTCCAACCATAGTTGGTAAAAAGCGGGTAAGAAAAGGTTAAAATACCCGACTGTACACACTCAATAGCGGGAGCGGAGTTGTTCGGCTACTAAAAGGTGTGAAAGTCCGACCATGGTTTGTAAAAAGCGGGTAAGAAAGGGTGCGAATGCCCGACAATGTATGATCAAAAGAGGGAGTGGAGGTTTTCGGCTGCAAGAAGGTCTGAATGTCCAACCATAATTTGTAAAAACCGGGGAAGAAAAGGCTCGAAAGCCCGACTATACACCATCAAAAGTGGGAGCGGAGGTGTTCAGCTGCAAGACGGTCTGAATGTCCATCAATAATTGCTAGAAAACATGAAAGAAAATTTTCGAATATCAAACTGCACATGATCATAAGCGGGAGAGGAGGTGTTCAGCTGCAAGAAGGTGTGAATGTCTACCCATAATTACTGAAAAATGGGTAAGAAAAGGTGCGAATGCCTAACCATACATCATCAAAAGAGGGAGCGGAGGTGTTCCGCTGTAAGACGGTGTGAATGTCCGACCATAGATGGTAAAAAGCGGGTAAGAAAAGGTTAAATTACCCGACTGTACACAATCAAAAGAGGGAGCGGAGTTGTTCAGCTAAGAGAAGGTGTGAAAGTCCGACCTTGGTTTGTAAAAAGCGGGTAAGAAAAGGTTCGTATGCCCGAATATACACCATCAAAAGCGGAAGCGGAGGTGTTCGGCTGCAAGATATTGTGAACGTCCGACCAAAGTTTGTAAAAAGCAGTTAAGAAAAGGTTCGAATATCTAACCAAACATAATCAAAAGCGGGAGCAGAGCTGTTCGACTGGAAGTAGGTGTGAATGTCAGATCATAATTTGCAAAAAGCTGATGAGAAAGGGTGAGAATGCCCGACTATACACCATCAAATGCGGTAGCGGAGTTGTTTGGCTGTGAGTAGGTGTGAATCTCCAACCATAATTGCTGAAAAATGTGTTAGAAAAGGTAAAAATGCCGGTCCATACATCATCAAAATCGGGAGAGGTGGTGTTCAGCTGCAAGAAGGTCTACATGTCCATCAATAATTGCTAGAAAACATGAAAGAAACTTTTCGAAAATCAAACCGCACATGATCATAAGTGGGATAGGAGGTGTTCAGCTGCAAGGTGTGAATGTCCACCCATAATTCCTGAAAAATGGGCAAAAAAAAGGTGTGAATGCCCAACCATACATCATCAAAAGCAGGAGTGCATGTGTTCGGCTACAAGAAGGTGTGAACGTCCAACCAAAATATGTAAAAAGAAGTTAAGAAAAGGTTCGAATATCCAACCAAACATAATCAAAAGCGGGAGCAGAGCTGTTCGACTGCAAGTAGGTGTGAATGTCAGATCATAATTTGCAAAAAGCTGATGAGAAAGGGTGAGAATGCCCGACTATACATCATCAAATGCGGGAGCGGAGTTGTTCGGCTGTGAGTAGGTGTGAATCTCCGACCATAATTGCTGAAAAATGTGTTAGAAAAGGTAAAAATGCCGGTCCATACATCATCAAAAGCGAGAGGGGTTGTGTTCGGCTGCAAGTAGGTGTGAATGTCCAGCCATAATTACTCACAAACGGGTAAGAAAAGGTAGTATTGCCAGACCATATATGATCAAAACAGGGAGCGGAGGTGGTTCAGCTGCAAGAAGGTTTGAATGTCCGACTAAAGTTAAAATATATTAAAGAAAGCGGGAGGAGAGGTCTTCGGATGAGAGTGGTTGAAAATTTCCGACCATAATGTATAAAATGCGGTGAAAAAAAGGTGTGATAGAACACTAAAAGGTGGAGCGGAAGTGTTCGGCTGCAAGAAGGTGTGAATGTCCGACTATATTTGGTGAAAAGCAGGTGAAGCAAGGTCTGAATGCCAAACCTTACATCATCAAATGCGAGATCAGAGGTGTTTGGCTGCAAGAAGGCCATAGTTTGCCAAAAGCGGGTAAGGTGCGAATGTCCGACTAAATATCAAAAAAATTTGGGGCAGAGGTCTTCGGATGCAAGTGGGTGTGAATATCCAACCATACAAGTATGGTGGAGAGGAAGCTGTGAATAGCCGACCATAGTTTGGAAAAAGCGGGTAAGAAAAGGTTTGAATACCCGAACATACAACATCAAAAGAGGGAGCGGAGGTGTTCCGCTGTACGAAGGTGTGAATGTCCGACCATAGTTGGTAAAAAGTGGGTAAGAAAAGTTTAAAATACCCGACTGTACACAATCATTAGCGGGAGCGGATGTGTTCGGCTACAAGAAGGTGTGAAAGTCCGACCATGGTTTGTAAAAAGCGGGTAAGAAAAGGTGCGAATGTCCGACAATGTATGATCAAAAGAGAGAGCGGAGGTTTTCGGATACAAGAAGGTTTGAATGTCCCACCATAGTTTGTAAAAAGCGGGTAAGAAAAGGTTCGAATGCCCGACTCTACACCATCAAAAGCGGGAGAGGAGGTGTTCCGCTGTAAGACGGTGTGAATGTCCGACCATAGTTGGTAAAAAGCGGGTAAGACAAGGTTAAAATACCCGACTGTACACAATCAATAGCAGGAGCGGAGTTGTTCGGCTACAAGAAGGTGTGAAAGTCCGACCATGGTTTGTAAAAACCGGGAAGAAAAGGCTCGAAAGCCCGACTATACACCATCAAAAAGAAGGTTTGAATGTCCATCAATAATTGCTTTAAAAGAAGAAAGTAAATTTTCGAATATCAAACCGTACATGATCATAAGCGGGAGAGGAGGTGTTCCGCTGTAAGACGGTGTGAATGTCCGACCATAGTTGGTAAAAAGCGGGTAAGAAAAGGTTAAAATACCCGACTGTACACAATCAATAGCGGGAGCGGAGTTGTTCGGCTACTAAAAGGTGTGAAAGTCCGACCCTGGTTTGTAAAAAGCGGGTAAGAAAAGGTTCGAATGCCCGAACATACACCATCAAAAGAGGGAGCGGAGGTGTTCCGCTGTAAGACGGTGTGAATGTCCGACCATAGTTGGTAAAAAGTGGGTAAGAAAAGTTTAAAATACCCGACTGTACACAATCATTAGCGGGAGCGGATGTGTTCGGCTACAAGAAGGTGTGAAAGTCCGACCATGGTTTGTAAAAAGCGGGTAAGAAAAGGTGCGAATGTCCGACAATGTATGATCAAAAGAGAGAGCGGAGGTTTTCGGATACAAGAAGGTTTGAATGTCCCACCATAGTTTGTAAAAAGCGGGTAAGAAAAGGTTCGAATGCCCGACTCTACACCATCAAAAGCGGGAGAGGAGGTGTTCCGCTGTAAGACGGTGTGAATGTCCGACCATAGTTGGTAAAAAGCGGGTAAGACAAGGTTAAAATACCCGACTGTACACAATCAATAGCAGGAGCGGAGTTGTTCGGCTACAAGAAGGTGTGAAAGTCCGACCATGGTTTGTAAAAACCGGGAAGAAAAGGCTCGAAAGCCCGACTATACACCATCAAAAAGAAGGTTTGAATGTCCATCAATAATTGCTTTAAAAGAAGAAAGTAAATTTTCGAATATCAAACCGTACATGATCATAAGCGGGAGAGGAGGTGTTCCGCTGTAAGACGGTGTGAATGTCCGACCATAGTTGGTAAAAAGCGGGTAAGAAAAGGTTGAAATACCCGACTGTACACAATCAATAGCGGGAGCGGAGTTGTTCGGCTACTAAAAGGTGTGAAAGTCCGACCCTGGTTTGTAAAAAGCGGGTAAGAAAAGGTTCGAATGCCCGAACATACACCATCAAAAGAGGGAGCGGAGGTGTTCCGCTGTAAGACGGTGTGAATGTCCGATCATAGTTGGTAAAAAGCGGGTAAGAAAAGGTTAAAATACCCGACTGTACACAATCAAAAGAGGGAGCGGAGTTGTTCAGCTAAGAGAAGGTGTGAAAGTCCGACAATGGTTTGTAAAAAGCGGGTAAGAAAAGGTTCGTATGCCCGAATATACACTATCAAAACCGGAAGTGTAGGTGTTCGGCTGCAAGAAGGTGTGAACGTCCGACCAAAGTTTGTAAAAAAGCAGTTAAGAAAAGGTTCGAATATCTAACCAAACATAATCAAAAGCGGGAGCAGAGCTGTTTGACTGCAAGTAGGTGTGAATGTCAGAGAATAATTTGCAAAAAGCTGATGAGAAAGGGTGAGAAATCCCGACTATACACCATCAAATGCGGTAGCCTAGTTGTTGGGCTGTGAGTAGGTGTGAATCTCCAACCATAATTGCTGAAAAATATGTTAGAAAAGGTAAAAATGCCGGTCCATACATCATCAAAATCGGGAGAGGTGGTGTTCAGCTGCAAGAAGGTCTAAATGTCCATCAATAATTGCTAGAAAACATGAAAGAAAATTTTCGAAAATCAAACCACACATGATCATAAGTGGGAGAGGAGGTGTTCAGCTGCAAGAAGGTGTGAATGTCCACCCATAATACCTGAAAAAATGGTAAAAAAAAAAGGTGCGAATGCCCAACCATACATCATCAAAAGCAGGAGTGCATGTGTTCGGCTACAAGAAGGTGTGAACGTCCAACCAAAGTTTGTAAAAAGCAGTTAAGAAAAGGTTCGAATATCCAACCAAACATAATCAAAAGCAGGAGCAGAGCTGTTCGACTGCAAGTACGTGTGAATGTCAGATCATAATTTGCAAAAAGCTGATGAGAAAGGGTGAGAATGCCCGACTATACACCATCAAATGCGGGAGCGGAGTTGTTCGGCTGTGAGTAGGTGTGAATCTCCGACCATAATTGCTGAAAAATGTGTTAGAAAAGGTAAGAATGCCGGTCCATACATCATCAAAAGCGAGAGAGGTTGTGTTCGGCTGCAAGTAGGTGTGACTGTTCGACTAAAGTTTGTAAAAAGTGGGTAAGACAAGGTGCGAACGCCCGACAATGTATGATCAAAAGCGGGAGCGGAGGTGTTCAGCTGCAAGAAGGTCTACATGTCCATCAATAATTGCTAGAAAACATGAAAGAAACTTTTCGAAAATCAAACCGCACATGATCATAAGTGGGATAGGAGGTGTTCAGCTGCAAGGTGTGAATGTCCACCCATAATTCCTGAAAAATGGGCAAAAAAAAGGTGTGAATGCCCAACCATACATCATCAAAAGCAGGAGTGCATGTGTTCGGCTACAAGAAGGTGTGAACGTCCGACCAAAGTTTGTGAAAAAGCAGTTAAGAAAAGGTTCGAATATCTAACCAAACATAATCAAAAGCGGGAGCAGAGCTGTTCGACTGCAAGTAGGTGTGAATGTCAGAGAATAATTTGCAAAAAGCTGATGAGAAAGGGTGAGAAATCCCGACTATACACCATCAAATGCGGTAGCGGAGTTGTTCTGCTGTGAGTAGGTGTGATTCTCCAACCATAATTGCTGAAAAATGTGTTAGAAAAGGTAAGAATGCCGGTCCATACATCATCAAAAGCGAGAGAGGTTGTGTTCGGCTGCAAGTAGGTGTGAATGTCCAGCCATAATTACTCACAAACGGGTAAGAAAAGGTAGTATTGCCAGACCATATATGATCAAAACAGGGAGCGGAGGTGGTTCAGCTGCAAGAAGGTTTGAATGTCCGACTAAAGTTCAAATATATTAACAAAAGCGGGAGGAGAGGTCTTCGGATGAGAGTGGTTGAAAATTTCCGACCATAATCTATAAAATGCGGTGAAAAAAAGGTGTGATAGAACACTAAAAGGTGGAGCGGAAGTGTTCGGCTGCAAGAAGGTGTGAATGTCCGACTATATTTGGTGAAAAGCCGGTGAAGCAAGGTCTGAATGCCCAACCTTACATCATCAAAAGCGAGATCAGAGGTGTTTGGCTGCAAGAAGGCCATAGTTTGCCAAAAGCGGGTAAGGTGCGAATGTCCGACTAAATATCAACAAAATTTGGGGTGGAGGTCTTCGGATGCAAGTGGGTGTGAATATCCCAACATACAACTATGGTGGAGAGGAAGCTGTGAATAGCCGACCATAGTTTGGAAAAAGCGGGTAAGAAAAGGTTTGAATGCCCAAACATACACCATCAAAAGAGGGAGCGTAGGTGTTCTGCTGTACGAAGGTGTGAATGTCCGACCATACTTGGTAAAAAGCGGGTAAGAAAAGGTTAAAATACCCGACTGTACACAATCAATAGCGGGAGCGGATGTGTTCGGCTACAAGAAGATGTGAGAGTCCGACCATATTTTGTAAAAAGCGGGTAAGAACAGGTTCGTATGCCCGAATATACACCATCAAATGCGGGAGCGGAGGTGTTCGGCTGTTAGTAGGTGTGAAAGTCCGACCATGGTTTTTAAAAAGCGGGTAAGAACAGGTTCGTATGCCCGAATATACACCATCAAATGCGGGAGCGGAGGTGTTCGGCTGTGAGTAGGTGTGAATCTCCAACCATAATTGCTGAAAAATGTGTTAGAAAAGGTAAGAATGCCGGTCCATACATCATCAAAAGCGGGAGAGGTGGTGTTCGGCTGCAAGTAGGTGTGAATGTCCAGCCATAATTACTCACAAATGGGTAAGAAAAGGTAGTATTGCCAGACCATACATGATCAAAAAAGGGAGCGGAGGTGGTTAAGCTGCAAGAAGGTGTTAATGTCCGACTAAAGTTTGTAAAAAGCGGGTAAGAAAAGGTTCGTATGCCCGAATATACACTATCAAAACCGGAAACGTAGGTGTTCGGCTGCAAGAAGGTGTGAACGTCCGACCAAAGTTTGTGAAAAAGCAGTTAAGAAAAGGTTCGAATATCTAACCAAACATAATCAAAAGCGGGAGCAGAGCTGTTCGACTGCAAGTAGGTGTGAATGACCATTAATAATTGCTTTAAAACATGAAAGAAAATTTTCGAATATCAAACCTTACATGATCATTAGCGGGAGAGGAGGTGTTCAGCTGCAAGAAGGTGTGAATATCCAGGAATCCGAGAATAAGCTTATTTTCATGAGTTCTGCACGATTTCGGATTTTATGTATAAAATGAATTCCTTCACGCAAACTAAGTTAACACTGCTTTGTCCTTCATATGTACCCATTTCTACATATATTTCAAGCATAAACTTCCTCATACTACCCTGAATGAGAAAGAGCCACACTTGTGATTAAGCCATACGCCCCTTTTGAGGAGTTCTGCATGGTTTGGGATTTTATCTATAAAATTAATTCCTTCACTCAAACTATGTTAAAACGGCTTTTACCTTCATATTTATCAATGTCTCGATAGATTTAAACAAAAAACAACGTTGTACTTTGCAATAAAAGAAAGAGCAAATCAAAAGTTTTAGGAATCCGAGAATAAGCTTATTTTCATGAGTTCTGCACGATTTCGGATTTTATGTATAAAATGAATTAATTCACTCAAACCAAGTTAAAACTGCTTTTTCCTTCATATTTATCAATGTCTAGATCGACTTCAACAAAGAACAACATTGTATTTTGCAGTAGAAGAAAGAGCAAAACTGAAGGATCAGGAATCCGAGAATAAGCTTCTTTTCATACGTTCTGCACGATTTCGGATTTTATGTATAAAATAAATTCCTTCACTCAAACTAAGTTAACACTGCTTTGCCCTTCATATGTACCCATTTCTACATATATTTCAAGCATAAACTTCCTCATACTACCCTGAATGAGAAAGAGCCACACTTGTGATTAAGCCATACGCCCCTTTTGAGGAGTTCTGCATGATTTGGGATTTTATCTATAAAATCAATTCCTTCACTCAAACTATGTTAAAACGGCTTTTACCTTCATATTTATCAATGTCTCGATAGATTTAAACAAAAAACAACGTTGTACTTTGCAATAAAAGAAAGAGCAAATCAAAAGTTTTAGGAATCCGAGAATAAGCTTATTTTCATGAGTTCTGCACGATTTCGGATTTTATGTATAAAATGAATTAATTCACTCAAACCAAGTTAAAACTGCTTTTTCCTTCATATTTATCAATGTCTAGATCGACTTCAACAAAGAACAACATTGTATTTTGCAGTAGAAGAAAGAGCAAAACTGAAGGATCAGGAATCCGAGAATAAGCTTCTTTTCATACGTTCTGCACGATTTCGGATTTTATGTATAAAATGAATTCCTTCACTCAAACTAAGTTAACACTGCTTTGTCCTTCATATGTACCCATTTCTACATATATTTCAAGCATAAACTTCCTCATACTACCCTGAATGAGAAAGAGCCACACTTGTGATTAAGCCATACGCCCCTTTTGAGGAGTTCTGCATGATTTGGGATTTTATCTATAAAATCAATTCCTTCACTCAAACCAAGTTTAAACTGCTTTTTCATTCATATTTATCAATGTCTAGATCGACTTCAACAAAGAACAACATTGTATTTTGCAGTAGAAGAAAGAGCAACACTGAAGGATCAGGAATCCGAGAATAAGCTTATTTTCTTATGGGCAAGTGGGAACTGCTTTGTCCTTCATATTTATCAATGTGTAGATGGATTTCAACTTCTTCTACTGCAAAGTCCAATGTTTTTCTTTGTTGAAGTCGATCTAGACATTGAATATGGAAGGACAAAGCAGTTTTAACTTGGTTTGAGCAAAGCAATTCATTTTATAGCTAAATCCGAAATCGTGCAGAACTCATGAAAGCAGGCTTATACTCGGATTCCTGAAACTTTAGATTTGCTCTTTCTTTTACTGCAAAGTCCAATGTTTTTCTTTGTTGAAGTCGATCTAGACATGGTAAATATGAAGGACAAATCAGTTTTAACATAGTTTGAGTGAAGTAATGCATTTTATAAGCAAAATCCCAAATCATAGAGAACTCACGAAAAGCTTTTTCTCGCTTTTCACTGCTTTTTACAAACTTTGGTCGGACGTTCACACCTTCTTGCATCCGAACACCTCCGCTTCCGCTTTTGATGATGTATATTCGGGCATTCGAACCTTTTATTACCCGCTTTTTACAAACCATTGTCGGACTTTCACACCTTCTTGCAGCCGAACACCACCTCTCCCGCTTTTGATGATGTATGGTCCAGTAAAATGGTACACATTTTTCAGCAATTATGGTCGGACATTCACACCTACTCAAAGCTGGACACCTCCGCTCCCGCTTTTGATCATACAATGTCGGGACATCGCTCCTTGTCTTACCAGCTTTTTACAAACTTTAGTCGAACATTCACACCTTCTTGAAGCTGAACACCTCCGCTCCCACTTTTGATGATGTATAGTCGGGCTTTCGAGCCTTTTCTTACCCGGTTTTTACAAATTATGGTTGGACATTCAGACCTTGCAGCCGAACACCTCCGCTGTCTCTTTTGATCATACATTGTCGGGCATTCACACCTTGTCTTACCCGCTTTTTACAAACTATAGTCAGACATTCACAACTTGCAGCTGAACCTCCGCTCCCTGTTTTGATCATGTATGGTCTGGCAATACTACCTTTTCTTCCCCCGTTTGTGAGTAATTATGGCTGGACATTCACACCTACTTGCAGTCGAACAGCTCTGCTCCCGCTTTTGATTATGTTTGGTTGGATATTCGAACCTTTTCTTAACTGCTTTTTACAAACCATGGTCGGACTTTCACACCTTCTTGTAGCCGAACAACTCCGCTCCCGCTATTGATTTTGTACAGTCGGGTATTTTAACCTTTTCTTACCCGCTTTTTGCCAACTATGGTCGGACATTCACACCGTCTTACAGCGGAACACCTCCGCTCCCGCTTTTTATGGTGTATAGTCGGGCATTCGAACCTTTTCTTACCCGCTATTTACAAACTATGGTAGGACATTCAAACTTTCGTGTATCCGAAAACCTCCGCTCTCTCTTTTGATCATACATTGTCGGACATTCGCACCTTTTCTTACCCGCTTTTTACAAACCATGGTCGGACTTTCACACCTTCTCTTAGCTGAACAACTCCGCTCCCTCTTTTGATTGTGTACAGTCGGGTATTTTAACCTTTTCTTACCCGCTTTTTACCAACTATGATCGGACATTCACACCGTCTTACAGCGGAACACCTCCGCTCCCTCTTTTGATGGTGTATGTTCGGGCATTCGAACCTTTTCTTACCCGCTTTTTACAAACCAGGGTCGGACTTTCACACCTTTTAGTAGCCGAACAACTCCGCTCCCGCTATTGATTGTGTACAGTCGGGTATTTTAACCTTTTCTTACCCGCTTTTTACCAACTATGGTCGGACATTCACACCGTCTTACAGCGGAACACCTCCTCTCCCGCTTATGATCATGTACGGTTTGATATTCGAAAATTTACTTTCTTGTTTTAAAGCAATTATTGATGGACATTCAAACCTTCTTTTTGATGGTGTATAGTCGGGCATTCGAACCTTTTCTTCCCGGTTTTTACAAACCATGGTCGGACTTTCACACCTTCTTGTAGCCGAACAACTCCGCTCCTGCTATTGATTGTGTACAGTCGGGTATTTTAACCTTTTCTTACCCGCTTTTTACCAACTATGGTCGGACATTCACACCGTCTTACAGCGGAACACCTCCGCTCCCTCTTTTGATGGTGTATGTTCGGGCATTCGAACCTTTTCTTACCCGCTTTTTACAAACCAGGGTCGGACTTTCACACCTTTTAGTAGCCGAACAACTCCGCTCCCGCTATTGATTGTGTACAGTCGGGTATTTTAACCTTTTCTTACCCGCTTTTTACCAACTATGGTCGGACATTCACACCGTCTTACAGCGGAACACCTCCTCTCCCGCTTATGATCATGTACGGTTTGATATTCGAAAATTTACTTTCTTGTTTTAAAGCAATTATTGATGGACATTCAAACCTTCTTTTTGATGGTGTATAGTCGGGCTTTCGAGCCTTTTCTTCCCGGTTTTTACAAACCATGGTCGGACTTTCACACCTTCTTGTAGCCGAACAACTCCGCTCCTGCTATTGATTGTGTACAGTCGGGTATTTTAACCTTTTCTTACCCGCTTTTTACCAACTATGGTCGGACATTCACACCGTCTTACAGCGGAACACCTCTGCTCCCACTTTTGATGGTGTATAGTCGGGCATTCGAACCTTTTCTTACCCGCTTTTTACAAACTATGGTGGGACATTCAAACCTTCTTGTATCCGAAAACCTCCGCTCTCTCTTTTGAACATAAATTTTCGGACATTCGCACCTTTTCTTACCCGCTTTTTACAAACCATGGTCGGACTTTCACACCTTCTTGTAGCCGAACACATCCGCTCCCGCTATTGATTGTGTACAGTCGGGTATTTTAACCTTTTCTTACCCGCTTTTTACCAACTATGGTCGGACATTCACACCTTCGTACAGCGGAACACCTCCGCTCCCTCTTTTGATGGTGTATGTTCGGGTATTCAAACCTTTTCTTACCCGCTTTTTCCAAACTATGGTCGGCTATTCACAGCTTCCTCTCCACCATACTTGTATGGTTGGATATTCACACCCACTTGCATCCGAAGACCTCTGCCCCAAATTTTTTTGATATTTAGTCGGACATTCGCACCTTACCCGCATTTTAAACATTATGGTCGGAAATTTTCAACCACTCTCATCCGAAGACCTCTCCTCCCGCTTTCTTTAATATTTTTGAACTTTAGTCGGACATTCAAACCTTCTTGCAGCTGAACCACCTCCGCTCCCTGTTTTGATCATATATGGTCTGGCAATACTACCTTTTCTTACCCGTTTGTGAGTAATTATGGCTGGACATTCACACCTACTTGCAGCCGAACACAACCCCTCTCGCTTTTGATGATGTATGGACCGGCATTTTTACCTTTTCTAATACATTTTTCAGCAATTATGGTCGGAGATTCACACCTACTCACAGCCGAACAACTCCGCTCCCGCATTTGATGATGTATAGTCGGGCATTCTCACCCTTTCTCATCAGCTTTTTGCAAATTATGATCTGACATTCACACCTACTTGCAGTCGAACAGCTCTGCTCCCGCTTTTGATTATGTTTGGTTGGATATTCGAACCTTTTCTTAACTTCTTTTTACATATTTTGGTTGGACGTTCACACCTTCTTGTAGCCGAACACTTCCACTCCTGCTTTTGATGATGTATGGTTGGGCATTCACACCTTTTTTTTGCCCATTTTTCAGGAATTATGGGTGGACATTCACACCTTGCAGCTGAACACCTCCTATCCCACTTATGATCATGTGCGGTTTGATTTTCGAAAAGTTTCTTTCATGTTTTCTAGCAATTATTGATGGACATGTAGACCTTCTTGCAGCTGAACACCTCCGCTCCCGCTTTTGATCATACATTGTCAGGCATTCGCACCTTGTCTTACCCACTTTTTACAAACTTTAGTCGAACAGTCACACCTACTTGCAGCCGAACACAACCTCTCTCGCTTTTGATGATGTATGGACCGGCATTCTTACCTTTTCTAACACATTTTTCAGCAATTATGGTCGGAGATTCACACCTACTCACAGCCGAACAACTCCGCTCCCGCATTTGATGGTGTATAGTCGGGCATTCTCACCCTTTCTCATCAGCTTTTTGCTAATTATGATCTGACATTCACACCTACTTGCAGTCGAACAGCTCTGCTCCTGCTTTTGATTATGTTTGGTTGGATATTCAAACCTTTTCTTAACTGCTTTTTACAAACTTTGGTTGGACGTTCACACCTTCTTGTAGCCGAACACATGCACTCCTGCTTTTGATGATGTATGGTTGGGCATTCGCACCTTTTTTTTACCCATTTTTCAGGTATTATGGGTGGACATTCACACCTTCTTGCAGCTGAACACCTCCTCTCCCACTTATGATCATGTGTGGTTTGATTTTCGAAAATTTTCTTTCATGTTTTCTAGCAATTATTGATGGACATTTAGACCTTCTTGCAGCTGAACACCACCTCTCCCGATTTTGATGATGTATGGACCGGCATTTTTACCTTTTCTAACACATTTTTCAGCAATTATGGTTGGAGATTCACACCTACTCACAGCCAAACAACTCCGCTACCGCATTTGATGGTGTATAGTCGGGCATTCTCAGCCTTTCTCATCAGCTTTTTGCAAATTATGATCTGACATTCACACCTACTTCCAGTCGAACAGCTCTGCTCCCGCTTTTGATTATGTTTGGTTAGATATTCGAACCTTTTCTTAACTGCTTTTTACAAACTTTGGTCGGACGTTCACAATATCTTGCAGCCGAACACCTCCGCTTCCGCTTTTGATGGTGTATATTCGGGCATACGAACCTTTTCTTACCCGCTTTTTACAAACCAAGGTCGGACTTTCACACCTTCTCTTAGCTGAACAACTCCGCTCCCTCTTTTGATTGTGTACAGTCGGGTAATTTAACCTTTTCTTACCCGCTTTTTACCATCTATGGTCGGACATTCACACCGTCTTACAGCGGAACACCTCCGCTCCCTCTTTTGATGATGTATGGTTAGGCATTCGCACCTTTTCTTACCCATTTTTTAGTAATTATGGCTAGACATTCACACCTTCTTGCAGCTGAACACCTCCTCTCCCGCTTATGATCATGTGCAGTTTGATATTCGAACATTTTCTTTCATGTTTTCTAGCAATTATTGATGGACATTCAGACCGTCTTGCAGCTGAACACCTCCGCTCCCACTTTTGATGGTGTATAGTCGGGCTTTCGAGCCTTTTCTTCCCCGGTTTTTACAAATTATGGTTGGACATTCAGACCTTCTTGCAGCCGAAAACCTCCACTCCCTCTTTTGATCATACATTGTCGGGCATTCGCACCTTTTCTTACCCGCTTTTTACAAACCATGGTCGGACTTTCACACCTTTTAGTAGCCGAACAACTCCGCTCCCGCTATTGATTGTGTACAGTCGGGTATTTTAACCTTTTCTTACCCGCTTTTTACCAACTATGGTTGGACATTCACACCTTCTTACAGCAGAACACCTCCGCTCCCTGTTTTGATTATGTATGGTTTGACATTCGCACCTTCTCTCACCCGCCTTTTACTATGGTCGGCCATTCACAGCTTCCTCTCCACCATACTTGTATGGTGGGATATTCACACCCACCTGCATCCGAAGACCTCCGCCCCCACTTTTGTTGATATTTAGTCGGTCATTCGCACCTTACCCGCTTTTGGCAAACTATGGCCTTCTTGCAGCCAAACACCTCTGATCTCGCTTTTGATGATGTAAGGTTGGGCATTCAGACCTTTCTTCACCTGCTTTTCACCAAATATAGTCGGACATTCACACCCACTTGCATCCGAAGACCTCCGCCCCAAATTTTGTTGATATTTAGTCGGACATTCGCACCTTACCCGCTTTTGGCAAACTATGGCCTTCTTGCAGCCAAACACCTCTGATCTCGCTTTTGATGATGTAAGGTTGGGCATTCAGACCTTGCTTCACCTGCTTTTCACCAAATATAGTCGGACATTCACACCTTCTTGCAGCCGAAAACTTCGGCTCCACCTTTTAGTGTTCTATCACACCTTTTTTTCACCGCATTTTATACATTATGGTTGGAAATTTTCAACCACTCTCATCCGAAGACCTCTCCTCCCGCTTTTGTTAATATATTTGAACTTTAGTCGGGCATTCAAACCTTCTTGCAGCTGAACCACCTCCGCTCCCTGTTTTGATCATATATGGTCTGGCAATACTACCTTTTCTTACCCGTTTGTGAGTAATTATGGCTGGACATTCACACCTACTTGCAGCCGAACACAACCTCTCTCGCTTTTGATGATGTATGGACCGGCATTCTTACCTTTTCTAACACATTTTTCAGCAATTATGGTCGGAGATTCACACCTACTCACAGCCGAACAACTCCGCTCCCGCATTTGATGGTGTATAGTCGGGCATTCTCACCCTTTCTCATCAGCTTTTTGCAAATTATGATCTGACATTCACACCTACTTGCAGTCGAACAGCTCTGCTCCCGCTTTTGATTATGTTTGGTTAGATATTCGAACCTTTTCTTAACTGCTTTTTACAAACTTTGGTCGGACGTTCACAATATCTTGCAGCCGAACACCTCCGCTTCCGCTTTTGATGGTGTATATTCGGGCATACGAACCTTTTCTTACCCGCTTTTTACAAACCAAGGTCGGACTTTCACACCTTCTCTTAGCTGAACAACTCCGCTCCCTCTTTTGATTGTGTACAGTCGGGTAATTTAACCTTTTCTTACCCGCTTTTTACCATCTATGGTCGGACATTCACACCGTCTTACAGCGGAACACCTCCGCTCCCTCTTTTGATGATGTATGGTTAGGCATTCGCACCTTTTCTTACCCATTTTTTAGTAATTATGGCTAGACATTCACACCTTCTTGCAGCTGAACACCTCCTCTCCCGCTTATGATCATGTGCAGTTTGATATTCGAACATTTTCTTTCATGTTTTCTAGCAATTATTGATGGACATTCAGACCGTCTTGCAGCTGAACACCTCCGCTCCCACTTTTGATGGTGTATAGTCGGGCTTTCGAGCCTTTTCTTCCCCGGTTTTTACAAATTATGGTTGGACATTCAGACCTTCTTGCAGCCGAAAACCTCCACTCCCTCTTTTGATCATACATTGTCGGGCATTCGCACCTTTTCTTACCCGCTTTTTACAAACCATGGTCGGACTTTCACACCTTTTAGTAGCCGAACAACTCCGCTCCCGCTATTGATTGTGTACAGTCGGGTATTTTAACCTTTTCTTACCCGCTTTTTACCAACTATGGTTGGACATTCACACCTTCTTACAGCAGAACACCTCCGCTCCCTGTTTTGATTATGTATGGTTTGACATTCGCACCTTCTCTCACCCGCCTTTTACTATGGTCGGCCATTCACAGCTTCCTCTCCACCATACTTGTATGGTGGGATATTCACACCCACCTGCATCCGAAGACCTCCGCCCCCACTTTTGTTGATATTTAGTCGGTCATTCGCACCTTACCCGCTTTTGGCAAACTATGGCCTTCTTGCAGCCAAACACCTCTGATCTCGCTTTTGATGATGTAAGGTTGGGCATTCAGACCTTTCTTCACCTGCTTTTCACCAAATATAGTCGGACATTCACACCCACTTGCATCCGAAGACCTCCGCCCCAAATTTTGTTGATATTTAGTCGGACATTCGCACCTTACCCGCTTTTGGCAAACTATGGCCTTCTTGCAGCCAAACACCTCTGATCTCGCTTTTGATGATGTAAGGTTGGGCATTCAGACCTTGCTTCACCTGCTTTTCACCAAATATAGTCGGACATTCACACCTTCTTGCAGCCGAAAACTTCGGCTCCACCTTTTAGTGTTCTATCACACCTTTTTTTCACCGCATTTTATACATTATGGTTGGAAATTTTCAACCACTCTCATCCGAAGACCTCTCCTCCCGCTTTTGTTAATATATTTGAACTTTAGTCGGGCATTCAAACCTTCTTGCAGCTGAACCACCTCCGCTCCCTGTTTTGATCATATATGGTCTGGATATACTACCTTTTCTTACCCGTTTGTGAGTAATTATGGCTGGACATTCACACCTACTTGCAGCCGAACACAACCTCTCTCGCTTTTGATGATGTATGGACCGGCATTCTTACCTTTTCTAACACATTTTTCAGCAATTATGGTCGGAGATTCACACCTACTCACAGCCGAACAACTCCGCTCCCGCATTTGATGGTGTATAGTCGGGCATTCTCACCCTTTCTCATCAGCTTTTTGCAAATTATGATCTGACATTCACACCTACTTGCAGTCGAACAGCTCTGCTCCCGCTTTTGATTATGTATGGTTGGATATTCAAACCTTTTCTTAACTGCTTTTTACAAACTTTGGTTGGACGTTCACACCTTCTTGTAGCCGAACACATGCACTCCTGCTTTTGATGATGTATGGTTGGGCATTCGCACCTTTTTTTTTACCCATTTTTCAGGTATTATGGGTGGACATTCACACCTTCTTGCAGCTGAACACCACCTCTCCCGATTTTGATTATGTATGGACCGGCATTTTTACCTTTTCTAACACATTTTTCAGCAATTATGGTTGGAGATTCACACCTACTCACAGCCGAACAACTCCGCTTCCGCTTTTGATGGTGTATATTCGGGCATACGAACCTTTTCTTACCCGCTTTTTACAAACCAAGGTCAGACTTTCACACCTTCTCTTAGCTGAACAACTCCGCTCCCTCTTTTGATTGTGTACAGTCGGGTAATTTAACCTTTTCTTACCCGCTTTTTACCATCTATGGTCGGACATTCACACCGTCTTACAGCGGAACACCTCCGCTCCCTCTTTTGATGATGTATGGTTAGGCATTCGCACCTTTTCTTACCCATTTTTCAGTAATTATGGGTAGACATTCACACCTTCTTGCAGCTGAACACCTCCTCTCCCGCTTATGATCATGTGCAGTTTGATATTCGAAAATTTTCTTTCATGTTTTCTAGCAATTATTGATGGACATTCAGACCGTCTTGCAGCTGAACACCTCCGCTCCCACTTTTGATGGTGTATAGTCGGGCTTTCGAGCCTTTTCTTCCCCGGTTTTTACAAATTACGGTTGGACATTCAGACCTTCTTGTAGCCGAAAACCTCCACTCCCTCTTTTGATCATACATTGTCGGGCATTTGCACCTTTTCTTACCCGCTTTTTACAAACCATGGTCGGACTTTCACACCTTTTAGTAGCCGAACAACTCCGCTCCCGCTATTGATTGTGTACAGTCGGGTATTTTAACCTTTTCTTACCCGCTTTTTACCAACTATGGTTGGACATTCACATCTTCTTACAGCAGAACACCTCCGCTCCCTGTTTTGATTA
The DNA here is from genome assembly GCF_036924035.1 of Leuresthes tenuis. Classification (NCBI taxonomy): domain Eukaryota; kingdom Metazoa; phylum Chordata; class Actinopteri; order Atheriniformes; family Atherinopsidae; genus Leuresthes; species Leuresthes tenuis. The sequence continues at coordinate 484,538 of NW_027325401.1, read as the reverse complement.
TGTATGGTTTGACATTCGCACCTTCTCTCACCCGCCTTTTACTATGGTCGGCCATTCACAGCTTCCTCTCCACCATACTTGTATGGTGGGATATTCACACCCACCTGCATCCGAAGACCTCCGCCCCCACTTTTGTTGATATTTAGTCGGTCATTCGCACCTTACCCACTTTTGGCAAACTATGGCCTTCTTGCAGCCAAACACCTCTGATCTCGCTTTTGATGATGTAAGGTTGGGCATTCAGACCTTGCTTCACCTGCTTTTCACCAAATATAGTCGGACATTCACACCCACTTGCATCCGAAGACCTCCGCCCCAAATTTTGTTGATATTTAGTCGGACATTCGCACCTTACCCGCTTTTGGCAAACTATGGCCTTCTTGCAGCCAAACACCTCTGATCTCGCTTTTGATGATGTAAGGTTGGGCATTCAGACCTTGCTTCACCTGCTTTTCACCAAATATAGTCGGACATTCACACCTTCTTGCAGCCGAACACTTCCGCTCCACCTTTTAGTGTTCTATCACACCTTTTTTTCACCGCATTTTATAGATTATGGTTGGAAATTTTCAACCACTCTCATCCGAAGACCTCTCCTCCCGCTTTTGTTAATATATTTGAACTTTAGTCGGACATTCAAACCTTCTTGCAGCTGAACCACCTCCGCTCCCTGTTTTGATCATATATGGTCTGGCAATACTACCTTTTCTTACCCGTTTGTGAGTAATTATGGCTGGACATTCACACCTACTTGCAGCCGAACACAACCTCTCTCGCTTTTGATGATGTATGGACCGGCATTCTTACCTTTTCTAACACATTTTTCAGCAATTATGGTCGGAGATTCACACCTACTCACAGCCGAACAACTCCGCTCCCGCATTTGATGGTGTATAGTCGGGCATTCTCACCCTTTCTCATCAGCTTTTTGCAAATTATGATCTGACATTCACACCTACTTGCAGTCGAACAGCTCTGCTCCCGCTTTGATTATGTATGGTTGGATATTCGAACCTTTTCTTAACTGCTTTTTACAAACTTTGGTTGGACGTTCACACCTTCTTGTAGCCGAACACATGCACTCCTGCTTTTGATGATGTCTGGTTGGGCATTCGCACCTTTTTTTTTACCCATTTTTCAGGTATTATGGGTGGACATTCACACCTTCTTGCAGCTGAACACCTCCTCTCCCACTTATGATCATGTGTGGTTTGATTTTCGAAAATTTTCTTTCATGTTTTCTAGCAATTATTGATGGACATTTAGACCTTCTTGCAGCTGAACACCACCTCTCCCGATTTTGATTATGTATGGACCGGCATTTTTACCTTTTCTAACACATTTTTCAGCAATTATGGTTCGAGATTCACACCTACTCACAGCCGAACAACTCCGCTACCGCATTTAATGGTGTATAGTCGGGCATTCTCACCCTTTCTCATCAGCTTTTTGCAAATTATGATCTGACATTCACACCTACTTGCAGTCGAACAGCTCTGCTCCCGCTTTTGATTATGTATGGTTGGATATTCGAACCTTTCCTAAACGGCTTTTTACAAACTTTGGTTGGACGTTCACACCTTCTTGTAGCCGAACACATGCACTCCTGCTTTTGATGATGTATGGTTGGGCATTCGCACCTTTTTTTTACCCATTTTTCAGGTATTATGGGTGGACATTCACACCTTCTTGCAGCTGAACACCTCCTCTCCCACTTATGATCATGTGTGGTTTGATTTTGGAAAATTTTCTTTCATGTTTTCTAGCAATTATTGATGGACATTCAGACCTTCTTGCAGCTGAACACCACCTCTCCCGATTTTGATTATGTATGGACCGGCATTTTTACCTTTTCTAACACATTTTTCAGCAATTATGGTTGGAGATTCACACCTACTCACAGCCGAACAACTCCGCTACCGCATTTGATGGTGTATAGTCGGGCATTCTCACCCTTTCTCATCAGCTTTTTGCAAATTATGATCTGACATTCACACCTACTTCCAGTCGAACAGCTCTGCTCCCGCTTTTGATTATGTTTGGTTGGATATTCGAACCTTTTCTTAACTGCTTTTTATAAACTTTGGTCGGACGTTCACAATATCTTGCAGCCGAACACCTCCGCTTCCGCTTTTGATGGTGTATATTCGGGCATACGAACCTTTTCTTACCCGCTTTTTACAAACCAAGGTCGGACTTTCACACCTTCTCTTAGCTGAACAACTCCGCTCCCTCTTTTGATTGTGTACAGTCGGGTAATTTAACCTTTTCTTACCCGCTTTTTACCATCTATGGTCGGACATTCACACCGTCTTACAGCGGAACACCTCCGCTCCCTCTTTTGATGATGTATGTTTAGGCATTCGCACCTTTTCTTACCCATTTTTCAGTAATTATGGGTAGACATTCACACCTTCTTGCAGCTGAACATGTGCAGTTTGATATTCGAAAATTTTCTTTCATGTTTTCTAGCAATTATTGATGGACATTCAGACCGTCTTGCAGCTGAACACCTCCGCTCCCACTTTTGATGGTGTATAGTCGGGCTTTCGAGCCTTTTCTTCCCCGGTTTTTACAAATTATGGTTGGACATTCAGACCTTCTTGCAGCCGAAAACCTCCACTCCCTCTTTTGATCATACATTGTCGGGCATTCGCACCTTTTCTTACCCGCTTTTTACAAACCATGGTCGGACTTTTAGTAGCCGAACAACTCCGCTCCCGCTATTGATTGTGTACAGTCGGGTATTTTAACCTTTTCTTACCCGCTTTTTACCAACTATGGTTGGACATTCACACCTTCTTACAGCAGAACACCTCCGCTCCCTGTTTTGATTATGTATGGTTTGACATTCGCACCTTCTCTCACCCGCCTTTTACTATGGTCGGCCATTCACAGCTTCCTCTCCACCATACTTGTATGGTGGGATATTCACACCCACTTGCATCCGAAGACCTCCGCCCCCAATTTTGTTGATATTTAGTCGGTCATTCGCACCTTACCCGCTTTTGGCAAACTATGGCCTTCTTGCAGCCAAACACCTCTGATCTCGCTTTTGATGATGTAAGGTTGGGCATTCAGACCTTGCTTCACCTGCTTTTCACCAAATATAGTCGGACATTCACACCTTCTTGCAGCCGAACACTTCCGCTTTTAGTGTTCTATGAGGCATTCACATATTTTTTTTCACCGTATTTTATAGATTATGGTTGGAAATTCTCACCCACTCTCATCCGAAGACCTCTCCTCCCCCTTTTGTTAATATATAGTCGGGCATTCGAACCTTTTCTTACCCGCTTTTTACAAATTATGGTCGAACATTCACACCTTCTTGCAGCCGAACACTTCCGCTTTTAGTGTTCTATGAGGCATTCACATATTTTTTTTCACCGTATTTTATAGATTATGGTTGGAAATTCTCACCCACTCTCATCCGAAGACCTCTCCTCCCGCTTTTGTTAATATATAGTCGGGCATTCGAACCTTTTCTTACCCGCTTTTTACAAATTATGGTCGAACATTCACACCTACTTGCAGCTGAATACTTCCGCTCCACCTTTTAGGTATGTATGGTTGGCATTTGCACCTCTTTTTATACTGATTGCTGAAGATTAAGTTGTTCTTTCTCAAACTACAAATTTTTTTTAATTGTTGAAACTTGATTTGAAGTGGATAAATAAGGAGGACAAACAGTTTTAAGTCAGGCTGATAGAAGGAATTAATTTTATAGCAAAATCTGTATTTCGTCATATGTCGAGAGATGCTTATTGCTGAAGAAGCTCTTTCTCATTCTACAAAGTACAACGTTGTTTATCGTTGAAACTTGATTAGACATGAATAAATATGAAGGACAAAGCAGTCTTAACTTGGTTTGAGTTAATGAATTCGTTTTATAGGAGAATCCGAATTCGTGCATAACTCATAAAATAGAGCTTATTTTCGGATTCCTGAAGAATGAGTCTGGTTCTTTCTCATAATACAAAGTTTGTTGTTTATTGTTGAAACTTCATCAGAAGTGAAGAAATAAATGAATGCCTATCAACAAATGTGGGATCTAAACTCTAGTGCTTCCTCTAAAATAATTTCCTTTCTCAATTTAGAAATGTGTGTGTGTAAGTCACAACACCCGTGACACCAAAACGGCTTTCTTTTCTCTACACTCTGAACTATGAGTACACACACCAAATCAGAAAGGCTTTTTTCTCTCTTTTCTACATTATGGACTGTGGGGACACAAAACCGCTCTCTCTTTTTTTTTTTGATTGTGTGCCAGGGCGTTGTCTCACATATTAGATTATGCTTAAGATACGAATGGGTTTATCAGTCACATCAGAATCCATACATACTGATCCTCCCGTAATAAAATGGTCGGATCTTATCAAACACACTTTGTTTCTTGTGACAATCAAGTCAGCGAAACAGCGTATACACGTCAAGACACTGAATCAAGTTTGCCACAAGAACTCATAAGTTTGGCAGTATTGCTCTGCCGTCAGCAATCATACACCCATTTTATTTTCGTGAGACGTGCAGGCACCTGTTCATCTACTGTTCTATCACTATGAATTAGTTTATCTATTATCAATAAGGATACTTCTACAACTACTATCAAAGTATGTCCGGACTTCTTATGTTGTCAGTTGCTATATATGAATAAGTGGGTAGCTACTGACAAGCATTAAGCATGTCACACAGCCCAAACATATAACATTTCAGGACACACCACACAGTTAACAACCACAGTGAAGCGTGTCAAAGCCCAAACATGTAACATTCAACAGGACACTTACACAACACATTCAAATCAAACAGTCAGACAACATACAAGAACATATACCCCAGCCGGCATTGCTCCCTGCCTATTTTCGTACAGCACACTATGTGTGCGCACACCTTTATTCACAAACTCTTCAACTTATACTCTTTTACCGAAGCTGCTACAGCTCGATTGGCCGAATACCCTTTGATCCTATTTCGGTGAATTTGACATCTGCCTTACATATAACAGATTAGCGGTTTAGCAGTTTTAATTTAGTATGAGTGAAGGAATTCATTTTATAGCAAAATCCGAAATCGTGAAGAACTCATGAAAGTAAGCTTATTCTCGGATTCCTGAAACTTTAGATTTGCTCTTTCTTTTACTGCAAAGTACAACGTTGTTTTTTTTGTTTAAATCTTTCTAGACATGGTAAATATTAAGGACGAAGCAGTTTTAACATAGTTTGAGTGAAGGAATTCATTTTATAGATAAAATCCCAAGAGTCTGCTGAGAAAAGAGAGTGAATGCGAAGTAGACTTTAACACGGCTATGGGAGCGAGCCGAGTGTGGGCTAACCGGGAGAATTGCTTGAAAGAAACGCGACACCGAATGAGCGATCAGAACAAAGCCTCAATACGGGATTCTCGTGGTGTTTTTGTTGCTGCCTTGTCTTTTGCACAGAGTAAAAGACAAGGCAGCCATCGAATAGGGCCCGATTGTTCCTAGTTGGTCAGCCGAGGAGCAAGGGGGGGGGGGGGGGGGGGGGGGAGCAAGCGTCTCAACCAAGCAAAGCTCACCATGGGGAAGGTGGCTATGCCAACTAGCCTGATGCCCTGCTCCCGCAGTGACGGATAATCGTACTCTGGTTTCTCTTCATAACGTACAAGTCTTTCGCCTTTTACTAAAGATTTCTGTGGAGAGCAGCACTAATGAGTTGTTTCTATTTTTGGCAGGCTTTACCTTTGCGGGTGAAGCCCTTTCTGTCTGTGCAAAAGAAATCTTCTTACTGTGCAGAGTGACTTCTCTGAGTAGAGTCGCCTTACTTGTTGCGACTGTGCCGATGTTCGAAGCTGGAGTGCAAAGTTGTTGCTTGAATGGTGCTTGCTGGAGCGTGCGGGAGTGCAAAGTTATACCATTTAAAAGGGCTGAAGAGTGCTCAGTGCAGCGGGTGGGCGACACTCTGGCCACCTTGAAAACCGAGGTTACATCCACTACCAGGGGCAGCCCAAGTTATGCCGCAAGTGTGGTGAGCATGGGCACCTGATTGAGGCTTGTACCAAGGTGTTATGTGGGAAGAGCAGAGAAATTGGGCAAACTTTTGGAGAGTGTCCAAATGGCAGGAAATGTAATCTCTGTGGAGAATTAAATCACCTCTTCAGAGATTGCCCTAAATATTTTGCCAACAAATTAAAGACGGTAAAGCCACAGTCAAGCCAACAAAGAGAAGGACCAAAGGTGGCAGTTGGTGAACAAAGTGAAGAGGTTGACCCAATAAATTCAAACTTCCCGCCAAAAGCTTGGATTGGAAGTGAGGAGCAAAAAGGGGAGGGGCCTGTAGAGGCCTTACCACTCAGTGTTGAAGTCTGTGAGAATTCACAGGCAGAGGGTGGAGCTACGCTAAATGAGGAGGAAGAGCAGACAGGTGAGTCTAGTGAAGATACTCACCTCCCCGAAGGTCAACAGCCGAAGAGGACGGCATCTGAGCCTCTGATTCCCCAGTGGTATCAGAGAAGAGGGGAAGGGTTAGGTCCCTTTCAGACAGTTCTTCAGTGGAAGAACCTAGAGTCTTCCCCTCCGACTCACCAAATGAGGTCTCCTTTTTAACTTCAGCTCTGCAATCAACCCCCAGGGACTCAAAGTTAAATGCAACATTGCGTCAGAGGCCAACACCGAGAGTCCGAAAAGGAAATATAGATCACCCTACTCACTTTTCACCTAAAGAAATGAAGGAAGAGCTAGTTTCCCAAGAAATAACCTGTGTGTAATTTGTTTTGATAACTTAGAAAAACGAAAATGACATACCTACTTTCCTTTATGCTTTTAATGGTTCTCACCTTCTCAACACTAAATGTGAGAAGTGTGAAATCAAAGACAAGAGCCCAGAGTATTTTATCCTTCTTAGACTCCATAAAATCAGATGTGTTTTTAATACAAGAATGTGGACTACCTTTTTAAAAAAACCATAGACAATGGGAGGAAATGTGGCCCCATTTATCGATATGGAGTGGCTCAAATCAAAATAAAAATGATGGTGTGGCCATTCTAATTAAAAATCCGCATGTTCTGGTGAAAGGTAGCACAGTGGTGAGAGACGGACGGGCACTTTTAGCACACTTGAATTTTATGGGGCAAGACTTTAACCTCTTAAATATTTATGGTTTCAATGGAAAAAATGAAAGGTATGACCTTTTAGAAGATATACAGCTTTACATGCTAGGGCAAGTACCTTTAGTTGTAGTAGGGGATTTTAACTGTATCTTGAGCAGGAAAGATAGAAAAAGAGCAGGGGTAGATTTTAAAGTGGATAAGACTTCGATTTTACTTCAGGGCATATGCAGGGATTTTAAGCTTACTGACTGTTTTAAAACCATGCATCCCAGAGAGGAGGGCTTCACCTGGTTTAGTCATGATGGCACCAGAGCCTCTCGCATTGATTATTTCTTTACTAGAGATTGCCCACCCACTGATGTTAGATTAACCCCTGTTTTCTTTTCAGACCACCTTATGCTCTCCTGCACCCTTTCACCCCCTTCTGGTGTGACGGTAGGAAGTGGTCTGTGGAAACTCAACTGTTCCCTGTTGGAGGATGAAATCATAGTCAGTCAGTACAGGGAATGTTATAAAGAGTGGCAGACCCTTCAAGACCTCTACGAAACACATGCACAATGGTGGGAAATGGTGAAGGAAACGACCCAGACTTTTTTTAAACAGCAAGGTAAACGTAAAAAAAGGAAAGAGAATAGATGTATGATGGGACTACATAAACGCTTACAGCGCTACTTTAAACTAAATCAGTGTGGCATAGACTTTAAAGAAGAAATCAAAGATGTCAAAAAGGAAATGTCAGTTTTAGCAGAAATAAAGAGTAAAGGAATTTTTGTAAGAAGCAGGGAGCAGGAAATTGAGGAAGGTGAAAAAGAAAGAAAGTTAAGAAAATAAAAAGGAGTGTATTCAAAATCTAAAAAGAGAAGATGGGTTTTTAACAAAATCCACACAAGAGATGATTGAAACTGTACATACCTTTTATAGTAACATGTACAAAGAGAAACCAGTGCACTTGGAAACATCGGCAGAAATCTTAAAATTCGTTGACAAAACCGTAAAAGAGAATGCACACTTGACACAGAATTTTACTGCTTTAGAGTTAAAAAAATGCCTAACAGGTTTTAAGAGAAGTCGAGCTCCGGGTTTAGACGGGCTTCCTGCAGAATTCTATCTGACCTATTGGGACCTTTTATCATCAGACATTTTAGATGTTTTTAAAGATTTTGAAAAACTCGACCGACTGCCTGACAGTTTTAGAGTGGGAATAGTGACTCTACTTTATAAAAAAATGATAAGACTGACCTAAAGAATTGGAGGCCCATCACACTTTTAAACTTTGACTGTAAACTTTTTTGCAAGGTTTTAGCGACACGGATGTCCTCTGTTTTAGAGGAGGTAATTCACCCAGACCAAGCTTGTGCCATCTCAGGGAGACAACTCACCGACAGCCTCGTACTGATTCGAGACATCATTGATTACGCTAGAGACAGAAACACCCGGCTTGTCATCTTAAATTTAGACTTTGAAAAAGCATTTGATCGGGTCTCGCATCAATATCTCTTTCAGGTGTTGCAGCCATCGAAAAGGGCCCCGATTGTTCCTACTTGGTGAGCTTTGCTTGGTTGAGACGCTTGCCCCCCCCCCCCCCCCCCCCGCTCCTCGGCTGACCAAGTAGAAACAATCTATTCGATGGCTGCCTTGTCTTTTACTCTGTGCAAAAGACAAGGCAGCCACAAACACCACGGGAACACCGTATTGAGGCTTTGTTCTGACCACTCATTCGGTGTCGCGTTTCTTTCAAGCAATTCTCCCGGTTAACCCGCACTCGGCTCGCTCCCAGAGCCGTGTTAAAGTCCACTTCACATTCACTCTCTTTTCTCAGCAGATTAAAAGAAAGTTTCATCTTGGGCTCCCTGAAACTTCCATCCTGCACCGCTGTTTGCTTTTTCACAAGAGCAGAGGAGAGCGCACCGTTCCCAGCGGCACTGCAGTACCGGGTCGAGGCTTGGAGTGAATGGAGCAAGCTTCTTTTTCAACTCCTATTCTTAAAAATCCATTTAATATGTTGTCCTCGTATAGAGGGACATATTAAACTGATAAGAACAGATACTACACTTGATCTTAGCCAAAAGGCCGAGAAGCGATAACTGTCCACTGTTTCAGGTCCGAGGGCCCTTGCTGGCACAATGCGCACTTGTAGCAGTGTTCTTTTTATGGCCATAGGTGGCCAGAGTGTCACGTTGCACCTCCGCCCACCCGCTGCACTGAGCACTCTTCAGCCCTTTTAAATGGTATAACTTTGCACTCCCGCATGCTCCAGCAAGCACCATTCAAGCAACAACTTTGCACTCCAGCTTCGAACATCGGCACAGTCTCAACAAGTAAGGCGACTCTACTCAGAGAAGTCACTCTGCACAGTAACAAGATTTCTTTTGCACAGACAGAAAGGGCTTCACCCGCAAAGGTAAAGCCTGCCAAAAATAGAAACAACTCATTAGTGCTGCTCTCCACAGAAGTCTTTAGTAAAAGGCGAAAGACTTGTACGTTATGAAGAGAAACCAGAGTACGATTATCCGTCACTGCGGGAGCAGGGCATCAGGCTAGTTGGCATAGCAACCTTCCCCATGGTGAGCTTTGCTTGGTTGAGACGCTTGCCCAACCCCCCCCCCCCCCCCCCCCTTGCTCCTCGGCTGACCAAGTAGGAACAATCGGGCCCTATTCGATGGCTGCCTTGTCTTTTACTCTGTGCAAAAGACAAGGCAGCAACAAAAACACCACGGGAAAACCGTATTGAGGCTTTGTTCTGACCGCTCATTCGGTGTCGCGTTTCTTTCAAGCAATTCTCCCGGTTAGCCCGCACTCGGCTCGCTCCCAGAGCCGTGTTAAAGTCTACTTCGCATTCACTCTCTTTTCTCAGCAGACTCTTGGGATTTTATCAATAAAATGAATTCCTTCACTCAAACTATGTTAAAACTGCTTTGTCCTTCATATTTACCATGTCTTGAAAGATTTAAACAAAAAAACCAACGTTGTACTTTGCAGTAAAAGAAATAGCAAATCTAAAGTTTCAGGAATCCGAGAATAAGCTTACTTTCATGAGTTCTTCACGATTTCGGATTTTGCTATAAAATGAATTCCTTCACTCAAACTAAATTAAAACTGCTAAACCGCTAATCGTTATATGTAAGGCAGATGTCAAAATTTCCGACCATAATGTATAAAATGCGGTGAAAAAAAGGTGTGATAGAACACTAAAAGGTGGAGCGGAAGTGTTCGGCTGCAAGAAGGTGTGAATGTCCGACTATATTTGGTGAAAAGCAGGTGAAGCAAGGTCTGAATGCCAAACCTTACATCATCAAATGCGAGATCAGAGGTGTTTGGCTGCAAGAAGGCCATAGTTTGCCAAAAGCGGGTAAGGTGCGAATGTCCGACTAAATATCAAAAAAATTTGGGGCAGAGGTCTTCGGATGCAAGTGGGTGTGAATATCCAACCATACAAGTATGGTGGAGAGGAAGCTGTGAATAGCCGACCATAGTTTGGAAAAAGCGGGTAAGAAAAGGTTTGAATACCCAACTGTACACAATCAATAGCGGGAGCGGATGTGTTCGGCTACAAGAAGGTGTGAAAGTCCAACCATAGTTTGTAAAAAGCGGGTAAGAAAAGGTTCGAATGCCCGACTATACACCATCAAAAGCGGGAGCAGAGGTGTTCCGCTGTAAGACGGTGTGAATGTCCGACCATAGTTGGTAAAAAGCGGGTAAGAAAAGGTTAAAATACCCGACTGTACACAATCAATAGCAGGAGCGGAGTTGTTCGGCTACAAGAAGGTGTGAAAGTCCGACCATGGTTTGTAAAAACCGGGAAGAAAAGGCTCGAAAGCCCAACTATACACCATCAAAAAGAAGGTTTGAATGTCCATCAATAATTGCTTTAAAACAAGAAAGTAAATTTTCGAATATCAAACCGTACATGATCATAAGCGGGAGAGGAGGTGTTCCGCTGTAAGACGGTGTGAAAGTCCAACCCTGGTTTGTAAAAAGCGGGTAAGAAAAGGTTCGAATGCCCGAACATACACCATCAAAAGAGGGAGCGGAGGTGTTCCGCTGTAAGACGGTGTGAATGTCCGATCATAGTTGGTAAAAAGCGGGTAAGAAAAGGTTAAAATACCCGACTGTACACAATCAAAAGAGGGAGCGGAGTTGTTCAGCTAAGAGAAGGTGTGAAAGTCCGACCATGGTTTGTAAAAAGCGGGTAAGAAAAGGTTCGTATGCCCGAATATACACTATCAAAACCGGAAGTGTAAGTGTTCGGCTGCAAGAAGGTGTGAACGTCCGACCAAAGTTTGTAAAAAAGCAGTTAAGAAAAGGTAAAGAAAAGAAAAGAAAAGAAAAGAAAAGAAAAGAAAAAGCTGATGAAAAAGGGTGAGAAATCCCGACTATACACCATCAAATGCGGTAGCGGAGTTGTTCGGCTGTGAGTAGGTGTGATTCTCCAACCATAATTGCTGAAAAATGTGTTAGAAAAGGTAAGAATGCCGGTCCATACATCATCAAAAGCGGGAGAGGTGGTGTTCGGCTACAAGTAGGTGTGAATGTCCATTAATAATTGCTTTAAAACATGAAAGAAAATTTTCGAATATCAAACCTTACATGATCATTAGCGGGAGAGGAGGTGTTCAGCTGCAAGAAGATGTGAATATCCACCTATAATTACTGAAAAATGGGTAGGAAAAGATTCGAATGTCCAACCATAAATCATCAAAAGCAGGAGTGGAGTTGTTCAGCTACAAGAAGGTATGAAAGTCCAACCATGGTTTGTAAAAAGCGGGTAAGAGAAGGTTCGAATACCCGAATATATACCATCAAAAGCGGAAGCGGGGGTGTTCGGCTGCAAGAAGGTGTGAACGTCCGACCAAAGTTTGTAAAAAGCAGTTAAGAAAAGGTTTGAATATCCAACCGAACATAATCAAAAGCGGGAGCAGAGCTGTTCGACTGCAAGTAGGTGTGAATGTCAGATCATAATTGTTGAAAAATGTGATAGAAAAGACTAGAATGCCGGACAATACATCATCAAAAGCGGGAGAGGTGGTTTTTCGGCTGCAAGTAGGTGTGAATGTCCAGCCATAATTACTCACAAACGGGGGAAGAAAAGGTAGTATTTCCAGACCACACATGATCAAAACAGGAAATGGAGGTGGTTCAGCTGCAAGGTGTGAATGTCTGACTAAAGTTTGTAAAAACCGTGTAAGACAAGGGGCGAATGCCCGACAATGTATGATCAAAAGAGGGAGCGGAGGTTTTCGGCTGCAAGGTCTGAATGTCCAACCATAATTTGTAAAAATCGGGGAAGAAAAGGCTCGAAAGCCCGACTAGACACCATCAAAAGCGGGAGCAGAGGTGTTCAGGTGCAAGAAGGTCTGAATGTCCGACCAATAATTACTGAAAAATGGGTAAGAAAAGGTGCGAATGCCAAATCATACATCATCAAAAGCAGGAGCGGATGTGTTCGGCTACAAGAAGGTTTGAATGTACAACCATAGTAAGTAATAGGTGGGTAAGAAAAGGCTCGAATGCCCGACTATACACCATCAAAAGCGGAAGCGGAGGTGTTCGGCTGCAAGACGGTGTGAACGTCCGACCAAAGTTTGTAAAAAGCATTAAGAAAAGGTTCGAATATCCAACCAAACTTAATCAAAAGCGGGAGCAGAGCTGTTCGACTTCAAGTAGGTGTGAATATCAGATCATAATTTGCAAAAAGCTGATGAGAAAGGGTGAGAATGCCCGACTATACACTATCAAATGTGGGAGCGGAGGTGTTCGTCTGTGAGTAGGTGTGAATGTCCGACCATAATTGCTGAAAAATGTGTTAGAAAAGGTAAGAAGGCCGGACCATATATCATCAAAAGCAGGAGAGGTTGTGTTCAGCTGCAAGAAGGTGTGAATGTCCAGCCATAATTACTCACAAACGGGTAAGAAAAGGTACTATTGCCAGACCATATATGATCAAAACAGGGAGCGGAGGTGGTTAAGCTGCAAGAAGGTTTGAATGTCCGACTAAAGTTTGTAAAAAGCGGGTAAGACAAGGTGTGAATGCCCGACAATGTATGATCAAAAGAGGAGCGGAGGTTTTCGGCTGCAAGAAGGTCTGAATGTCCACCCATAATTACTGAAAAATGGGTAAGAAAAGGTGCGAAAGCCCAACCGCACATGATCATAAGTGGATGAGAAGGTGTTCGACTGCAAGTAGGTGTGAATGTAATCAATGTCTAGATAGATTTCAACAAAAAACAACGTTGTACTTTGCAGTAAAAGAAAGTGCAAATCAAAAGTTTTCGGAATCCGAGAATAAGCTTATTTTCATGAGTTCTGCACGATTTCGGATTTTATGTATAAAATGAATTCATTCACTCAAACCAAGTTAAAACTGCTTTTTCCTTCATATTTATCAATGTCTAGATCGACTTCAACAAAGAACAACATTGTATTTTGCAGTAGAAGAAAGAGCAAAACTGAAGGATCAGGAATCCGAGAATAAGCTTCTTTTCATACGTTCTGCATGATTTGGGATTTTATGTATAAAATGAATTCCTTCACTCAAACTAAGTTAACACTGCTTTGTCCTTCATATGTACCCATTTCTACATATATTTCAAGCATAAACTTCCTCATACTACCCTGAATGAGAAAGAACCACACTTGTGATTAAGCCATACGCCCCTTTTGAGGAGTTCTGCATGATTTGGGATTTTATCTATAAAATCAATTCCTTCACTCAAACTATGTTAAAACGGCTTTTACCTTCATATTTATCAATGTCTCGATATATTTAAACAAAAAAAACAACGTTGTACTTTGCAGTAAAAGAAAGAGCCAATCAAAAGTTTTAGGAATCCGAGAATAAGCTTATATTCATGAGTTCTGCACGATTTCGGATTTTATGTATAAAATGAATTAATTCACTCAAACCAAGTTAAAACTGCTTTTTCCTTCATATTTATCAATGTCTAGATCGACTTCAACAAAGAACAACATTGTATTTTGCAGTAGAAGAAAGAGCAACACTGAAGGATCAGGAATCCGAGAATAAGCTTATTTTCTTATGGGCAAGTGGGAACTGCTTTGTCCTTCATATTTATCAATGTGTAGATGGATTTCAACTTCTTCTACTGCAAAGTCCAATGTTTTTCTTTGTTGAAGTCGATCTAGACATTGATGAATATGGAAGGACAAAGCAGTTTTAACTTGGTTTGAGCAAAGCAATTCATTTTATAGCAAAATCCGAAATCGTGCAGAACTCATGAAAGCAGGCTTATACTCGGATTCCTGAAACTTTAGATTTGCTCTTTCTTTTACTGCAAAGTACAACGTTGTTTTTTTGTTTAAATATTTCTAGACATGGTAAATATGAAGGACAAATCAGTTTTAACATAGTTTGAGTGAAGTAATGCATTTTATAAGCAAAATCCCAAATCATGCAGAACTCACGAAATGCTTTTTCTCGCTTTTCACTGCTTTTTACAAACTTTGGTCGGACGCTCACACCTTCTTGCATCCGAACACCTCCGCTTCCGCTTTTGATGATGTATATTCGGGCATTTGAACCTTTTTTTACCCGCTTTTTACAAACCATTGTCGGACTTTCACACCTTCTTGCAGCCGAACACCACCTCTCCCGCTTTTGATGATGTATGGTCCAGTATTCTTACCTTTTCTAACACATTTTTCAGCAATTATGGTCGGACATTCACACCTACTCACAGCCGGACACCTCCGCTCCCGCTTTTGATCATACAATGTCGGGACATCGCTCCTTGTCTTACCAGCTTTTTACAAACTTTAGTCGAACATTCACACCTTCTTGCAGCTGAACACCTCCGCTCCCGCTTTTGATGATGTATAGTCGGGCTTTCGAGCCTTTTCTTACCCGGTTTTTACAAATTATGGTTGGACATTCAGACCTTGCAGCCGAACACCTCCGCTCTCTCTTTTGATCATACATTGTTGGGCATTCGCACCTTGTCTTACCCGCTTTTTACAAACTATAGTCAGACATTAACACCTTGCAGCAAACCTCCGCTACCTGTTTTGATCATGTATGGTCTGGCAATACTACCTTTTCTTCCCCCGTTTGTGAGTAATTATGGCTGGACATTCACACCTACTTGCAGTCGAACAGCTCTGCTCCCGCTTTTGATTATGTTTGGTTGGATATTCGAACCTTTTCTTAACTGCTTTTTACAAACCATGGTCGGACTTTCACACCTTCTCTTAGCTGAACAACTCCGCTCCCGCTATTGATTGTGTACAGTCGGGTATTTTAACCTTTTCTTACCCGCTTTTTACCAACTATCGTCGGACATTCACACCGTCTTACAGCGGAACACCTCCGCTCCCGCTTTTTATGGTGTATAGTCGGGCATTCGAACCTTTTCTTACCCGCTTTTTACAAACTATGGTAGGACATTCAAACCTTCGTGTATCCGAAAACCTCCGCTCTCTCTTTTGATCATACATTGTCGGACATTCGCACCTTTTCTTACCCGCTTTTTACAAACCATGGTCGGACTGTCACACCTTCTTGTAGCCGAACACATCCGCTCCCGCTATTGATTGTGTACAGTCGGGTATTTTAACCTTTTCTTACCCGCTTTTTACCAAGTATGGTCGGACATTCACACCTTCGTACAGCGGAACACCTCCGCTCCCTCTTTTGATGGTGTATGTTCGGGCATTCAAACCTTTTCTTACCCGCTTTTTCCAAACTATGGTCGGCTATTCACAGCTTCCTCTCCACCATACTTGTATGGTGGGATATTCACACCCACTTGCATCCGAAAACCTCCGCCCCAAATTTTGTTGATATTTAGTCGGACATTCGCACCTTACCCGCTTTTGGCAAACTATGGCCTTCTTGCAGCCTAACAACTCTGATCTTGCTTTTGATGATGTAAGGTTGGGCATTCAGACCTTGCTTCACCTGCTTTTCACCAAATATAGTCGGACATTCACACCTTCTTGCAGCCGAACACTTCCGCTCCACCTTTTAGTGTTCTATCACACCTTTTTTTTCACCGCATTTTATACATTATGGTTGGAAATTTTCAACCACTTTCATCCGAAGACCTCTCCTCCCGCTTTTGTTAATATATTTGAACTTTAGTTTGACATTCAAACCTTCTTGCAGCTGAAACACCTCCGCTCCCTGTTTTGATCATATATGGTCTGGCAATACTACCTTTTCTTACCCGTTTGTGAGTAATTATGGCTGGACATTCACACCTACTTGCAGCCGAACACAACCTATCTCGCTTTTGATAATGTATGGACCGGCATTTTTACCTTTTCTAACACATTTTTCAGCAATTATGGTCGGAGATTCACACCTACTCACAGCCGAACAACTCCGCTCCCGCATTTGATGATGTATAGTCGGGCATTCTCACCCTTTCTCATCAGCTTTTTGCAAATTATGATCTGACATTCACACCTACTTGCAGTTGAACAGCTCTGCTCCCGCTTTTGATTATGTTTGGTTGGATATTCGAACCTTTTCTTAACTTCTTTTTACATATTTTGGTTGGACGTTCACACCTTCTTGTAGCCGAACACTTCCACTCCTACTTTTGATGATGTATGGTTGGGCATTCACACCTTTTTTTTGCCCATTTTTCAGGAATTATGGGTGGAAATTCACACCTTGCAGCTGAACACCTCCTCTCCCACTTATGATCATGTGCGGTTTGATTTTCGAAAAGTTTCTTTCATGTTTTCTAGTAATTATTGATGGACATGTAGACCTTCTTGCAGCTGAACACCTCCGCTCCCGCTTTTGATCATACATTGTCAGGCATTCGCACCTTGTCTTACCCACTTTTTACAAACTTTAGTCGAACAGTCACACCTTTTTGCAGCCGAACACCACCTCTACCGCTTTTGATGATGTATAGTCCAGCATTCTTACCTTTTCTAACACATTCTTCAGCAATTATGGTTGGACATTCACACCTACTTGCAGTCGAACAGCTCTGCTCCCGCTTTTGATTATGTATGGTTGGATATTCAAACCTTTTCTTAACTGCTTTTTACAAACTTTGGTCGGACGTTCACAATATCTTGCAGCCGAACACCTCCGCTTCCGCTTTTGATGGTGTATATTCGGGCATACGAATCTTTTCTTACCCGCTTTTTACAAACCAAGGTCGGACTTTCACACCTTCTCTTAGCTGAACAACTCCGCTCCCTCTTTTGATTGTGTACAGTCGGGTAATTTAACCTTTTCTTACCCGCTTTTTACCATCTATGGTCGGACATTCACACCGTCTTACAGCGGAACACCTCCGCTCCCTCTTTTGATGATGTATGGTTAGGCATTCGCACTTTTTCTTACCCATTTTTCAGTAATTATGGGTAGACATTCACACCTTCTTGCAGCTGAACACCTCCTCTCCTGCTTATGATCATGTGCAGTTTGATATTTGAAAATTTTCTTTCATGTTTTCTAGCAATTATTGATGGACATTCAGACCGTCTTGAAGCTGAACACCGTCTTGAAGCTGAACACAACCTATCTCGCTTTTGATGGTGTATAGTCGGGCTTTCGAGCCTTTTCTTCCCCGGTTTTTACAAATTATGGTTGGACATTCAGACCTTCTTGCAGCCGAAAACCTCCACTCCCTCTTTTGATCATACATTGTCGGGCATTCGCACCTTTTCTTACCCGCTTTTTACAAACCATGGTCGGACTTTCACACCTTCTTGTAGCCGAACAACTCCGCTCCCGCTATTGATTGTGTGCAGTCGGGTATTTTAACCTTTTCTTACCCGCTTTTTACCAACTATTGTTGGACATTCACACCGTCTTACAGCGGAACACCTCCGCTCCCTCTTTTGATGGTGTATGTTCGGGCACTCGAACCTTTTCTTACTCGCTTTTTACAAACTATGGTCAGACATTCAAACCTTCTTGTAGCCGAACACATCCACTCCTGCTTTTGATGATGGGTATTCAAACCTACTTGTTGCCCGCTTTTCATTAATTATGGGTGGACATACACACCTTGTCGCAGCCAAACACCTCCGCTCCCTGTTTTGATCATGTATGATTGGACATTCGCACCTTTTCTCACCCGCTTTTTACTATGGTCGGCCATTCACAGCTTCCTCTCCACCATACTTGTATGGTGGGATATTCACACCCACTTGCATCCGAAGACCTCCGCCCCCACTTTTGTTGATATTTAGTCGGTCATTCGCAGCTTACCCGCTTTTGGCAAACTATGGCCTTCTTGCAGCCAAACACCTCTGATCTCGTTTTTGATGATGTAAGGTTGGGCATTCAGACCTTGCTTCACCTGCTTTTCACTAAATATAGTCGAACAGTCACACCTTCTTGCAGCCGAACACTTCTGCTCCACCTTTTAGTGTTCTATGGGGTATTCACACCTTTTTTTTCACCGCATTTTATTGATTATGGTTGGAAATTCTCACCCACTCTTATCCGAAGACCTCTCCTCCTGCTTTTGTTAATATATAGTCGGGCATTCAAACCTTTTCTTACCCGCTTTTTACAAATTATGGTCGAACATTCACACCTACTTGCAGCCGAACACCTCCGCTCCCGCTTTTGATGGTGTATAGTCGGGCTTTCGAGCCTTTTCTTCCCCGGTTTTTACAAATTATGGTTGTACATTCAGACCTTGCAGCCGAAAACCTCCGCTCCCTCATTTGATCATACATTGTCAGGCATTCGCACCTTGTCTTACCCGCTTTTTATAAACTTTAGTCAGACATTCACACCTTGCAGCTGAACCACCTCCGCTCCCTGTTTTGATAATGTATGGTCTGGCAATACTACCTTTTCTTACCGGTTTGTGAGTAATTATGGCTGGACATTCACACCTACTTGCAGTCGAACACCACTTTTCCCGCTTTTGATGATGTATGGTCCGGCATTCTAGTCTTTTCTAACACATTTTTCAGCAATTATGGTTTGACATTCACACCTACTCACAGCCGAACACTTCCGCTCCCGCTTTTGATTATGTTTGGTTGGATATTCGAAACTTTTCTTCACTGCTTTTTACAAACTTTGGTCGGATATTCACACCTTCTTGCAGACGAACACCTCCGCTTCCGCTTTTGATGGTATATATTCGGGCATTCGAACCTTTTCTTACCCGCTTTTTACAAACCATGGTCGGACTTTCACACCTTCTTGTAGCCGAACAACTCCGCTCCCGCTATTGATTGTGTACAGTCGGGTATTTTAACCTTTTCTTACCCACTTTATACCAACTATTGTTGGACATTCACACCGTCTTACAGCGGAACACCTCCGCTCCCTCTTTTGATGGTGTATGTTTGGGCATTCGAACCTTTTCTTACCCGCATTTTACGAACTATGGTCGGACATTCAAACCTTCATTTAGCCGAACACATCCACTCCTGCTTTTGATGATGTATGGTTGAGCATTCGCACCTTTTCTTACCCATTTTTTACAAACTATGGTCGGACATTCACACCTTCTTGCAGCTGAACACCTCCTCTCCCGCTTATGATGATGTGTGGTTTGATATTCGAAAATTTTCTTTCATGTTTTCTAGCAATTATTGATGGACATTCAGACCTTCTTGCAGGTGAACACCTCCGCTCCCGCTTTTGATGATGTATAGTCGGGCTTTCGAGCCTTTTCTTCCCCGGTTTTTACAAAATTATTGTTGGACATTCAGACCTTCTTGCAGCCGAAAACCTCCGCTCCCTCTTTTGATCATACATTGTCGGGCATTCGCACCTTCTCTTACCCGCTTTTTACAAACCAGGGTCGGACTTTCACACATTTTAGTAGCCGAACAACTCCGCTCCCGCTATTGATTGTGTACAGTCGGGTATTTTCACCTTTTCTTACCCGCTTTTTACCAACTATGGTCAGACATTCACACCTTCTTACAGTGGAACACCTCCGCTCCCTCTTTTGATGGTGTATGTTCGGGCATTCGAACCTTTTCTTACCCGTTTTTTACAAACTATGGTCAGACATTAAAACCTTCTTGTAGCCGAACACATCCACTCCTGCTTTTGATGATGTATGGTTTGGCATTCGTACCTTTTCTTACCCATTTTGCAGTAATTATGGGTGGACATTCACACCTTTTTGCATTTTAACACCTCCTCTCCCGCTTATGATTATGTGCGGTTTGATATTCGAAAATTCTCTTCCATGTTTTCTAGCAATTATTGATGGACATTCAGACCGTCTTGCAGCTGAACACCTCCGCTCCAGCTGTTGATGGTGTATAGTCGGGCTTTCGAGCCTTTTCTTCCCCGATTTTTACAAATTATGGATGGACATTCAGACCTTCTTTCAGCCGAAAACCTCCTTTTAGTAGCGGAACAACTCTGCTCCCGCTATTGATTGTGTACAATAGGGTATTTTAACCTTTTCTTACCTGCTTTTTGCCAATTATGGTTGGACATTCACACCTTCTTACAGCGGAACACCTCAGCTCCCTCCTTTGATGGTGTATGTTCGGGCATTCAAACCTTTTCTTACCCGCTTTTTACAAACTATGGTCAGACATTCAAACCTTCTTGTAGCCGAACACATCCACTCCTGCTTTTGATGATGGGTATTCAAACCTACTTGTTGCCCGCTTTTCATTAATTATGGGTGTACATACACACCTTGTCGCAGCCAAACACCTCCGCTCCCTGTTAGGATCATGTATGGTTGGGCATTCGTACCTTTTCTTACCCATTTTGCAGTAATTATGGGTGGACATTCACACCTTCTTGCATTTGAACACCTCCTCTCCCGCTTATGATCATGTGCGGTTTGATATTCGAAAATTCTCTTCCATGTTTTCTAGCAATTATTGATGGACATTCAGACCTTCTTGCAGCTGAACACCTCCGCTCCAGATGTTGATGGTGTATAGTCGGGCTTTCGAGCCTTTTCTTCCCAGATTTTTACAAAATATGGATGGACATTCAGACCTTGTTTCAGCCGAAAACCTCCTCTCCCTCTTTTGATCATACATTGTCGGGCATTCACACCTTTTCTTACCCGCTTTTTACAAACCATGGTCGGACTTTCACACCTTTTAGTAGTGGAACAACTCTGCTCCCGCTATTGATTGTGTACAATCGGGTATTTTAACCTTTTCTTACCTGCTTTTTGCCAACTATGGTCGGACATTCACACCTTCTTACAGCGGAACACCTCCGCTCCCTCCTTTGATGGTGTATGTTCGGGCATTCGAACCTTTTCTTACCCGCTTTTTACAAACTATGGTCAGACATTCACACCTTCTTGCAGCCGAACACTTCCGCTCTACCTTTTAGTGTTCTATGGGGTATTCACACCTTTTTTTTCACCGCATTTTATAGATTATGGTTGTAAATTCTCACCCACTCGTATCCGAAGACCTCTCCTCCTGCTTTGGTTAATATATAGTCGGGCATTCGAACCTTTTCTTACCCGCTTTTTACAAATTATGGTCGAACATTCACACCTACTTGCAGCCGAACACCTCCGCTCCCGCTTTTGATGGTGTATAGTCGGGCTTTCGAGCCTTTTCTTCCCCGGTTTTTACAAATTATGGTTGGACATTCAGACCTGGCAGCCGAAAACCTCCGCTCCCTCTTTTGATCATACATTGTCAGGCATTCGCACCTACTTGCAGCCGAATACTTCCGCTCCACCTTTTAGTGATGTATGGTTGGCATTTGCACCTTTTCTTACCCTTTCTTACCCTACTGATTGCTTAAGATGAAGTTGTTTTTTCTCAAACTACAACATTTTTTTAATTGTTGAAACTTGATTTGAAGTGGATAAATAAGGAGGACAAACAGTTTTAAGTCAGGCTGATAGAAGGAATTAATTTTATAGCAAAATCTGTATTTCGTCATATGTCGAGAGATGCTTATTGCTGAAGAAGTTCTTTCTCATTCTACAAAGTACAACGTTGTATATCGTTGAAACTTGATTAGACATGAATAAATATGAAGGACAAAGCAGTCTTAACTTGGTTAGAGTTAAGGAATTCGTTTTATAGGAGAATCCGAATTCGTGCATAACTCGTAAAATAGAGCTTATTTTCGGATTCCTGAAGAATGAGTCTGGTTCTTTCTCATAATACAAAGTTTGTTGTTTATTGTTGAAACTTCATCAGAAGTGAAGAAATAAATGAATGCCTATCAACAAATGTGGGATCTAAACTCTAGTGCTTCCTCTAAAATAATTTTCTTTCTCAATTCAGAAATGTGTGTGTGTAAGTCACAACACCCGTGACACCAAAACGGCTTTCTTTTCTCTCTTTTCTCTACACTCTGCACTGTGAGCACACACACCAAATCAGAAAGGCTTTTTTCTCTCTTTTCTACATTATGGACTGTGGGGACACAAAACCGCTCTCTCTTTTTTTTTTTGATTGTGTGCCAGGGCGTTGTCTCACGTATTAGATTATGCTTAAGATACGAATGGGTTTATCAGTCACATCAGAATCCATACATACTGATCCTCCCGTAATAAAATGGTCGGATCTTATCAAACACACTTTATTTCTTGTGACAATCAAGTCAGCGAAACAGCGTATACACGTCAAGACACTGAATCAAGTTTGCCACAAGAACTCATAAGTTTGGCAGTATTGCTCTGCCGTCAGCAATCATACACCCATTTTATTTTCGTGAGACATGTGCAGGCACCTGTTCATCTACTGTTCTATCACTATGAATTAGTTTATCTATTATCAATAAGGATACTTCTACAACTACTATCAAAGTATGTCCAGACTTCTTATGTTGTCAGTTGCTATATATGAATAAGTGGGTAGCTACTGACAAGCATTAAGCATGTCACACAGCCCAAACATATAACATTTCAGGACACACCACACAGTTAACAACCACAGTGAAGTGTCAAAGCCCAAACATGTAACATTCAACAGGACACTTACACAACACATTCAAGTCAAACAGTCAGACAACATACAAGAACATATACCCCAGCCGGCATTGCTCCCTGCCTATTTTCCTACAGCTCACTATGTGTGCGCACACCTTTATTCACAAACTCTTCAACTTATACTCTTTTACCAAAGCTGCTACAGCTCGATTGGCCGAATACCCTTAGATCCTATTTCGGTGAATTTGACATCTGCCTTACATGTAACAGATTAGCGGTTTAGCAGTTTTAATTTAGTTTGAGTGAAGGAATTCATTTTATAGCAAAATCCGAAATCGTGAAGAACTCATGAAAGTAAGCTTATTCTTGGATTCCTGAAACTTTAGATTTGCTATTTCTTTTACTGCAAAGTACAACGTTGGTTTTTTTGTTTAAATCTTTCAAGACATGGTAAATATGATTTTTATATATATAATAAATATATTTATTTCTGTTTACAATATATGACATGTAATAGAACTGAACCGGACCGGGGGACAAGGAAAGAAGAAGAAGAAGAAGAGGAAAGAAGAGAAAAACAGAACATACATCGCATACAACACAGCTGTGGATATAGATGACCTGAGACGACATGATAATACATCAACTGCTTAGCGACCATGCTACTGGACTAATGAATGTGGTTGTGTGTGTGTGAGAACATGCAACACCCATGGCACAGGACCTACATGATAACCGTGCTTAGTTATGAGTGTATAAGCGTACAGGGCCACAATCCACAGCCCCCCCAAGCAATCAGAAGCAGGCAGAGAGGGCCACAAGACCCAGGCCACCAGCAGCCCCCACAGAGCACAGAACCCAGGAAGCCCACCGCAGGGGCAACCACGCATCCACCCAGAAGACTACAGAGGAAGCCCCCGGAAAGAGCCCCCATAAGCATAGGGCAGAGGCCTTCCGGGAGCCAGGGGCAACAGCCCACCGACGTCGCCAGGCCCCAGCCGCCCAGACATGGGCCGTGCACTGGATCCGGGCCCCAGGAGCCCGAGCGCCCCCAAACCCCCCGGCAGAGGCCCCACCCAATACCCAGGAGGGCCAAGCGCCCCAGACAGCCACACAGTGGGTCAGTGCCTGCCCCAGCACCCCTGGCCAAGTGCCCTGGGAGTCAAGACGTGCCCACAGGTGGGTGAAGTCGCGAGCAGCGGAGAGAGGCCACGCCGCCCCCCCCATCGGGAGAAGCACAGGCAGGCCAGGCGACAGCAAGTCCAAGATCCAGGCCCAATCATTACCACACACACTTTCATGTCCCATACATCCACACGTCCTCCCTCCCTCGACTCCGCTGGGGTGTAGTGCAGCGGGCACACCAGGGGGCCAGCAGCCCCCCAGCCACCACAGACCCCAAACCAGCAGAACAATTAATTAATCCTCCTGGCCCCTCCCGCCCCGAGCAGCAACCAGGAAGCAGGGGTGTGCGAAGAAGACCCCTCCCCTCACCCTTCTGGCTCTTCAATATTTTCTAATAGTGAGCAATTAAAATTGAGGGGCAGCCAAACTTGTAGAACTGGGAGCGTGGCCCTCTGGGCAGCCTACATACCCAAAGAGCCCCGCCCACCAGATGCCACTCAGTGTAACCACCCCCCAAGACCTAATGTGTGTGTGTGAGTGTGTTTGATAAGTAGTAATGTCTAAGGTGTAATTAAAACAGGGGTGGGAACTGCAGAGGGCAACTACTGCAGAGTCCACTACACCCCACCGAACACACACGCCCCCAAAACCCTTCATGTGTGAGTGTGTGCTGTGTACAGGAGCCAGAAGGGAGAGGGGTATGGGGATATACACTGGGGGCAGCCAGGGACTGGCTGCAATAGGCATCCCCGCTACCAGGGAGCCAACACAGGACAGGAGGGCCTGATGTCCACCAGGCTCGGGGCCTGCAGCGACCATATTCTGGGAGCTACTGTACCCCCAGAAGGTACCCATCCCGCCCCACCCCACTCAACCCAACCCCACTCCGGAGGACCTCTACAAAAAACAAACAAACAACAACAAAAAACAAACAAACAAACCACCCGGTCACACCAGTCGCAGCAGCCCGGGCCTGAGACCCACCATCACCCAGGCCCCCCCAGGCCCCCCCTCAACAGGTGCGCTCTTGTGAAAAAGCAAACAGCGGCAGCAACAAAAACACAACGGGAACACCGTATTGAGGCTTTGTTCTGACCGCTCATTTGGTATGGCGTTTCTTTCAAGCAATTCTCCCGGTTAGCCCGCACTCGGCTCGCTCCCAGAGCCGTGTTAAAGTCTACTTCGCATTCACTCTCTTTTCTCAGCAGACTAAAAGAAAGTTTCATCTTGGGCTCCCTGAAACTTGCACCCTGCACCGCTGTTTGCTTTTTCACAAGAGTAGAGAAGAGTGCACCGTTCCCAGCGGCACTGCAGTACGGGGTCAATGCTTGGAGTGAACGGAGCAAGCTAATTTTTCAACTCCTATTGCTAAAAATCCATTTAATATGTAGTCCTCGTATAGAGGACATATCAGATATTAAACTGATAAGAACAGATACTACACTTGATCTTAGCCAAAAGGCCGAGAAGCGACAACTGTCCACTGGTTCACGTCCGAGGGCCCTTCCTGGCACAATGCGCACTTATCCGCTAACACCCCTGTTCTTTTTATGGCCATAGGTGGCCAGAGTGTCACTTTGCACCTCCGCCCACCTGCTGCACTTAGCACTCTTCAGCCCTTTTAAATGGTATAACTTTGCACTCCCGCACGCTCCAGCAAGCACCATTCAAGCAACAACTTTGCACTCCAGCTTCGAACATCGGCACAGTCGCAACAAGTAAGGCGACTCTACTCAGAGAAGTCACTCTGCACAGTAACAAGATTTCTTTTGCACAGACAGAAAGGGCTTCACCCGCAAAGGTAAAGCCTGCCAAAAATAGAAACAACTCATTAGTGCTGCTCTCCACAGAAGTCTTTAGTAAAAGGCGAAAGACTTGTACGTTATGAAGAGAAACCAGAGTACGATTATCCGTCACTGCGGGAGCAGGGCATCAGGCTAGTTGGCATAGCCACCTTCCCCATGGTGAGCTTTGCTTGGTTGAGACGCTTGCCCCCCCCCCCCCCCCCTCTCTCCTCGGCTGACCAAGTAGGAACAATCGGGCCCTATTCGATGGCTGCCTTGTCTTTTACTCTGTGCAAAAGACAAGGCAGCAACAAAAACACCACGGGAAAACCGTATTGAGGCTTTGTTCTGACCGCTCATTCGGTGTCGCGTTTCTTTCAAGCAATTCTCCCGGTTAGCCCACACTCGGCTCGCTCCCAGAGCCGTGTTAAAGTCTACTTCGCATTCACTCTCTTTTCTCAGCAGACTCTTGGGATTTTATCAATAAAATGAATTCCTTCACTCAAACTATGTTAAAACTGCTTTGTCCTTCATATTTACCATGTCTAGAAAGATTTAAACAAAAAAACCAACGTTGTACTTTGCAGTAAAAGAAATAGCAAATCTAAAGTTTCAGGAATCCGAGAATAAGCTTACTTTCATGAGTTCTTCACGATTTCGGATTTTGCTATAAAATGAATTCCTTCACTCAAACTAAATTAAAACTGCTAAACCGCTAATCTGTTACATGTAAGGCAGATGTCAAATTCACCGAATTAGGATTATTCGGTATTCGGCCAATCGAGCTGTAGCAGCT
Source organism: Leuresthes tenuis (assembly GCF_036924035.1). NCBI lineage: Eukaryota > Metazoa > Chordata > Actinopteri > Atheriniformes > Atherinopsidae > Leuresthes > Leuresthes tenuis. The sequence goes on along the minus strand of NW_027325401.1, from coordinate 457,904 downwards.
TCGGTAAAAGAGTATAAGTTGAAGAGTTTGTGAATAAAGGTGTGCGCACACATAGTGAGCTGTAGGAAAATAGGCAGGGAGCAATGCCGGCTGGGGTATATGTTCTTGTATGTTGTCTGACTGTTTGATTTGAATGTGTTGTGTAAGTGTCCTGTTGAATGTTACATGTTTGGGCTTTGACACGCTTCACTGTGGTTGTTAACTGTGTGGTGTGTCCTGAAATGTTATATGTTTGGGCTGTGTGACATGCTTAATGCTTGTCAGTAGCTACCCACTTATTCATATATAGCAACTGACAAGGTAAGAAGTCCGGACATACTTTGATAGAGTAGTTGTAGAAGTATCCTTATTGATAATAGATAAACTAATTCATAGTGATAGAACAGTAGATGAACAGGTGCCTGCACATGTCTCACGAAAATAAAATGGATGTATGATTGCTGACGGCAGAGCAATACTGCCAAACTTATGAGTTCTTGTGGCAAACTTGATTCAGTGTCTTGACGTGTATACGCTGTTTCGCTGACTTGATTGTCACAAGAAACAAAGTGTGTTTGATAAGATCCGACCATTTTATTACGGGAGGATCAGTATGTATGGATTCTGATGTGACTGATAAACCCATTCGTATCTTAAGCACAATCTAATACGTCAGACAACGCCCTGGCACACGATAAAAAAAAAAAGAGAGAGCGGTTTTGTGTCCCCACAGTCCATAATGTAGGAAAGAGAGAAAAAACCCTTTCTGATTTGGTGTGTGTGCTCATAGTGCAGAGTGTAGAGAAAAGAAAGCCGTTTTGGTGTCACGGGTGTTGTGACTTACACACACACATTTCTAAATTGAGAAAGGAAATTATTTTAGAGGAAGCACTAGAGTTTAGATCCCACATTTGTTGATAGGCATTCATTTATTTCTTCACTTCTGATAAAAATGATAAGACTGACCTAAAGAATTGGAGGCCCATCACATTTTTAAACTTTGACTGTAAACTTTTTAGCAAGGTTTTAACGACACGGATGTCCTCTGTTTTAGAGGAGGTAATTCACCCAGACCAGGCTTGTGCCATCTCAGAGAGACAACTCACCGACAGCCTCGTACTTATTCGAGACATCATTGATTACGCTAGAGACAGAAACACCCGGCTTGTCATCTTAAATTTAGACTTTGAAAAAGCTTTTGATCGGGTCTCGCATCAATATCTCTTTCAGGTGTTGCAGCCATCGAATAGGGCCCGATTGTTCCTACTTGGTGAGATTTGCTTGGTTGAGACGCTTGCTCCCCCCCCTTGCTCCTCGGCTGACCAAGTAGGAACAATTGGGCCCTATTCGATGGCTGCCTTGTCTTTTACTCTGTGCAAAAGACAAGGCAGCCACAAACACCACGGGAAAACCGTATTGAGGCTTTGTTCTGACCACTCATTCGGTGTCGCGTTTCTTTCAAGCAATTCTCCCGGTTAGCCCACACTCGGCTCGCTCCCAGAGCTGTGTTAAAGTCTACTTCGCATTCACTCTCTTTTCTCAGCAGATTAAAAGAAAGTTTCATCTTGGGCTCCCTGAAACTTCCATCCTGCACCGCTGTTTGCTTTTTCACAAGAGCAGAGAAGAGCGCACCGTTCCCAGCGGCACTGCAGTACTGGGTCAATGCTTGGAGTGAACGGAGCAAGCTTCTTTTTTAAACTCCTATTCTTAAAAATCCATTTAATATGTAGTCCTCGTATAGAGGACATATTAAACTGATAAGAACAGATACTACACTTGATCTTAGCCAAAAGGCCGAGAAGCGATAACTGTCCACTGTTTCAGGTCCGAGGGCCCTTGCTGGCACAATGCGCACTTGTAGCAGTGTTCTTTTTATGGCCATAGGTGGCCAGAGTGTCACGTTGCACCTCCGCCCACCCGCTGCACTGAGCACTCTTCAGCCCTTTTAAATGGTATAACTTTGCACTCCCGCATGCTCCAGCAAGCACCATTCAAGCAACAACTTTGCACTCCAGCTTCGAACATCGGCACAATCGCAACAAGTAAGGCGACTCTACTCAGAGAAGTCACTCTGCACAGTAACAAGATTTCTTTTGCACAGACAGAAAGGGCTTCACCTGCAAAGGTAAAGCCTGCCAAAAATAGAAACAACTCATTAGTGCTGCTCTCCACGAAAGTCTTTAGTAAAAGGCGAAAGACTTGTATGTTATGAAGAGAAACCAGAGTACGATTATCCGTCACTGCGGGAGCAGGGCATCAGGCTAGTTGCCATAGCCACCTTCCCCATGGTGAGCGTTGCTTGGTTGAAACGCTTGCCCCTGTGCAATCGACAAGGCAGCAACAAAAACACCACGGGAACACCGTATTGAGGCTTTGTTCTGACCGCTCATTCGGTGTCGCGTTTCTTTCAAGCAATTCTCCCGGTTAGCCCACACTCGGCTCGCTCCCAGAGCCGTGTTAAAGTCTACTTCGCATTCACTCTCTTTTCTCAGCAGACTCTTGGGATTTTATCTATAAAATGAATTCCTTCACTCAAACTATGTTAAAACTGCTTTGTCCTTCATATTTACCATGTCTAGAAAGATTTAAACAAAAAAACAACAACGTTGTACTTTGCAGTAAAAGAAAGAGCAAATCTAAAGTTTCAGGAATCCGAGAATAAGCTTACTTTCATGAGTTCTTCAAGATTTCGGATTTTGCTATAAAATGAATTCCTTCACTCAAACTAAATTAAAACTGCTAAACCGCTAATCTGTTACATGTAAGGCAGATGTCAAATTCACCGAAATAGGATCTAAGGGTATTCGGCCAATCGAGCTGTAGCAGCTTCGGTAAAAGAGTATAAGTTGAAGAGTTTGTGAATAAAGGTGTGCGCACACATAGTGTGCTGTACGAAAATAGGCAGGGAGCAATGCCGGCTGGGGTATATGTTCTTGTATGTTGTCTGACTGTTTGATTTGAATGTGTTGTGTAAGTGTCCTGTTGAATGTTACATGTTTGGGCTTTGACACGCTTCACTGTGGTTGTTAACTGTGTGGTGTGTCCTGAAATGTTATATGTTTGTGCTGTGTGACATGCTTAATGCTTGTCAGTAGCTACCCACTTATTCATATATAGCAACTGACAACATAAGAAGTCCGGACATACTTTGATAGTAGTTGTAGAAGTATCCTTATTGATAATAGATCACTAATTCATAGTGATAGAACAGTAGATGAACAGGTGCTTGCACATGTCTCACGAAAATAAAATGGGTGTATGATTGCTGACGGCAGAGCAATACTGCCAAACTTATGAGTTCTTGTGGCAAACTTGATTCAGTGTCTTGACGTGTATACGCTGTTTCGCTGACTTGATTGTCACAAGAAACAAAGTGTGTTTGATAAGATCCGACCATTTTATTACGGGAGGATCAGTATGTATGGATTCTGATGTGACTGATAAACCCATTCGTATCTTAAGCATAATCTAATACGTGAGACAACGCCCTGGCACACGATAAAAAAAAAAAAAGAGAGAGAGCGGTTTTGTGTCCCCACTGTCCATAATGTAGAAAAGAGAGAAAAAAGCCTTTCTGATTTGGTGTGTGTGCTCATAGTGCAGAGTGTAGAGAAAAGAAAGCCGTTTTGGTGTCACGGGTGTTGTGACTTACACACACACATTTCTAAATTGAGAAAGGAAATTATTTTAGAGGAAGCACTAGAGTTTAGATCCCACATTTGTTGATAGGCATTCATTTATTTCTTCACTTCTGATGAAGTTTCAACAATAAACAACAAACTTTGTATTATGAGAAAGAACTTCTTCAGCAATAAGCATCTCTCGACATATGACGAAATACAGATTTTGCTATAAATTAATTCCTTCTATCAGCCTGACTTAAAACTGTTTGTCCTCCTTATTTATCCACTTCAAATCAAGTTACAACAATTTAAAAAAATTTGTAGTTTGAGAAAGAACAACTTAATCTTCAGCAATCAGTATAAAAAGAGGTGCAAATGCCAACCATACATACCTAAAAGGTGGAGCGGAAGTATTCAGCTGCAAGTAGGTGTGAATGTTCGACCATAATTTGTAAAAAGCGGGTAAGAAAAGGTTCGAATGCCCGACTATATATTAACAAAAGCGGGAGGAGAGGTCTTCGGATGAGAGTGGGTGAGAATTTCCAACCATAATCTATAAAATACGGTGAAAAAAAATATGTGAATGCCTCATAGAACACTAAAAGCGGAAGTGTTCGGCTGCAAGAAGGTGTGAATGTCCGACTATATTTGGTGAAAAGCAGGTGAAACAAGGTCTGAATGCCCAACCTTACATCATCAAAAGCGAGATCAGAGGTGTTTGGCTGCAAGAAGGCCATAGTTTGCCAAAAGCGGGTAAGGTGCGAATGTCCGACTAAATATCAACTAAATTTGGGGCAGAGGTCTTCGGATGCAAGTGGGTGTGAATATCCAACCATACAAGTATGGTGGAGAGGAAGCTGTGAATAGCCGACCATAGTTTGGAAAAAGCGGGTAAGAAAAGGTTTGAATACCCGAACATACACCATCAAAGAGGGAGCGGAGGTGTTCCGCTGTAAGACGGTGTGAATGTCCGATCATAGTTGGTAAAAAGCAGGTAAGAAAAGGGTAAAATACCCGACTGTACACAATCAAAAGAGGGAGCGGAGTTGTTCAGCTAAGAGAAGGTGTGAAAGTCCGACCATGGTTTGTAAAAAGCGGGTAAGAAAAGGTTCGTATGCCCGAAAATACACTATCAAAACCGGAAGCGTAGGTGTTCGGCTGCAAGAAGGTGTGAACGTCCGACCAAAGTTTGTAAAAAAGCAGTTAAGAAAAGGTTCGAATATCTAACCAAACATAATCAAAAGCGGGAGCAGAGCTGTTCTGCAAGTAGTTCTGACTGCAAGTAGGTGTGAATGTCAGAGAATAATTTGCAAAAAGCTGATGAGAAAGGGTGAGAAATCCCGACTATACACCATCAAATGCGGGAGCGGAGTTGTTCGGCTGTGAGTAGGTGTGATTCTCCAACCATAATTGCTGAAAAATGTGTTAGAAAAGGTAAGAATGCCGGTCCATACATCATCAAAAGCGGGAGAGGTGGTGTTCGGCTGCAAGTAGGTGTGAATGTCCATTAATAATTGCTTTAAAACATGAAAGAAAATTTTCGAATATCAAACCTTACATGATCATTAGCGGGAGAGGAGGTGTTCAGCTGCAAGAAGATGTGAATATCCACCCATAATTACTGAAAAATGGGTAGGAAAAGATGCGAATGTCCAACCATAAATCATCAAAAGCAGGAGTGGAGTTGTTCGGCTACAAGAAGGTATGAAAGTCCAACCATGGTTTGTAAAAAGCGGGTAAGAGAAGGTTCGAATACCCGAATATATACCATCAAAAGCGGAAGCCGGGGTGTTCGGCTGCAAGAACGTGTGAACGTCCGACCATAGTTTGTAAAAAGCAGTTAAGAAAAGGTTTGAATATCCAACCGAACATAATCAAAAGCGGGAGCAGAGTTGTTCGACTGCAAGTAGGTGTGAATGTCAGATCATAATTGCTGAAAAATGTGATAGAAAAGACTAGAATGCCGGGCAATACATCATCAAAAGCGGGAGAGGTGGTTTTTCGGCTGCAAGTAGGTGTGAATGTCCAGCCATAATTACTCACAAACGGGGGAAGAAAAGGTAGTATTTCCAGACCACACATGATCAAAACAGGGAATGGAGGTGGTTCAGCTGCAAGGTGTGAATGTCTGACTAAAGTTTGTAAAAACCGTGTAAGACAAGGGGCGAATGCCCGACAATGTATGATCAAAAGAGGGAGCGGAGGTTTTCGGCTGCAAGGTCTGAATGTCCAACCATAATTTGTAAAAATCGGGGAAGAAAAGGCTCGAAAGCCAGACTATACACCATCAAAAGCGGGAGCAGAGGTGTTCAGGTGCAAGAAGGTCTGAATGTCCGACCAATAATTACTGAAAAATGGGTAAGAAAAGGTGCGAATGCCAAATCATACATCATCAAAAGCAGGAGTGGATGTGTTCGGCTACAAGAAGGTTTGAATGTCCAACCATAGTAAGTAATAGGTGGGTAAGAAAAGGCTCGAATGCCCAACTATACACCATCAAAAGCGGAAGCGGAGGTGTTCGGCTGCAAGACGGTGTGAACGTCCAACCAAAGTTTGTAAAAAGCATTAAGAAAAGGTTCGAATATCCAACCGAACATAATCAAAAGCGGGAGCAGAGCTGTTCGACTGCAAGTAGGTGTGAATATCAGATCATAATTTGCAAAAAGCTGATGAGAAAGGGTGAGAATGCCCGACTATACACTGTCAAATGTGGGAGCGGAGGTGTTCGTCTGTGAGTAGGTGTGAATGTCCGACCATAATTGCTGAAAAATGTGTTAGAAAAGGTAAGAATGCCGGACCATATATCATCAAAAGCGGGAGAGGTTGTGTTCGGCTGCAAGAAGGTGTGAATGTCCAGCCATAATTACTCACAAACGGGTAAGAAAAGGTACTATTGCCAGACCATATATGATCAAAACAGGGAGCGGAGGTGGTTCAGCTGCAAGAAGGTTTGAATGTCCGACTAAAGTTTGTAAAAAGCGGGTAAGACAAGGTGTGAATGCCCGACAATGTATGATCAAAAGAGGAGCGGAGGTTTTCGGCTGCAAGAAGGTCTGAATGTCCACCCATAATTACTGAAAAATGGTTAAGAAAAGGTGCGAAAGCCCAACCGCACATGATCATAAGTGGATGAGAAGGTGTTCGACTCCAAGTAGGTGTGAATGTAAGATCATAATTTGTAAAAAGCGGGTAAGAAAAGGTAAGAATGCCCAACCATAAATTATCAAAAGCGGCAGCAGAGTTTCGGCTGGTATTTATCAATGTCTAGATAGATTTCAACAAAAAACAACGTTGTACTTTGCAGTAAAAGAAAGTGCAAATCAAAAGTTTTAGGAATCCGAGAATAAGCTTATTTTCATGAGTTCTGCACGATTTTGGATTTTATGTATAAAATGAATTTCTTCACGCAAACTAAGTTAACACTGCTTTGTCCTTCATATGTACCCATTTCTACATATATTTCAAGCATAAACTTCCTCATATTACCCTGAATGAGAAAGAGCCACACTTGTGATTAAGCCATACCTCCCTTTTGAGGAGTTCTGCATGATTTGGGATTTTATCTATAAAATTAATTCCTTCACTCAAACTATGTTAAAACGGCTTTTACCTTCATATTTATCAATGTCTCGATAGATTTAAACAAAAAACAACGTTGTACTTTGCAATAAAAGAAAGAGCAAATCAAAAGTTTTAGGAATCCGAGAATAAGCTTATTTTCATGAGTTCTGCACGATTTCGGATTTTATGTATAAAATGAATTCATTCACTCAAACCATGTTAAAACTGCTTTTTCCTTCATATTTATCAATGTCTAGATCGACTTCAACAAAGAACAACATTGTATTTTGCAGTAGAAGAAAGAGCAAAACTGAAGGATCAGGAATCCGAGAATAAGCTTCTTTTCATACGTTCTGCATGATTTGGGATTTTATGTATAAAATGAATTCCTTCACTCAAACTAAGTTAACACTGCTTTGTCCTTCATATGTACCCATTTCTACATATATTTCAAGCATAAACTTCCTCATACTACCCTGAATGAGAAAGAACCACACTTGTGATTAAGCCATACGCCCCTTTTGAGGAGTTCTGCATGATTTGGGATTTTATCTATAAAATCAATTCCTTCACTCAAACTATGTTAAAACGGCGTTTACCTTCATATTTATCAATGTCTCGATAGATTTAAACAAAAAAACAACGTTGTACTTTGCAGTAAAAGAAAGAGCCAATCAAAAGTTTTAGGAATCCGAGAATAAGCTTATTTTCATGAGTTCTGCACGATTTCGGATTTTATGTATAAAATGAATTCATTCACTCAAACCAAGTTAAAACTGCCTTTTCCTTCATATTTATCAATGTCTAGATCGACTTCAACAAAGAACAACATTGTATTTTGCAGTAGAAGAAAGAGCAACACTGAAGGATCAGGAATCCGAGAATAAGCTTATTTTCTTATGGGCAAGTGGGAACTGCTTTGTCCTTCATATTTATCAATGTGTAGATGGATTTCAACTTCTTCTACTGCAAAGTCCAATGTTTTTCTTTGTAGAAGTCGATCTAGACATTGATGAATATGGAAGGACAAAGCAGTTTTAACTTGGTTAAAAACCATGGTCGGACTTTCACACCTTCTTGTAATGGAACACCTCCGCTCCCGCTATTGATTGTGTACAGTCGGGTATTTTAACCTTTTCTTACCCGCTTTTTACCAACTATGGTCGGACATTCACACCGTCTTACAGCGGAACACCTCCGCTCCTGCTTTTTATGGTGTATAGTCGGGCATTCGAACCTTTTCTTACCCGCTATTTACAAACTATGGTAGGACATTCAAACCTTCGTGTATCCGAAAACCTCCGCTCTCTCTTTTGATCATACATTGTCGGACATTCGCACCTTTTCTTACCCGCTTTTTACAAACCATGGTCGGACTGTCACACCTTCTTGTAGCCGAACACATCCGCTCCCGCTATTGATTGTGTACAGTCGGGTATTTTAACCTTTTCTTACCCGCTTTTTACCAAGTATGGTCGGACATTCACACCTTCGTACAGCGGAACACCTCCGCTCCCTCTTTTGATGGTGTATGTTCGGGCACTCGAACCTTTTCTTACCCGCTTTTTACAAACTATGGTCAGACATTCAAACCTTCTTGTAGCCGAACACATCCACTCCTGCTTTTGATGATGGGTATTCAAACCTACTTGTTGCCCGCTTTTCATTAATTATGGGTGGACATACACACCTTGTCGCAGCCAAACACCTCCGCTTCCTGTTTTGATCATGTATGATTGGACATTCGCACCTTTTCTCACCCGCTTTTTACTATGGTCGGCCATTCACAGCTTCCTCTCCACCATACTTGTATGGTGGGATATTCACACCCACTTGCATCCGAAGACCTCCGCCCCCACTTTTGTTGATATTTAGTCGGTCATTCGCAGCTTACCCGCTTTTGGCAAACTATGGCCTTCTTTCAGCCAAACACCTCTGATCTCGTTTTTGATGATGTAAGGTTGGGCATTCAGACCTTGCTTCACCTGCTTTTCACCAAATATAGTCGAACAGTCACACCTTCTTGCAGCCGAACACTTCTGCTCCACCTTTTAGTGTTCTATGGGGTATTCACACCTTTTTTTTCACCTTATTTTATTGATTATGGTTGGAAATTCTCACCCACTCTTATCCGAAGACCTCTCCTCCTGCTTTTGTTAATATATAGTCGGGTTTCAAACCTTTTCTTACCCGCTTTTTACAAATTATGGTCGAACATTCACACCTACTTGCAGCCGAACACCTCCGCTCCCGCTTTTGATGGTGTATAGTCGGGCTTTCGAGCCTTTTCTTCCCCGGTTTTTACAAATTATGGTTGTACATTCAGACCTTGCAGCCGAAAACCTCCGCTCCCTCATTTGATCATACATTGTCAGGCATTCGCACCTTGTCTTACCCGCTTTTTATAAACTTTAGTCAGACATTCACACCTTGCAGCTGAACCACCTCCGCTCCCTGTTTTGATAATGTATGGTCTGGCAATACTACCTTTTCTTACCGGTTTGTGAGTAATTATGGCTGGACATTCACTCCTACTTGCAGCCGAACACCACTTTTCCCACTTTTGATGATGTATGGTCAAGGATTCTAGTCTTTTCTAACACATTCTTCAGCAATTATGGTTTGATATTCACACCTACTCACAGCCGAACACTTCCGCTCCCGCATTTGATGGTGTATAGTCGGGCATTCTCACCCTTTCTCATCAGCTTTTTGCAAATTATGATCTGACATTCACACCTACTTGCAGTCGAACAGCTCTGCTCCCGCTTTTGATTATGTTTGGTTGGATATTCGAAACTTTTCTTCACTGCTTTTTACAAACTTTGGTCGGACGTTCACACCTTCTTGCAGCCGAACACCTCCGCTTCCGCTTTTGATGGTATATATTCGGGCATTCGAACCTTTTCTTACCCGCTTTTTACAAACCATGGTCGGACTTTCACACCTTCTTGTAGCCGAACAACTCCGCTCCCTCTTTTGAGGGTGTATGTTCGGGCATTCAAACCTTTTCTTACCCGCATTTTACGAACTATGGTTGGACATTCAAACCTTCTTTTAGCCGAACACATCCACTCCTGCTTTTGATGATGTATGGTTGAGCATTCGAACCTTTTCTTACCCATTTTTTACAAACTATGGTCGGACATTCACACCTTCTTGCAGCTGAACACCTCCTCTCCCGCTTATGATGATGTGTGGTTTGATATTCGAAAATTTTCTTTCATGTTTTCTAGCAATTATTGATGGACATTCAGACCTTCTTGCAGCTGAACACCTCCGCTCCCGCTTTTGATGATGTATAGTCGGGCTTTCGAGCCTTTTCTTCCCCGGTTTTTACAAAATTATTGTTGGACATTCAGACCTTCTTGCAGCCGAAAACCTCCGCTCCCTCTTTTGATCATACATTGTCGGGCATTCGCACCTTCTCTTACCCGCTTTTTACAAACCAGGGTCGGACTTTCACACCTTTTAGTAGCCGAACAACTCCGCTCCCGCTATTGATTGTGTACAGTCGGGTATTTTCACCTTTTCTTACCCGCTTTTTACCAACTATGGTCAGACATTCACACCTTCTTACAGTGGAACACCTCCGCTCCCTCTTTTGATGGTGTATGTTCGGGCATTCGAACCTTTTCTAACCCGCTTTTTACAAACTATGGTCGGACATTAAAACCTTCTTGTAGCCGAACACATCCACTCCTGCTTTTGATGATGTATGGTTGGGCATTCGTACCTTTTCTTACCCATTTTGCAGTAATTATGGGTGGAAATTCACACCTTTTTGCATTTTAACACCTCCTCTCCCGCTTATGATCATGTGCGGTTTGATATTCGAAAATTCTCTTCCATGTTTTCTAGCAATTATTGATGGACATTCAGACCTTCTTGCAGCTGAACACCTCCGCTCCAGCTGTTGATGGTGTATAGTCGGGCTTTCGAGCCTTTTCTTCCCCGATTTTTACAAATTATGGATGGACATTCAGACCTTCTTTCAGCCGAAAACCTCCACTCCCTCTTTTGATCATACATTGTCGGGCATTCGCACCTTTTCTTACCCGCTTTTTACAATTCATGGTCGGACTTTCACACCTTTTAGTAGCGGAACAACTCTGCTCCCGCTATTGATTGTGTACAATAGGGTATTTTAACCTTTTCTTACCTGCTTTTTGCCAATTATGGTTGGACATTCACACCTTCTTACAGCGGAACACCTCCGCTCCCTCCTTTGATGGTGTATGTTCGGGCATTCGAACCTTTTCCTACCCGCTTTTTACAAACTATGGTCAGACATTCAAACCTTCTTGTAGCCGAACACATCCACTCCTGCTTTTGATGATGGGTATTCAAACCTACTTGTTGCCCGCTTTTCATTAATTATGGGTGGACATACACACCTTGTCGCAGCCAAACACCTCCGCTCCCTGTGAGGATCATGTATGGTTGGGCATTCGTACCTTTTCTTACCCATTTTGCAGTAATTATGGGTGGACATTCACACCTTCTTGCATTTGAACACCTCCTCTCCCGCTTATGATCATGTGCGGTTTGATATTCGAAAATTCTCTTCCATGTTTTCTAGCAATTATTGATGGACATTCAGACCTTCTTGCAGCTGAACACCTCCGCTCCAGCTGTTGATGGTGTATAGTCGGGCTTTCGAGCCTTTTCTTCCCAGATTTTTACAAAATATGGATGGACATTCAGACGTTGTTTCAGCCGAAAACCTCCGCTCCCTCTTTTGATCATACATTGTCGGGCATTCGCACCTTTTCTTACCCGCTTTTTACAAACCATGGTCGGACTTTCACACCTTTTAGTAGTGGAACAACTCTGCTCCCGCTATTGATTGTGTACAATCGGGTATTTTAACCTTTTCTTACCTGCTTTTTGCCAACTATGGTCGGACATTCACACCTTCTTACAGCGGAACACCTCCGCTCCCTCCTTTGATGGTGTATGTTCGGGCATTCGAACCTTTTCTTACCCGCTTTTTACAAACTATGGTCAGACATTCACACCTTCTTGCAGCCGAACACCTCCGCTCCCGCTTTTGATGGTGTATAGTCGGGCTTTCGAGCCTTTTCTTCCCCGGTTTTTACAAATTATGGTTGGACATTCAGACCTTGCAGCCGAAAACCTCCGCTCCCTCTTTTGATCATACATTGTCAGGCATTCGCACCTACTTGCAGCCGAATACTTCCGCTCCACCTTTTAGTGATGTATGGTTGGCATTTGCACCTTTTCTTACCCTTTCTTACCCTACTGATTGCTTAAGATTAAGTTGTTTTTTCTCAAACTACAACATTTTTTTAATTGTTGAAACTTGATTTGAAGTGGATAAATAAGGAGGACAAACAGTTTTAAGTCAGGCTGATAGAAGGAATTAATTTTATAGCAAAATCTGTATTTCGTCATATGTCGAGAGATGCTTATTGCTGAAGAAGTTCTTTCTCATTCTACAAAGTACAACGTTGTTTATCGTTGAAACTTGATTAGACATGAATAAATATGAAGGACAAAGCAGTCTTAACTTGGTTAGAGTTAAGGAATTCGTTTTATAGGAGAATCCGAATTCGTGCATAACTCGTAAAATAGAGCTTATTTTCGGATTCCTGAAGAATGAGTCTGGTTCTTTCTCATAATACAAAGTTTGTTGTTTATTGTTGAAACTTCATCAGAAGTGAAGAAATAAATGAATGCCTATCAACAAATGTGGGATCTAAACTCTAGTGCTTCCTCTAAAATAATTTCCTTTCTCAATTCAGAAATGTGTGTGTGTAAGTCACAACACCCGTGACACCAAAACGGCTTTCTTTTCTCTCTTTTCTCTACACTCTGCACTGTGAGCACACACACCAAATCAGAAAGGCTTTTTTCTCTCTTTTCTACATTATGGACTGTGGGGACACAAAACCGCTCTCTCTTTTTTTTTTTGATTGTGTGCCAGGGCGTTGTCTCACGTATTAGATTATGCTTACGATACGAATGGGTTTATCAGTCACATCAGAATCCATACATACTGATACTCCCGTAATAAAATGGTCGGATCTTATCAAACACACTTTGTTTCTTGTGACAATCAAGTCAGCGAAACAGCGTATACACGTCAAGACACTGAATCAAGTTTGCCACAAGAACTCATAAGTTTGGCAGTATTGCTCTGCCGTCAGCAATCATACACCCATTTTATTTTCGTGAGACATGTGCAGGCACCTGTTCATCTACTGTTCTATCACTATGAATTAGTTTATCTATTATCAATAAGGATACTTCTACAACTACTATCAAAGTATGTCCAGACTTCTTATGTTGTCAGTTGCTATATATGAATAAGTGGGTAGCTACTGACAAGCATTAAGCATGTCACACAGCCCAAACATATAACATTTCAGGACACACCACACAGTTAACAACCACAGTGAAGTGTCAAAGCCCAAACATGTAACATTCAACAGGACACTTACACAACACATTCAAATCAAACAGTCAGACAACATACAAGAACATATACCCCAGCCGGCATTGCTCCCTGCCTATTTTCCTACAGCTCACTATGTGTGCGCACACCTTTATTCACAAACTCTTCAACTTATACTCTTTTACCAAAGCTGCTACAGCTCGATTGGCCGAATACCCTTAGATCCTATTTCGGTGAATTTGACATCTGCCTTACATGTAACAGATTAGCGGTTTAGCAGTTTTAATTTAGTTTGAGTGAAGGAATTCATTTTATAGCAAAATCCGAAATCGTGAAGAACTCATGAAAGTAAGCTTATTCTCGGATTCCTGAAACTTTAGATTTGCTCTTTCTTTTACTGCAAAGTACAACGTTGTTTTTTTTTTGTTTAAATCTTTCTGGACATGGTAAATATGAAGGACAAAGCAGTTTTAACATAGTTTGAGTGAAGGAATTCATTTTATAGATAAAATCCCAAGAGTCTGCTGAGAAAAGAGAGTGAATGCGAAGTAGACTTTAACACGGCTCTGGGAGCGAGCCGAGTGTGGGCTAACCGGGAGAATTGCTTGAAAGAAATGCGACACCCGAATGAGCGGTCAGAACAAAGCCTCAATACGGTGTTCCCGTGGTGTTTTTGTTGCTGCCTTGTCGATTGCACAGGGGCAAGCGTTTCAACCAAGCAACGCTCACCATCGGGAAGGTGGCTATGGCAACTAGCCTGATGCCCTGCTCCCGCAGTGACGGATAATCGTACTCTGGTTTCTCTTCATAACATACAAGTCTTTCGCCTTTTACTAAAGACTTTCGTGGAGAGCAGCACTAATGAGTTGTTTCTATTTTTGGCAGGCTTTACCTTTGCGGGTGAAGCCCTTTCTGTCTGTGCAAAAGAAATCTTGTTACTGTGCAGAGTGACTTCTCTGAGTAGAGTCGCCTTACTTGTTGCGATTGTGCCGATGTTCGAAGCTGGAGTGCAAAGTTGTTGCTTGAATGGTGCTTGCTGGAGCATGCGGGAGTGCAAAGTTATACCATTTAAAAGGGCTGAAGAGTGCTCAGTGCAGCGGGTGGGCGGAGGTGCAACGTGACACTCTGGCCACCTATGGCCATAAAAAGAACACTGCTACAAGTGCGCATTGTGCCAGCAAGGGCCCTCGGACCTGAAACAGTGGACAGTTATCGCTTCTCGGCCTTTTGGCTAAGATCAAGTGTAGTATCTGTTCTTATCAGTTTAATATGTCCTCTATACGAGGACTACATATTAAATGGATTTTTAAGAATAGGAGTTGAAAAAGAAGCTTTGCTCCGTTCACTCCAAGCATCGACCCAGTACTGCAGTGCCGCTGGGAACGGTGCGCTCTTCTCTGCTCTTGTGAAAAAGCAAACAGCGGTGCAGGATGGAAGTTTCAGGGAGCCCAAGATGAAACTTTCTTTTAATCTGCTGAGAAAAGAGAGTGAATGCGAAGTAGACTTTAACACAGCTCTGGGAGCGAGCCGAGTGTGGGCTAACCGGGAGAATTGCTTGAAAGAAACGCGACACCGAATGAGTGGTCAGAACAAAGCCTCAATACGGTGTTCCCGTGGTGTTTGTGGCTGCCTTGTCTTTTGCACAGAGTAAAAGACAAGGCAGCCATCGAATAGGGCCCGATTGTTCCTACTTGGTCAGCCGAGGAGCAAGGGGGGGGAGCAAGCGTCTCAACCAAGCAAATCTCACCAAGTAGGAACAATCGGGCCCTATTCGATGGCTGCAACACCTGAAAGAGATATTGATGCGAGACCCGATCAAAAGCTTTTTCAAAGTCTAAATTTAAGATGACAAGCCGGGTGTTTCTGTCTCTAGCGTAATCAATGATGTCTCGAATCAGTACGAGGCTGTCGGTGAGTTGTCTCTCTGAGATGGCACAAGCCTGGTCTGGGTGAATTACCTCCTCTAAAACAGAGGACATCCGTGTCGTTAAAACCTTGCTAAAAAGTTTACAGTCAAAGTTTAAAAGTGTGATGGGCCTCCAATTCTTTAGGTCAGTCTTATCATTTTTATCAGAAGTGAAGAAATAAATGAATGCCTATCAACAAATGTGGGATCTAAACTCTAGTGCTTCCTCTAAAATAATTTCCTTTCTCAATTTAGAAATGTGTTAGAAAAGGTAAAAATGCCGGTCCATACATAATCAAAATCGGGAGAGGTGGTGTTCAGCTGCAAGAAGGTCTAAATGTCCATCAATAATTGCTAGAAAACATGAAAGAAACTTTTCGAAAATCAAACCGCACATGATCATAAGTGGGATAGGAGGTGTTCAGCTGCAAGGTGTGAATGTCCACCCATAATTCCTGAAAAATGGGCAAAAAAAAGGTGTGAATGCCCAACCATACATTATCAAAAGCAGGAGTGGAAGTGTTCGGCTACAAGAAGGTGTGAACGTCCAACCAAAATATGTAAAAAGCAGTTAAGAAAAGGTTCGAATATCCAACCAAACATAATCAAAAGCGGGAGCAGAGCTTTTCGACTGCAAGTAGGTGTGAATGTCAGATCATAATTTGCAAAAAGCTGATGAGAAAGGGTGAGAATGCCCGACTATACATCATCAAATGCGGGAGCGGAGTTGTTCGGCTGTGAGTAGGTGTGAATCTCCGACCATAATTGCTGAAAAATGTGTTAGAAAAGGTAAAAATGCCGGTCCATACATCATCAAAAGCGAGAGGGGTTGTGTTCGGCTGCAAGTAGGTGTGAATGTCCAGCCATAATTACTCACAAACGGGTAAGAAAAGGTAGTATTGCCAGACCATATATGATCAAAACAGGGAGCGGAACTAAAGTTCAAATATATTAACAAAAGCGGGAGGAGAGGTCTTCGGATGAGAGTGGTTGAAAATTTCCGACCATAATGTATAAAATGCGGTGAAAAAAAGGTGTGATAGAACACTAAAAGGTGGAGCGGAAGTGTTCGGCTGCAAGAAGGTGTGAATGTCCGACTATATTTGGTGAAAAGCAGGTGAAGCAAGGTCTGAATGCCAAACCTTACATCATCAAATGCGAGATCAGAGGTGTTTGGCTGCAAGAAGGCCATAGTTTGCCAAAATCGGGTAAGGTGCGAATGTCCGACTAATTATCAAAAAAATTTGGATTAGAGGTCTTCGGATGCAAGTGGGTGTGAATATCCAACCATACAAGTATGGTGGAGAGGAAGCTGTGAATAGCCGACCATAGTTTGGAAAAAGCGGGTAAGAAAAGGTTTGAATACCCGAACATACACCATCAAAAGAGGGAGCGGAGGTGTTCCGCTGTACGAAGGTGTGAATGTCCGACCATAGTTGGTAAAAGGCGGGTAAGAAAAGGTTAAAATACCCGACTGTACACAATCAATAGCGGGAGCGGATGTGTTCGGCTACAAGAAGGTGTGAAAGTCCGACCATGGTTTGTAAAAAGCGGGTAAGAAAAGGTGCGAATGTCCGTTAATGTATGATCAAAAGAGAGAGCGGAGGTTTTCGGATACAAGAAGGTTTGAATGTCCCACCATAGTTTGTAAAAAGCGGGTAAGAAAAGGTTCGAATGCCCGACTATACACCATCAAAAGCGGGAGCGGAGGTGTTCCGCTGTAAGACGGTGTGAATGTCCGACCATAGTTGGTAAAAAGCGGGTAAGAAAAGGTTAAAATACCCGACTGTACACAATCAATAGCAGGAGTGGAGTTGTTCGGCTACAAGAAGGTGTGAAAGTCCGACCATGGTTTGTAAAAACCGGGAAGAAAAGGCTCGAAAGCCCGACTATACACCATCAAAAAGAAGGTTTGAATGTCCATCAATAATTGCTTTAAAACAAGAAAGTAAATTTTCGAATATCAAACCATACATGATCATAAGCGGAAGAGGAGGTGTTCCGCTGTAAGACGGTGTGAATGTCCGACCATAGTTGGTAAAAAGCGGGTAAGAAAAGGTTAAAATACCCGACTGTACACAATCAATAGCGGGAGCGGAGTTGTTCGGCTACTAAAAGGTGTGAAAGTCCGACCCTGGTTTGTAAAAAGCGGGTAAGAAAAGGTTCGAATGCCCGAACATACACCATCAAAAGAGGGAGCGGAGGTGTTCCGCTGTAAGACGGTGTGAATGTCCGATCATAGTTGGTAAAAAGCGGGTAAGAAAAGGTTAAAATACCCGACTGTACACAATCAAAAGAGGGAGCGGAGTTGTTCAGCTAAGAGAAGGTGTGAAAGTCCGACCATGGTTTGTAAAAAGCGGGTAAGAAAAGGTTCGTATGCCCGAATATACACTATCAAAACCGGAAGTTTAGGTGTTCGGCTGCAAGAAGGTGTGAACGTCCGACCAAAGTTTGTAAAAAAGCAGTTAAGAAAAGGTTCCCCCACAGAGCACAGAACCCAGGAAGCCCACCACAGGGGCAACCACGCATCCACCCAGAAGACTGCAGAGGAAGCCCCCGGAAAGAGCCCCCATAAGCATAGGGCAGAGGCCCTCCGGGAGCCAGGGGCAACAGCCCACCGACGTCGCCAGGCCCCAGCCGCCCAGACATGGGCCGTGCACTGGATCCGGGCCCCAGGAGCCCGAGCGCCCCCAAACCCCCCGGCAGAGGCCCCACCCAATACCCAGGAGGGCCAAGCGCCCCAGACAGCCACACAGTGGGTCAGTGCCTGCCCCAGCACCCCTGGCCAAGTGCCCTGGGAGTCAAGACGTGCCCACAGGTGGGTGAAGTCGCGAGCAGCGGAGAGAGGCCACGCCGCCCCCCCCATCGGGAGAAGCACAGGCAGGCCAGGCGACAGCAAGTCCAAGATCCAGGCCCAATCATTACCACACACACTTTCATGTCCCATACATCTACACGTCCTCCCTCCCTCGACTCCGCTGGGGTGTAGTGCAGCGGGCACACCAGGGGGCCAGCAGCCCCCCAGCCACCACAGACCCCAAACCAGCAGAACAATTAATTAATCCTCCTGGCCCCTCCCGCCCCGAGCAGCAACCAGGAAGCAGGGGTGTGCGAAGAAGACCCCTCCCCTCACCCTTCTGGCTCTTCAATATTTTCTAATAGTGAGCAATTAAAATTGAGGGGCAGCCAAATTTGTAGAACTGGGAGCGTGGCCCTCTGGGCAGCCTACATACCCAAAGAGCCCCGCCCACCAGATGCCACTCAGTGTAACCACCCCCCAAGACCTAATGTGTGTGTGTGAGTGTGTTTGATAAGTAGTAATGTCTAAGGTGTAATTAAAACAGGGGTGGGAACTGCAGAGGGCAACTACTGCAGAGTCCACTACACCCCACCGAACACACACGCCCCCAAAACCCTTCATGTGTGAGTGTGTGCTGTGTACAGGAGCCAGAAGGGAGAGGGGTATGGGGATATACACTGGGGGCAGCCAGGGACTGGCTGCAATAGGCATCCCCGCTACCAGGGAGCCAACACAGGACAGGAGGGCCTGATGTCCACCAGGCCAGGGGCCTGCAGCGACCATATTCTGGGAGCTACTGTACCCCCAGAAGGTACCCATCCCGCCCCACCCCACTCAACCCAACCCCACTCCGGAGGACCTCTACAAAAAACAAACAAACAACAACAAAAAACCAACAAACAAACCACCCGGTCACACCAGTCGCAGCAGCCCGGGCCTGAGACCCACCATCACCCAGGCCCCCCCAGGCCCCCCCTCAACAGGTGCGCTCTTGTGAAAAAAAAAAAACAGCGGCAGCAACAAAAACACAACGGGAACACCGTATTGAGGCTTTGTTCTGACCGCTCATTTGGTATGGCGTTTCTTTCAAGCAATTCTCCCGGTTAGCCCGCACTCGGCTCGCTCCCAGAGCTGTGTTAAAGTCTACTTCGCATTCACTCTCTTTTCTCAGCAGATTAAAAGAAAGTTTCATCTTGGGCTCCCTGAAACTTGCATCCTGCACCGCTGTTTGCTTTTTCACAAGAGCAGAGAAGAGCGCACCGTTCCCAGCGGCACTGCAGTACTGGGTCAATGCTTGGAGTGAACGGAGCAAGCTTCTTTTTCAACTCCTATTCTTAAAAATCCATTTAATATGTAGTCCTCGTATAGAGGACATATTAAACTGATAAGAACAGATACTACACTTGATCTTAGCCAAAAGGCCGAGAAGCGATAACTGTCCACTGTTTCAGGTCCGAGGGCCCTTGCTGGCACAATGCGCACTTGTAGCAGTGTTCTTTTTATGGCCATAGGTGGCCAGAGTGTCACGTTGCACCTCCGCCCACCCGCTGCACTGAGCACTCTTCAGCCCTTTTAAATGGTATAACTTTGCACTCCCGCATGCTCCAGCAAGCACCATTCAAGCAACAACTTTGCACTCCAGCTTCGAACATCGGCACAATCGCAACAAGTAAGGCGACTCTACTCAGAGAAGTCACTCTGCACAGTAACAAGATTTCTTTTGCACAGACAGAAAGGGCTTCACCCGCAAAGGTAAAGCCTGCCAAAAATAGAAACAACTCATTAGTGCTGCTCTCCACGAAAGTCTTTAGTAAAAGGCGAAAGACTTGTATGTTATGAAGAGAAACCAGAGTACGATTATCCGTCACTGCGGGAGCAGGGCATCAGGCTAGTTGCCATAGCCACCTTCCCCATGGTGAGCGTTGCTTGGTTGAAACGCTTGACCCTGTGCAATCGACAAGGCAGCAACAAAAACACCACGGGAACACCGTATTGAGGCTTTGTTCTGACCTCTCATTCGGTGTCGCGTTTCTTTCAAGCAATTCTCCCGGTTAGCCCACACTCGGCTCGCTCCCAGAGCCGTGTTAAAGTCTACTTCGCATTCACTCTCTTTTCTCAGCAGACTCTTGGGATTTTATCTATAAAATGAATTCCTTCACTCAAACTATGTTAAAACTGCTTTGTCCTTCATATTTACCATGTCTAGAAAGATTTAAACAAAAAAAAAACAATGTTGTACTTTGCAGAAAAAGAAAGAGCAAATCTAAAGTTTCAGGAATCCGAGAATAAGCTTACTTTCATGAGTTCTTCACGATTTCGGATTTTGCTATAAAATGAATTCCTTCACTCAAACTAAATTAAAACTGCTAAACCGCTAATCTGTTACATGTAAGGCAGATGTCAAATTCACCGAAATAGGATCTAAGGGTATTCGGCCAATCGAGCTGTAGCAGCTTTGGTAAAAGAGTATAAGTTGAAGAGTTTGTGAATAAAGGTGTGCGCACACATAGTGTGCTGTACGAAAATAGGCAGGGAGCAATGCCGGCTGGGGTATATGTTCTTGTATGTTGTCTGACTGTTTGATTTGAATGTGTTGTGTAAGTGTCCTGTTGAATGTTACATGTTTGGGCTTTGACACTTCACTGTGGTTGTTAACTGTGTGGTGTGTCCTGAAATGTTATATGTTTGGGCTGTGTGACATGCTTAATGCTTGTCAGTAGCTACCCACTTATTCATATATAGCAACTGACAACATAAGAAGTCTGGACATACTTTGATAGTAGTTGTAGAAGTATCCTTATTGATAATAGATAAACTAATTCATAGTGATAGAACAGTAGATGAACAGGTGCCTGCACATGTCTCACGAAAATAAAATGGGTGTATGATTGCTGACGGCAGAGCAATACTGCCAAACTTATGAGTTCTTGTGGCAAACTTGATTCAGTGTCTTGACGTGTATACGCTGTTTCGCTGACTTGATTGTCACAAGAAACAAAGTGTGTTTGATAAGATCCGACCATTTTATTACGGGAGGATCAGTATGTATGGATTCTGATGTGACTGATAAACCCATTCGTATCGTAAGCATAATCTAATACGTGAGACAACGCCCTGGCACACAATCAAAAAAAAAAGAGAGAGCGGTTTTGTGTCCCCACAGTCCATAATGTAGAAAAGAGAGAAAAAAGCCTTTCTGATTTGGTGTGTGTGCTCACAGTGCAGAGTGTAGAGAAAAGAGAGAAAAGAAAGCCGTTTTGGTGTCACGGGTGTTGTGACTTACACACACACATTTCTGAATTGAGAAAGGAAATTATTTTAGAGGAAGCACTAGAGTTTAGATCCCACATTTGTTGATAGGCATTCATTTATTTCTTCACTTCTGATGAAGTTTCAACAATAAACAACAAACTTTGTAGAATGAGAAAGAACTTCTTCAGCAATAAGCATCTCTCGACATATGACGAAATACAGATTTTGCTATAAAATTAATTCCTTCTATCAGCCTGACTTAAAACTGTTTGTCCTCCTTATTTATCCACTTCAAATCAAGTTTCAACAATTAAAAAAATGTTGTAGTTTGAGAAAAAACAACTTCATCTTAAGCAATCAGTAGGGTAAGAAAGGGTAAGAAAAGGTGCAAATGCCAACCATACATCACTAAAAGGTGGAGCGGAAGTATTCGGCTGCAAGTAGGTGCGAATGCCTGACAATGTATGATCAAAAGAGGGAGCGGAGGTTTTCGGCTGCAAGGTCTGAATGTCCAACCATAATTTGTAAAAACCGGGGAAGAAAAGGCTCGAAAGCCCGACTATACACCATCAAAAGCGGGAGCGGAGGTGTTCGGCTGCAAGTAGGTGTGAATGTTCGACCATAATTTGTAAAAAGCGGGTAAGAAAAGGTTCGAATGCCCGACTATATATTAACCAAAGCAGGAGGAGAGGTCTTCGGATACGAGTGGGTGAGAATTTACAACCATAATCTATAAAATGTGGTGAAAAAAAAGGTGTGAATACCCCATAGAACACTAAAAGGTAGAGCGGAAGTGTTCGGCTGCAAGAAGGTGTGAATGTCTGACCATAGTTTGTAAAAAGCGGGTAAGAAAAGATTCGAATGCCCGAACATACACCATCAAAGGAGGGAGCGGAGGTGTTCCGCTGTAAGAAGGTGTGAATGTCCGACCATAGTTGGCAAAAAGCAGGTAAGAAAAGGTTAAAATACCCGATTGTACACAATCAATAGCGGGAGCAGAGTTGTTCCGCTACTAAAAGGTGTGAAAGTCCGACCATGGTTTGTAAAAAGCGGGTAAGAAAAGGTGTGAATGCCCGACAATGTATGATCAAAAGAGGGAGAGGAGGTTTTCGGCTGAAACAAGGTCTGAATGTCCATCCATATTTTGTAAAAATCTGGGAAGAAAAGGCTCAAAAGCCCGACTATACACCATCAACAGCTGGAGCGGAGGTGTTCAGCTGCAAGAAGGTCTGAATGTCCATCAATAATTGCTAGAAAACATGGAAGAGAATTTTCGAATATCAAACCGCACATGATCATAAGCGGGAGAGGAGGTGTTCAAATGCAAGAAGGTGTGAAAGTCCACCCATAATTACTGCAAAATGGGTAAGAAAAGGTACGAATGCCCAACCATACATGATCCTAACAGGGAGCGGAGGTGTTTGGCTGCGACAAGGTGTGTATGTACACCCATAATTAATGAAAAGCGGGCAACAAGTAGGTTTGAATACCCATCATCAAAAGCAGGAGTGGATGTGTTCGGCTACAAGAAGGTTTGAATGTCTGACCATAGTTTGTAAAAAGCGGGTCAGAAAAGGTTCGAATGCCCGAACATACACCATCAAAGGAGGGAGCGGAGGTGTTCCGCTGTAAGAAGGTGTGAATGTCCAACCATAATTGGCAAAAAGCAGGTAAGAAAAGGTTAAAATACCCTATTGAACACAATCAATAGCGGGAGCAGAGTTGTTCCGCTACTAAAAGGTGTGAAAGTCCGACCATGAATTGTAAAAAGCGGGTAAGAAAAGGTGCGAATGCCCGACAATGTATGATCAAAAAAGGGAGCGGAGGTTTTCGGCTGAAAGAAGGTCTGAATGTCCATCCATAATTTGTAAAAATCGGGGAAGAAAAGGCTCGAAAGCCCGACTATACACCATCAACAGCTGGAGCGGAGGTGTTCAGCTGCAAGAAGGTCTGAATGTCCATCAATAATTGCTAGAAAACATGGAAGAGAATTTTCGAATATCAAACCGCACATGATCATAAGCGGGAGAGGAGGTGTTAAAATGCAAAAAGGTGTGAATGTCCACCCATAATTACTGCAAAATGGGTAAGAAAAGGTACGAATGCCCAACCATACATCATCAAAAGCAGGAGTGGATGTGTTCGGCTACAAGAAGGTTTTAATGTCCGACCATAGTTTGTAAAAAACGGGTAAGAAAAGGTTCGAATGCCCGAACATACACCATCAAAAGAGGGAGCGGAGGTGTTCCACTGTAAGAAGGTGTGAATGTCTGACCATAGTTGGTAAAAAGCGGGTAAGAAAAGGTGAAAATACCCGACTGTACACAATCAATAGCGGGAGCGGAGTTGTTCGGCTACTAAAAGGTGTGAAAGTCCGACCCTGGTTTGTAAAAAGCGGGTAAGAGAAGGTGCGAATGCCCGACAATGTATGATCAAAAGAGGGAGCGGAGGTTTTCGGCTGCAAGAAGGTCTGAATGTCCAACAATAATTTTGTAAAAACCGGGGAAGAAAAGGCTCGAAAGCCCGACTATACATCATCAAAAGCGGGAGCGGAGGTGTTCAGCTGCAAGAAGGTCTGAATGTCCATCAATAATTGCTAGAAAAAATGAAAGAAAATTTTCGAATATCAAACCACACATCATCATAAGCGGGAGAGGAGGTGTTCAGCTGCAAGAAGGTGTGAATGTCCGACCATAGTTTGTAAAAAATGGGTAAGAAAAGGTGCGAATGCTCAACCATACATCATCAAAAGCAGGAGTGGATGTGTTCGGCTAAAAGAAGGTTTGAATGTCCGACCATAGTTCGTAAAATGCGGGTAAGAAAAGGTTCGAATGCCCGAACATACACCATCAAAAGAGGGAGCGGAGGTGTTCCGCTGTAAGACGGTGTGAATGTCCAACAATAGTTGGTATAAAGCGGGTAAGAAAAGGTTAAAATACCCGACTGTACACAATCAAAAGCGGAAGCGGAGGTGTTCGGCTGCAAGAAGGTGTGAAAGTCCGACCATGGTTTGTAAAAAGCGGGTAAGAAAAGGTTCGAATGCCCGAATATATACCATCAAAAGCGGAAGCGGAGGTGTTCGGCTGCAAGAAGGTGTGAATGTCCGACCAAAGTTTGTAAAAAGCAGTGAAGAAAAGTTTCGAATATCCAACCAAACATAATCAAAAGCGGGAGCGGAAGTGTTCGGCTGTGAGTAGGTGTGAATGTCAAACCATAATTGCTGAAAAATGTGTTAGAAAAGACTAGAATGCCGGACCATACATCATCAAAAGCGGGAAAAGTGGTGTTCGGCTGCAAGTAGGTGTGAATGTCCAGCCATAATTACTCACAAACCGGTAAGAAAAGGTAGTATTGCCAGACCATGCATTATCAAAACAGGGAGCGGAGGTGGTTCAGCTGCAAGGTGTGAATGTCTGACTAAAGTTTATAAAAAGCGGGTAAGACAAGGTGCGAATGCCTGACAATGTATGATCAAATGAGGGAGCGGAGGTTTTCGGCTGCAAGGTCTGAATGTACAACCATAATTTGGAAAAACCGGGGAAGAAAAGGCTCGAAAGCCCGACTATACACCATCAAAAGCGGGAGCGGAGGTGTTCGGCTGCAAGTAGGTGTGAATGTTCGACCATAATTTGTAAAAAGTGGGTAAGACAAGGTGCGAATGCCTGACAATGTATGATCAAAAGCGGGAGCAGAGCTGTTCGACTGGAAGTAGGTGTGAATGTCAGATCATAATTTGCAAAAAGCTGATGAGAAAGGGTGAGAATGCCCGACTATACATCATCAAATGCGGGAGCGGAGTTGTTCGGCTGTGAGTAGGTGTGAATGTCCAGCCATAATTACTCACAAACGGGTAAGAAAAGGTAGTATTGCCAGACCATATATGATCAAAACAGGGAGCGGAGGTGGTTCAGCTGTAAGAAGGTTTGAATGCCCGACTAAAGTTCAAATATATTAACAAAAGCGGGAGGAGAGGTCTTCGGATGAGAGTGGTTGAAAATTTCCAACCATAATGTATAAAATGCGGTGAAAAAAAGGTGTGATAGAACACTAAAAGGTGGAGCGGAAGTGTTCGGCTGCAAGAAGGTGTGAATGTCCGACTATATTTGGTGAAAAGCAGGTGAAGCAAGGTCTGAATGCCAAACCTTACATCATCAAAAGCAAGATCAGAGTTGTTAGGCTGCAAGAAGGCCAAAGTTTGCCAAAAGCGGGTAAGGTGCGAATGTCCGACTAAATATCAACAAAATTTGGGGCGGAGGTTTTCGGATGCAAGTGGTTGTGAATATCCCACCATACAAGTATGGTGGAGAGGATGCTGTGAATAGCCGACCATAGTTTGGAAAAAGCGTGTAAGAAAAGGTTTGAATGCCCGAACATACACCATCAAAAGAGGGAGCGGAGGTGTTCCGCTGTACGAAGGTGTGAATGTCCGACCATACTTGGTAAAAAGCACGTAAGAAAAGGTTAAAATACCCGACTGTACACAATCAATAGCGGGAGCGGATGTGTTCGGCTACAAGAAGGTGTGACAGTCCGACCATGGTTTGTAAAAAGCGGGTAAGAAAAGGTGCGAATGTCCGACAATGTATGATCAAAAGAGAGAGCGGAGGTTTTCGGATACACGAAGGTTTGAATGTCCTACCATAGTTTGTAAAAAGCGGGTAAGAAAAGGTTCGAATGCCCGACTATACACCATAAAAAGCGGGAGCGGAGGTGTTCCGCTGTAAGACGGTGTGAATGTCCGACCATAGTTGGTAAAAAGCGGGTAAGAAAAGGTTAAAATACCCGACTGTACACAATCAATAGCGGGAGCGGAGTTGTTCGGCTACAAGAAGGTGTGAAAGTCCAACCATGGTTTGTAAAAAGCAGTTAAGAAAAGGCTCGAATATCCAACCAAACATAATCAAAAGCGGGAGCAGAGCTGTTCGACTGCAAGTAGGTGTGAATGTCCAGCCACAATTACTCACAAACGGGGGAAGAAAAGGTAGTATTGCCAGACCATACATGATCAAAACAGGGAGCGGAGGTTCAGCTGCAAGGTGTTAATGTCTGACTATAGTTTGTAAAAAGCGGGTAAGACAAGGTGCGAATGCCCAACAATGTATGATCAAAAGAGAGAGCGGAGGTGTTCGGCTGCAAGGTCTGAATGTCCAACCATAATTTGTAAAAACCGGGTAAGAAAAGGCTCGAAAGCCCGACTATACATCATCAAAAGCGGGAGCGGAGGTGTCCGGCTGTGAGTAGGTGTGAATGTCCGACCATAATTGCTGAAAAATGTGTTAGAAAAGGTAAGAATACTGGACCATACATCATCAAAAGCGGGAGAGGTGGTGTTCGGCTGCAAGAAGGTGTGAAAGTCCGACAATGGTTTGTAAAAAGCGGGTAAAAAAAGGTTCAAATGCCCGATCATATTTATTGCTATAAAATGAATTGCTTTGCTCAAACCAAGTTAAAACTGCTTTGTCCTTCCATATTCATCAATGTCTAGATCGACTTCAACAAAGAAAAACATTGGACTTTGCAGTAGAAGAAGTTGAAATCCATCTACACATTGATAAATATGAAGGACAAAGCAGTTCCCACTTGCCCATAAGAAAATAAGCTTATTCTCGGATTCCTGATCCTTCAGTGTTGCTCTTTCTTCTACTGCAAAATACAATGTTGTTCTTTGTTGAAGTCGATCTAGACATTGATAAATATGAAGGAAAAAGCAGTTTTAACTTGGTTTGAGTGAATGAATTCATTTTATACATAAAATCCGAAATCGTGCAGAACTCATGAAAATAAGCTTATTCTCGGATTCCTAAAACTTTTGATTGGCTCTTTCTTTTACTGCAAAGTACAACGTTGTTTTTTTTGTTTAAATATATCGAGACATTGATAAATATGAAGGTAAAAGCCGTTTTAACATAGTTTGAGTGAAGGATTTGATTTTATAGATAAAATCCCAAATCATGCAGAACTCCTCAAAAGGGAGGTATGGCTTAATCACAATTGTGGTTCTTTCTCATTCGGGGTAGTATGAGGAAGTTTATGCTTGAAATATATGTAGAAATGGGTACATATGAAGGACAAAGCAGTGTTAACTTAGTTTGAGTGAAGGAATTCATTTTATACATAAAATCCCAAATCATGCAGAACGTATGAAAAGAAGCTTATTCTCGGATTCCTGATCCTTCAGTTTTGCTCTTTCTTCTACTGCAAAATACAATGTTGTTCTTTGTTGAAGTCGATCTAGACATTGATAAATATGAAGGAAAAAGCAGTTTTAACTTGGTTTGAGTGAATGAATTCATTTTATACATAAAATCCGAAATCGTGCAGAACTCATGAAAATAAGCTTATTGTCGGATTCCTAAAACTTTTGATTTGCTCTTTCTTTTATTGCAAAGTACAACGTTGTTTTTTTTTTGTTTAAATCTATCGAGACATTGATATATATGAAGGTAAAAGCCGTTTTAACATAGTTTGAGTGAAGGAATTGATTTTATAGATAAAATCCCAAATCATGCAGAACTCCTCAAAAGGGGCGTATGGCTTAATCACAAGTGTGGTTCTTTCTCATTCGGGGTAGTATGAGGAAGTTTATGCTTGAAATATATGTAGAAATGGGTACATATGAAGGACAAAGCAGTGTTAACTTAGTTTGAGTGAAGGAATTCATTTTATACATAAAATCCCAAATCATGCAGAACGTATGAAAAGAAGCTTATTCTCGGATTCCTGATCCTTCAGTTTTGCTCTTTCTTCTACTGCAAAATACAATGTTGTTCTTTGTTGAAGTCGATCTAGACATTGATAAATATGAAGGAAAAAGCAGTTTTCACTTGGTTTGAGTGAATGAATTCATTTTATACATAAAATCCGAAATCGTGCAGAACTCATGAAAATAAGCTTATTGTCGGATTCCTAAAACTTTTGATTTGCTCTTTCTTTTATTGCAAAGTACAACGTTGTTTTTTTGTTTAAATCTATCGAGACATTGATATATATGAAGGTAAAAGCCGTTTTAACATAGTTTGAGTGAAGGAATTAATTTTATAGATAAAATCCCAAATCATGCAGAACTCCTCAAAAGGGAGGTATGGCTTAATCACAAGTGTGGCTCTTTCTCATTCAGGGTAATATGAGGAAGTTTATGCTTGAAATATATGTAGAAATGGGTACATATGAAGGACAAAGCAGTGTTAACTTAGTTTGCGTGAAGAAATTCATTTTATACATAAAATCCGAAATCGTGCAGAACTCATGAAAATAAGCTTATTTCGGATTCCTAAAACTTTTGATTTGCACTTTCTTTTACTGCAAAGTACAACGTTGTTTTTTGTTGAAATCTATCTAGACATTGATTACATTCACACCTACTTGCAGTCGAACACCTTCTCATCCACTTATGATCATGTGCGGTTGGGCTTTCGCACCTTTTCTTACCCATTTTTCAGTAATTATGGGTGGACATTCAGACCTTCTTGCAGCCGAAAACCTCCGCTCCTCTTTTGATCATACATTGTCGGGCATTCACACCTTGTCTTACCCGCTTTTTACAAACTTTAGTTGGACATTCAAACCTTCTTGCAGCTGAACCACCTCCGCTCCCTGTTTTGATCATATATGGTCTGGCAATAGTACCTTTTCTTACCCGTTTGTGAGTAATTATGGCTGGACATTCACACCTTCTTGCAGCCGAACACAACCTCTCCCGCTTTTGATGATATATGGTCCGGCCTTCTTACCTTTTCTAACACATTTTTCAGCAATTATGGTTGGACATTCACACCTACTCACAGACGAACACCTCCGCTCCCACATTTGATAGTGTATAGTCGGGCATTCTCACCCTTTCTCATCAGCTTTTTGCAAATTATGATCTGATATTCACACCTACTTGAAGTCGAACAGCTCTGCTCCCGCTTTTGATTATGTTTGGTTGGATATTCGAACATTTTCTTAATGCTTTTTACAAACTTTGGTCGGACGTTCACACCGTCTTGCAGCCGAACACCTCCGCTTCCGCTTTTGATGGTGTATAGTCGGGCATTCGAGCCTTTTCTTACCCACCTATTACTTACTATGGTTGGACATTCAAACCTTCTTGTAGCCGAACACATCCGCTCCTGCTTTTGATGATGTATGATTTGGCATTTGCACCTTTTCTTACCCATTTTTCAGTAATTATTGGTCGGACATTCAGACCTTCTTGCACCTGAACACCTCTGCTCCCGCTTTTGATGGTGTATAGTCGGGCTTTCGAGCCGTTTCTTCCCCGATTTTTACAAATTATGGTTGGACATTCAGACCTTGCAGCCGAAAACCTCCGCTCCCTCTTTTGATCATACATTGTCGGGCATTCGCCCCTTGTCTTACACGGTTTTTACAAACTTTAGTCAGACATTCACACCTTGCAGCTGAACCACCTCCATTCCCTGTTTTGATCATGTGTGGTCTGGAAATACTACCTTTTCTTCCCCCGTTTGTGAGTAATTATGGCTGGACATTCACACCTACTTGCAGCCGAAAAACCACCTCTCCCGCTTTTGATGATGTATTGTCCGGTATTCTAGTCTTTTCTATCACATTTTTCAGCAATTATGATCTGACATTCACACCTACTTGCAGTCGAACAGCTCTGCTCCCGCTTTTGATTATGTTCGGTTGGATATTCAAACCTTTTCTTAACTGCTTTTTACAAACTTTGGTCGGACGTTCACACCTTCTTGCAGCCGAACACCCCCGCTTCCGCTTTTGATGGTATATATTCGGGTATTCGAACCTTCTCTTACCCGCTTTTTACAAACCATGGTTGGACTTTCATACCTTCTTGTAGCTGAACAACTCCACTCCTGCTTTTGATGATTTATGGTTGGACATTTGCATCTTTTCCTACCCATTTTTCAGTAATTATAGGTGGATATTCACATCTTCTTGCAGCTGAACACCTCCTCTCCCGCTAATGATCATGTAAGGTTTGATATTCGAAAATTTTCTTTCATGTTTTAAAGCAATTATTAATGGACATTCACACCTACTTGCAGCCGAACATCACCTCTCCCGCTTTTGATGATGTATGGACCGGCATTCTTACCTTTTCTAACACATTTTTCAGCAATTATGGTTGGAGAATCACACCTACTCACAGCCGAACAACTCCGCTACCGCATTTGATGGTGTATAGTCGGGATTTCTCACCCTTTCTCATCAGCTTTTTGCAAATTATTCTCTGACATTCACACCTACTTGCAGTCGAACAGCTCTGCTCCCGCTTTTGATTATGTTTGGTTAGATATTCGAACATTTTCTTAACTGCTTTTTTACAAACTTTGGTCGGACGTTCACACCTTCTTGCAGCCGAACACCTACACTTCCGGTTTTGATAGTGTATATTAGGGCATACGAACCTTTTCTTACCCGCTTTTTAAAAACCATGGTCGGACTTTCACACCTTCTCTTAGCTGAACAACTCCGCTCCCTCTTTTGATTGTGTACAGTCGGGTATTTTAACCTTTTCTTACCTGCTTTTTACCAACTATGATCGGACATTCACACCGTCTTACAGCGGAACACCTCCGCTCCCTCTTTTGATGGTGTATGTTTGGGCATTCGAACCTTTTCTTACCCGCTTTTTACAAACCAGGGTCGGACTTTCACACCTTTTAGTAGCCGAACAACTCCGCTCCCGCTATTGATTGTGTACAGTCGGGTATTTTAACCTTTTCTTACCCGCTTTTTAACAACTATGGTCGGACATTCACACCGTCTTACAGCGGAACACCTCCTCTCCCGCTTATGATCATGTACGGTTTGATATTCGAAAATTTACTTTCTTGTTTTAAAGCAATTATTGATGGACATTCAAATCTTCTTTTTGATGGTGTATAGTCGGGCTTTCGAGCCTTTTCTTCCCGGTTTTTACAAACCATGGTCGGACTTTCACACCTTCTTGTAGCCGAACAACTCCGCTCCTGCTATTGATTGTGTACAGTGGGGTATTTTAACCTTTTCTTACCCGCTTTTTACCAACTATGGTCGGACATTCACACCGTCTTACAGCGGAACACCTCTGCTCCCGCTTTTGATGGTGTATAGTCGGGCATTCGAACCTTTTCTTACCCGCTTTTTACAAACTATGGTGGGACATTCAAACCTTCTTGTATCCGAAAACCTCCGCTCTCTCTTTTGATCATACATTGTCGGACATTCGCACCTTTTCTTACCCGCTTTTTACAAACCATGGTCGGACTTTCACACCTTCTTGTAGCCGAACACATCCGCTCCCGCTATTGATTGTGTACAGTCGGGTATTTTAACCTTTTCTTACCCGCTTTTTACCAACTATGGTCGGACATTCACACCTTCGTACAGCGGAACACCTCCGCTCCCTCTTTTGATGGTGTATGTTCGGGTATTCAAACCTTTTCTTACCCGCTTTTTCCAAACTATGGTCGGCTATTCACAGCTTCCTCTCCACCATACTTGTATGGTTGGATATTCACACCCACTTGCATCCGAAGACCTCTGCCCCAAATTTTTTTGATATTTAGTCGGACATTCGCACCTTACCCGCTTTTGGCAAACTATGGCCTTCTTGCAGCCAAACACCTCTGATCTCGCATTTGATGATGTAAGGTTTGGCATTCAGACCTTGCTTCACCTGCTTTTCACCAAATATAGTCGGACATTCACACCTTCTTGCAGCCGAACACTTCCGCTCCACCTTTTAGTGTTCTATCACACCTTTTTTTCACCGCATTTTATACATTATGGTTGGAAATTTTCAACCACTCTCATCCGAAGACCTCTCCTCCCGCTTTCTTTAATATATTTGAACTTTAGTCGGACATTCAAACCTTCTTGCAGCTGAACCACCTCCGCTCCCTGTTTTGATCATATTATGGTCTGGCAATACTACCTTTTCTTACCCGTTTGTGAGTAATTATGGCTGGACATTCACACCTACTTGCCGCCGAACACAACCCCTCTCGCTTTTGATGATGTATGGACCGGCATTTTTACCTTTTCTAACACATTTTTCAGCAATTATGGTCGGAGATTCACACCTACTCACAGCCGAACAACTCCGCTCCCGCATTTGATGATGTATAGTCGGGCATTCTCACCCTTTCTCATCAGCTTTTTGCAAATTATGATCTGACATTCACACCTACTTGCAGTCGAACAGCTCTGCTCCCGCTTTTGATTATGTTTGGTTGGATATTCGAACCTTTTCTTAACTTCTTTTTACATATTTTGGTTGGACGTTCACACCTTCTTGTAGCCGAACACTTCCACTCCTGCTTTTGATGATGTATGGTTGGGCATTCACACCTTTTTTTTGCCCATTTTTTAGGAATTATGGGTGGACATTCACACCTTGCAGCTGAACACCTCCTATCCCACTTATGATCATGTGCGGTTTGATTTTCGAAAAGTTTCTTTCATGTTTTCTAGCAATTATTGATGGACATGTAGACCTTCTTGCAGCTGAACACCTCCGCTCCTGCTTTTGATCATACATTGTCAGGCATTCGCACCTTGTCTTACCCACTTTTTACAAACTTTAGTCGAACAGTCACACCTACTTGCAGCCGAACACAACCTCTCTCGCTTTTGATGATGTATGGACCGGCATTCTTACCTTTTCTAACACATTTTTCAGCAATTATGGTCGGAGATTCACACCTACTCACAGCCGAACAACTCCGCTCCCGCATTTGAAGGTGTATAGTCGGGCATTCTCACCCTTTCTCATCAGCTTTTTGCAAATTATGATCTGACATTCACACCTACTTCCAGTCGAACAGCTCTGCTCCCGCTTTTGATTATGTTTGGTTGGATATTCGAACCTTTTCTTAACTTCGTTTTACATATTTTGGTTGGACGTTCACACCTTCTTGTTGCCGAACACTTCCACTCCTGCTTTTGATGATGTATGGTTGGGCATTCACACCTTTTTTTTGCCCATTTTTTAGGAATTATGGGTGGACATTCACACCTTGCAGCTGAACACCTCCTGTCCCACTTATGATCATGTGCGGTTTGATTTTCGAAAAGTTTCTTTCATGTTTTCTAGCAATTATTGATGGACATGTAGACCTTCTTGCAGCTGAACACCTCCGCTCCCGCTTTTGATCATACATTGTCAGGCATTCGCACCTTGTCTTACCCACTTTTTACAAACTTTAGTCGAACAGTCACACCTACTTGCAGCCGAACACAACCTCTCTCGCTTTTGATGATGTATGGACCGGCATTCTTACCTTTTCTAACACATTTTTCAGCAATTATGGTCGGAGATTCACACCTACTCACAGCCGAACAACTCCGCTCCCGCATTTGAAGGTGTATAGTCGGGCATTCTCACCCTTTCTCATCAGCTTTTTGCAAATTATGATCTGACATTCACACCTACTTGCAGTCGAACAGCTCTGCTCCTGCTTTTGATTATGTTTGGTTGGATATTCGAACCTTTTCTTAACTGCTTTTTACAAACTTTGGTTGGACGTTCACACCTTCTTGTAGCCGAACACATGCACTCCTGCTTTTGATGATGTATGGTTGGGCATTCGCACCTTTTTTTTACCCATTTTTCAGGTATTATG
Organism: Leuresthes tenuis; assembly: GCF_036924035.1. NCBI lineage: Eukaryota > Metazoa > Chordata > Actinopteri > Atheriniformes > Atherinopsidae > Leuresthes > Leuresthes tenuis. The sequence goes on along the minus strand of NW_027325401.1, from coordinate 423,769 downwards.
GGTGGACATTCACACCTTCTTGCAGCTGAACACCTCCTCTCCCACTTATGATCATGTGTGGTTTGATTTTCGAAAATTTTCTTTCATGTTTTCTAGCAATTATTGATGGACATTTAGACCTTCTTGCAGCTGAACACCACCTCTCCCGATTTCGATGATGTATGGACCGGCATTTTTACCTTTTCTAACACATTTTTCAGCAATTATGGTTGGAGATTCACACCTACTCACAGCCGAACAACTCCGCTCCCGCATTTGATGGTGTATAGTCGGGCATTCTCACCCTTTCTCATCAGCTTTTTGCAAATTATGATCTGACATTCACACCTACTTCCAGTCGAACAGCTCTGCTCCCGCTTTTGATTATGTTTGGTTAGATATTCGAACCTTTTCTTAACTGCTTTTTACAAACTTTGGTCGGACGTTCACAATATCTTGCAGCCGAACACCTCCGCTTCCGCTTTTGATGGTGTATATTTGGGCATACGAACCTTTTCTTACCCGCTTTTTACAAACCAAGGTCGGACTTTCACACCTTCTCTTAGCTGAACAACTCCGCTCCCTCTTTTGATTGTGTACAGTCGGGTAATTTAACCTTTTCTTACCCGCTTTTTACCATCTATGGTCGGACATTCACACCGTCTTACAGCGGAACACCTCCGCTCCCTCTTTTGATGATGTATGGTTAGGCATTCGCACCTTTTCTTACCCATTTTTCAGTAATTATGGGTAGACATTCACACCTTCTTGCAGCTGAACACCTCCTCTCCCGCTTATGATCATGTGCAGTTTGATATTCGAACATTTTCTTTCATGTTTTCTAGCAATTATTGATGGACATTCAGACCACCGTCCTGCAGCTGAACACCTCCGCTCCCACTTTTGATGGTGTATAGTCGGGCTTTCGAGCCTTTTCTTCCCCGGTTTTTACAAATTATGGTTGGACATTCAGACCTTCTTGCAGCCGAAAACCTCCACTCCCTCTTTTGATCATACATTGTCGGGCATTCGCACCTTTTCTTACCCGCTTTTTACAAACCATGGTCGGACTTTCACACCTTTTAGTAGCCGAACAACTCCGCTCCCGCTATTGATTGTGTACAGTCGGGTATTTTAACCTTTTCTTACCCGCTTTTTACCAACTATGGTTGGACATTCACACCTTCTTACAGCAGAACACCTCCGCTCCCTGTTTTGATTATGTATGGTTTGACATTCGCACCTTCTCTCACCCGCCTTTTACTATGGTCGGCCATTCACAGCTTCCTCTCCACCATACTTGTATGGTGGGATATTCACACCCACCTGCATCCGAAGACCTCCGCCCCCACTTTTGTTGATATTTAGTCGGTCAATCGCACCTTACCCGCTTTTGGCAAACTATGGCCTTCTTGCAGCCAAACACCTCTGATCTCGCTTTTGATGATGTAAGGTTGGGCATTCAGACCTTGCTTCACCTGCTTTTCACCAAATATAGTCGGACATTCACACCCACTTGCATCCGAAGACCTCCGCCCCAAATTTTGTTGATATTTAGTCGGACATTCGCACCTTACCCGCTTTTGGCAAACTATGGCCTTCTTGCAGCCAAACACCTCTGATCTCGCTTTTGATGATGTAAGGTTGGGCATTCAGACCTTGCTTCACCTGCTTTTCACCAAATATAGTCGGACATTCACACCTTCTTGCAGCCGAACACTTCCGCTCCACCTTTTAGTGTTCTATCACACCTTTTTTTCACCGCATTTTATACATTATGGTTGGAAATTTTCAACCACTCTCATCCGAAGACCTCTCCTCCCGCTTTTGTTAATATATTTGAACTTTAGTCGGGCATTCAAACCTTCTTCCAGCTGAACCACCTCCGCTCCCTGTTTTGATCATATATGGTCTGGCAATACTACCTTTTCTTACCCGTTTGTGAGTAATTATGGCTGGACATTCACACCTACTTGCAGCCGAACACAACCTCTCTCGCTTTTGATGATGTATGGACCGGCATTCTTACCTTTTCTAACACATTTTTCAGCAATTATGGTCGGAGATTCACACCTACTCACAGCCGAACAACTCCGCTCCCGCATTTGATGGTGTATAGTCGGGCATTCTCACCCTTTCTCATCAGCTTTTTGCAAATTATGATCTGACATTCACACCTACTTGCAGTCGAACAGCTCTGCTCCCGCTTTTGATTATGTATGGTTGGATATTCGAACCTTTTCTTAACTGCTTTTTACAAACTTTGGTTGGACGTTCACACCTTCTTGTAGCCGAACACATGCACTCCTGCTTTTGATGATGTATGGGTGGACATTCACACCTTCTTGCAGCTGAACACCACCTCTCCCGATTTTGATTATGTATGGACCGGCATTTTTACCTTTTCTAACACATTTTTCAGCAATTATGGTTGGAGATTCACACCTACTCACAGCCGAACAACTCCGCTTCCGCTTTTGATGGTGTATATTCGGGCATACGAACCTTTTCTTACCCGCTTTTTACAAACCAAGGTCAGACTTTCACACCTTCTCTTAGCTGAACAACTCCGCTCCCTCTTTTGATTGTGTACAGTCGGGTAATTTAACCTTTTCTTACCCGCTTTTTACCATCTATGGTCGGACATTCACACCGTCTTACAGCGGAACACCTCCGCTCCCTCTTTTGATGATGTATGGTTAGGCATTCGCACCTTTTCTTACCCATTTTTCAGTAATTATGGGTAGACATTCACACCTTCTTGCAGCTGAACACCTCCTCTCCCGCTTATGATCATGTGCAGTTTGATATTCGAAAATTTTCTTTCATGTTTTCTAGCAATTATTGATGGACATTCAGACCGTCTTGCAGCTGAACACCTCCGCTCCCGCTTTTGATGGTGTATAGTCGGGCTTTCGAGCCTTTTCTTCCCCGGTTTTTACAAATTATGGTTGGACATTCAGACCTTCTTGCAGCCGAAAACCTCCACTCCCTCTTTTGATCATACATTGTCGGGCATTTGCACCTTTTCTTACCAGCTTTTTACAAACCATGGTCGGACTTTCACACCTTTTAGTAGCCGAACAACTCCGCTCCCGCTATTGATTGTGTACAGTCGGGTATTTTAACCTTTTCTTACCCGCTTTTTACCAACTATGGTTGGACATTCACACCTTCTTACAGCAGAACACCTCCGCTCCCTGTTTTGATTATGTATGGTTTGACATTCGCACCTTCTCTCACCCGCCTTTTACTATGGTCGGCCATTCACAGCTTCCTCTCCACCATACTTGTATGGTGGGATATTCACACCCACCTGCATCCGAAGACCTCCGCCCCCACTTTTGTTGATATTTAGTCGGTCATTCGCACCTTACCCGCTTTTGGCAAACTATGGCCTTCTTGCAGCCAAACACCTCTGATCTCGCTTTTGATGATGTAAGGTTGGGCTTTCAGACCTTGCTTCACCTGCTTTTCACCAAATATAGTCGGACATTCACACCCACTTGCATCCGAAGACCTCCGCCCAAAATTTTGTTGATATTTAGTCGGACATTCGCACCTTACCCGCTTTTGGCAAACTATGGCCTTCTTGCAGCCAAACACCTCTGATCTCGCTTTTGATGATGTAAGGTTGGGCATTCAGACCTTGCTTCACCTGCTTTTCACCAAATATAGTCGGACATTCACACCTTCTTGCAGCCGAACACTTCCGCTCCACCTTTTAGTGTTCTATCACACCTTTTTTTCACCGCATTTTATACATTATGGTTGGAAATTTTCAACCACTCTCATCCGAAGACCTCTCCTCCCGCTTTTGTTAATATATTTGAACTTTAGTCGGACATTCAAACCTTCTTGCAGCTGAACCACCTCCGCTCCCTGTTTTGATCATATATGGTCTGGCAATACTACCTTTTCTTACCCGTTTGTGAGTAATTATGGCTGGACATTCACACCTACTTGCAGCCGAACACAACCTCTCTCGCTTTTGATGATGTATGGACCGGCATTCTTACCTTTTCTAACACATTTTTCAGCAATTATGGTCGGAGATTCACACCTACTCACAGCCGAACAACTCCGCTCCCGCATTTGATGGTGTATAGTCGGGCATTCTCACCCTTTCTCATCAGCTTTTTGCAAATTATGATCTGACATTCACACCTACTTGCAGTCGAACAGCTCTGCTCCCGCTTTTGATTATGTATGGTTGGATATTCGAACCTTTTCTTAACTGCTTTTTACAAACTTTGGTTGGACGTTCACACCTTCTTGTAGCCGAACACCTCCGCTCCCTCTTTTGATGATGTATGGTTAGGCATTCGCACCTTTTCTTACCCATTTTTCAGTAATTATGGGTAGACATTCACACCTTCTTGCAGCTGAACACCTCCTCTCCCGCTTATGATCATGTGCAGTTTGATATTCGAACATTTTCTTTCATGTTTTCTAGCAATTATTGATGGACATTCAGACCACCGTCCTGCAGCTGAACACCTCCGCTCCCACTTTTGATGGTGTATAGTCGGGCTTTCGAGCCTTTTCTTCCCCGGTTTTTACAAATTATGGTTGGACATTCAGACCTTCTTGCAGCCGAAAACCTCCACTCCCTCTTTTGATCATACATTGTCGGGCATTCGCACCTTTTCTTACCCGCTTTTTACAAACCATGGTCGGACTTTCACACCTTTTAGTAGCCGAACAACTCCGCTCCCGCTATTGATTGTGTACAGTCGGGTATTTTAACCTTTTCTTACCCGCTTTTTACCAACTATGGTTGGACATTCACACCTTCTTACACCAGAACACCTCCGCTCCCTGTTTTGATTATGTATGGTTTGACATTCGCACCTTCTCTCACCCGCCTTTTACTATGGTCGGCCATTCACAGCTTCCTCTCCACCATACTTGTATGGTGGGATATTCACACCCACCTGCATCCGAAGACCTCCGCCCCCACTTTTGTTGATATTTAGTCGGTCATTCGCACCTTACCCGCTTTTGGCAAACTATGGCCTTCTTGCAGCCAAACACCTCTGATCTCGCTTTTGATGATGTAAGGTTGGGCATTCAGACCTTGCTTCACCTGCTTTTCACCAAATATAGTCGGACATTCACACCCACTTGCATCCGAAGACCTCCGCCCAAAATTTTGTTGATATTTAGTCGGACATTCGCACCTTACCCGCTTTTGGCAAACTATGGCCTTCTTGCAGCCAAACACCTCTGATCTCGCTTTTGATGATGTAAGGTTGGGCATTCAGACCTTGCTTCACCTGCTTTTCACCAAATATAGTCGGACATTCACACCTTCTTGCAGCCGAACACTTCCGCTCCACCTTTTAGTGTTCTATCACACCTTTTTTTCACCGCATTTTATACATTATGGTTGGAAATTTTCAACCACTCTCATCCGAAGACCTCTCCTCCCGCTTTTGTTAATATATTTGAACTTTAGTCGGGCATTCAAACCTTCTTGCAGCTGAACCACCTCCGCTCCCTGTTTTGATCATATATGGTCTGGCAATACTACCTTTTCTTACCCGTTTGTGAGTAATTATGGCTGGACATTCACACCTACTTGCAGCCGAACACAACCTCTCTCGCTTTTGATGATGTATGGACCGGCATTCTTACCTTTTCTAACACATTTTTCAGCAATTATGGTCGGAGATTCACACCTACTCACAGCCGAACAACTCCGCTCCCGCATTTGATGGTGTATAGTCGGGCATTCTCACCCTTTCTCATCAGCTTTTTGCAAATTATGATCTGACATTCACACCTACTTGCAGTCGAACAGCTCTGCTCCCGCTTTTGATTATGTATGGTTGGATATTCGAACCTTTTCTTAACTGCTTTTTACAAACTTTGGTTGGACGTTCACACCTTCTTGTAGCCGAACACATGCACTCCTGCTTTTGATGATGTATGGTTGGGCATTCGCACCTTTTTTTTTACCCATTTTTCAGGTATTATGGGTGGACATTCACACCTTCTTGCAGCTGAACACCTCCTCTCCCACTTATGATCATGTGTGGTTTGATTTTCGAAAATTTTCTTTCATGTTTTCTAGCAATTATTGATGGACATTTAGACCTTCTTGCAGCTGAACACCACCTCTCCCGATTTTGATTATGTATGGACCGGCATTTTTACCTTTTCTAACACATTTTTCAGCAATTATGGTTGGAGATTCACACCTACTCACAGCCGAACAACTCCGCTACCGCATTTAATGGTGTATAGTCGGGCATTCTCACCCTTTCTCATCAGCTTTTTGCAAATTATGATCTGACATTCACACCTACTTGCAGTCGAACAGCTCTGCTCCCGCTTTTGATTATGTATGGTTGGATATTCGAACCTTTTCTTAACTGCTTTTTACAAACTTTGGTTGGACGTTCACACCTTCTTGTAGCCGAACACATGCACTCCTGCTTTTGATGATGTATGGTTGGGCATTTGCACCTTTTTTTTTACCCATTTTTCAGGTATTATGGGTGGACATTCACACCTTCTTGCAGCTGAACACCTCCTCTCCCACTTATGATCATGTGTGGTTTGATTTTCGAAAATTTTCTTTCATGTTTTCTAGCAATTATTGATGGACAGTTAGACCTTCTTGCAGCTGAACACCACCTCTCCCGATTTTGATTATGTATGGACCGGCATTTTTACCTTTTCTAACACATTTTTCAGCAATTATGGTTGGAGATTCACACCTACTCACAGCCGAACAACTCCGCTACCGCATTTGATGGTGTATAGTCGGGCATTCTCACCCTTTCTCATCAGCTTTTTGCAAATTATGATCTGACATTCACACCTACTTCCAGTCAAACAGCTCTGCTCCCGCTTTTGATTATGTTTGGTTAGATATTCGAACCTTTTCTTAACTGCTTTTTACAAACTTTGGTCGGACGTTCACAATATCTTGCAGCCGAACACCTCCGCTTCCGCTTTTGATGGTGTATATTCGGGCATACGAACCTTTTCTTACCCGCTTTTTACAAACCAAGGTCGGACTTTCACACCTTCTCTTAGCTGAACAACTCCGCTCCCTCTTTTGATTATGTATGGTTGGATATTCGAACCTTTTCTTAACTGCTTTTTACAAACTTTGGTTGGACGTTCACACCTTCTTGTAGCCGAACACATGCACTCCTGCTTTTGATGATGTATGGTTGGGCATTCGCACCTTTTTTTTACCCATTTTTCAGGTATTATGGGTGGACATTCACACCTTCTTGCAGCTGAACACCTCCTCTCCCACTTATGATCATGTGTGGTTTGATTTTCGAAAATTTTCTTTCATGTTTTCTAGCAATTATTGATGGACATTTAGACCTTCTTGCAGCTGAACAGGCTTTGTGCACATGTCTCATGAAAATAAAATGGGTGTATGATTGCTGACGGCAGAGCAATACTGCCAAACTTATGAGTTCTTGTGGCAAACTTGATTCAGTGTCTTGACGTGTATACGCTGTTTCGCTGACTTGTCACAAGAAACAAAGTGTGTTTGATAAGATCCGACCATTTTATTACGGGAGGATCAGTATGTATGGATTCTGATGTGACTGATAAACCCATTCGTATCTTAAGCATAATCTAATACGTGAGACAACGCCCTGGCACACAATCAAAAAAAAAATAGAGAGAGAGCGGTTTTGTGTCCCCACAGTCCATAATGTAGAAAAGAGAGAAAAAAGCCTTTCTGATTTGGTGTGTGTGCTCACAGTGCAGAGTGTAGAGAAAAGAGAGAAAAGAAAGCCATTTTGGTGTCACGGGTGTTGTGACTTACACACACACATTTCTGAATTGAGAAAGGAAATTATTTTAGAGAAAGCACTAGAGTTTAGATCCCACATTTGTTGATAGGCATTCATTTAATTTTTCTTTTAATCAGTTTTAAAGTGAATACTAACTGAGAAATGAAAAAGGTGAAGAGTTTAGAAGCTTGGTTCAAGAGCAAAACTTGGTTTATGATCAGCTGAGTCTCTAAACAGAACAGCAAAGGGCTTCATCGAACATTTAAAAAAGATTCAGATTGTTAGAATATCCAGAATTTATAGGAATGGTGGTGATTACTCTTATTTTCTAGAATGGAAATAACTGCACCATGTCTGTTTTATGAATTTAAGGGGCTAAAAAGTTTTGTTCTCGTTTTTCTATGATTAACCGAATGTATGTGAGAGTCCAAACAGACAGAAGGGTTACGGCCGAGCGCTGGACCTTCCAAAAAAGATGAGACAGGCTGGACCTGTGCCATACTAGTTAAGACCGGCCTGTGGATAACAGGTTCTTTAAACTCTCACACACACAAACTCACACACGTTCGCACACATACACCCATACACACACACATTCTTGAACTTGCTGCAAGATTAAACATTTGCATTAACTGACTCCAGAAACTCTGAGTCTCATTGAGAGACTTTTCTCAACAATTGGGTCCTCAAACCAGATCTCAACGTTTTTTCCGCTTTCCAGGGTCGGAGCTGAAACCGTGCACGGGGGAGTCCAGTACTCCTAATGAAAGACCCCCTGCTGAATTGCGGTAATTAGGGGCCAGTGTCCACTGAAAGGGGGAAACAGGGACGAGATCGTACTTTTGAATCAATGGCCAGAAGCCATTGGCAGTGCAGGCATCAACAATAATGGTGTTATTTCACCCATTAACACTTAAGGTACCTCATGCAGTGGCTGTGATATGGTTACTTAACAAAATATCTTTACCAGACATCTCTCCTACATAACAGTTCTTCTTTCACAGCCACACCTTGTTGTCGAGAGATGTGCTACACTTAATCCATCCACACTGCTACCTACCCCACAGATGGAAAGCCTCATGATTGCATGTCAGAAATAACCATCAGTGTTTTACCCAGGCCAGACTTAACTGATATACGTTATGAAAATGCAGAAATAACTATATTTATTCAACAGGTCAAGCAAAAAACCCTGATGGCACAAATGCTACAGGATTTGCAGTAGTAACAGAAACTGAAGTTTTCTTAAAACAACCACTACCAAAAAATTACTCTGTTCAAGCAGTCGAATTGGTAGCTTTAACTGAAGCTTGTAAATTAAATAACAAAAAGGTTGTTAACGTTTACACTGACAGTCAGTATGCCTTCTCAACTGTACATGTGTTAACACAGCATTGGAAAAACAGGTATGTTGACATCCACAGCTAAATGTATAAACTACAAATATTTTAGCATTATTAGATGTTATTCAATTGCCATCTACAATAGACTCGTATGAATGACCGGAAGGAAAACCATACTGCCAAAGAATTTGTTTAAATATGCTGCAGTATTGAGCCACGGACCATGTCATGTCTCAACAGGAGGGATGGAAGCAATAATGAACAAGGTTTTTACAGCATATGGTTTTACTAATTATTGAATTTTTTTTTTTAGAATAAATAAATGAATAAAGTTTTGTCTAGCAGGTCAAATATGTGCAAAATACATTCCACAGGGCAATCTAAGACCAAAACGAAGATAATTCCCTAAGCCAGTGTATCTTTTTCAACATATTTGTTTGGATTTCATTATTTCATTATTGTGTAGATTTCATTGAACTAAATTAATGTTAAGGGAAACGATTCTGCTCAGTGACAACAGAGGTTTTTACCAAATGGTCTGAAATATTTCCATGTGCACAAGCAGATGCACTCTCAGTAGCAAAATCACGCGTAAAATAACTCATTTCTAGATTTGAAATTCCTGAAAAGATCTTCAGTGATAATTTGACACACTTTGTAAACTATGTCATCTCACTGATGGCAAAGAACTTAAAATAGATCTTAGAAACCACTGTGATATAGAAGGTTTCGCTAACACATTGGAATTGTTTTACTATTTACATATGCATGTGCAGTGAAGAATTGCTTGCTGCTGATAAATGCAAAGAAGAACAGCTTACACATAGATGCTCACATATAGGCTGCTGAATGCAATGAAGACCTGCTTATCCAGTAAAGTTCAATGTCAATGTGTAATATTCAATTAGGATTTGCAAAACAGTGAAGTTAAACAATGAATGGGTCCATAGTCGGTATGAGAAGACTACAGGAATATTTACCTGGGTGTACGTTCAAACAGAGATGAGAAAATTGCGATAAATTATTGTTTGTTTGTTTGTTAGTATGTATATGAATGTTATGTGTATAAACTGTGTTGAGTTGTAGTTACTCAGTAGTGTCTCAGTGAAACAACCGACGGGGGAAGCCTTGCGGTGACAACAAAAGCAGTGTTTTACTGATCAGTCAAGTTGCTCCAGTGTACTCCATACAAACTGGTTGGCTACTGAAGGGATAGAAAATGGGGAATACTTGTTTTAAAGCAAACAAGGAATTAGATGGGAAAAATACATGTTTTAACGGGACCCAGACAATATTATATAGATGTCGCCACTGAAGTAAAGAACATTTACGTGGGATGGTGTGAGGGTCCTCGTTTGGCTGACGTTCGCCGATATGCTCGCCATGCTCAGAACCAAGTTGAGACGCGTAAGACAACCAAAAGGGACAAGTGTGAAAAGGAGCTGCATTTGGCAACCATGACCATGTATTACGCAGTTGGTGTAAACAGAGGACGAGGCCGAAGTCGAAGACGTGGACGTGTGGGAGAGGAGGTCGAAATGGGCCACGCCAGAGCTATGATCCGAATATTTGTTTTTACTGTGGCCAGACTGGACACTGGAAGAAGGACTGTCCACAGCTAAAAAGTGATGAAATTGGGCAAAAGGCTGACTGAGGGTGGGAGGCAGGTTCTGGACGTCACGCGGCAGCAGAGCCTTCACTAATGGGTGATAGCACAAACACACTCACACATTTTTCCTGCTCTGTGTAGTGAAGCAACGCTTGCCGACTGTGATTCACGTAGTAAAGTTTTGCATGCTATTTCCGTCCTAGAGCAAAGATATTTCTTTCAGAATATAGGAACTTATGTTCATCAGTAGTGACGTCAGGGGAGTTTGATTGTCCTCCAAAGTTAAGTGGAAACCACGTTTACTGTATGTCTGCATCAGGCCAGGTTGTGAAGGAGAAAATGACAATGCCCATTGCGTGTTGTCACTCCCGATGAGCTCTCCTTCAAACACTCATTTTTGTTATCAGAGTTGTGTCCCATTCACCTGATGGGCTGTGATCTCATGTGTAAATTAGGCATTATTTTAACTTCTACACCAGAGGGTGTTAAGGTTATGTTACAGCCTGACAAAGTTTTCACAGCAGTGCAGTTTGATTCAACGGCACTTACATATGCTTATGAGTGGAAACTTCCCAGCTCTCCTTTTTCACAACAACTAGTGGAAGAAGCAAAAGCGTTAGTTTCACCCCTTTCTGATTTCATGCAACCTACTGATTTGCACTGCACATCACACATTTCTTTGGGGCCTGACAATGACTATGAGAAGAAGTGAAAAAATATGTGCGCCTACTTTATTGGCTGTGTCGCTCACTCCAGAGCACTTCGATTTTTTTAATGTTTGTGGTACTCGCCCTCACATTTCCTTGGCCAAACGTACACACTGGCAGTGACAAGGTGTGGGAGAGTTTGTTGCTAAATGTCAGAAAGAAATGGAGTGGACTGTTTCACCTGCTGATCCAAATTTGATGTTTTCTGAACGATTGTCAGCATACAAAAAAACATTTTGGAGTACAATGCATTGTCAAAGAACTGTGGACTTAATTCCTACCACAGAATCACATTTTGAAGCATGTTTTTTATCTGAAACAGATTTGTCTTCGATACCCATGTTGGCTGAAGTGCCCAATGATCTTTGGGCTAAGAGCAAATATGATGTGGGGTTGATAAAAGGCTGTGAACCAGTAATTGTCACCCCTAAATCAGACTTTTGTCCATGTAAAAAACAATACCCTTTTAAGCCTGAAGCAATTAAAGGGATTAAACCTGTTTTTCAATCTTTTCAGAAAACAGGCGTTATTGTTCCTTTTGAAAATTCACCTGTGCTTACTCCATTGTTTCCTGCTAAAAAGATTAAAGATGCTGGCCAGCCAGATGAATGGCGTTTTGTACAGGACCTCCAAGCGGTGAATGCTGCAGTTCAGCCACATGCTCCTACTGTGCCCAACCCACACACTATTTTGTCTCAAATTACATCAGATGCACAGTTTTTCTCAGTGGTTGACTTGTCGCCAGTGCACCCTGATAGCCCATTTTGGTTTGCTTTTTAGTTTGAAGGGAGATCTTGGACTTTTACCCGGTTATGCCAGGGGTACTGTGAAAGTCCCACTATTTACAATGCTGCCCTCAAAGCTAGTCTGGATTCACTTCAATCAACCACAGGCTCTGCTCTTTTGCAGTATGTGGATGACATCCTTTTATGTAGTCCATCTAAACAACAGTGCGAAAAAGACCAAATGACTCAAATAACTTTCTTGCTTTCAAAATCTTTCCTCTAGTGACGCTGACTTAGAGAGGGATGAAGATAATCATGTTTAATTGTTCATGTTTTGATTGTTTATCATTGGACCCTTTATTACTATGATGCCTGCATTTTAAACTCACGTTGTGTGCAAATGCAGGCTGATGTTTTACAGATAAAGTTATTATTTTCCTTGTTTCTTTTGGGTTGATTAATACAATGGTATTATTATAATCAAAAGGGAGGAATGTAATGGAAAATAATTCTTATATGCATTGTATTGAGTGTTACTGTGTATAACCTGCAAATGACCGAGCTGCAAGGTACCACCCTGCCCTGTTTTCTTAAATTCATCTTTACAATGGTGGGCTTGTTATAATGAGATAGCTGCACTTTAGGGGGGACAGGGTTAGGCTGGTATTTACGAGTGTGTCTGGGTAACCTCAACTGATGGTTGGGGAGGAAAGTTAAAAGAACAATCAATTATACCCAAAAACAGATGACGTGATGAGCGGGCAATATAACTGTGTGTTTTTGCTTCAGTGGTCAGAGCAACTCTGTATTCTGTACTGTGTTGTTCTCTCTTGCAAGATATTATTATTAAAGTCTCTTATCTCCTCACAAGAAAATAACTGACTCCCCAAATGCAAGTGTCAGGACAAATGATCAAACTTCTCCAAGCTTCAGTCTGCAGAGAAGTACAAGACAGGGTTGCTCACTTTCTCCCTCACTTTTTGCTATTTTCATCAAACCTTTAGCAGCTGCTATCAGACAAGATAGAAATATTAAAGACATCCAACCCCAAAATATTGAGCATAAAATAAGTCTTTATGCTGATGATGTATTACTTTTCCTTCAGAACTCACAGACGTCTCTCACTCACACGATCACACATAAATAAATTCTCAGCACTTTCTGACTACTCTATCAATTGGTCTAAGACCACAGTTCTGCCCATTAACTGTAGGGTCCAGAATATACCTGCGATCACTTTACAGTCAGGAAATATTAGATATTTAGGCATAAACATTTCCTCCAGGCTCTCAGAGCTAACAAAGCTAATTTATGTGCAATTATTAAAGACAGTAGAGGACAATCTCTCTCGTTGGAAGTCCTTACCTATATCACTTATGGGGAGAGTTACAACCATTAAAATGATGATACTACCAAAAGTTATCTATTTGTTCTCAATGATCCCCATAAAACCAACCTGCTACTTGGTTTAAGTCACTAGATTCATGCATCTCCAAATTTCTGTGGAAAAACAAACCACCACGTATTAGTTTAAAAACTCTACAGAAGACCAAGGACAGTGGTGGATTAGATTTACCTAATTTTCAGCACTATTCCTTAGCCAATAGGTTACGGTATATATCAAAATGGTTTAAACCTAGCCCAATAGATGAACATGGATAAATATAGAACAAGCATTGTGTGATAATCTGGAAATCTCTGACCTGCCACTTATTAGTCAAAACGTAAAAAATCACAAATGTTTCAAAAGCATTAACATCAGCACCTCTCTGACAGCCTGGTGGGAATTTCTTAAAATAACAAAGTCTTCACTTGTCCCGTGTAAGCTTACACCCATCTGGAACAATCCTGACATCCTGCAAAACAAAAAAATGCTAAACTTTACTCTCTGGAAGATCAAAGGAATCAAACATCTGGAACATATAATCCAAAATGGACATTTTATTTCATTTGATGAGCTCATATCACAACATGAGATAGGCAGCAATAAATTCCTAGAATATCAACAACTTAAGTCTATAATAACAAAGAAATATATCCTCCACCAACCAGACTTACAACTCCCGATTAGGGTAGCAGAATTTCTAAGCATCTGCACCCCAAAACTACTATCAAAAATATATAAATTATTGTCTAAGATAGATGACACAATGTCTCTACCGTCCTCAAAATGGGAGGCAGATTTATCCATCAGTTCTAGTCATAGCTTCTGGCCACAAATATGTTTGAACACCTTCAGAATGACTCAAAATCCTAATTTACAGCTCATACAATACAAAATTCTTCATAGAACACACTATACAGGACAAAGGATGTTCAGGATGGGTCTAACACACTCAAACATCTGCTCACATTGCACAGATAACACACCTGATGATTATGCACACGCTTTGTGGTTTTGTGCGCCTGTCCAGAAGTTCTGGCTTGAAGTCTGTGCGGACCTATCAACATGGCTAAAGTGTAGCATTCCTGCATGCCCCACACTGTGCATACTGGGTGACTTAGACAACATCAACGTGGAATTTAGCTTAGCACACATGATCCTCACAGTGTTATGTATAGCAAAGAAAACTATTCTCATGAACTGGAAAGCGAAGAACAATCTGTGTATTAACCAGTTTAGAAATTTTCTTTTAGATTATATTAGCATGGAAACAATGTCTGCCTCCTCAAAACATCAATTGGCTGAATTTAATTCTCTCTGGTCCCCTCTGATTAGCTTGATCACATAGTGTTGGTGGTGGGTTGCTGTCCCGTCGCTCTGGGCGGTTGGGTGTGTGCTGGGGGGGGCTGTGTGGCTTCGGGCGTCTGGTGGTCTCTCGGGTCGTGGGGACCGGGTTGGTCATTGCTGGGGGGGACTGTGTGTCGGGCTTGGAGGGCAGTTTTGGGGGCTTGCGGGTGGGGCTGTCTTGCGGTGTGGGGCGGGGTCCCTTAGGGGCCTTGGGGTGGTGGCTGCTGGCTCTGTACCGGGTGACCGGGCCGCTCTGGCGTGTGTGGTGGAGCTGGGCCTGGACCTGGTGGCTTGCCGCTGCCTTGCGCCCGGGGCGGGGCCCTGCCTGTGCCTGGGGGGTCTGGGTTGCCCTGGACATGCCACAATATGCGTGGGTTGGTGCAGGTCCTGGTGCCGGCCTTGTTGCTCTGGGAACTCCAAGGTGTCCGCAGGTGGTTATTTTCTTTAGGGTGTTGGGGCGTGCGGTGAGGGGGAGGGGGTATGTGTGGGGGTGTGCTTTTCCCCTGTTGGGGGGGGCCTGGGGGGGCCTGGGTGATGGTGGGTCTCGCTGCTGCGACTGGTGTGACCGGGTGATTTGTTTGTTTGTTTGTTTGATTTTTGTTGTTGTTTGTTTGTTTTTGTAGAGGTCCTCCGGGGTGGGGTTGGGTTGAGTGGGGTGGGGCGGGATGGGTTCCTTCTGGGGGTACAGTAGCTCCCGGAATATGGTGACTGCAGGCCCCGAGCCTGGTGGACATCAGGCCCTCCTGCCCTGTGTTGGGTCCCAGGTAGCGGGGATGCCTATTGCAGCCAGTCTCTGGCTGCCCTCTCCGGGGTGGGAGGGACCAGGAGGATGAATTAATTATTCTGCTAGTTTATATATTGTAAACATAAACAATAAACATTTATAAAACTTCCCTTGGCAAAGCAAATCTGTTTGGCATAAAGGTATTCAGATTACAATTCTGCTGACATAATGCACAATTCCGGATTTTGATATAAAATGAATTCCTTCACTCAAACCAAGTTAAAACTGCTTTTTCCTTCATATTTATCCATGTCTAAATAGCTTTAAACAAAAAAGAACGTTGTACTTTGCAGGATAGGAAAGAACAACACTAAACCTTTAGGAATCTGAGAATAAGCTTATTTTCACGAGTTCTACACAATTTCGGATTTTGATATAAAATGAATTCCTTCACTCAAACCAAGTTAAAACTGCTTTGTCCTTCATATTTATCCATGTCTAAATAGCTTTAAACAAAAACGAACGTAGTACTTTTCAGGATAGGAAACAACAACACTAAATTTTTTCAGGAATCCAAGAATAAGCTTCTTTTCACGAGTTCTACACAATTCCGGATTTTGATATAAAATGAATTCCTTCACTCAAACCAAGTTAAAACTGCTTTGTCCTTCATATTTTTGCATGTCTAAATAGGTTTCAGGCATAATATTCTTCATATTACCCTGTATGTGAAAGAAGCATACTTGTGATGGAGCAATACACTCCTTTTGGGTAACCTAAACTGATGGTTGGGGAGGAAAGTTAGAAGAACAATCAACTATCAACCAAAGACAGATGACGTGATGAGCGGGCAATATAACTGTGTGTTTTTGCTTCAGTGGTCAGAGCAACTCTGTATTCTGTACTGTGTTGTTCTCTCTTTCAAGATATTATTATTAAAGCCTCTTATCTCCTCAGAAGAAAATAACTGACTCTGTGCGTTACTAAATTTCCACCACAATTTTGGCTTCACGAACAGGATCCCTCGACTGGTGTCTCTGGACCGGATCGCAGTGCATGGCCAGCCTGGACTGAAGTAGCTGTTCCAGCCTCATACCTCCAAGGCCTTTTCTGAGAGAGAGGACTGGCAGGTCCTTTTCTTGAATACCAGCGCTGGGATCATTTTTGAAATATGATAGTCTGAGACGATAGGACTGCTTTTTAGTTTTTATTTGAATAAAAGAGTGTTTCCCGGTTGTGTCATTAGTGAGACAGAGATTTCATGGGTAAGTGAAACTTTTGAAGCAGTCCGAAGAAGTGTGAAGTACTCCGAAGAAGTGTGAGTACAGATTAAGGTCCTCATTGGAGACGTCCTTTGAGTGAAGGAATATATTTCCCCATTCCAAGTCTGAGAATGGGAAACAGTAGGTCTCAGACTTTTGACCCTACCGGGGGACCTAAGCATGATGAAATGAAAAAGACATATGGTCCAGAGGTTTTCCACCTGAAGGTTCTTTTAGTATGTTAGAAATAAGAAAATTAGAAGAAAAGTTTTGCAAATATGAGAAAGAGATGAAGCAAAAAAAAGAAAATTAAGTTTATATAAGAAGTAAGAAAGGTATAGAATTTTGGAAAAAATAAAGTGTATTAAGAGAAAGAAAGGAAAATGTTAAACAAATGCCATGACGGAATGATGATAATAATTTAGTATTAGCTGTGCCGGATCCAGACCTGGACTCCTGCCCTGCAACAACAACAGCCAGCCCTGCCACAAGCCTCTGGCTCTCGGGAAGAAGGGACTTCTTCCATCCTCCCTCGGGAAGAAATTCCATCATTCTCACAACATCAGTTACATAGGTCTGATGATGAGGAAAAGGAAGACGTTTGGTTCTCCAGCGTACCTGCCCAAGAACTTTTAACGCAAGTGACAAAAATCCTTTACCCACAATCTGGACTTCAGAGATCTAAACGTGAGAAAAAACAAAACCAGATTCAAACCATGCCTATGGTTAAAGTTGCAGTTCCCACTGGACCATTACTGGTTTATCGACCCTGGACTGAGACTGACATCATGGAAGCATAACAATGCTTACCAGATCCAGAGATTTCTGGACCCCATTTTGCTGACGAGTTGCGAGATTTCTGCGCGCAATCTGCCCGACTGGGGTTGAATTGCGTCGCATATTGGCAAAAAAGTTCAAACCGACCGACCTCTGCAAAATAGAGGCCAGTATGCTACAACTGGATTTGCGACCTACCAACAGTGAACGAGGACATAATGATAACGCTCAATATGAAGCAGCCATCCAAAGACTGTGTCAAACCATCACCACTCAATTTCCAACCAAAATCAATATGTCCCACATTTACACCTGCAAACAGAAACCCGGTGAAGGGACTGATGATTTTGTACACCGCATCCTTGAGGAAGTCAGCAAGCACAGCGGTCATCAGAGACCAAGGGATTTGGGTAATGAATCAGGACCATGGGAGAGTATTGCATGCAATGCAATAATTAAAGGCCTCATGCCAGATGTCGCCACTGAAGTAAAGAACATTTACGTGGGATGGTGTGAGGGTCCTCGTTTGGCTGACGTTCGCCGATATGTTTGCCATGCTCATAACCAAGTTGAGACGCGTAAGACAACCAAAAGGGACAAGTGTGAAAAGGAGCTGCATTTGGCAGCCATGACCATGTATTACGCAGTTGGTGTAAAAAGAGGACGAGGCCGAAGTTGAAAGAGAGGAGGGAGAGGAGGTCGAAAATGGGCCACGCCAGAGCTATGATCCGAATATTTGTTTTTACTGTGGCCAGACTGGACACTGGAAGAAGGACTGTCCACAGCTGAAAAGTGATGAAATTGGGCAAAAGGCTGACTGAGGGTGGGAGGCAGGTTCTGGACGTCACGCGGCAGCGGAGCCTCCACTGATGGGTGATAGCACAAACACACTCACACATTTTTCCTGCTCTGTGTAGTGAAGAAACGCTTGCCGACTGTGATTCACGTAGTAAAGTTTTGCATGCTATTTCCGTCCTAGAGCAAAGATATTTCTTTCAGAATATAGGAACTTATGTTCATCAGTAGTGACGTCAGGGGAGTTTGATTGTCCTCCAAAGTTAAGTGGAAACCACGTTTACTGTATGTCTGCCTCAGGCCAGGTTGTGAAGGAGAAAATGACAATGCCCATTGCGTGTTGTCACTCCCGATGAGCTCTCCTTCAAACACTCATTTTTGTTATCAGAGTTGTGTCCCATTAACCTGATGGGCTGTGATCTCATGTGTAAATTAGGCATTATTTTAACTTCTACACCAGAGGGTGTTAAGGTTATGTTACAGCCTGACAAAGTTTTCACAGCAGTGCAGTTTGATTCATCGGCACTTACATATGCTTATGAGTGGAAACTTCCCAGCTCTCCTTTTTCACAACAACTAGTGGAAGAAGCAAAAGCGTTAGTTTCACCCCTTTCTGATTTCATGCAACCTACTGATTTGCACTGCACATCACACATTTCTTCGGGGCCTGACAATGACTATGAGAAGAAGTGAAAAAATATGTGCGCCTACTTTATTGGCTGTGTTGCTCACTCCAGAGCACTTCGATTTTTTTAATGTTTGTGGTACTCGCCCTCACATTTCCTTGGCCAAACGTACACACTGGCAGTGACAAGGTGTGGGAGAGTTTGTTGCTACATGTCAGAAAGAAATGGAGTGGACCGTTTCACCTGCTGATCCAAATTTGATGTTTTCTGAACGATTGTCAGCATACAAAAAAACATTTTTGAGTACAATGCATTGTCAAAGAACTGTGGACTTAATTCCTACCACAGAATCACATTTTGAAGCATGTTTTTTATCTGAAACAGATTTGTCTTTGATACCCATGTTGGCTGAAGTGCCCAATGATCTTTGGGCTAAGAGCAAATATGATGTGGGGTTGATAAAAGGCTGTGAACCAGTAATTGTCACCCCTAAATCAGACTTTTGTCCATGTAAAAAACAATACCCTTTTAAGCCTGAAGCAATTAAAGGGATTAAACCTGTTTTTCAATCTTTTCAGAAAACAGGCGTTATTGTTCCTTTTGAAAATTCACCTGTGCTTACTCCATTGTTTCCTGTTAAAAAGATTAAAGATGCTGGCCAGCCAGATGAATGGCGTTTTGTACAGGACCTCCAAGCGGTGAATGCTGCAGTTCAGCCACATGCTCCTACTGTGCCCAACCCACACACTATTTTGTCTCAAATTACATCAGATGCACAGTTTTTCTCAGTGGTTGACTTGTCGCCAGTGCACCCTGATAGCCCATTTTGGTTTGCTTTTTAGTTTGAAGGGAGATCTTGGACTTTTACCCGGTTATGCCAGGGGTACTGTGAAAGTCCCACTATTTACAATGCTGCCCTCAAAGCTAGTCTGGATTAACTTCAATCAACCACAGGCTCTGCTCTTTTGCAGTATGTGGATGACATCCTTTTATGTGGTCCATCTAAACAACAGTGTGAAAAAGACAGTGAATCTGTTGAAACATCTTCCTTCTTATGGCCATAAAGCCAGCCTTTCTAAGTTACAGTTTGTACAGGACGAAGTCACCTTTTTGGGTCATGTGATTTTTAAGGATGGGCGCTCACTTTCTCCTAAACGTGTTGCTGCAGTTCAGATCATTCCTAAACCGGTTACTAAAAAACAGCTTATGTCATTCTTAGGTATAACATCTTACTGCAGGAACTTTATTCCTAACTACTCTTTTCTCGAAGCTCTCTTAGGTGCTCTTATCCATGGTAAAGGCAGCTGCAGTTCTGACATGCAGCTCCAGCCTTTAGTCAGCTTAAGTTGGCTCTTCAAACAGCACCAACACTTGACATTCCAGATCCTCATAAACCTTTCATACAGGCAGTTGATGAGAAGCATGGTTGTATGACATCTGTTCTTATGCAGGAACATGGGGCAGGCAAAGGCCAGTGGCTCATTTCTCAGCAAAACTGGACTCTGTGACTGCAGGCCTGCCTGGTTGTCTTCGTGCTGTTGCAGCTGCAGAGAAAGCTGTCCTGGCCTCCCAAGATATTGTGGGCTACGCTAATTTGACTGTTTTGGTTCCTCATGCTGTTGCCTTTATTCTTCTCGAGCAGAAAACTTCACATCTTTCAACTGCTCGTTGGCTCAGATACACCTCTGTGATATGCCAAATGTCACTGTTAAACGTTGTACTGTTCTGAATCCTGCTACTTTGCTTCCGACTCCTGAGGATGAGGAGCCTCATGACTGTGAAGCTGTTTTGGAACAAGTTTGTACACCCCGACCTGATCTTTTAGAGACTCCTCTTCCAAACTCTGACATGATTCTTTTTGTAGATGGATCAGCTTTGCGTGATCCAGCCACAGGTACTAACTGTGTTTGGTTTGCAGTATGTTCTTCACATGACACTTTGTTGTCTGGTTCTCTTCCTAAACATTTCTCTGCTCAAACTACTGAGCTTATTGCACTTACTGAAGCTTGTAAGTTGGCAGCTGGTAAGTCTGTCACTATTTACACAGATTCCAGATATGCTTTTGGTGTTGTTCATGACTTTGGTGCGCTGTGGAAACACAGGCATTTCCTTAAATCAGATGGTAAAACTATTCTGAACTCCAAGCAGGTTTCTGATCTTCTTGATGCGATCCTTTTGCCTACAGCAATCTCGGTCTGTAAGTGTACGGCTCACACTAACTCAGACGATCCTGTTGCTTGTGGCAATGCCAGAGCTGATGCTGCAGCTAAGCAAGCAGCTAATTTTTTTCCTGTTTTCGCTTCCCTCTCTTTGCAGGCAGAAGACTCCCTCACAGATCTCCATGCTTTGCAAACTTTTGCCTCTGCAGATGAAATTTGGTCCTCTGGACGCATTTGGTCCTCTGTGGGTGCAACTCATACGGATGGTGTTTGGATGGGACCTGATGGTAAACCCTGTCTACCTAAACATTTTTTTCCTCATTTTTCAAAATTGACACATGGGTTGAACCATGTGTCAAAAGGGGGGATGCTGAATGTACTCACTGCTCAGTGGTTCACAAAAGGGTTCAGTTCATATGCGCAAAAATACTGTCAGTCATGTATGGTTTGTGCCACACATAATGTAGGAAAGGCATTACACACATCGCAAGTTGCACACCCTCCACCAGAGAAACCTTTTGAACATTTGATGATGGATTTTGTTGAACTCACACCAGCTGAAGGAAAGAAATATGCACTAGTAATAGTGGACGTGTTTAGTAAATGGGTTGAAGTTTTCCTTGCAAAACATGCAAACAGTAATGCAGTGACTAAAGCACTGCTAAACAGAAATCATTCCTAGATGGGGCATTCCAGAGAAGATCAGCAGTGATAATGGCACACATTTTGTAAACACTGCATTGACTGAGGTTGGTAAATTCCTGGGAATAACCTTGCGCACACATTGTGCTTATCATCCACAGAGTGGAGGTGCTGTGGAAAGAGAAAATGGTACATTAAAGTCCAAGTTAGCCAAATGTTGTGAAGAAACAGGTCTGCCATGGACAAAAGTATTACCTATTGTGCTTACCTACATGAGAATGAGAATCAGAGCTCAAGTGAATCTCAGCCCATTTGAAATTTTATTTGGCAGACCTCCTAACCTGGGATTGGGACCTGTAACCAGACCCCTCCCTTCCACAACTGTTTGTGATGATGCTATGTTGTCTTACTGTCGAAACCTTTCCACTGTTCTATCTCAAGTTTCACAGACAGTAAAAGCAGCCCTTCCAGCCACAGAAAACACACCACTCCAACCAGATGACAGGTGGTGAAGGAACTTCGCAGGAAACATTGGAAGTCCAAACGTTGGCAAGGCCCGTTCCAGGTGCTACTGGTCACTCATACAGCTGTTAAAGTTGCAGAGAGAGCAACCTGGATTCATGCCAGTCACTGTAAGAAGGTACCAGAACCAGTAGATGACTTCCACCCTGACATACATCAGCCTAACCAACACGCCCGGAAGGACAAAGATAAGAGTCAGCAGTAAAAGCTGTACTCCACCGGTGTGTTAAGTGCTAGTAACCTCTGACACCGAAGATTGAAACATCCTTACTGAGACCTGCGATGAAGATGATCATACACATGCTGTGAACCATGGAAGAAACTGTTTGTTGTTTGTATTTTCTTATTTGTAACCAGCATGTGCACATTGTATCTTGATTTCACAGGAAGCAATAATACAGGGCTGCTGTATTTTTCCCTGTGTGAAAGGCCTCATTGTATGTATCTCACCAAATGATTCAAATGACTCAAAGAACTTTTTTGCTTTCAAAATTTTTCCTCTAGTGACGCTGACTTAGAGAGGGATGAAGATAATCATATTTAATTGTTCATGTTTTGATTGTTTATCATTGGACCCTTTATCACTATGATGCCTGCATTTTAAACTCACGTTGTGTGCAAATGCAGGCTGATGTTTTACAGATAAAGTTATTATTTTCCTTGTTTCTTTTGGGTTGATTAATATAATGGTATTATTATAATCAAAAGGGAGGAATGTAATGGAAAATAATTCTTATATGCATTGTATTGAGTGTTACTGTGTATAACCTGCAAATGACCGAGCTGCAAGGTACCACCCTGCCCTGTTTTCTTAAATTCCTCTTTACAATGGTGGGCTTGTTATTATGAGATAGCTGCACTTTAGGGGGGACAGGGTTAGGCTGGTATTTACGAGTGTGTCTGGGTAACCTCAATTAATGGTTGGGGAGGAAAGTTAGAAGAACAATCAATTATACCCAAAAACAGATGACGTGATGAGTGGGCAATATAACTGTGTGTTTTTGCTTCAGTGGTCAGAGCAACTCTGTATTCTGTACTGTGTTGTTCTCTCTTGCAAGATATTATTATTAAAGCCTCTTATCTCCTCAAAAGAAAATAACTGACTCCCCAAGTGCAAGTGTCAGGACAAATGATCAAACTTCTCCAAGCTTCAGTCTGCAGAGAGGTACAAGACAGGGTTGCCCAATCTCGCCCTCACTTTTTGCTATTTTCATCGAACCTTTAGCAGCTGCTATCAGACAAGATAGAAATATTAAAGGCATCCAACCCCAAAATATTGAGCATAAAATAAGTCTTTATGCTGATGATGTATTACTTTTCCTTCAGAACTCACAGACGTCTCTCACTCACACGATCACACTCATAAATAAATTCTCAGCACTTTCTGACTACTCTATCAATTGGTCTAAGACCACAGTTCTGCCCATTAACTATAGGGACCAGAATATACCTTCGATCACTTTACAGTCAGGAAATATTAGATATTTAGGCATAAACATTTCCTCCAGGCTCTCAGGGCTAACAAAGCTAAATTATGTGCAATTATTAAAGACAGTAGAGGACGATCTCTCTCGTTTGAAGTCCTTACCTATATCACTTATGGGGAGAGTTACAACCATTAAAATGATGATACTACCAAAAGTTAACTATTTGTTCTCAATGATCCCCATAAAACCATCTGCTACTTGGTTTAAGTCACTAGGTTCATGCATCTCCAAATTTCTGTGGAAAAACAAACCACCACGTATTAGTTTAAAAACCCTACAGAAGACCAAGGACAGTGGTGGATTAGATTTACCTAATTTTCAGCACTATTCCTTAGCCAATAGGTTACAGTATATATCAAAATGGTTTAAACCTAGCCCAATAGATGAACCATGGATAAATATAGAACAAGCATTGTGTGATAATCTGGAAATCTCTGACCTGCCACTTATTAGTCAAAACGTAAAAAATCACAAATGTTTCAAAAGCATTAACATCAGCACCTCTCTGACAGCCTGGTAGGAATTTCTTAAAATAACAAAGTCTTCACTTGTCCCGTGTAAGCTTACACCCATCTGGAACAATCCTGACATCCTGCAAAACAAAAAAATGCTAAACTTTACTCTGTGGAAGATCAAAGGAATCAAACATCTGGAACATATAATCCAAAATGGACATTTTATTTCATTTGATGAGCTCATATCACAACATGAGATAGGCAGCAATAAATTCCTAGAATATCAACAACTTAAGTCTATAATAACAAAGAAATATATCCTCCACCAACCAGACTTACAACTCCCGATTAGGGTAGTAGAATTTCTAAGCATCTGCACCCCAAAACTACTATCAAAAATATATAAATTATTGTCTAAGATAGATGACACAATGTCTCTACCGTCCTCAAAATGGGAGGCAGATTTATCCATCAGTTCTAGTCATAGCTTCTGGCCACATATATGTTTGAACACCTTCAGAATGACTCGAAATCCTAATTTACAGCTCATACAATACAAAATTATTCATAGAACACACTATACAGGACAAAGGATGTTCAGGATGGGTCTAACACACTCAAACATCTGCTCACATTGCACAGATAACACACCTGATGATTATGCACACGCTTTGTGGTTTTGTGCGCCTGTCCAGAGGTTCTGGCTTGAAGTCTTTGCGGACCTATCAACATGACTAAAGTGTAGCATTCCTGCATGCCCCACACTGTGCATACTGGGTGACTTAGACAACATCAATGTGGAATTTAGCTTAGCACACATGATCCTCACAGTGTTATGTATAGCAAAGAAAACTATTCTCATGAACTGGAAAGCGAAGAACAATCTGTGTATTAACCAGTTTAGAAATTTTCTTTTAGATTATATTAGCATGGAAACAATGTTTGCTTCCTCAAAACATCAATTGGCTGAATTTCATTCTCTCTGGTCCCTTCTGATTAGCTTGATCACATAGTGGTGGTGGTGGGTTGCTGTCCCGTCGCTCTGGGCGGTTGGGTTTGTGCTGGGGGGGGCTGTGTGGCTTCGGGCGTCTGGTGGTCTCTCGGGTCGTGGGGAAATACAGCAGCCCTGTATTATTGCTTCCTGTGAAATCAAGATACAATGTGCACATGCTGGTTACAAATAAGAAAATACAAACAACAAACAGTTTCTTCCATGGTTCACAGCATGTGTATGATCATCTTCATCGCTGGTCTCAGTAAGGATGTTTCAATCTTCGGGGTCAGAGGTTACTAGCACTTAACACACCGGTGGAGTACAGCTTTTACTGCTGACTCTTATCTTTGTCCTTCCGGGCGTGTTGGTTAGGCTGATGTATGTCAGGGTGGAAGTCATCTACTGGTTCTGGTACCTTCTTACAGTGACTGGCATGAATCCAGGTTGCTCTCTCTGCAACTTTAACAGCTGTGTGAGTGACCAGTAGCACCTGGAACGGGCCTTGCCAACGTTTGGACTTCCAATGTTTCCTGCGAAGTTCCTTCACCACCTGTCATCTGGTTGGAGTGGTGTGTTTTCTGTGGCTGGAAGGGCTGCTTTTACTGCCTGTGAAACTTGAGATAGAACAGTGGAAAGGTTTCGACAGTAAGACAACATAGCATCATCACAAACAGTTGTGGAAGGGAGGGGTCTGGTTACAGGTCCCAATCCCAGGTTAGGAGGTCTGCCAAATAAAATTTCAAATGGGCTGAGATTCACTTGAGCTCTGATTCTCATTCTCATGTAGATAAGCACAATAGGTAATGCTTTTGTCCATGGCAGACCTGTTTCTTCACAACATTTGGCTAACTTGGACTTTAATGTACCATTTTCTCTTTCCACAGCACCTCCACTCTGTGGATGATAAGCACAATGTGTGCGCAAGGTTATTCCCAGGAATTTACCAACCTCAGTCAATGCAGTGTTTACAAAATGTGTGCCATTATCACTGCTGATCTTCTCTGGAATGCCCCATCTAGGAATGATTTCTGTTTAGCAGTGCTTTAGTCACTGCATTACCGTTTGCATGTTTTGCAGGGAAAACTTCAACCCATTTACTAAACACGTCCACTATTCCTAGTGCATATTTCTTTCCTTCAGCTGGTGTGAGTTCAACAAAATCCATCATCAAATGTTCAAAAGGTTTCTCTGGTGGAGGGTGTGCAACTTGCGATGTGTGTAATGCCTTTCCTACATTATGTGTGGCACAAACCATACATGACTGACAGTATTTTTGCGCATATGAACTGAACCCTTTTGTGAACCACTGAGCAGTGAGTGCATTCAGCATCCCCCCTTTTGACACATGGTTCAACCCATGTGTCAATTTTGAAAAATGAGGAAAAAAATGTTTAGGTAGACAGGGTTTACCATCAGGTCCCATCCAAACACCATCCGTATGAGTTGCACCCACAGAGGACCAAATGCGTCCAGAGGACCAAATTTCATCTGCAGAGGCAAAAGTTTGCAAAGCATGGAGATCTGTGAGGGAGTCTTCTGCCTGCAAAGAGAGGGAAGCGAAAACAGGAAAAAAATTAGCTGCTTGCTTAGCTGCAGCATCAGCTCTGGCATTGCCACAAGCAACAGGATCGTCTGAGTTAGTGTGAGCCGTACACTTACAGACCGAGATTGCTGTAGGCAAAAGGATCGCATCAAGAAGATCAGAAACCTGCTTGGAGTTCAGAATAGTTTTACCATCTGATTTAAGGAAATGCCTGTGTTTCCACAGCGCACCAAAGTCATGAACAACACCAAAAGCATATCTGGAATCTGTGTAAATAGTGACAGACTTACCAGCTGCCAACTTACAAGCTTCAGTAAGTGCAATAAGCTCAGTAGTTTGAGCAGAGAAATGTTTAGGAAGAGAACCAGACAACAAAGTGTCATGTGAAGAACATACTGCAAACCAAACACAGTTAGTACCTGTGGCTGGATCACGCAAAGCTGATCCATCTACAAAAAGAATCATGTCAGAGTTTGGAAGAGGAGTCTCTAAAAGATCAGGTCGGGGTGTACAAACTTGTTCCAAAACAGCTTCACAGTCATGAGGCTCCCCATCCTCAGGAGTCGGAAGCAAAGTAGCAGGATTCAGAACAGTACAACGTTTAACAGTGACATTTGGCATATCACGGAGCACAGAGGTGTATCTGAGCCAACAAGCAGTTGAAAGATGTGAAGTTTTCTGCTCGAGAAGAATAATGGCAACAGCATGAGGAACCAAAACAGTCAAATTAGCGTAGCCCACAATATCTTGGGAGGCCAGGACAGCTTTCTCTGCAGCTGCAACAGCACGAAGACAACCAGGCAGGCCTGCAGCCACAGAGTCCAGTTTTGCTGAGAAATGAGCCACTGGCCTTTGCCTGCCCCATGTTCCTGCATAAGAACAGATGTCATACAACCATGCTTCTCATCAACTGCCTGTATGAAAGGTTTATGAGGATCTGGAATGCCAAGTGTTGGTGCTGTTTGAAGAGCCAGCTTAAGCTGACTAAAGGCTGATTCAGCCTCAGGAGTCCATGGAACACGATCAGCTGACTGGAGCTGCATGTCAGAACTGCAGCTGCCTTTACCATGGATAAGAGCACCTAAGAGAGCTTCGAGAAAAGAGTAGTTAGGAATAAAGTTCCTGCAGTAAGATGTTATACCTAAGAATGACATAAGCTGTTTTTTAGTAACCGGTTTAGGAATGATCTGAACTGCAGCAACATCCATCCATCCATTTTCTATACCGACAGTCCGTTAATCGGGTAGCGGGTGGGCTGGAGCCTATCCCAGCAGTCATCGGGCGAAAGGCGGGGTACACCCTGGACAGGTCGCCAGTCCATCGCAGGGCCACATAGAGACAAACGAGACAAACAACCATGCATACTCACACTCACTACGGACAATTTGGAGTCAACAATTAACCTGACATGCATGTTTTTGGATGGTGGGAGGAAGCCAGAGTACCTGGAGAGAACCCACGCATACACGGGGAGAACATGCAAACTCCACACAGAAAGGCCCCAGGCAGGGATCGAACCTGGAACCCTCTTGCTGTGAGGTGACAGTGCTAACCACCACACCACCGCGCAGCCCTGCAGCAACATGTTTAGGAGAAAGTGAGCGCCCATCCTTAGAAATCACATGACCCAAAAAGGTGACTTCGTCCTGTACAAACTGTAACTTAGAAAGGCTGGCTTTATGGCCATAAGAAGGAAGATGTTTCAACAGATTCACTGTCTTTTTCACACTGTTGTTTAGATGGACCACATAAAAGGATGTCATCCGCATACTGCAAAAGAGCAGAGCCTGTGGTTGATTGAAGTTAATCCAGACTAGCTTTGAGGGCAGCATTGTAAATAGTGGGACTTTCACAGTACCTCTGGCATAACCGGGTAAAAGTCCAAGATCTCCCTTCAAACTAAAAAGCAAACCAAAATGGGCTATGAGGGTGCACTGGCGACAAGTCAACCACTGAGAAAAACTGTGCATCTGATGTAATTTGAGACAAAATAGTGTGTGGGTTGGGCACAGTAGGAGCATGTGGCTGAACTGCAGCATTCACCGCTTGGAGGTCCTGTACAAAACGCCATTCATCTGGCTGGCCAGCATCTTTAATCTTTTTAACAGGAAACAATGGAGTAAGCACAGGTGAATTTTCAAAAGGAACAATAACGCCTGTTTTCTGAAAAGATTGAAAAACAGGTTTAATCCCTTTAATTGCTTCAGGCTTAAAAGGGTATTGTTTTTTACATGGACAAAAGTCTGATTTAGGGGTGACAATTACTGGTTCACAGCCTTTTATCAACCCCACATCATATTTGCTCTTAGCCCAAAGATCATTGGGCACTTCAGCCAACATGGGTATCGAAGACAAATCTGTTTCAGTTAAAAAACATGCTTCAAAATGTGATTCTGTGGTAGGAATTAAGTCCACAGTTCTTTGACAATGCATTGTACTCAAAAATGTTTTTTTGTATGCTGACAATCGTTCAGAAAACATCAAATTTGGATCAGCAGGTGAAACAGTCCACTCCATTTCTTTTTGACATGTAGCAACAAACTCTCCCACACCTTGTCACTGCCAGTGTGTACGTTTGGCCAAGGAAATGTGAGGGCGAGTACCACAAACATTAAAAAAATCAAAGTGCTCTGGAGTCAATAAAGTAGGCGCACATATTTTTTCACTTCTTCTCATAGTCATTGTCAGGCCCCAAAGAAATGTGTGATGTGCAGTGCAAATCAGTAGGTTGCATGAAATCAGAAAGGGGTGAAACTAACGCTTTTTCTTCTTCCACTAGTTGTTGTGAAAAAGGAGAGCTGGGAAGTTTCCACTCATAAGCATATGTAAGTGCCGATGAATCAAACTGCACTGCTGTGAAAAAAGGCTGTAACATAACCTTAACACCCTCTGGTGTAGAAGTTAAAATAATGCCTAATTTACACATGAGATCACAGCCCATCAGGTTAATGGGACACAACTCTGATAACAAAAATGAGTGTTTGAAGGAGAGCTCATCAGGAGTGACAACACGCAATGGGCATTGTCATTTTCTCCTTCACAACCTGGCCTGATGCAGACATACAGTAAACGTGGTTTCCACTTAACTTTGGAGGACAATCAAACTCCCCTGACGTCACTACTGACGAACATAAGTTCCTATATTCTGAGAGAAATATCTTTGCTCTAGGACGGAAATAGCATGCAAAACTTTACTACGTGAATCACAGTCGGCAAGCGTTGCTTCACTACACAGAGCAGGAAGAATGTGTGAGTGTGTTTGTGCTATCACCCATTAGTGGAGGCTCCGCTGCCGCGTGACGTCCAGAACCTGCCTCCCACCCTCAGTCAGCCTTTTGCCCAATTTCATCACTGTTTAGCTGTGGACAGTCCTTCTTCCAGTGTCCAGTCTGGCCACAGTAAAAACAAATATTCGGATCATAGCTCTGGCGTGGCCCATTTCGACCTCCTCTCCCACACGTCCACGTCTTCGACTTCGGCCTCGTCCTCTGTTTACACCAACTGCGTAATACATGGTCATGGTTGCCAAATGCAGCTCCTTTTCACACTTGTCCCTTTTGGTTGTCTTACGCGTCTCAACTTGGTTCTGAGCATGGCGAGCATATCGGCGAACGTCAGCCAAACGAGGACCCTCACACCATCCCACGTAAATGTTCTTTACTTCAGTGGCGACATCTATATAATATTGTCTGGGTCCCGTTAAAACATGTATTTTTCCCATCTAATTCCTTGTTTGCTTTAAGTATTCCCCATTTTCTATCCCATCAGTTGCCAACCAGTTTGTATGGAGTACACTGGAGCAACTTGACTGATCAGTAAAACACTGCTTTTGTTGTCACCGCAAGGCTTCCCCCGTCGGTTGTTTCACTGAGACACTACTGAGTAACTACAACTCAACACAGTTTATACACATAACATTCATATACATACTAACAAACAAACAAACAATAATTTATCGCAATTTTCTCATCTCTGTTTGAACGTACACCCAGGTAAATATTCCTGTAGTCTTCTCATACCGACTATGGACCCATTCATTGTTTAACTTCACTGTTTTGCAAATCCTAATTGAATATTACACATTGACATTGAACTTTACTGGATAAGCAGGTCTTCATTGCATTCAGCAGCCTATATGTGAGCATCTATGTGTAAGCTGTTCTTCTTTGCATTTATCAGCAGCAAGCAATTCTTCACTGCACATGCATATGTAAATAGTAAAACAATTCCAATGTGTTAGCGAAACCTTCTATATCACAGTGGTTTCTAAGATCTATTTTAAGTTCTTTGCCATCAGTGAGATGACATAGTTTACAAAGTGTGTCAAATTATCACTGAAGATCTTTCAGGAATTTCAAATCTAGAAATGAGTTATTTTACGCGTGATTTTGCTACTGAGAGTGCATCTGCTTGTGCACATGGAAATATTTCAGACCATTTGGTAAAAACCTCTGTTGTCACTGAGCAGAATCGTTTCCCTTAACATTAATTTAGTTCAATGAAATCTACACAATAATGAAATAATGAAATACAAACAAATATGTTGAAAAAGATACACTGGCTTAGGGAATTATCTTCGTTTTGGTCTTAGATTGCCCTGTGGAATGTATTTTGCACATATTTGACCTGCTAGACAAAACTTTATTCATTTATTTATTCTAAAAAAAAAAATTCAATAATTAGTAAAACCATATGCTGTAAAAACCTTGTTCATTATTGCTTCCATCCCTCCTGTTGAGACATGACATGGTCCGTGGCTCAATACTGCAGCATATTTAAACAAATTCTTTGGCAGTATGGTTTTCCTTCCGGTCATTCATACGAGTCTATTGTAGATGGCAATTGAATAACATCTAATAATGCTAAAATATTTGTAGTTTATACATTTAGCTGTGGATGTCAACATACCTGTTTTTCCAATGCTGTGTTAACACATGTACAGTTGAGAAGGCATACTGACTGTCAGTGTAAACGTTAACAACCTTTTTGTTATTTAATTTACAAGCTTCAGTTAAAGCTACCAATTTGACTGCTTGAACAGAGTAATTTTTTGGTAGTGGTTGTTTTAAGAAAACTTCAGTTTCTGTTACTACTGCAAATCCTGTAGCATTTGTGCCATCAGGGTTTTTTGCTTGACCTGTTGAATAAATATAGTTATTTCTGCATTTTCATAACGTATATCAGTTAAGTCTGGCCTGGGTAAAACACTGATGGTTATTTCTGACATGCAATCATGAGGCTTTCCATCTGTGGGGTAGGTAGCAGTGTGGATGGATTAAGTGTAGCACATCTCTCGACAACAAGGTGTGGCTGTGAAAGAAGAACTGTTATGTAGGAGAGATGTCTGGTAAAGATATTTTGTTAAGTAACCATATCACAGCCACTGCATGAGGTACCTTAAGTGTTAATGGGTGAAATAACACCATTATTGTTGATGCCTGCACTGCCAATGGCTTCTGGCCATTGATTCAAAAGTACGATCTCGTCCCTGTTTCCCCCTTTCAGTGGACACTGGCCCCTAATTACCGCAATTCAGCAGGGGGTCTTTCATTAGGAGTACTGGACTCCCCCGTGCACGGTTTCAGCTCCGACCCTGGAAAGCGGAAAAAACGTTGAGATCTGGTTTGAGGACCCAATTGTTGAGAAAAGTCTCTCAATGAGACTCAGAGTTGCTGGAGTCAGTTAATGCAAATGTTTAATCTTGCAGCAAGTTCAAGAATGTGTGTGTGTATGGGTGTATGTGTGCGAACGTGTGTGAGTTTGTGTGTGTGAGAGTTTAAAGAACCTGTTATCCACAGGCAGGTCTTAACTAGTATGGCACAGGTCCAGCCTGTCTCATCTTTTTTGGAAGGTCCAGCGCTCGGCCGTAACCCTTCTGTCTGTTTGGACTCTCACATACATTCGGTTAATCATAGAAAAACGAGAACAAAACTTTTTAGCCCCTTAAATTCATAAAACAGACATGGTGCAGTTATTTCCATTCTAGAAAATAAGAGTAATCACCACCATTCCTATAAATTCTGGATATTCTAACAATCTGAATCTTTTTTAAATGTTCGATGAAGCCCTTTGCTGTTCTGTTTAGAGACTCAGCTGATCATAAACCAAGTTTTGCTCTTGAACCAAGCTTCTAAACTCTTCACCTTTTTCATTTCTCAGTTAGTATTCACTTTAAAACTGATTAAAAGAAAAATTAAATGAATGCCTATCAACAAATGTGGGATCTAAACTCTAGTGCTTTCTCTAAAATAATTTCCTTTCTCAATTCAGAAATGTGTGTGTGTAAGTCACAACACCCGTGACACCAAAACGGCTTTCTTTTCTCTCTTTTCTCTACACTCTGCACTGTGAGCACACACACCAAACCAGAAAGGCTTTTTTCTCTCTTTTCTACATTATGGACTGTGGGGACAGTCCATAATGTGTGCCAGGGCGTTGTCTCACGTATTAGATTATGCTTAAGATACGAATGGGTTTATCAGTCACATCAGAATCCATACATACTGATCCTCCCGTAATAAAATGGTCGGATCTTATCAAACACACTTTGTTTCTTGTGACAAGTCAGCGAAACAGCGTATACACGTCAAGACACTGAATCAAGTTTGCCACAAGAACTCATAAGTTTGGCAGTATTGCTCTGCCGTCAGCAATCATACACCCATTTTATTTTCATGAGACATGTGCAGGCACCTGTTCATCTACTGTTCTATCACTATGAATTAGTTTATCTATTATCAATAAGGATACTTCTACAACTACTATCAAAGTATGTCCAGACTTCTTATGTTGTCAGTTGCTATATATGAATAAGTGGGTTGCTACTGAAAAGCATTAAGCATGTCACACAGCCCAAACATATAACATTTCAGGACACACCACACAGTTAACAACCACAGTGAAGCGTGTCAAAGCCCAAACATGTAACATTCAACAGGACACTTACACAACACATTCAAATCAAACAGTCAGACAACATACAAGAACATATACCCCAGCCGGCATTGCTCCCTGCCTATTTTCCTACAACTCACTATGTGTGCGCACACCTTTATTCACAAACTCTTCAACTTATACTCTTTTACCGAAGCTGCTACAGCTCGATTGGCCAAATACCCTTAGATCCTATTTCGGTGAATTTGACATCTGCCTTGTATGTAACAGATTAGCGGTTTAGCAGTTTTAATTTAGTTTGAGTGAAGGAATTCATTTTATAGCAAAATCCGAAATCGTGAAGAACTCATGAAAGTAAGCTTATTCTCGGATTCCTGAAACTTTAGATTTGCTCTTTCTTTTACTGCAAAGTACAACGTTGAGCAGCACTAATGAGTTGTTTCTATTTTTGGCAGGCTTTACCTTTGCGGATGAAGCCCTTTCTGTCTGTGCAAAAGAAATCTTGTTACTGTGCAGAGTGACTTCTCTGAGTAGAGTCGCCTTACTTGTTGCGACTGTGCCGATGTTCGAAGCTGGAGTGCAAAGTTGTTGCTTGAATGGTGCTCGCTGGAGCGTGTGGTAGTGTAAAGTTATACCATTTAAAAGGGCTGAAGAGTGCTCAGTGCAGCGGGTGGGCGGAGGTGCAAAGTGACACTATGGCCATAAAAAGAACACCGCTACAAGTGCGCATTGTGCCAGGAAGGGCCCTCGGACGTGAACCAGTGGACAGTTATCGCTTCTCGGCCTTTTGGCTAAGATCAAGTGTAGTATCTGTTCTTATCAGTTTAATGTCTGATATGTCCTCTATGCGAGGACTACATATTAAATGGATTTTTATCAATAGGAGTTGAAAAAGGAGCTTGCTCCGTTCACTCCAAGCATCGACCCGGTACTGCAGTGCCGCTGGGAACGGTGCGCTCTCCTCTGCTCTTGTGAAAAAGCAAACAGCGGTGCAGGATGGAAGTTTCTTTTAATCTGCTGAGAAAAGAGAGTGAATGCGAAGCAGACTTTAACACGGCTCTGGGAGCGAGCCGAGTGCGGGCTAACCGGGACAATTGCTTGAAAGAAACGCGACACCGAATGAGCAGTCAGAACAAAGCCTCAATACGGTGTTCCTGTGTTTTGTGGCTGCCTTGTCTTTTGCACAGAGTAAAAGACAAGGCAGCCATCGAATAGGGCCCGATTGTTCCTACTTGGTCAGCCGAGGAGCAAGGGGGGGAGCAAGCGTCTCAACCAAGCAAAGCTCACCATGGGGAAGGTGGCTATGCCAACTAGCCTGATGCCCTGCTCCCGCAGTGATGGATAATCG
Organism: Leuresthes tenuis; assembly: GCF_036924035.1. Taxonomy (NCBI): domain Eukaryota; kingdom Metazoa; phylum Chordata; class Actinopteri; order Atheriniformes; family Atherinopsidae; genus Leuresthes; species Leuresthes tenuis. The sequence continues at coordinate 388,672 of NW_027325401.1, read as the reverse complement.
TACACTGGTTTCTCTTCATAATGTACAAGTCTTTCGCCTTTTACTAAAGACTTCCGTGGAGAGCAGCACTAATGAATTGTTTCTATTTTTGGCAGGCTTTACCTTTGCGGGTGAAGCCCTTTCTGTCTGTGCAAAAGAAATCTTGTTACTGTGCAGAGTGACTTCTCTGAGTAGAGTCGCCTTACTTGTTGCGACTGTGCCGATGTTGCTTGAATGGTGCTCGCTGGAGCGTGCGGTAGTGTAAAGTTATACCATTTAAAAGGGTTGAAGAGTGCTCAGTGCAGCGGGTGGGCGGAGGTGCAAAGTGACACTATGGCCATAAAACGAACACCTCTACAAGTGCGCATTGTGCCAGGAAGGGCCCTCGGACGTGAACCAGTGGACAGATATCGCTTCTCGGCCTTTTGGCTAAGATCAAGTGTAGTATCTGTACTTATCAGTTTAATATGTGATATGTCTATGCAAGGACTACATATTAAATGGATTTTTATCAATAGGATTTGAAAAAGGAACGGTGCGCTCTCCTCTGCTCTTGTGAAAAAGCAAACAGCGGTGCAGGATGGAAGTTTCTTTTAATCTGCTGAGAAAAGAGAGTGAATGCAAAGCAGACTTTAACACGGCTCTGGTAGCGAGCCGAGTGCGGGCTAACCAGGAGAATTGCTTGAAAGATACGCGACACCGAATGAGCGGTCAGAACAAAATCTCAATACGGTGTTCTTGTGGTGTTTTTATAAAATGCGGTGTAAAAAAAGGTGTGAATGCCCCATAGAAAACTAAAAGGTGGAGCGGAAGTGTTCGGCTGCAAGAAGGTGTGAATGTCCGACTATATTTGGTGAAAAGCAGGTGAAGCAAGGTCTGAATGCCCAACCTTACATCATCAAAAGCGAGATAAGAGGTTTTTGGCTGCAAGAAGGCCATAGTTTGCCAAAAGCGGGTAAGGTGCGAATGATCGGCTAAATATCAACAAAAGTGGGGGCGGAGGTCTTCGGATGCAAGTGGGTGTGAATATCCCACCATACAAGTATGGTGGAGAGGAAGCTGTGAATGGCCGACCATAGTTTGCAAAAAGCGGGTGAGAAAAGGTGCGAATGTCCAACCATACATGATCAAAACAGGGAGCGGAGGTGTTTTGCTGCGACAAGGTGTGAATGTCCACCCATAATTAATGAAAAGCGGGCAACAAGTAGGTTCGAATGCCCAACCATACATCATCAAAAGCAGGAGTGGATGTGTTCGGCTACAAGAAGGTTTGAATGTCCGAGCATAGTTTGTAAAAAGCGGGTAAGAAAAGGTTCGAATGCCCGAACATACACCATCAAAAGAGGGAGCGGAGGTGTTCCGCTGAAAGACGGTGTGAATGTCCGACCATAGTTGGTAAAAAGCGGGTAAGAAAAGGTTCGAATGCCCGAATATGTACCATCAAAACGGAAGCGGAGGTGTTCGGCTGTAAGAAGTTGTGAATGTCCGACCAAAGTTTGTAAAAAGCAGTTAAGAAAAGGTTCGAATATCCAACCAAACATAATCAAAAGTGGGAGCAGAGCTGTTCGACTGCAAGTAGGTGTGAATGTCCACCCATAATTCCTGAAAAATGGGTAAGAAAAGGTGCGAATGCCCAACCATACATCATCAAAAGAAGAAGTGGATGTGTTCTGCTACAAGAAGGTTTGAATATCCGACCATAGTTTGTAAAAAGTGGGTAAGAAAAAGTTCGAATGCCCGAACATACACCATCAAAAGAGGGAGCGGAGGTGTTCCGCTGTAAGATGCTGCGAATGTCCGACCATAGTTGGTAAAAAGCGGGTAAAAAAAGGTTAAAAAACCCGACTGTACACAATCAATAGCGGAAGCGGAGTTGTTCGGCTACAAGAAGGTGTGAAAGTCCACCAATAATTACTGAAAAATGGGTAAGAAAAGGTGTGAATGCCCAACTATACATCATCAAAAGCAGAAGTGGATGTGTTCGGCCACAAGAAGGTTTGAATGTCCGACCATAGTTTGTAAAAGGCGGGTAAGAAAAGGTTCGAATGCCCGTACATACACAATCAAAAGAGGGAGCGGAGGTGTTTCGCTGCAAGAAGGTGTGAATGTCCGAGCATAGTTTGTAAAAAGTGGGTGAGAAAAGGTTCGAATGCCAGAACATACACCATCAAAAGAGGGAGCGGAGGTGTTCCGCTGTAAGAAGGTGTGAATGTCCGACCATAGTTGGTAAAAAGCGGGTAAGAAAAGGTTCGAATGCCAAAATATACACCATCAAAAGCGGAAGCCGAGGTGTTCGGCTGCAAGTAGGTGTGAATGTCAGATCATAATTTGCAAAAAGCTGATGAGAAAGGTGTGAATGACCGACAATAATTGCTGAAAAATGTGTTAGAAAAGGTAAGAATGCCGGACCATTCATCATCAAAAGCGGGAGAAGAGGTGTTTGGCTGCAAGAAGCTGTGAATGTCCAGCCATAATTACTCAAAAACGGGTAAGAAAAGGTAGTATTGCCAGACCATAAATGATCAAAAAAGGGAGCGGAGGTTTTCCGCTGTAAGAAGGTGTGAATATCCGACCATAATTGGTAAAAAGCGGGTAAGAAAAGGTGCAAATGCCCGACAATGTATGATCAAAAGAGGGAGCGGAGGTTATCGGCTGCAAGAAGGTCTAAATGTCCAACCATAATTTGTAAAAACCGGGGAAGAAAAGGCTCCGAAGCCCAACTATACACCATCAAAAGCGGGAGCGGAGGTGTTCAGCTGCAAGAAGGTCTGAATGTCCATCAATAATTGCTAGAAAACATGAAAAAAAAATTTCGAATATCCAACCGCACATGATCATAAGTGGGAGAAGAGGTGTTCAGCTGCAAGAAGGTGTGAATGTCCACCCATAATTCCTCAAAAATGGGTAAGAAAAGGTGCGAATGCCCGAACATACACCATCAAAAGAGGGAGCGGAGGTGTTCCGCTGTAAGATGCTGCGAATGTCCGACCATAGTTGGTAAAAAGCGGGTAATAAAAGATTAAAAAAACCCGACTGTACACAATCAATAGCGGAAGCGGAGTTGTTCGGCTACAAGAAGGTGTGAAAGTCCACCAATAATTACTGAAAAATGGGTAAGAAAAGGTGTGAATGCCCAACTATACATCATCAAAAGCAGAAGTGGATGTGTTCGGCCACAAGGTTTGAATGTCCGACCATAGTTTGTGAAAAGTGGGTAAGAAAAAGTTCGAATGCCCGAACATACACCATCAAAAGAGGGAGCGGAGGTGTTCCGCTGTAAGATGCTGCGAATGTCCGACCATAGTTGGTAAAAAGCGGGTAAGAAAAGGTTAAAAAACCCGACTGTACACAATCAATAGCGGAAGCGGAGTTGTTCGGCTACAAGAAGGTGTGAAAGTCCACCAATAATTACTGAAAAATGGGTAAGAAAAGGTGTGAATGCCCAACTATACTTCATCAAAAGCAGAAGTGGATGTGTTCGGCCACAAGAAGGTTTGAATGTCCGACCATAGTTTGTAAAAGGCGGGTAAGAAAAGGTTCGAATGCCCGTACATACACAATCAAAAGAGGGAGCGGAGGTGTTTCGCTGTAAGAAGGTGTGAATGTCCAGCCATAATTACTCAAAAACGGGTAAGAAAAGGTAGTATTGCCAGACCATAAATGATCAAAAAAGGGAGCGGAGGTTTTCCGCTGTAAGAAGGTGTGAATATCCGACCATAATTGGTAAAAAGCGGGTAAGAAAAGGTGCAAATGCCCGACAATGTATGATCAAAAGAGGGAACAGAGGTTTTCGGCTGCAAGAAGGTCTAAATGTCCAACCATAATTTGTAAAAACCGGGGAAGAAAAGGCTCGGAAGCCCAACTATACACCATCAAAAGCGGGAGCGGAGGTGTTCAGCTGCAAGAAGGTCTGAATGTCCATCAATAATTGCTAGAAAACATGAAAAAATTTTTTCGAATATCCAACCGCACATGATCATAAGTGGGAGAGGAGGTGTTCAGCTGCAAGAAGGTGTGAATGTCCACCCATAATTCCTCAAAAATGGGTAAAAAAAAAGGTGCGAATGCCCAACCATACATCATCAAAAGCAGGACTGGATGTGTTCGGCTACAAGAAGGTTTGAATGTCCGAGCATAGTTTGTAAAAAGCGGGTAAGAAAAGGTTCGAATGCCCGAACATACACCATCAAAAGAGGGAGCGGAGGTGTTCCGCCATAAGAAGGTGTGAATGTCCGACCGTAGTTGGTTAAAATACCCGACTGTACACAATCAATAGCGGGAGCGAATGTGTTCGGCTACAAGAAGGTGTGAATGGCCGACCATTTTTTGTAAATAGCGGGTAAGAAAAGGTGCGAATGCCCGACAATGTATGATCAAAAGAGGGAGCGGAGGTTTTCGGCTAAAAGAAGGTCTGAATTTCCAACCATAATTTGTAAAAACCGGGGAAGAAAAGGCTCGAAAGCCCGACTATACACCATCAAAAGCGGCAGCAGAGGGGTTCAGCTGCAAGAAGGTCTGAATGTCCATCAATAATTGCTAGAAAAAATGAAAGAAAATTTTCAAATATAAAACCGCACATGATCATATGCGGGAGAGGAGGTGTTCAGCTGCAAGAAGGTGTGAATGTCCACCCATAATTCCTGAAAAATGGGTAAAAAAAGGTGCGAATGCCCAACCATACATCATCAAAAGCATGTGTGAATGTCAGATCATAATTTGCAAAAACCTGATTGTGTGCAGCTGAACACCTCTGCTCCCGCTTTTGATGGTGTATAGTCGGGCTTTCGAGGCTTTTCTTCAACGGTGTTTACAAATTATGGTTGGAAATTCAGACCTTGCAGCCGAACACCTCCGCTCCCTCTTTTGATCATACATTGTCGGGCATTCGCACCTTGTCTTACCCGCGTTTTACAAACCATGGTCGGACTTTCACACCTTCTTGTAGCTGAACAGCTCTGCTCCCACTTTTGATTATGTTTGGTTGGATATTCGCACCTTTTCTTAACTGCTTTTTACAAACTTTGGTCGGACGTTCACAACTTCTTACAGCCGAACACCTCCGCTTCCGCTTTCGATGGTATATATTCGGGCATTCGAACCTTTTCTTACCCGCTTTTTACCAACTATGGTCGGACATTCACACCGTCTTTCAGCGGAACACCTCCGCTCCCTCTTTTGATGGTGTATGTTCGGGCATTCGCACCTTTTATTACCCACTTTTTACAAACTATGGTCGTACATTCAAACCTTCTTGTAGCCGAAAACCTCCACTCCCTCTTTTGATCATACTTTGTGGGGCATTCGCACCTTTTCTTACCCGCTTTTTACAAACTATGCTCGGACATTCAAACCTTCTTGTAGCCAAACACATCCACTCCTGCTTTTGTTGATGTATGGTTGGGCATTCGAACCTACTTGTTGCCCGCTTTTCATTAATTATGGGTGGACATTCACACCTTGTCGCAGCCAAACACCTCCGCTCCCTGTTTTGATCATGTATGGTTGGACATTCGCACCTTTTCTTACCCGCTTTTTGCAAACTATGGTCGGCCATTCACAGCTTCCTCTCCACCATACTTGTATGGTGGGATATTCACACCCACTTGCATCCGAAGACCTCCGCCCCCACTTTTGTTGATATTTAGCCGATCATTCGCACCTTACCCGCTTTTGGCAAACTATGGCCTTCTTGCAGCCAAAAACCTCTGATCTCGCTTTTGATGATGTAAGGTTGGGCATTCAGACCTTGCTTCACCTGCTTTTCACCAAATATAGTCGGACATTCACACCTTCTTGCAGCCGAACACTTCCGCTCCACCTTTTAGTTTTCTATGGGGCATTCACACCTTTTTTTACACCACATTTTATAAAAACACCACAGGAACACCGTATTGAGGCTTTGTTCTGACCGCTCATTCGGTGTCGCGTTTCTTTCAAGCAATTCTCCTGGTTAGCCCGCACTCGGCTCGCTCCCAGAGCCGTGTTAAAGTCTGCTTCGCATTCACTCTCTTTTCTCAGCAGATTAAAAGAAACTTCCATCCTGCACCGCTGTTTGCTTTTTCACAAGAGCAGAGGAGAGCGCACCGTTCCCAGCGGCACTGCAGTACCGGGTCGATGCTTGGAGTGAACGGAGCAAGCTCCTTTTTCAACTCCTATTGATAAAAATCCATTTAATATGTAGTCCTCGCATAGACATATCACATATTAAACTGATAAGTACAGATACTACACTTGATCTTAGCCAAAAGGCCGAGAAGCGATATCTGTCCACTGGTTCACGTCCGAGGGCCCTTCCTGGCACAATGCGCACTTGTAGCGGTGTTCGTTTTATGGCCATAGTGTCACTTTGCACCTCCGCCCACCCGCTGCACTGAGCACTCTTCAACCCTTTTAAATGGTATAACTTTACACTACCGCACGCTCCAGCGAGCACCATTCAAGCAACATCGGCACAGTCGCAACAAGTAAGGCGACTCTACTCAGAGAAGTCACTCTGCACAGTAACAAGATTTCTTTTGCACAGACAGAAAGGGCTTCACCCGCAAAGGTAAAGCCTGCCAAAAATAGAAACAATTCATTAGTGCTGCTCTCCACGGAAGTCTTTAGTAAAAGGCGAAGGACTTGTACATTATGAAGAGAAACCAGTGTACGATTATCCATCACTGCGGGAGCAGGGCATCAGGCTAGTTGGCATAGCCACCTTCCCCATGGTGAGCTTTGCTTGGTTGAGATGCTTGCTCCCCCCCCTTGCTCCTCGGCTGACCAAGTAGGAACAATCGGGCCCTATTTGATGGCTGCCTTGTCTTTTACTCTGTGCAAAAGACAAGCCAGCCACAAACAACACGGGAACACCGTATTGAGGCTTTGTTCTGACTGCTCATTCGGTGTCGCGTTTCTTTCAAGCAATTCTCCCGGTTAGCCCGCACTCGGCTCGCTCCCAGAGCCGTGTTAAAGTCTGCTTCGCATTCACTCTCTTTTCTCAGCAGATTAAAAGAAAGTTTCATCTTAGGCTCCCTGAAACTTCCATCCTGCACCGCTGTTTGCTTTTTCACAAGAGCAGAGGAGAGCGCACCGTTCCCAGCGGCACTGCAGTACCGGGTCGATGCTTGGAGTGAACGGAGCAAGCTCCTTTTTCAACTCCTATTGATAAAAATCCATTTAATATGTAGTCCTCGCATAGAGGACATATCAGACATTAAACTGATAAGAACAGATGTTACACTTGATCTTAGCCAAAAGGCCGAGAAGCGATAACTGTCCACTGGTTCACGTCCGAGGGCCCTTCCTGGCACAATGCGCACTTGTAGCGGTGTTCTTTTTATGGCCATAGTGTCACTTTGCACCTCCGCCCACCCGCTGCACTAAGCACTCTTCAGCCCTTTTAAATGGTATAACTTTACACTACCACACGCTCCAGTGAGCACCATTCAAGCAACAACTTTGCACTCCAGCTTCGAACATCGGCACAGTCGCAACAAGTAAGGCGACTCTACTCAGAGAAGTCACTCTGCACAGTAACAAGATTTCTTTTGCACAGACAGAAAGGGCTTCATCCGCAAAGGTAAAGCCTGCCAAAAATAGAAACAACTCATTAGTGCTGCTCAACGTTGTACTTTGCAGTAAAAGAAAGAGCAAATCTAAAGTTTCAGGAATCCGAGAATAAGCTTACTTTCATGAGTTCTTCACGATTTCGGATTTTGCTATAAAATGAATTCCTTCACTCAAACTAAATTAAAACTGCTAAACCGCTAATCTGTTACATACAAGGCAGATGTCAAATTCACCGAAATAGGATCTAAGGGTATTTGGCTTATCGAGCTGTAGCAGCTTCGGTAAAAGAGTATAAGTTGAAGAGTTTGTGAATAAAGGTGTGCGCACACATAGTGAGTTGTAGGAAAATAGGCAGGGAGCAATGCCGGCTGGGGTATATGTTCTTGTATGTTGTCTGACTGTTTGAGTTGAATGTGTTGTGTAAGTGTCCTGTTGAATGTTACATGTTTGGGCTTTGACACGCTTCACTGTGGTTGTTAACTGTGTGGTGTGTCCTGAAATGTTATATGTTTGGGCTGTGTGACATGCTTAATGCTTTTCAGTAGCAACCCACTTATTCATATATAGCAACTGACAACATAAGAAGTCCGGACATACTTTGATAGTAGTTGTAGAAGTATCCTTATTGATAATAGATAAACTAATTCATAGTGATAGAACAGTAGATGAACAGGTGCCTGCACATGTCTCATGAAAATAAAATGGGTGTATGATTGCTGACGGCAGAGCAATACTGCCAAACTTATGAGTTCTTGTGGCAAACTTGATTCAGTGTCTTGACGTGTATACGCTGTTTCGCTGACTTGTCACAAGAAACAAAGTGTGTTTGATAAGATCCGACCATTTTATTATTGGAGGATCAGTATGTATGGATTCTGATGTGACTGATAAACCCATTCGTATCTTAAGCATAATCTAATACGTGAGACAACGCCCTGGCACACAATCAAAAAAAAAAGAGAGAGAGCGGTTTTGTGTCCCCACAGTCCTTTCTGATTTGGTGTGTGTGCTCACAGTGCAGAGTGTAGAGAAAAGAGAGAAAAGAAAGCCGTTTTGGTGTCACGGGTGTTGTGACTTACACACATACATTTCTGAATTGAGAAAAGAAATTATTTTAGAGAAAGCACTAGAGTTTAGATCCCACATTTGTTGATAGGCATTCATTTAATTTTTCTTTTAATCAGTTTTAAAGTGAATACTAACTGAGAAATGAAAAAGGTGAAGAGTTTAGAAGCTTGGTTCAAGAGCAAAACTTGGTTTATGATCAGCTGAGTCTCTAAACAGAACAGCAATGGGCTTCATCGAACATTTAAAAAAGATTCAGATTGTTAGAATATCCAGAATTTATAGGAATGGTGGTGATTACTCTTATTTTCTAGAATGGAAATAACTGCACCATGTCTGTTTTATGAATTTAAGGGGCTAAAAAGTTTTGTTCTCATTTTTCTATGATTAACCGAATGTATGTGAGAGTCCAAACAGACAGAAGGGTTACGGCCGAGCGCTGGACCTTCCAAAAAAGATGAGACAGGCTGGACCTGTGCCATACTAGTTAAGACCTGCCTGTGGATAACAGGTTCTTTAAACTCTCACACACACAAACTCACACACGTTCACACACATACACCCATACACACACACATTCTTGAACTTGCTGCAAGATTAAACATTTGCATTAACTGACTCCAGCAACTCTGAGTCTCATTGAGAGACTTTTCTCAACAATTGGGTCCTCAAACCAGATCTCAACGTTTTTTCCGCTTTCCAGGGTCGGAGCTGAAACCGTGCACGGGGGAGTCCAGTACTCCTAATGAAAGACCCCCTGCTGAATTGCGGTAATTAGGGGCCAGTGTCCACTGAAAGGGGGAAAAAGGGACGAGATCGTACTTTTGAATCAATGGCCAGAAGCCATTGGCAGTGCAGGCATCAACAATAATGGTGTTATTTCACCCATTAACACTTAAGGTACCTCATGCAGTGGCTGTGATATGGTTACTTAACAAAATATCTTTACCAGACATCTCTCCTACATAACAGTTCTTCTTTCACAGCCACACCTTGTTGTCGAGAGATGTGCTACACTTAATCCATCCACACTGCTACCTACCCCACAGATGGAAAGCCTCATGATTGCATGTCAGAAATAACCATCAGTGTTTTACCCAGGCCAGACTTAACTGATATACGTTATGAAAATGCAGAAATAACTATATTTATTCAACAGGTCAAGCAAAAAACCCTGATGGCACAAATGCTACAGGATTTGCAGTAGTAACAGAAACTGAAGTTTTCTTAAAACAACCACTACCAAAAAATTACTCTGTTCAAGCAGTCGAATTGGTAGCTTTAACTGAAGCTTGTAAATTAAATAACAAAAAGGTTGTTAACGTTTACACTGACAGTCAGTATGCCTTCTCAACTGTACATGTGTTAACACAGCATTGGAAAAACAGGTATGTTGACATCCACAGCTAAATGTATAAACTACAAATATTTTAGCATTATTAGATGTTATTCAATTGCCATCTACAATAGACTCGTATGAATGACCGGAAGGAAAACCATACTGCCAAAGAATTTGTTTAAATATGCTGCAGTATTGAGCCACGGACCATGTCATGTCTCAACAGGAGGGATGGAAGCAATAATGAACAAGGTTTTTACAGCATATGGTTTTACTAATTATTGAATTTTTTTTTTTAGAATAAATAAATGAATAAAGTTTTTGTCTAGCAGGTCAAATATGTGCAAAATACATTCTACAGGGCAATCTAAGACCAAAACGAAGATAATTCCCTAAGCCAGTGTATCTTTTTCAACATATTTGTTTGGATTTCATTATTTCATTATTGTGTAGATTTCATTGAACTAAATTAATGTTAAGGGAAACGATTCTGCTCAGTGACAACAGAGGTTTTTACCAAATGGTCTGAAATATTTCCATGTGCACAAGCAGATGCACTCTCAGTAGCAAAATCACGCGTAAAATAACTCATTTCTAGATTTGAAATTCCTGAAAAGATCTTCAGTGATAATTTTACACACTTTGTAAACTATGTCATCTCACTGATGGTAAAGAACTTAAAATAGATCTTAGAAACCACTGTGATATAGAAGGTTTCGCTATCACATTGGAATTGTTTTACTATTTACATATGCATGTGCAGTGAAGAATTGCTTGCTGCTGATAAATGCAAAGAAGAACAGCTTACACATAGATGCTCACATATAGGCTGCTGAATGCAATGAAGACCTGCTTATCCAGTAAAGTTCAATGTCAATGTGTAATATTCAATTAGGATTTGCAAAACAGTGAAGTTAAACAATGAATGGGTCCATAGTCGGTATGAGAAGACTACAGGAATATTTACCTGGGTGTACGTTCAAATAGAGATGAGAAAATTGCGATAAATTATTGTTTGTTTGTTTGTTAGTATGTATATGAATGTTATGTGTATAAACTGTGTTGAGTTGTAGTTACTCAGTAGTGTCTCAGTGAAACAACCGACGGGGGAAGCCTTGCGGTGACAACAAAAGCAGTGTTTTACTGATCAGTCAAGTTGCTCCAGTGTACTCCATACAAACTGGTTGGCTACTGAAGGGATAGAAAATGGGGAATACTTGTTTTAAAGCAAACAAGGAATTAGATGGGAAAAATACATGTTTTAACGGGACCCAGACAATATTATATAGATGTCGCCACTGAAGTAAAGAACATTTACGTGGGATGGTGTGAGGGTCCTCGTTTGGCTGACGTTCGCCGATATGCTCGCCATGCTCAGAACCAAGTTGAGACGCGTAAGACAACCAAAAGGGACAAGTGTGAAAAGGAGCTGCATTTGGCAACCATGACCATGTATTACGCAGTTGGTGTAAACAGAGGACGAGGCCGAAGTCGAAGACGTGGACGTGTGGGAGAGGAGGTCGAAATGGGCCACGCCAGAGCTATGATCCGAATATTTGTTTTTACTGTGGCCAGACTGGACACTGGAAGAAGGACTGTCCACAGCTAAAAAGTGATGAAATTGGGCAAAAGGCTGACTGAGGGTGGGAGGCAGGTTCTGGACGTCACGCGGCAGCGGAGCCTCCACTAATGGGTGATAGCACAAACACACTCACACATTTTTCCTGCTCTGTGTAGTGAAGCAACGCTTGCCGACTGTGATTCACGTAGTAAAGTTTTGCATGCTATTTCCGTCCTAGAGCAAAGATATTTCTCTCAGAATATAGGAATTTATGTTCATCAGTAGTGACGTCAGGGGAGTTTGATTGTCCTCCAAAGTTAAGTGGAAACCACGTTTACTGTATGTCTGCATCAGGCCAGGTTGTGAAGGAGAAAATGACAATGCCCATTGCGTGTTGTCACTCCAGATGGGCTCTCCTTCAAACACTCATTTTTGTTATCAGAGTTGTGTCCCATTAACCTGATGGGCTGTGATCTCATGTGTAAATTAGGCATTATTTTAACTTCTACACTAGAGGGTGTTAAGGTTATGTTACAGCCTGACAAAGTTTTCACAGCAGTGCAGTTTGATTCATCGGCACTTACATATGCTTATGAGTGGAAACTTCCCAGCTCTCCTTTTTCACAACAACTAGTGGAAGAAGCAAAAGTGTTAGTTTCACCCCTTTCTGATTTCATGCAACCTACTGATTTGCACTGCACATCACACATTTCTTTGGGGCCTGACAATGACTATGAGAAGAAGTGAAAAAATATGTGCGCCTACTTTATTGGCTGTGTCGCTCACTCCAGAGCACTTCGATTTTTTTAATGTTTGTGGTACTCGCCCTCACATTTCCTTGGCCAAACGTACACACTGGCAGTGACAAGGTGTGGGAGAGTTTGTTGCTACATGTCAGAAAGAAATGGAGTGGACTGTTTCACCTGCTGATCCAAATTTGATGTTTTCTGAACGATTGTCAGCATACAAAAAAACATTTTTGAGTACAATGCATTGTCAAAGAACTGTGGACTTAATTCCTACCACAGAATCACATTTTGAAGCATGTTTTTTTATCTGAAACAGATTTGTCTTCGATACTCATGTTGGCTGAAGTGCCCAATGATCTTTGGGCTAAGAGCAAATATGATGTGTACAGTTTTGTACAGGACCTCCAAGCGGTGAATGCTGCAGTTCAGCCACATGCTCCTACTGTGCCCAACCCACACACTATTTTGTCTCAAATTACATCAGATGCACAGTTTTTCTCAGTGGTTGACTTGTCGCCAGTGCACCCTGATAGCCCATTTTGGTTTGCTTTTTAGTTTGAAGGGAGATCTTGGACTTTTACCCGGTTATGCCAGGGGTACTGTGAAAGTCCCACTATTTACAATGCTGCCCTCAAAGCTAGTCTGGATTAACTTCAATCAACCACAGGCTCTGCTCTTTTGCAGTATGTGGATGACATCCTTTTATGTAGTCCATCTAAACAACAGTGTGAAAAAGACCAAATGACTCAAATAACTTTCTTGCTTTCAAAATTTTTCCTCTAGTGACGCTGACTTAGAGAGGGATGAAGATAATCATGTTTAATTGTTCATGTTTTGATTGTTTATCATTGGACCCTTTATTACTATGATGCCTGCATTTTAAACTCACGTTGTGTGCAAATGCAGGCTGATGTTTTACAGATAAAGTTATTATTTTCCTTGTTTCTTTTGGGTTGATTAATATAATGGTATTATTATAATCAAAAGGGAGGAATGTAATGGAAAATAATTCTTATATGCATTGTATTGAGTGTTACTGTGTATAACCTGCAAATGACCGAGCTGCAAGGTACCACCCTGCCCTGTTTTCTTAAATTCCTCTTTACAATGGTGGGCTTGTTATAATGAGATAGCTGCACTTTAGGGGGGACAGGGTTAGGCTGGTATTTACGAGTGTGTCTGGGTAACCTCAACTGATGGTTGGGGAGGAAAGTTAGAAGAACAATCAATTATACCCAAAAACAGATGACGTGATGAGCGGGCAATATAACTGTGTGTTTTTGCTTCAGTGGTCAGAGCAACTCTGTATTCTGTACTGTGTTGTTCTCTCTTGCAAGATATTATTATTAAAGCCTCTTATCTCCTCACAAGAAAATAACTGACTCCCCAAATGCAAGTGTCAGGACAAATGATCAAACTTCTCCAAGCTTCAGTCTGCAGAGAAGTACAAGACAGGGTTGCTCACTTTCTCCCTCACTTTTTTGCTATTTTCATCAAACCTTTAGCAGCTGCTATCAGACAAGATAGAAATATTAAAGACATCCAACCCCAAAATATTTAGCATAAAATAAGTCTTTATGCTGATGATGTATTACTTTTCCTTCAGAACTCACAGACGTCTCTCACTCACACGATCACACTCATAAATAAATTTTCAGCACTTTCTGACTACTCTATCAATTGGTCTAAGACCACAGTTCTGCCCATTAACTGTAGGGTCCAGAATATACCTGCGATCACTTTACAGTCAGGAAATATTAGATATTTAGGCATAAATATTTCCTCCAGGCTCTCAGAGCTAACAAAGCTAATTTATGTGCAATTATTAAAGACAGTAGAGGACAATCTCTCTCGTTAGAAGTCCTTACCTATATCACTTATGGAGAGAGTTACAACCATTAAAATGATGATACTACCAAAAGTTAACTATTTGTTCTCAATGATCCCCATAAAACCAACCTGCTACTTGGTTTAAGTCACTAGATTCATGCATCTCCAAATTTCTGTGGAAAAACAAACCACCACGTATTAGTTTAAAAACCCTACAGAAGACCAAGGACAGTGGTGGATTAGATTTACCTAATTTTCAGCACTATTCCTTAGCCAATAGGTTACGGTATATATCAAAATGGTTTAAACCTAGCCCAATAGATGAACATGGATAAATATAGAACAAGCATTGTGTGATAATCTGGAAATCTCTGACCTGCCACTTATTAGTCAAAACGTAAAAAATCACAAATGTTTCAAAAGCATTAACATCAGCACCTCTCTGACAGCCTGGTGGGAATTTCTTAAAATAACAAAGTCTTCACTTGTCCCGTGTAAGCTTACACCCATCTGGAACAATCCTGACATCCTGCAAAACAAAAAAATGCTAAACTTTACTCTGTGGAAGATCAAAAGAATCAAACATCTGGAACATATAATCCAAAATGGGCATTTTATTTCATTTGATGAGCTCATATCACAACATGAGATAGGCAGCAATAAATTCCTAGAATATCAACAACTTAAGTCTATAATAACAAAGAAATATATCCTCCACCAACCAGACTTACAACTCCCGATTAGGGTAGCAGAATTTCTAAGCATCTGCACCCCAAAACTACTATCAAAAATATATAAATTATTGTCTAAGATAGATGACACAATGTCTCTACCGTCCTCAAAATGGGAGGCAGATTTATCCATCAGTTCTAGTCATAGCTTCTGGCCACAAATATGTTTGAACACCTTCAGAATGACTCAAAATCCTAATTTACAGCTCATACAATACAAAATTCTTCATAGAACACACTATACAGGACAAAGGATGTTCAGGATGGGTCTAACACACTCAAACATCTGCTCACATTGCACAGATAACACACCTGATGATTATGCACACGCTTTGTGGTTTTGTGCGCCTGTCCAGAAGTTCTGGCTTGAAGTCTGTGCGGACCTATCAACATGGCTAAAGTGTAGCATTCCTGCATGCCCCACACTGTGCATACTGGGTGACTTAGACAACATCAACGTGGAATTTAGCTTAGCACACATGATCCTCACAGTGTTATGTATAGCAAAGAAAACTATTCTCATGAACTGGAAAGCGAAGAACAATCTGTGTATTAACCAGTTTAGAAATCGCTCTGGGTGGTTGGGTGTGTGCTGGGGGGAGCTGTGTGGCTTCGGGCGTCTGGTGGTCTCTCGGGTCGTGGGGACCGGGTTGGTCATTGCTGGGGGGGACTGTGTGTCGGGCTTGGAGGGCAGTTTTGGGGGCTTGCGGGTTGGGTTGTCTTGCGGTGTGGGGCGGGGTCCCTTAGGGGCCTTGGGGTGGTGGCTGCTGGCTCTGTACCGGGTGACCGGGCCGCTCTGGCGTGGGTGGTGGAGCTGGGCCTTGACCTGGTGGCTTGCCGCTGCCTTGTGCCCAGGGCGGGGCCCTGCCTGTGCCTGGGGGGTCTGGGTTGCCCTGGACATGCCACAGTATGCGTGGGTTGGTGCAGGTCCTGGTGCCGGGCTTGTTGCTCTGGGAACTCGAAGGTGTCCGCAGGTGGTTGTTTTTTTTAGGGTGTTGGGGCGTGCGGTGAGGGGGAGGGGGTCTGTGTGGGGGTGTGCTTTTCCCCTGTTGGGAGGGGCCTGGGGGGGCCTGGGTGATGGTGGGTGTCAGGCCCGGGCTGCTGCGACTGGTGTAATAAGAATAAGCTTCTTTTCACGAGTTCTACACAATTCCGGATTTTGATATAAAATTAATTCCTTCACTCAAACCAAGTTAAAACTGCTTTGTCCTTCATATTTATCCATGTCTAAATAGCTTTAAACAAAAAAGAACGTTGTACTTTGCAGGATAGGAAAGAACAACACTAAACCTTTAGGAATCCGAGAATAAGCTTATTTTCACGAGTTCTACACAATTTCAGATTTTGTTATAAAATGAATTCCTTCACTCAAACCAAGTTAAAACTGCTTTGTCCTTCATATTTTTGCATGTCTAAATAGGTTTCAGGCATAATATTCTTCATATTACCCTGTTTGTGAAAGAAGCATACTTGTGATGGAGCAATACACTCCTTTTGGGTAACCTAAACTGATGGTTGGGGAGGAAAGTTAGAAGAACAATCAACTATCAACCAAAGACAGATGACGTGATGAGCGGGCAATATAACTGTGTGTTTTTACTTCAGTGGTCAGTGCAACTCTGTATTCTGTACTGTGCTGTTCTCTCTTTCAAGATATTATTATTAAAGCCTCTTATCTCCTCAGAAGAAAATAACTGACTCTGTGCGTTACTAAATTTCCACCACAATTTTGGCGTCACGAACAGGATCCCTCGACTGGTGTCTCTGGACCGGATCGCAGTGCATGGCCAGCCTGGACTGAAGTAGCTGTTCCAGCCTCATACCTCCAAGGCCTTTTCTGAGAGAGAGGACTGGCAGGTCCTTTTCCTGAATACCAGCGCTGGGATCATTTTTGAAATATGATAGTCTGAGACGATAGGACTGCTTTTTAGTTTTTATTTGAATAAAAGAGGGTTTCCCGGTTGTGTCATTAGTGAGACAGAGATTTCATGGGTAAGTGAAACTTTTGAAGCAGTCCGAAGAAGTGTGAAGTACTCCGAAGAAGTGTGAGTACAGATTAAGGTCCTCATTGGAGACGTCCTTTGAGTGAAGGAATATATTTCCCCATTCCAAGTCTGAGAATGGGAAACAGTAGGTCTCAGACTTTTGACCCTACCGGGGGACCTGAGCATGATGAAATGAAAAAGACATATGGTCCAGAGGTTTTCCACCTGAAGGTTCTTTTAGTATGTTAGAAATAAGAAAGTTTTGCAAATATGAGAAAGAGATGAAGCAAAAAAAAGAAAATTAAGTTTAAATAAGAAGTAAGAAAGGTATAGAATTTTGGAAAAAATAAAGTGTATTAAGAGAAAGAAAGGAAAATGTTAAACAAATGCCATGACGGAATGATGATAATAATTTAGTATTAGCTGTGCCGGATCCAGACCTGGACTCCTGCCCTCCACGACGCCTGCAACAACAACAGCCAGCCCTGCCACAAGCCTCTGGCTCTCGGAAAGAAGGGACTTCTTCCATCCTCCCTCGGGAAGAAATTCCATCATTCTCACAACATCAGTTACATAGGTCTGATGATGAGGAAAAGGAAGACGTTTGGTTCTCCAGCGTACCTGCCCAAGAACTTTTAACGCAAGTGACAAAAATCCTTTACCCACAATCTGGACTTCAGAGATCTAAACTTGAGAAAAAACAAAACCAGATTCAAACCATGCCTATGGTTAAAGTTGCAGTTCCCACTGGACCATTACTGGTTTATCGACCCTGGACTGAGACTGACATCATGGAAGCATAACAATGCTTACCAGATCCAGAGATTTCTGGACCCCATTTTGCTGACGAGTTGCGAGATTTCTGCGCACAATTCTGCCTGACTGGGGTTGAATTGCGTCGCATATTGGCAAAAAAGTTCAAACTGACCGACCTCTGCAAAATAGAGGCCAGTATGCTACAACTGAATTTGCGACCTACCAACAGTGAACGAGGACATAATGATAACGCTCAATATGAAGCAGCCATCCAAAGACTGTGTCAAGCCATCACCACTCAATTTCCAACCAAAATCAATATGTCCCACATTTACACCTGCAAACAGAAACCTGGTGAAGGGACTGATGATTTTGTACACCGCATCCTTGAGAAAGTCAGCAAGCACAGCGGTCATCAGAGACCAAGGGATTTGGGTAATGAATCAGGACCATGGGAGAGTATTGCATGCAATGGAATGTCCGACCATAGTTGGTAAAAAGCGGGTAAGAAAAGGTTAAAATACCCGACTGTACACAATCAATAGTGGGAGCGTATGTGTTCGGCTACAAGAAGGTGTGAAAGTCCGACCATGGTTTGTAAAAAGCGGGTAAGAAAAGGTGCAAATGCCCGACAATGTATGATCAAAAGAGGGAGCGGAGGTTTTCGGCTGCAAGAAG
The DNA here is from genome assembly GCF_036924035.1 of Leuresthes tenuis. Lineage (NCBI taxonomy): Eukaryota > Metazoa > Chordata > Actinopteri > Atheriniformes > Atherinopsidae > Leuresthes > Leuresthes tenuis. The sequence goes on along the minus strand of NW_027325401.1, from coordinate 370,448 downwards.
GTCTGAATGTCCAACCATAATTTTTTTAAAAACGGGGAAGAAAATAATCGAAAGCCCGACTATACACCATCAAAAGCGGGAGCGGAGGTGTTCAGCTGCAAAAAGGTCTGAATGTCCATCAAAAATTGCTAGAAAACATGAAAGAAAATTTTCGAATATCAAACCGCACATGATCATAAGCGGGAGAGGAGGTGTTCAGCTGCAGGAAGGTTTGAATGTCCATAATTCCTGAAAAATGAAAAATTCCTGAAAAATGGGTAAGAAAAGGTGTGAATGTCCAACTATACATCATCAAAAGCAGGTGTGAATGTTAGATCATAATTTGCAAAAAGCTGATGAGAAAGGGTGAGAATGCCCAACTATACACCATCAAATGCAGGAGCGGAGGTGTTCAGCTGTAAGGAGGTATGAATCTCCGACCATAATTGCTGAAAAATGTGTTAGAAAAGGTAAGAATGCCGGACCATACATCATCAAAAGCGGGAGAGGTGGTGTTCGGCTGCAAGTAGGTGTGAATGTCCAGCCATAATTACTCACAAACGGGTAAGAAAAGGTAGTATTGCCAGACCATACATGATCAAAACAGGGAGCGGAGGTGGTTCGGCTGCAAGAAGGTGTGAATGTCCGACTAAAGTTCAAATATATTAACAAAAGCGGAAGGAGAGGTCTTCGGATGAGAGTGGTTGAGAATTTCCAACCATAATCTATAAAATGCGGTGAAAAAAAAGGTGTGATAGAACACTAAAAGGTGGAGCGGAAGTGTTCGGCTGCAAGAAGGTGTGAATGTCCGACTATATTTGGTGAAAAGCAGGTGAAGAAAGGTCTGAATGCCCAACCTTACATCATGAAAAGCGAGATCAGAGGTGTTTGGCTGAGAGAAGGCCACAGTCTGCGATGCAATAATTAAAGGCCTCATGCCAGATGTCGCCACTGAAGTAAAGAACATTTACGTGGGATGGTTTTTGGCATTTGGCAGCCATGACCATGTATTACGCAGTTGGTGTAAACAGAGGACGAGGCCGAAGTCGAAGACGTGGACGTGTGGGAGAGGAGGTCGAAATGGGCCACGCCAGAGCTATGATCCGAATATTTGTTTTTACTGTGGCCAGACTGGACACTGGAAGAAGGACTGTCCACAGCTGAAAAGTGATGAAATTGGGCAAAAGACTGACTGAGGGTGGGAGGCAGGTTCTGGACGTCACGCGGCAGCGGAGCCTCCACTAATGGGTGATAGCACAAACACACTCACACATTTTTCCTGCTCTGTGTAGTGAAGAAACGCTTGCCGAATATGATTCACGTAGTAAAGGTTTGCATGCTATTTCCGTCCTAGAGCAAAGATATTTCTCTCAGAATATAGGAACTTATGTTCATCAGTAGTGACGTCAGGGGAGTTTGATTGTCCTCCAAAGTTAAGTGGAAACCACGTTTACTGTATGTCTGCATCAGGCCAGGTTGTGAAGGAGAAAATGACAATGCCCATTGCGTGTTGTCACTCCGGATGAGCTCTCCTTCAAACACTCATTTTTGTTATCAGAGTTGTGTCCCATTAACCTGATGGGCTGTGATCTCATGTGTAAATTAGGCATTATTTTAACTTCTACACCAGAGGGTGTTAAGGTTATGTTACAGCCTGACAAAGTTTTCACAGCAGTGCAGTTTGATTCATCGGCACTTACATATGCTTATGAGTGGAAACTTCCCAGCTCTCCTTTTTCACAACAACTAGTGGAAGAAGCAAAAGTGTTAGTTTCACCCCTTTCTGATTTCATGCAACCTACTGATTTGCACTGCACATCACACATTTCTTTGGGGCCTGACAATGACTATGAGAAGAAGTGAAAAAATATGTGCGCCTACTTTATTGGCTGTGTCGCTCACTCCAGAGCACTTCGATTTTTTTAATGTTTGTGGTACTCGCCCTCACATTTCCTTGGCCAAACGTACACACTGGCAGTGTCAAGGTGTGGGAGAGTTTGTTGCTACATGTCAGAAAGAAATGGAGTGGACCGTTTCACCTGCTGATCCAAATTTGATGTTTTCTGAACGATTGTCAGCATACAAAAAAACATTTTTGAGTACAATGCATTGTCAAAGAACTGTGGACTTAATTCCTACCACAGAATCACATTTTGAAGCATGTTTTTTATCTGAAACAGATTTGTCTTCGATACCCATGTTGGCTGAAGTATCCAATGATCTTTGGGCTAAGAGCAAATATGATGTGGGGTTGATAAAAGGCTGTGAACCAGTAATTGTCACCCCTAAATCAGACTTTTGTCCATGTAAAAAACAATACCCTTTTAAACCTGAAGCAATTAAAGGGATTAAACCTGTTTTTCAATCTTTTCAGAAAACAGGCGTTATTGTTCCTTTTGAAAATTCACCTGTGCTTACTCCATTGTTTCCTGTTAAAAAGATTAAAGATGCTGGCCAGCCAGATGAATGGCGTTTTGTACAGGACCTCCAAGCGGTGAATGCTGCAGTTCAGCCACATGCTCCTACTGTGCCCAACCCACACACTATTTTGTCTCAAATTACATCAGATGCACAGTTTTTCTCAGTGGTTGACTTGTCGCCAGTGCACCCTGATAGCCCATTTTGGTTTGCTTTTTAGTTTGAAGGGAGATCTTGGACTTTTACCCGGTTATGCCAGGGGTACTGTGAAAGTCCCACTATTTACAATGCTGCCCTCAAAGCTAGTCTGGATTAACTTCAATCAACCACAGGCTCTGCTCTTTTGCAGTATGTGGATGACATCCTTTTATGTAGTCCATCTAAACAACAGTGTGAAAAAGACAGTGAATCTGTTGAAACATCTTCATTCTTATGGCCATAAAGCCAGCCTTTCTAATTTACAGTTTGTACAGGACGAAGTCACCTTTTTGGGTCATGTGATTTCTAAGGATGGGCGCTCACTTTCTCCTAAACGTGTTGCTGCAGTTCAGATCATTCCTAAACCGGTTACTAAAAAACAGCTTATGTCATTCTTAGGTATAACATCTTACTGCAGGAACTTTATTCCTAACTACTCTTTTCTCGAAGCTCTCTTAGGTGCTCTTATCCATGGTAAAGGCCTCCAGTCAGCTGATCGTGTTCCATGGACTCCTGAGGATGAATCAGCCTTTAGTCAGCTTAAGCTGGCTCTTCAAACAGCACCAACACTTGGCATTCCAGATCCTCATAAACCTTTCATACAGGCAGTTGATGAGAAGCATGACATCTGTTCTTATGCAGGAACATGGGGCAGGCAAAGGCCAGTGGCTCATTTCTCAGCAAAACTGGACTCTCTGGCTGCAGGCCTGCCTGGTTGTCTTCGTGTTGTTGCAGCTGCAGAGAAAGCTGTCCTGGCCTCCCAAGATATTGTGGGCTACGCTAATTTGACTGTTTTGGTTCCTCATGCTGTTGCCATTATTCTTCTCGAGCAGAAAACTTCACATCTTTCAACTGCTCGTTGGCTCAGATACACCTTTGTGATATGCCAAATGTCACTGTTAAACGTTGTACTGTTCTGAATCCTGCTACTTTGCTTCCGACTCCTGAGGATGGGGAGCCTCATGACTGTGAAGCTGTTTTGGAACAAGTTTGTACACCCCGACCTGATCTTTTAGAGACTCCTCTTCCAAACTCTGACATGATTCTTTTTGTAGATGGATCAGCTTTGCGTGATCCAGCCACAGGTACTAACTGTGTTTGGTTTGCAGTATGTTCTTCACATGACACTTTGTTGTCTGGTTCTCTTCCTAAACATTTCTCTGCTCAAACTACTGAGCTTATTGCACTTACTGAAGCTTGTAAGTTGGCAGCTGGTAAGTCTGTCACTATTTACACAGATTCCAGATATGCTTTTGGTGTTGTTCATGACTTTGGTGCGCTGTGGAAACACAGGCATTTCCTTAAATCAGATGGTAAAACTATTCTGAACTCCAAGCAGGTTTCTGATCTTCTTGATGTGATCCTTTTGCCTACAGCAATCTCGGTCTGTAAGTGTGCGGCTCACACTAACTCAGACGATCCTGTTGCTTGTGGCAATGCCAGAGCTGATGCTGCAGCTAAGCAAGCAGCTAAATCTTTTCCTGTTTTCGCTTCCCTCTCTTTGCAGGCAGAAGACTCCCTCACAGATCTCCATGCTTTGCAAACTTTTGCCTCTGCAGATGAAATTTGGTCCTCTGGACGCATTTGGTCCTCTGTGGGTGCAACTCATATGGATGGTGTTTGGATGGGACCTGATGGTAAACCCTGTCTACCTAAACATTTTTTTCCTCATTTTTCAAAATTGACACATGGGTTGGACCATGTGTCAAAAGGGGGGATGCTGAATGCACTCACTGCTCAGTGGTTCACAAAAGGGTTCAGTTCACATGCGCAAAAATACTGTCAGTCATGTATGGTTTGTGCCACACATAATGTAGGAAAGGCATTACACACATCGCAAGTTGCACACCCTCCACCAGAGAAACCTTTTGAACATTTGATGATGGATTTTGTTGAACTCACACCAGCTGAAGGAAAGAAATATGCACTAGTAATAGTGGACGTGTTTAGTAAATGGGTTGAAGTTTTCCCTGCAAAACACGCAAACAGTAATGCAGTGACTAAAGCACTGCTAAACAGAAATCATTCCTAGATGGGGCATTCCAGAGAAGATCAGCAGTGATAATGGCACACATTTTGTAAACACTGCATTGACTGAGGTTGGTAAATTCCTGGGAATAACCTTGCGCACACATTGTGCTTATCATCCACAGAGTGGAGGTGCTGTGGAAAGAGAAAATGGTACATTAAAGTCCAAGTTAGCCAAATGTTGTGAAGAAACAGGTCTGCCATGGACAAAAGTATTACCTATTGTGCTTACCTACATGAGAATGAGAATCAGAGCTCAAGTGAAACTCAGCCCATTTGAAATTTTATTTGGCAGACCTCCTAACCTGGGATTGGGACCTGTAACCAGACCCCTCCCTTCCACAACTGTTTGTGATGATGCTATGTTGTCTTACTGTTGAAACCTTTCCACTGTTCTATCTCAAGTTTCACAGACAGTAAAAGTAGCCCTTCCAGCCACAGAAAACACACCACTCCAACCAGATGACAGGTGGTGAAGGAACTTCGCAGGAAACATTGGAAGTCCAAACGTTGGCAAGGCCCGTTCCAGGTGCTACTGGTCACTCATACAGCTGTTAAAGTTGCAGAGAGAGCAACCTGGATTCATGCCAGTCACTGTAAGAAGGTACCAGAACCAGTAGATGACTTCCACCCTGACATACATCAGCCTAACCAACACGCCCGGAAGGACAAAGATAAGAGTCAGCAGTAAAAGCTGTACTCCACCGGTGTGTTAAGTGCTAGTAACCTCTGACACCGAAGATTGAAACATCCTTACTGAGACCAGCGATGAAGATGATCATACACATGCTGTGAACCATGGTTCAAACTGTTTGTTGTTTGTATTTTCTTATTTGTAACCAGCATGTGCACATTGTATCTTGATTTCACAGGAAGCAATAATACAGGGCTGCTGTATTTCCCCACGACCCGAGAGACCACCAGACGCCCGAAGCCACACAGCCCCCCCCAGCACACACCCAACCGCCCAGAGCGACGGGACAGCAACCCACCACCACCACTATGTGATCAAGCTAATCAGAAGGGACCAGAGAGAATTAAATTCAGCCAATTGATGTTTTGAGGAAGCAGACATTGTTTCCATGCTAATATAATCTAAAAGAAAATTTCTAAACTGGTTAATACACAGATTGTTCTTCGCTTTCCAGTTCATGAGAATAGTTTTCTTTGCTATACATAACACTGTGAGGATCATGTGTGCTAAGCTAAATTCCACATTGATGTTGTCTAAGTCACCCAGTATGTACAGTGTGGGGCATGCAGGAATGCTACACTTTAGTCATGTTGATAGGTCCGCAAAGACTTCAAGCCAGAACCTCTGGACAGGCGCACAAAACCACAAAGCGTGTGCATAATCATCAGGTGTGTTATCTGTGCAATGTGAGCAGATGTTTGAGTGTGTTAGACCCATCCTGAACATCCTTTGTCCTGTATAGTGTGTTCTATGAAGAATTTTGTATTGTATGAGCTGTAAATTAGGATTTCGAGTCATTCTGAAGGTGTTCAAACATATATGTGGCCAGAAGCTATGACTAGAAGTGATGGATAAATCTGCCTCCCATTTTGAGGACGGTAGAGACATTGTGTCATCTATCTTAGACAATAATTTATATATTTTTGATAGTAGTTTTGGGGTGCAGATGCTTAGAAATTCTACTACCCTAATCGGGAGTTGTAAGTCTGGTTGGTGGAGGATATATTTCTTTGTTATTATAGACTTAAGTTGTTGATATTCTAGGAATTTATTGCTGCCTATCTCATGTTGTGATATGAGCTCATCAAATGAAATAAAATGTCCATTATGGATTATATGTTCCAGATGTTTGATTGCTTTGATCTTCCAGAGAGTAAAGTTTAGCATTTTTTTGTTTTGCAGGATGTCAGGATTGTTCCAGATGGGTGTAAGCTTACACGGGACAAGTGAAGACTTTGTTATTTTAAGAAATTCCCACCAGGCTGTCAGAGAGGTGCTGATGTTAATGCTCTTGAAACATTTGTGATTTTTTACGTTTTGACTAATAAGTGGCAGGTCAGAGATTTCCAGATTATCACACAATGCTTGTTCTATATTTATCCATGGTTCATCTATTGGGCTAGGTTTAAACCATTTTGATATATACTGTAACCTATTGGCTAAGGAATAGTGCTGAAAATTAGGTAAATCTAATCCACCACTGTCCTTGGTCTTCTGTAGGGTTTTTAAACTAATACGTGGTGGTTTGTTTTTCCACAGAAATTTGGAGATGCATGAACCTAGTGACTTAAACCAAGTAGCAGATGGTTTTATGGGGATCATTGAGAACAAATAGTTAACTTTTGGTAGTATCATCATTTTAATGGTTGTAACTCTCCCCATAAGTGATATAGGTAAGGACTTCAAACGAGAGAGATCGTCCTCTACTGTGTTTAATAATTGCACATAATTTAGCTTTGTTAGCTCTGAGAGCCTGGAGGAAATGTTTATGCCTAAATATCTAATATTTCCTGACTGTAAAGTGATCGCAGGTATATTCTGGTCCCTATAGTTAATGGGCAGAACTGTGGTCTTAGACCAATTGATAGAGTAGTCAGAAAGTGCTGAGAATTTATTTATGAGTGTGATCGTGTGAGTGAGAGACGTCTGTGAGTTCTGAAGGAAAAGTAATACATCATCAGCATAAAGACTTATTTTTTGCTCAATATTTTGGGGTTGGATGCCTTTAATATTTCTATCTTGTCTGATAGCAGCTGCTAAAGGTTCGATGAAAATAGCAAAAAGTGAGGGCGAAAGGGGGCAACCCTGTCTTGTACCTCTCTGCAGACTGAAGCTTGGAGAAGTTTGATCATTTGTCCTGACACTTGCACTTGGGGAGTCAGTTATTTTCTTTTGAGGAGATAAGAGGCTTTAATAATAATATCTTGCAAGAGAGAACAACACAGTACAGAATACAGAGTTGCTCTGACCACTGAAGCAAAAACACACAGTTATATTGCCCACTCATCACGTCATCTGTTTTTGGGTATAGTTGATTGTTCTTCTAACTTTCCTCCCCAACCATTAGTTGAGGTTACCCAGACACACTCGTAAATACCAGCCTAACCCTGTCCCCCCTAAAGTGCAGCTATCTCATAATAACAAGCCCACCATTGTAAAGAGGAATTTAAGAAAACAGGGCAGGGTGGTACCTTGCAGGTCAGTCATTTGCAGGTTATACACAGTAACACTCAATACAATGCATATAAGAATTATTTTCCATTACATTCCTCCCTTTTGATTATAATAATACCATTATATTAATCAACCCAAAAGAAACAAGGAAAATAATAACTTTATCTGTAAAACATCAGCCTGCATTTGCACACAACGTGAGTTTAAAATGCAGGCATCATAGTGATAAAGGGTCCAATGATAAACAATCAAAACATGAACAATTAAATATGATTATCTTCATCCCTCTCTAAGTCAGCGTCACTAGAGGAAAAATTTTGAAAGCAAAAAAGTTCTTTGAGTCATTTGAATCATTTGGTGAGATACATACAATGAGGCCTTTCACACAGGGAAAAATACAGCAGCCCTGTATTATTGCTTCCTGTGAAATCAAGATACAATGTGCACATGCTGGTTACAAATAAGAAAATACAAACAACAAACAGTTTCTTCCATGGTTCACAGCATGTGTATGATCATCTTCATTGCAGGTCTCAGTAAGGATGTTTCAATCTTCGGTGTCAGAGGTTACTAGCACTTAACACACCGGTGGAGTACAGCTTTTACTGCTGACTCTTATCTTTGTCCTTCCGGGCGTGTTGGTTAGGCTGATGTATGTCAGGGTGGAAGTCATCTACTGGTTCTGGTACCTTCTTACAGTGACTGGCATGAATCCACGTTGCTCTCTCTGCAACTTTAACAGCTGTGTGAGTGACCAGTAGCACCTGGAACGGGCCTTGCCAACGTTTGGACTTCCAATGTTTCCTGCGAAGTTCCTTCACCACCTGTCATCTGGTTGGAGTGGTGTGTTTTCTGTGGCTGGAAGGGCTGCTTTTACTGTCTGTGAAACTTGAGATAGAACAGTGGAAAGGTTTCGACAGTAAGACAACATTAGGGGTAAGCACAATAGGTAATGCTTTTGTCCATGGCAGACCTGTTTCTTCACAACATTTGGCTAACTTGGACTTTAATGTACCATTTTCTCTTTCCACAGCACCTCCACTCTGTGGATGATAAGCACAATGTGTGCGCAAGGTTATTCCCAGGAATTTACCAACCTCAGTCAATGCAGTGTTTACAAAATGTGTGCCATTATCACTGCTGATCTTCTCTGGAATGCCCCATCTAGGAATGATTTCTGTTTAGCAGTGCTTTAGTCACTGCATTACTGTTTGCATGTTTTGCAGGGAAAACTTCAACCCATTTACTAAACACGTCCACTATTACTAGTGCATATTTCTTTCCTTCAGCTGGTGTGAGTTCAACAAAATCCATCATCAAATGTTCAAAAGGTTTCTCTGGTGGAGGGTGTGCAACTTGCGATGTGTGTAATGCCTTTCCTACATTATGTGTGGCACAAACCATACATGACTGACAGTATTTTTGCGCATATGAACTGAACCCTTTTGTGAACCACTGAGCAGTGAGTGCATTCAGCATCCCCCCTTTTGACACATGGTTCAACCCATGTGTCAATTTTGAAAAATGAGGAAAAAAATGTTTAGGTAGACAGGGTTTACCATCAGGTCCCATCCAAACACCATCCGTATGAGTTGCACCCACAGAGGACCAAATGCGTCCAGAGGACCAAATTTCATCTGCAGAGGCAAAAGTTTGCAAAGCATGGAGATCTGTGAGGGAGTCTTCTGCCTGCAAAGAGAGGGAAGCGAAAACAGGAAAAAAATTAGCTGCTTGCTTAGCTGCAGCATCAGCTCTGGCATTGCCACAAGCAACAGGATCGTCTGAGTTAGTGTGAGCCGCACACTTACAGACCGAGATTGCTGTAGGCAAAAGGATCGCATCAAGAAGATCAGAAACCTGCTTGGAGTTCAGAATAGTTTTACCATCTGATTTAAGGAAATGCCTGTGTTTCCACAGCGCACCAAAGTCATGAACAACACCAAAAGCATATCTGGAATCTGTGTAAATAGTGACAGACTTACCAGCTGCCAACTTACAAGCTTCAGTAAGTGCAATAAGCTCAGTAGTTTGAGCAGAGAAATGTTTAGGAAGAGAACCAGACAACAAAGTGTCATGTGAAGAAAATACTGCAAACCAAACACAGTTAGGACCTGTGGCTGGATCACGCAAAGCTGATCCATCTACAAAAAGAATCATGTCAGAGTTTGGAAGAGGAGTCTCTAAAAGATCAGGTCGGGGTGTACAAACTTGTTCCAAAACAGTTTGACAATGCATTGTACTCAAAAATGTTTTTTTGTATGCTGACAATCGTTCAGAAAACATCAAATTTGGATCAGCAGGTGAAACGGTCCACTCCATTTCTTTCTGACATGTAGCAACAAACTCTCCCACACCTTGTCACTGCCAGTGTGTACGTTTGGCCAAGGAAATGTGAGGGCGAGTACCACAAACATTAAAAAAATCGAAGTGCTCTGGAGTGAGCGACACAGCCAATAAAGTAGGCGCACATATTTTTTCACTTCTTCTCATAGTCATTGTCAGGCCCCAAAGAAATGTGTGATGTGCAGTGCAAATCAGTAGGTTGCTTGAAATCAGAAAGGGGTGAAACTAACACTTTTGCTTCTTCCACTAGTTGTTGTGAAAAAGGAGAGCTGGGAAGTTTCCACTCATAAGCATATGTAAGTGCCGATGAATCAAACTGCACTGCTGTGAAAACTTTGTCAGGCTGTAACATAACCTTAACACCCTCTGGTGTAGAAGTTAAAATAATGCCTAATTTACACATGCGATCACAGCCCATCAGGTTAATGGGACACAACTCTGATAACAAAAATGAGTGTTTGAAGGAGAGCTCATCGGGAGTGACAACACGCAATGGGCATTGTCATTTTCTCCTTCACAACCTGGCCTGAGGCAGACATACAGTAAACGTGGTTTCCACTTAACTTTGTAGGACAATCAAACTCCCCTGACGTCACTACTGATGAACATAAGTTCCCATATTCTGAGAGAAATATCTTTGCTCTAGGACGGAAATAGCATGCAAAACTTTACTACGTGAATCACAGTCGGCAAGCGTTTCTTCACTACACAGAGCAGGAAAAATGTGTGAGTGTGTTTGTGCTATCACCCATTAGTGGAGGCTCCGCTGCCGCGTGACGTCCAGAACCTGCCTCCCACCCTCAGTTAGCCTTTTGCCCAATTTCATCACTTTTCAGCTGTGGACAGTCCTTCTTCCAGTGTCCAGTCTGGCTACAGTAAAAACAAATATTCGGATCATAGCTCTGATCCCACACGTCCACGTCTTCGACTTTGGCCTCGTCCTCTGTTTACACCAACTGCGTAATACATGGTCATGGCTGCCAAATGCAGCTCCTTTTCACACTTGTCCCTTTTGGTTGTCTTACGCGTCTCAACTTGGTTATGAGCATGGCGAGCATATCGGCGAACGTCAGCCAAACGAGGACCCTCACACCATCCCACGTAAATGTTCTTTACTTCAGTGGCGACATCTGGCATGAGGCCTTTAATTATTGCATTGCATGCAATACTCTCCCATGGTCCTGATTCATTACCCAAATCCCTTGGTCTCTGATGACCGCTGTGCTTGCTGACTTCCTCAAGGATGCGGTGTATAAAATCATCAGTCCCTTCACCGGGTTTCTGTTTGCAGGTGTAAATGTGGGACATATTGATTTTGGTTGGAAATTGAGTGGTGATGGCTTGACACAGTCTTTGGTTGGCTGCTTCATATTGAGCGTTATCATTATGTCCTCGTTCACTGTTGGTAGGTCGCAAATCCAGTTGTAGCATACTGGCCTCTATTTTGCAGAGGTCGGACGGTTTGAACTTTTTTGCTAATATGCGACGCAATTCAACCCCAGTCGGGCAGAATTGTGCGCAGAAATCTCGCAACTCGTCAGCAAAATGGGGTCCAGAAATCTCTGGATCTGGTAAGCATTGTTATGCTTCCATGATGTCAGTCTCAGTCCAGGGTCGATAAACCAGTAATGGTCCAGTGGGAACTGCAACTTTAACCATAGGCATGGTTTGAATCTGGTTTTGTTTTTTCTCACGTTTAGATCTCTGAAGTCCAGATTGTGGGTAAAGGATTTTTGTCACTTGCGTTAAAAGTTCTTGGGCAGGTACGCTGGAGAACCAAACGTCTTCCTTTTCCTCATCATCAGACCTATGTAGCTGATGTTGTGAGAATGATGGAATTTCTTCCCGAGGGAGGATGGAAGAAGTCCCTTCTTCCCGAGAGCCAGAGGCTTGTGGCAGGGCTGGCTGTTGTTGTTGCAGGCGTCGTGGAGGGCAGGAGTCCAGGTCTGGATCCGGCACAGCTAATACTAAATTATTATCATCATTCCGTCATGGCATTTGTTTAACATTTTCCTTTCTTTCTCTTAATACACTTTATTTTTTCCAAAATTCTATACCTTTCTTACTTCTTATTTAAACTTAATTTTCTTTTTTTTTGCTTCATCTCTTTCTCATATTTGCAAAACTTTTCTTCTAATTTTCTTATTTCTAACATACTAAAAGAACCTTCTGGTGGAAAACCTCTGGACCATATGTCTTTTTCATTTCATCATGCTTAGGTCCCCCGGTAGGGTCAAAAGTCTGAGACCTACTGTTTCCCATTCTCAGACTTGGAATGGGGAAATATATTCCTTCACTCAAAGGACGTCTCCAATGAGGACCTTAATCTGTACTCACACTTCTTCGGAGTACTTCACACTTCTTCGGACTGCTTCAAAAGTTTCACTTACCCATGAAATCTCTGTCTCACTAATGACACAACCGGGAAACCCTCTTTTATTCAAATAAAAACTAAAAAGCAGTCCTATCGTCTCAGACTATCATATTTCAAAAATGATCCCAGCGCTGGTATTCAAGAAAAGGACCTGCCAGTCCTCTCTCTCAGAAAAGGCCTTGGAGGTATGAGGCTGGAACAGCTACTTCAGTCCAGGCTGGCCATGCACTGCGATCCGGTCCAGAGACACCAGTCGAGGGATCCTGTTCGTGACGCCAAAATTGTGGTGGAAATTTAGTAACGCACAGAGTCAGTTATTTTCTTCTGAGGAGATAAGAGGCTTTAATAATAATATCTTGAAAGAGAGAACAACACAGTACAGAATACAGAGTTGCTCTGAAGCAAAAACACAGTTATATTGCCCGCTCATCACGTCATCTGTCTTTGGTTGATAGTTGATTGTTCTTCTAACTTTCCTCCCCAACCATCAGTTTAGGTTACCCAAAAGGAGTGTATTGCTCCATCACAAGTATGCTTCTTTTTTTTTATATTTTATATCAAAATCCGGAATTGTGTAGAACTCGTGAAAAGAAGCTTATTCTTGGATTCCTGAAAAAATTTAGTGTTGTTGTTTCCTATCCTGAAAAGTACTACGTTCGTTTTTGTTTAAAGGTATTTAGACATGGATAAATATGAAGGACAAAGCAGTTTTAACTTGGTTTGAGTGAAGGAATTAATTTTATATCAAAATCCGATATTGTGTAGAACTCGTCAAACGACGCTTATTCTCGGATTCCTGAAAAGGTTTAGTGTTGTTCTTTCCTATCCTGCAAAGTACAACGTTCTTTTTTGTTTAAAGCTATTTGGACATGGATAAATATGAAGGACAAAGCAGTTTTAACTTAGTTTGAGTGAAGGAATTCATTTTATATCAAAATCCGAAATTGTGTAGAACTCGTGAAAATAAGCTTATTCTCGGATTCCTAAAGGTTTAGTGTTGTTGTTTCCTATCCTGCAAAGTACAACGTTCTTTTTTGTTTAAAGCTATTTAGACATGGATAAATATGAAGGAAAAGCAGTTTTAACTTGGTTTGAGTGAAGGAATTCATTTTATATCAAAATCCGGAATTGTGCATTATGGCAGCAGAATTGTAGTCTGAATACCTTTATGCCAAACAGATTTGCTTTGCCAAGGGAAGTTTTATAATTATTTATTGTTTATGTTTATAATATATAAACTAGCAGAGTAATTAATTCATCCTCCTGGTCCCTCCCACCCCGGAGAGGGCAGCCAGAGACTGGCTGCAATAGGCATCCCCGCTACCTGGGACCCAACACAGGGCAGGAGGGCCTGATGTCCACCAGGCTCGGGGCCTGCAGTCACCATATTCCGGGAGCTACTGTACCCCCAGAAGGAACCCATCCCGCCCCACCCCACTCAACCCAACCCCACCCCGGAGGACCTCTACAAAAACAAACAAACAACAACAAAAATCAAACAAACAAACAAACAAATCACCCGGTTACACCAGTCGCAGCAGCCCGGGCCTGAGACCCACCATCACCCAGGCCCCCCGAGGCCCCCCCCAACAGGGGAAAAGCACACCCCCATACAGACCCCCTCCTCCTCACCGCACGCCCCAACACCCTAAAAAAAATAACCACCTGCGGACACCTTGGAGTTCCCAGAGCAACAAGGCCGGCACCAGGACCTGCACCAACCCACGCATGCTGTGGCATGTCCAGGGCAACCCAGACCCCCCAGGCACAGGCAGGGCCCCGCCCCGGGCTCAAGGCAGCGGCAAGCCACCAGGTCCAGGCCCAGCTCCACCACCCACGCCAGAGCGGCCCCGTCACCCGGTACAGAGCCAGCAGCCACCACCCCAAGGCCCCTAAGGGACCCCGCCCCACACCGCAAGACAGCCCCACCCGCAAGCCCCCAAAACTGCCCTCCAAGCCCGACACACAGTCCCCCCAGCAATGACCAACCGCCCAGAGCGACGGGACAGCAACCCACCACCAACACTATGTGATCAAGCTAATCAGAGGGGACCAGAGAGAATTAAATTCAGCCAATTGATGTTTTGAGGAGGCAGACATTGTTTCCATGCTAATATAATCTAAAAGAAAATTTCTAAACTGGTTAATACACAGATTGTTCTTCGCTTTCCAGTTCATGAGAATAGTTTTCTTTGCTATACATAACACTGTGAGGATCATGTGTGCTAAGCTAAATTCCACGTTGATGTTGTCTAAGTCACCCAGTATGCACAGTGTGGGGCATGCAGGAATGCTACACTTTAGCCATGTTGATAGGTCCGCACAGACTTCAAGCCAGAACTTCTGGACAGGCGCACAAAACCACAAAGCGTGTGCATAATCATCAGGTGTGTTATCTGTGCAATGTGAGCAGATGTTTGAGTGTGTTAGACCCTTCCTGAACATCCTTTGTCCTGTATAGTGTGTTCTATGAAGAATTTTGTATTGTGTGAGCTGTAAATTAGGATTTTGAGTCATTCTGAAGGTGTTCAAACATATTTGTGGCCAGAAGCTATAACTAGAACTGATGGATAAATCTGCCTCCCATTTTGAGGACGGTAGAGACATTGTGTCATCTATCTTAGACAATAATTTATATATTTTTGATAGTAGTTTTGGGGTGCAGATGCTTAGAAATTCTGCTACCCTAATCGGGAGTTGTAAGTCTGGTTGGTGGAGGATATATTTCTTTGTTATTATAGACTTAAGTTGTTGATTTTCTAGGAATTTATTGCTGCCTATCTCATGTTGTGATATGAGCTCATCAAATGAAATAAAATGTCCATTTTGGATTATATGTTCCAGATGTTTGATTCCTTTGATCTTCCACAGAGTAAAGTTTAGCATTTTTTTGTTTTGCAGGATGTCAGGATTGTTCCAGATGGGTGTAAGCTTACACGGGACAAGTGAAGACTTTGTTATTTTAAGAAATTCCCACCAGGCTGTCAGAGAGGTGCTGATGTTAATGCTTTTGAAACATTTGTGATTTTTTACGTTTTGACTAATAAGTGGCAGGTCAGAGATTTCCAGATTATCACACAATGCTTGTTCTATATTTATCCATGTTCATCTATTGGGCTAGGTTTAAACCATTTTGATATATACCGTAACCTATTGGCTAAGGAATAGTGCTGAAAATTAGGTAAATCTAATCCACCACTGTCCTTGGTCTTCTGTAGGGTTTTTAAACTAATACGTGGTGGTTTGTTTTTCCACAGAAATTTGGAGATGCATGAATCTAGTGACTTAAACCAAGTAGCAGGTTGGTTTTATGGGGATCATTGAGAACAAATAGTTAACTTTTGGTAGTATCATCATTTTAATGGTTGTAACTCTCCCCATAAGTGATATAGGTAAGGACTTCCAACGAGAGAGATTGTCCTCTACTGTCATTAATAATTGCACATAAATTAGCTTTGTTAGCTCTGAGAGCCTGGAGGAAATGTTTATGCCTAAATATCTAATATTTCCTGACTGTAAAGTGATCGCAGGTATATTCTGGACCCTACAGTTAATGGGCAGAACTGTGGTCTTAGACCAATTGATAGAGTAGTCAGAAAGTGCTGAGAATTTATTTATGAGTGTGATCGTGTGAGTGAGAGACGTCTGTGAGTTCTGAAGGAAAAGTAATACATCATCAGCATAAAGACTTATTTTATGCTCAATATTTTGGGGTTGGATGTCTTTAATATTTCTATCTTGTCTGATAGCAGCTGCTAAAGGTTTGATGAAAATAGCAAAAAGTGAGGGAGAAAGTGAGCAACCCTGTCTTGTACCTCTCTGCTGACTGAAGCTTGGAGAAGTTTGATCATTTGTCCTGACACTTGCATTTGGGGAGTCAGTTATTTTCTTGTGAGGAGATAAGAGGCTTTAATAATAATATCTTGCAAGAGAGAACAACACAGTACAGAATACAGAGTTGCTCTGACCACTGAAGCAAAAACACACAGTTATATTGCCCGCTCATCACGTCATCTGTTTTTGGGTATAATTGATTGTTCTTCTAACTTTCCTCCCCAACCATCAGTTGAGGTTACCCAGACACACTCGTAAATACCAGCCTAACCCTGTCCCCCCTAAAGTGCAGCTATCTCATTATAACAAGCCCACCATTGTAAAGAGGAATTTAAGAAAACAGGGCAGGGTGGTACCTTGCAGCTCGGTCATTTACAGGTTATACACAGTAACACTCAATACAATGCATATAAGAATTATTTTCCATTACATTCGTCCCTTTTGATTATAATAATACCATTATATTAATCAACCCAAAAGAAACAAGGAAAATAATAACTTTATCTGTAAAACATCAGCCTGCATTTGCACACAACGTGAGTTTAAAATGCAGGCATCATAGTAATAAAGGGTCCAATGATAAACAATCAAAACATGAACAATTAAACATGATTATCTTCATCCCTCTCTAAGTCAGCGTCACTAGAGGAAAAATTTTGAAAGCAAGAAAGTTATTTGAGTCATTTGGTCTTTTTCACACTGTTGTTTAGATGGACTACATAAAAGGATGTCATCCACATACTGCAAAAGAGCAGAGCCTGTGGTTGATTGAAGTTAATCCAGACTAGCTTTGAGGGCAGCATTGTAAATAGTGGGACTTTCATAGTACCCCTGGCATAACCGGGTAAAAGTCCAAGATCTCCCTTCAAACTAAAAAGCAAACCAAAATGGGCTATCAGGGTGCACTGGCGACAAGTCAACCACTGAGAAAAACTGTGCATCTGATGTAATTTGAGACAAAATAGTGTGTGGGTTGGGCACAGTAGGAGCATGTGGCTGAACTGCAGCATTCACCGCTTGGAGGTCCTGTACAAAACGCCATTCATCTGGCTGGCCAGCATCTTTAATCTTTTTAACAGGAAACAATGGAGTAAGCACAGGTGAATTTTCAAAAGGAACAATAACGCCTGTTTTCTGAAAAGATTGAAAAACAGGTTTAATCCCTTTAATTGCTTCAGGCTTAAAAGGGTATTGTTTTTTACATGGACAAAAGTCTGATTTAGGGGTGACAATTACTGGTTCACAGCCTTTTATCAACCCCACATCATATTTGCTCTTAGCCCAAAGATCATTGGGCACTTCAGCCAACATGGGTATCGAAGACAAATCTGTTTCAGATAAAAAACATGCTTCAAAATGTGATTCTGTGGTAGGAATTAAGTCCACAGTTCTTTGACAATGCATTGTACTCAAAAATGTTTTTTTGTATGCTGACAATCGTTCAGAAAACATCAAATTTGGATCAGCAGGTGAAACAGTCCACTCCATTTCTTTCTGACATGTAGCAACAAACTCTCCCACACCTTGTCACTGCCAGTGTGTACGTTTGGCCAAGGAAATGTGAGGGCGAGTACCACAAACATTAAAAAAATCGAAGTGCTCTGGAGTGAGCGACACAGCCAATAAAGTAGGCGCACATATTTTTTCACTTCTTCTCATAGTCATTGTCAGGCCCCAAAGAAATGTGTGATGTGCAGTGCAAATCAGTAGGTTGCATGAAATCAGAAAGGGGTGAAACTAACGCTTTTGCTTCTTCCACTAGTTGTTGTGAAAAAGGAGAGCTGGGAAGTTTCCACTCATAAGTGTGCCGATGAATCAAACTGCACTGCTGTGAAAACTTTGTCAGGCTGTAACATAACCTTAACACCCTCTGGTGTAGAAGTTAAAATAATGCCTAATTTACACATGAGATCACAGCCCATCAGGTTAATGGGACACAACTCTGATAACAAAAATGAGTGTTTGAAGGAGAGCCCATCTGGAGTGACAACACGCAATGGGCATTGTCATTTTCTCCTTCACAACCTGGCCTGATGCAGACATACAGTAAACGTGGTTTCCACTTAACTTTGGAGGACAATCAAACTCCCCTGACGTCACTACTGATGAACATAAGTTCCTATATTCTGAGAGAAATATCTTTGCTCCAGGACGGAAATAGCATGCAAAACTTTACTACGTGAATCACAGTCGGCAAGCGTTGCTTCACTACACAGAGCAGGAAAAATGTGTGAGTGTGTTTGTGCTATCACCCATTAGTGGAGGCTCCGCTGCCGCGTGACGTCCAGAACCTGCCTCCCACCCTCAGTCAGCCTTTTGCCCAATTTCATCACTTTTTAGCTGTGGACAGTCCTTCTTCCAGTGTCCAGTCTGGCCACAGTAAAAACAAATATTCGGATCATAGCTCTGGCGTGGCCCATTTCGACCTCCTCTCCCACACGTCCACGTCTTCGACTTCGGCCTCGTCCTCTGTTTACACCCACTGCGTAATACATGGTCATGGTTGCCAAATGCAGCTCCTTTTCACACTTGTCCCTTTTGGTTGTCTTACGCGTCTCAAGTTGGTTCTGAGCATGGCGAGCATATCGGCGAACGTCAGCCAAACGAGGACCCTCACACCATCCCACGTAAATGTTCTTTACTTCAGTGGCGACATCTATATAATATTTTCTGGGTCCCGTTAAAACATGTATTTTTCCCATCTAATTCCTTTTTTGCTTTAAAACAAGTATTCCCCATTTTCTATCCCTTCAGTAGCCAACCAGTTTGTATGGAGTACACTGGAGCAACTTGACTGATCAGTAAAACACTGCTTTTGTTGTCACCGCAAGGCTTCCCCCGTCGGTTGTTTCACTGAGACACTACTGAGTAACTACAACTCAACACAGTTTATACACATAACATTCATATACATACTAACAAACAAACAAACAATAATTTATCGCAATTTTCTCATCTCTGTTTGAACGTACACCCAGGTAAATATTCCTGTAGTCTTCTCATACCGACTATGGACCCATTCATTGTTTAACTTCACTGTTTTGCAAATCCTAATTGAATATTACACATTGACATTGAAATTTAGTGGTTAAGCAGGTCTTCATTGCATTCAGCAGCCTATATGTGAGCATCTATGTGTAAGCTGTTCTTCTTTGCATTTATCAGCAGCAAGCAATTCTTCACTGCACATGCATATGTAAATAGTAAAACAATTCCAATGTGTTAGCGAAACCTTCTATATCACAGTGGTTTCTAAGATCTATTTTAAGTTCTTTGCCATCAGTGAGATGACATAGTTTACAAAGTGTGTCAAATTATCACTGAAGATCTTTTCAGGAATTTCAAATCTAGAAATGAGTTATTTTACGCGTGATTTTGCTACTGAGAGTGCATCTGCTTGTGCACATGGAAATATTTCAGACCATTTGGTAAAAACCTCTGTTGTCACTGAGCAGAATCGTTTCCCTTAACATTAATTTAGTTCAATGAAATCTACACAATAATGAAATAATGAAATCCAAACAAATATGTTGAAAAAGATACACTGGCTTAGGGAATTATCTTCGTTTTGGTCTTAGATTGCCCTGTGGAATGTATTTTGCACATATTTGACCTGCTAGACAAAACTTTATTCATTTATTTATTCTAAAAAAGAAAATTCAATAATTAGTAAAACCATATGCTGTAAAAACCTTGTTCATTATTGCTTCCATCCCTCCTGTTGAGACATGACATGGTCCGTGGCTCAATACTGCAGCATATTTAAACAAATTCTTTGGCAGTATGGTTTTCCTTCCGGTCATTCATACGAGTCTATTGTAGATGGCAATTGAATAACATCTAATAATGCTAAAATATTTGTAGTTTATACATTTAGCTGTGGATGTCAACATACCTGTTTTTCCAATGCTGTGTTAACACATGTACAGTTGAGAAGGCATACTGACTGTCAGTGTAAACGTTAACAACCTTTTTGTTATTTAATTTACAAGCTTCAGTTAAAGCTACCAATTCGACTGCTTGAACAGAGTAATTTTTTGGTAGTGGTTGTTTTAAGAAAACTTCAGTTTCTGTTACTACTGCAAATCCTGTAGCATTTGTGCCATCAGGGTTTTTTGCTTGACCTGTTGAATAAATATAGTTATTTCTGCATTTTCATAACGTATATCAGTTAAGTCTGGCCTGGGTAAAACACTGATGGTTATTTCTGACATGCAATCATGAGGCTTTCCATCTGTGGGGTAGGTAGCAGTGTGGATGGATTAAGTGTAGCACATCTCTCGACAACAAGGTGTGGCTGTGAAAGAAGAACTGTTATGTAGGAGAGATGTCTGGTAAAGATATTTTGTTAAGTAACCATATCACAGCCACTGCATGAGGTACCTTAAGTGTTAATGGGTGAAATAACACCATTATTGTTGATGCCTGCACTGCCAATGGCTTCTGGCCATTGATTCAAAAGTACGATCTCGTCCCTTTTTCCCCCTTTCAGTGGACACTGGCCCCTAATTACCGCAATTCAGCAGGGGGTCTTTCATTAGGAGTACTGGACTCCCCTGTGCACGGTTTCAGCTCCGACCCTGGAAAGCGGAAAAAACGTTGAGATCTGGTTTGAGGACCCAATTGTTGAGAAAAGTCTCTCAATGAGACTCAGAGTTGCTGGAGTCAGTTAATGCAAATGTTTAATCTTGCAGCAAGTTCAAGAATGTGTGTGTATGGGTGTATGTGTGCGAACGTGTGTGAGTTTGTGTGTGTGAGAGTTTAAAGAACCTGTTATCCACAGGCAGGTCTTAACTAGTATGGCACAGGTCCAGCCTGTCTCATCTTTTTTGGAAGGTCCAGCGCTCGGCCGTAACCCTTCTGTCTGTTTGGACTCTCACATACATTCGGTTAATCATAGAAAAACGAGAACAAAACTTTTTAGCCCCTTAAATTCATAAAACAGACATGGTGCAGTTATTTCCATTCTAGAAAATAAGAGTAATCACCACCATTCCTATAAATTCTGGATATTCTAACAATCTGAATCTTTTTTAAATGTTCGATGAAGCCCTTTGCTGTTCTGTTTAGAGACTCAGCTGATCATAAACCAAGTTTTGCTCTTGAACCAAGCTTCTAAACTCTTCACCTTTTTCATTTCTCAGTTAGTATTCACTTTAAAACTGATTAAAAGAAAAATTAAATGAATGCCTATCAACAAATGTGGGATCTAAACTCTAGTGTTTTCTCTAAAATAATTTCCTTTCTCAATTCAGAAATGTGTGTGTGTAAGTCACAACACCCGTGACACCAAAACGGCTTTCTTTTCTCTCTTTTCTCTACACTCTGCACTGTGAGCACACACACCAAATCAGAAAGGCTTTTTTCTCTCTTTTCTACATTATGGACTGTGGGGACACAAAACCGCTCTCTCTCTTTTTTTTTTTGATTGTTTGCCAGGGCGTTGTCTCACGTATTAGATTATGCTTAAGATACGAATGGGTTTATTCTCTGACTCAGTCACATCAGAATCCATACATACTGATCCTCCCGTAATAAAATGGTCGGATCTTATCAAACACACTTTGTTTCTTGTGACAAGTCAGCGAAACAGCGTATACACGTCAAGACACGAAGATACGAAGGTGTGAATGTCCGACCATACTTGGTAAAAAGCGGGTAAGAAAAGGTTAAAATACCCGACTGTACACAATCAATAGCGGGAGCGGATGTGTTCGGCTACAAGAAGGTGTGACAGTCCGACCATGGTTTGTAAAAAGCGGGTAAGAAAAGGTGCGAATGTCCGACAATGTATGATCAAAAGAGAGAGCGGAGGTTTTCGGATACACGAAGGTTTGAATGTCCTACCAAAGTTTGTAAAAAGCGGGTAAGAAAAGGTTCGAATGCCCGACTATACACCATAAAAAGCGGGAGCGGAGGTGTTCCGCTGTAAGACGGTGTGAATGTCCGACCATAGTTGGTAAAAAGCGGGTAAGAAAAGGTTAAAATACCCGACTGTACACAATCAATAGCGGGAGCGGAGTTGTTCGGCTACAAGAAGGTGTGAAAGTCCGACCATGGTTTGTAAAAAGCAGTTAAGAAAAGGTTCGAATATCCAACCAAACATAATCAAAAGCGGGAGCAGAGCTGTTCGACTGCAAGTAAGTGTGAATGTCCAGCCATAATTACTCACAAACGGGGGAAGAAAAGGTAGTATTGCCAGACCATACATGATCAAAACAGGGAGCGGAGGTTCAGTGTTAACTTAGTTTGAGTGAAGGAATTCATTTTATACATAAAATCCCAAATCATGCAGAACGTATGAAAAGAAGCTTATTCTCGGATTCCTGATCCTTCAGTTTTGCTCTTTCTTCTACTGCAAAATACAATGTTGTTCTTTGTTGAAGTCGATCTAGACATTGATAAATATGAAGGAAAAAGCAGTTTTAACTTGGTTTGAGTGAATGAATTCATTTTATACATAAAATCCGAAATCGTGCAGAACTCATGAAAATAAGCTTATTCTCGGATTCCTAAAACTTTTGATTAGCTCTTTCTTTTATTGCAAAGTACGTTGTTTTTTTTGTTTAAATCTATCGAGACATTGATATATATGAAGGTAAAAGCCGTTTTAACATAGTTTGAGTGAAGGAATTAATTTTATAGATAAAATCCCAAATCATGCAGAACTCCTCAAAAGGGAGGTATGGCTTAATCACAAGTGTGGCTCTTTCTCATTCAGGGTAATATGAGGAAGTTTATGCTTGAAATATATGTAGAAATGGGTACATATGAAGGACAAAGCAGTGTTAACTTAGTTTGCATGAAGAAATTCATTTTATACATAAAATCCGAAATCGTGCAGAACTCATGAAAATAAGCTTATTCTCGGATTCCTAAAACTTTTGATTTGCACTTTCTTTTACTGCAAAGTACAACGTTGTTTTTTGTTGAAATCTATCTAGACATTGATTACATTCACACCTACTTGCAGTCGAACACCTTCTCATCCACTTATGATCATGTGCGGTTGGGCTTTCGCACCTTTTCTTACCCATTTTTCAGTAATTATGGGTGGACATTCAGACCTTCTTGCAGCCGAAAACCTCCGCTCCTCTTTTGATCATACATTGTCGGGCATTCACACCTTGTCTTACCCGCTTTTTACAAACTTTAGTCGGACATTCAAACCTTCTTGCAGCTGAACCACCTCCGCTCCCTGTTTTGATCATATATGGTCTGGCAATAGTACCTTTTCTTACCCGTTTGTGAGTAATTATGGCTGGACATTCACACCTTCTTGCAGCCGAACACAACCTCTCCCGCTTTTGATGATATATGGTCCGGCCTTCTTACCTTTTCTAACAAATTTTTCAGCAATTATGGTCGGACATTCACACCTACTCACAGACGAACACCTCCGCTCCCACATTTGATAGTGTATAGTCGGGCATTCTCACCCTTTCTCATCAGCTTTTTGCATATTATGATCTGATATTCACACCTACTTGAAGTCGAACAGCTCTGCTCCCGCTTTTGATTATGTTTGGTTGGATATTCGAACATTTTCTTAATGCTTTTTACAAACTTTGGTCGGACGTTCACACCGTCTTGCAGCCGAACACCTCCGCTTCCGCTTTTGATGGTGTATAGTCGGGCATTCGAGCCTTTTCTTACCCACCTATTACTTACTATGGTTGGACATTCAAACCTTCTTGTAGCCGAACACATCCGCTCCTGCTTTTGATGATATATGATTTGGCATTCGCACCTTTTCTTACCCATTTTTCAGTAATTATTGGTCGGACATTCAGACCTTCTTGCACCTGAACACCTCTGCTCCCGCTTTTGATGGTGTATAGTCGGGCTTTCGAGCCTTTTCTTCCCCGATTTTTACAAATTATGGTTGGACATTCAGACCTTGCAGCCGAAAACCTCCGCTCCCTCTTTTGATCATAAATTGTCGGGCATTCGCCCCTTGTCTTACACGGTTTTTACAAACTTTAGTCAGACATTCACACCTTGCAGCTGAACCACCTCCATTCCCTGTTTTGATCATGTGTGGTCTGGAAATACTACCTTTTCTTCCCCCGTTTGTGAGTAATTATGGCTGGACATTCACACCTACTTGCAGCCGAAAAACCACCTCTCCCGCTTTTGTTGATGTATTGTCCGGCATTCTAGTCTTTTCTATCACATTTTTCAGCAATTATGATCTGACATTCACACCTACTTGAGAATGCCCGACTATACACCATCAAATGCGGGAGCGGAGTTGTTCGGCTGTGAGTAGGTGTGAATCTCCGACCATAATTGCTGAAAAATGTGTTAGAAAAGGTAAGAATGCCGGTCCATACATCATCAAAAGCGAGAGAGGTTGTGTTCGGCTGCAAGTAGGTGTGACTGTTCGACTAAAGTTTGTAAAAAGTGGGTAAGACAAGGTGCGAATGCCTGACAATGTATGATCAAAAGCGGGAGCGGAGGTGTTCAGCTGCTAATCAGTTTTAAAGTGAATACTAACTGAGAAATGAAAAAGGTGAAGAGTTTAGAAGCTTGGTTCAAGAGCAAAACTTGGTTTATGATCAGCTGAGTCTCTAAACAGAACAGCAAAGGGCTTCATCGAACATTTAAAAAAGATTCAGATTGTTAGAATATCCAGAATTTATAGGAATGGTGGTGATTACTCTTATTTTCTAGAATGGAAATAACTGCACCATGTCTGTTTTATGAATTTAAGGGGCTAAAAAGTTTTGTTCTCGTTTTTCTATGATTAACCGAATGTATGTGAGAGTCCAAACAGACAGAAGGGTTACGGCCGAGCGCTGGACCTTCCAAAAAAGATGAGACAGGCTGGACCTGTGCCATACTAGTTAAGACCTGCCTGTGGATAACAGGTTCTTTAAACTCTCACACACACAAACTCACACACGTTCGCACACATACACCCATACACACACATTCTTGAACTTGCTGCAAGATTAAACATTTGCATTAACTGACTCCAGCAACTCTGAGTCTCATTGAGAGACTTTTCTCAACAATTGGGTCCTCAAACCAGATCTCAACGTTTTTTCCGCTTTCCAGGGTCGGAGCTGAAACCGTGCACAGGGGAGTCCAGTACTCCTAATGAAAGACCCCCTGCTGAATTGCGGTAATTAGGGGCCAGTGTCCACTGAAAGGGGGAAAAAGGGACGAGATCGTACTTTTGAATCAATGGCCAGAAGCCATTGGCAGTGCAGGCATCAACAATAATGGTGTTATTTCACCCATTAACACTTAAGGTACCTCATGCAGTGGCTGTGATATGGTTACTTAACAAAATATCTTTACCAGACATCTCTCCTACATAACAGTTCTTCTTTCACAGCCACACCTTGTTGTCGAGAGATGTGCTACACTTAATCCATCCACACTGCTACCTACCCCACAGATGGAAAGCCTCATGATTGCATGTCAGAAATAACCATCAGTGTTTTACCCAGGCCAGACTTAACTGATATACGTTATGAAAATGCAGAAATAACTATATTTATTCAACAGGTCAAGCAAAAAACCCTGATGGCACAAATGCTACAGGATTTGCAGTAGTAACAGAAACTGAAGTTTTCTTAAAACAACCACTACCAAAAAATTACTCTGTTCAAGCAGTCGAATTGGTAGCTTTAACTGAAGCTTGTAAATTAAATAACAAAAAGGTTGTTAACGTTTACACTGACAGTCAGTATGCCTTCTCAACTGTACATGTGTTAACACAGCATTGGAAAAACAGGTATGTTGACATCCACAGCTAAATGTATAAACTACAAATATTTTAGCATTATTAGATGTTATTCAATTGCCATCTATAATAGACTCGTATGAATGACCGGAAGGAAAACCATACTGCCAAAGAATTTGTTTAAATATGCTGCAGTATTGAGCCACGGACCATGTCATGTCTCAACAGGAGGGATGGAAGCAATAATGAACAAGGTTTTTACAGCATATGGTTTTACTAATTATTGAATTTTTTTTTTTAGAATAAATAAATGAATAAAGTTTTGTCTAGCAGGTCAAATATGTGCAAAATACATTCCACAGGGCAATCTAAGACCAAAACGAAGATAATTCCCTAAGCCAGTGTATCTTTTTCAACATATTTGTTTGTATTTCATTATTTCATTATTGTGTAGATTTCATTGAACTAAATTAATGTTAAGGGAAACGATTCTGCTCAGTGACAACAGAGGTTTTTACCAAATGGTCTGAAATATTTCCATGTGCACAAGCAGATGCACTCTCAGTAGCAAAATCACGCGTAAAATAACTCATTTCTAGATTTGAAATTCCTGAAAAGATCTTCAGTGATAATTTGACACACTTTGTAAACTATGTCATCTCACTGATGGCAAAGAACTTAAAATAGATCTTAGAAACCACTGTGATATAGAAGGTTTCGCTAACACATTGGAATTGTTTTACTATTTACATATGCATGTGCAGTGAAGAATTGCTTGCTGCTGATAAATGCAAAGAAGAACAGCTTACACATAGATGCTCACATATAGGCTGCTGAATGCAATGAAGACCTGCTTAACCACTAAATTTCAATGTCAATGTGTAATATTCAATTAGGATTTGCAAAACAGTGAAGTTAAACAATGAATGGGTCCATAGTCGGTATGAG
The DNA here is from genome assembly GCF_036924035.1 of Leuresthes tenuis. Classification (NCBI taxonomy): domain Eukaryota; kingdom Metazoa; phylum Chordata; class Actinopteri; order Atheriniformes; family Atherinopsidae; genus Leuresthes; species Leuresthes tenuis. The sequence continues at coordinate 343,481 of NW_027325401.1, read as the reverse complement.
AAGACTACAGGAATATTTACCTGGGTGTACGTTCAAACAGAGATGAGAAAATTGCGATAAATTATTGTTTGTTTGTTTGTTAGTATGTATATGAATGTTATGTGTATAAACTGTGTTGAGTTGTAGTTACTCAGTAGTGTCTCAGTGAAACAACCGACGGGGGAAGCCTTGCGGTGACAACAAAAGCAGTGTTTTACTGATCAGTCAAGTTGCTCCAGTGTACTCCATACAAACTGGTTGGCTACTGAAGGGATAGAAAATGGGGAATACTTGTTTTAAAGCAAAAAAGGAATTAGATGGGAAAAATACATGTTTTAACGGGACCCAGAAAATATTATATAGATGTCGCCACTGAAGTAAAGAACATTTACGTGGGATGGTGTGAGGGTCCTCGTTTGGCTGACGTTCGCCGATATGCTCGCCATGCTCAGAACCAACTTGAGACGCGTAAGACAACCAAAAGGGACAAGTGTGAAAAGGAGCTGCATTTGGCAACCATGACCATGTATTACGCAGTGGGTGTAAACAGAGGACGAGGCCGAAGTCGAAGACGTGGACGTGTGGGAGAGGAGGTCGAAATGGGCCACGCCAGAGCTATGATCCGAATATTTGTTTTTACTGTGGCCAGACTGGACACTGGAAGAAGGACTGTCCACAGCTAAAAAGTGATGAAATTGGGCAAAAGGCTGACTGAGGGTGGGAGGCAGGTTCTGGACGTCACGCGGCAGCGGAGCCTCCACTAATGGGTGATAGCACAAACACACTCACACATTTTTCCTGCTCTGTGTAGTGAAGCAACGCTTGCCGACTGTGATTCACGTAGTAAAGTTTTGCATGCTATTTCAGTCCTGGAGCAAAGATATTTCTCTCAGAATATAGGAACTTATGTTCATCAGTAGTGACGTCAGGGGAGTTTGATTGTCCTCCAAAGTTAAGTGGAAACCACGTTTACTGTATGTCTGCATCAGGCCAGGTTGTGAAGGAGAAAATGACAATGCCCATTGCGTGTTGTCACTCCAGATGGGCTCTCCTTCAAACACTAATTTTTGTTATCAGAGTTGTGTCCCATTAACCTGATGGGCTGTGATCTCATGTGTAAATTAGGCATTATTTTAACTTCTACACCAGAGGGTGTTAAGGTTATGTTACAGCCTGACAAAGTTTTCACAGCAGTGCAGTTTGATTCATCGGCACACTTATGAGTGGAAACTTCCCAGCTCTCCTTTTTCACAACAACTAGTGGAAGAAGCAAAAGCGTTAGTTTCACCCCTTTCTGATTTCATGCAACCTACTGATTTGCACTGCACATCACACATTTCTTTGGGGCCTGACAATGACTATGAGAAGAAGTGAAAAAATATGTGCGCCTACTTTATTGGCTGTGTCGCTCACTCCAGAGCACTTCGATTTTTTTAATGTTTGTGGTACTCGCCCTCACATTTCCTTGGCCAAACGTACACACTGGCAGTGACAAGGTGTGGGAGAGTTTGTTGCTACATGTCAGAAAGAAATGGAGTGGACTGTTTCACCTGCTGATCCAAATTTGATGTTTTCTGAACGATTGTCAGCATACAAAAAAACATTTTTGAGTACAATGCATTGTCAAAGAACTGTGGACTTAATTCCTACCACAGAATCACATTTTGAAGCATGTTTTTTATCTGAAACAGATTTGTCTTCGATACCCATGTTGGCTGAAGTGCCCAATGATCTTTGGGCTAAGAGCAAATATGATGTGGGGTTGATAAAAGGCTGTGAACCAGTAATTGTCACCCCTAAATCAGACTTTTGTCCATGTAAAAAACAATACCCTTTTAAGCCTGAAGCAATTAAAGGGATTAAACCTGTTTTTCAATCTTTTCAGAAAACAGGCGTTATTGTTCCTTTTGAAAATTCACCTGTGCTTACTCCATTGTTTCCTGTTAAAAAGATTAAAGATGCTGGCCAGCCAGATGAATGGCGTTTTGTACAGGACCTCCAAGCGGTGAATGCTGCAGTTCAGCCACATGCTCCTACTGTGCCCAACCCACACACTATTTTGTCTCAAATTACATCAGATGCACAGTTTTTCTCAGTGGTTGACTTGTCGCCAGTGCACCCTGATAGCCCATTTTGGTTTGCTTTTTAGTTTGAAGGGAGATCTTGGACTTTTACCCGGTTATGCCAGGGGTACTATGAAAGTCCCACTATTTACAATGCTGCCCTCAAAGCTAGTCTGGATTAACTTCAATCAACCACAGGCTCTGCTCTTTTGCAGTATGTGGATGACATCCTTTTATGTAGTCCATCTAAACAACAGTGTGAAAAAGACCAAATGACTCAAATAACTTTCTTGCTTTCAAAATTTTTCCTCTAGTGACGCTGACTTAGAGAGGGATGAAGATAATCATGTTTAATTGTTCATGTTTTGATTGTTTATCATTGGACCCTTTATTACTATGATGCCTGCATTTTAAACTCACGTTGTGTGCAAATGCAGGCTGATGTTTTACAGATAAAGTTATTATTTTCCTTGTTTCTTTTGGGTTGATTAATATAATGGTATTATTATAATCAAAAGGGAGGAATGTAATGGAAAATAATTCTTATATGCATTGTATTGAGTGTTACTGTGTATAACCTGCAAATGACCGAGCTGCAAGGTACCACCCTGCCCTGTTTTCTTAAATTCCTCTTTACAATGGTGGGCTTGTTATAATGAGATAGCTGCACTTTAGGGGGGACAGGGTTAGGCTGGTATTTACGAGTGTGTCTGGGTAACCTCAACTGATGGTTGGGGAGGAAAGTTAGAAGAACAATCAATTATACCCAAAAACAGATGACGTGATGAGCGGGCAATATAACTGTGTGTTTTTGCTTCAGTGGTCAGAGCAACTCTGTATTCTGTACTGTGTTGTTCTCTCTTGCAAGATATTATTATTAAAGCCTCTTATCTCCTCACAAGAAAATAACTGACTCCCCAAATGCAAGTGTCAGGACAAATGATCAAACTTCTCCAAGCTTCAGTCTGCAGAGAGGTACAAGACAGGGTTGCTCACTTTCTCCCTCACTTTTTGCTATTTTCATCAAACCTTTAGCAGCTGCTATCAGACAAGATAGAAATATTAAAGACATCCAACCCCAAAATATTGAGCATAAAATAAGTCTTTATGCTGATGATGTATTACTTTTCCTTCAGAACTCACAGACGTCTCTCACTCACACGATCACACTCATAAATAAATTCTCAGCACTTTCTGACTACTCTATCAATTTGTCTAAGACCACAGTTCTGCCCATTATCTGTAGGGTCCAGAATATACCTGCGATCACTTTACAGTCAGGAAATATTAGATATTTAGGCATAAACATTTCCTCCAGGCTCTCAGAGCTAACAAAGCTAATTTATGTGCAATTATTAATGACAGTAGAGGACAATCTCTCTCGTTGGAAGTCCTTACCTATATCACTTATGGGGAGAGTTACAACCATTAAAATGATGATACTACCAAAAGTTAACTATTTGTTCTCAATGATCCCCATAAAACCAACCTGCTACTTGGTTTAAGTCACTAGATTCATGCATCTCCAAATTTCTGTGGAAAAACAAACCACCACGTATTAGTTTAAAAACCCTACAGAAGACCAAGGACAGTGGTGGATTAGATTTACCTAATTTTCAGCACTATTCCTTAGCCAATAGGTTACGGTATATATCAAAATGGTTTAAACCTAGCCCAATAGATGAACATGGATAAACATAGAACAAGCATTGTGTGATAATCTGGAAATCTCTGACCTGCCACTTATTAGTCAAAACGTAAAAAATCACAAATGTTTCAAAAGCATTAACATCAGCACCTCTCTGACAGCCTGGTGGGAATTTCTTAAAATAACAAAGTCTTCACTTGTCCCGTGTAAGCTTACACCCATCTGGAACAATCCTGACATCCTGCAAAACAAAAAAATGCTAAACTTTACTCTGTGGAAGATCAAAGGAATCAAACATCTGGAACATATAATCCAAAATGGACATTTTATTTCATTTGATGAGCTCATATCACAACATGAGATAGGCAGCAATAAATTCCTAGAAAATCAACAACTTAAGTCTATAATAACAAAGAAATATATCCTCCACCAACCAGACTTACAACTCCCGATTAGGGTAGCAGAATTTCTAAGCATCTGCACCCCAAAACTACTATCAAAAATATATAAATTATTGTCTAAGATAGATGACACAATGTCTCTACCGTCCTCAAAATGGGAGGCAGATTTATCCATCAGTTCTAGTTATAGCTTCTGGCCACAAATATGTTTGAACACCTTCAGAATGACTCAAAATCCTAATTTACAGCTCACACAATACAAAATTCTTCATAGAACACACTATACAGGACAAAGGATGTTCAGGATGGGTCTAACACACTCAAACATCTGCTCACATTGCACAGATAACACACCTGATGATTATGCACACGCTTTGTGGTTTTGTGCGCCTGTCCAGAAGTTCTGGCTTGAAGTCTGTGCGGACCTATCAACATGGCTAAAGTGTAGCATTCCTGCATGCCCCACACTGTGCATACTGGGTGACTTAGACAACATCAACGTGGAATTTAGCTTAGCACACATGATCCTCACAGTGTTATGTATAGCAAAGAAAACTATTCTCATGAACTGGAAAGCGAAGAACAATCTGTGTATTAACCAGTTTAGAAATTTTCTTTTAGATTATATTAGCATGGAAACAATGTCTGCCTCCTCAAAACATCAATTGGCTGAATTTAATTCTCTCTGGTCCCCTCTGATTAGCTTGATCACATAGTGTTGGTGGTGGGTTGCTGTCCCGTCGCTCTGGGCGGTTGGGTGTGTGCTGAGGGGGGCTGTGTGGCTTCGGGCGTCTGGTGGTCTCTCGGGTCGTGGGGAGCGGGTTGGTCATTGCTGGGGGGGACTGTGTGTCGGGCTTGGAGGGCAGTTTTGGGGGCTTGCGGGTGGGGCTGTCTTGCGGTGTGGGGCGGGGTCCCTTAGGGGCCTTGGGGTGGTGGCTGCTGGCTCTGTACCGGGTGACCGGGCCGCTCTGGCGTGGGTGGTGGAGCTGGGCCTGGACCTGGTGGCTTGCCGCTGCCTTGCGCCCGGGGCGGGGCCCTGCCTGTGCCTGGGGGGTCTGGGTTGCCCTGGACATGCCACAGTATGCGTGGGTTGGTGCAGGTCCTGGTGCCGGCCTTGTTGCTCTGGGAACTCCAAGGTGTCCGCAGGTGGTTATTTTTTTTAGGGTGTTGGGGCGTGCGGTGAGGGGGAAGGGGTCTGTGTGGGGGTGTGCTTTTCCCCTGTTGGGGGGGGCCTGGGGGGGCCTGGGTGATGGTGGGTCTCGCTGCTGCGACTGGTGTGACCGGGTGATTTGTTTGTTTGTTTGTTTGATTTTTGTTGTTGTTTGTTTGTTTTTGTAGAGGTCCTCCGGGGTGGGGTTGGGTTCAGTGGGGTGGGGCGGGATGGGTTCCTTCTGGGGGTACAGTAGCTCCCGGAATATGGTGACTGCAGGCCCCGAGCCTGGTGGACATCAGGCCCTCCTGCCCTGTGTTGGGTCCCAGGTAGCGGGGATGCCTATTGCAGCCAGTCTCTGGCTGCCCTCTCCGGGGTGGGAGGGACCAGGAGGATGAATTAATTATTCTGCTAGTTTATATATTGTAAACATAAACAATAAACATTTATAAAACTTCCCTTGGCAAAGCAAATCTGTTTGGCATAAAGGTATTCAGACTACAATTCTGCTGACATAATGCACAATTCCGGATTTTGATATAAAATGAATTCCTTCACTCAAACCAAGTTAAAACTGCTTTTTCCTTCATATTTATCCATGTCTAAATAGCTTTAAACAAAAAAGAACGTTGTACTTTGCAGGATAGGAAACAACAACACTAAACCTTTAGGAATCCGAGAATAAGCTTATTTTCACGAGTTCTACACAATTTCGGATTTTGATATAAAATGAATTCCTTCACTCAAACCAAGTTAAAACTGCTTTGTCCTTCATATTTATCCATGTCTAAATAGCTTTAAACAAAAACGAACGTAGTAATTTTCAGGATAGGAAACAACAACACTAAATTTTTTCAGGAATCCAAGAATAAGCTTCTTTTCACGAGTTCTACACAATTCCGGATTTTGATATAAAATTAATTCCTTCACTCAAACCAAGTTAAAACGGCTTTGTCCTTCATATTTATCCATGTCTAAATAGCTTTAAACAAAAAAGAACGTTGTACTTTGCAGGATAGGAAAGAACAACACTAAACCTTTAGGAATCCGAGAATAAACTTATTTTGACGAGTTCTACACAATTTCAGATTTTGTTATAAAATGAATTCCTTCACTCAAACCAAGTTAAAACTGCTTTGTCCTTCATATTTTTGCATGTCTAAATAGGTTTCAGGCATAAAATTCTTCATATTACCCTGTATGTGAAAGAAGCATACTTGTGATGGAGCAATACACTCCTTTTGGGTAACCTAAACTGATGGTTGGGGAGGAAAGTTAGAAGAACAATCAACTATCAACCAAAGACAGATGACGTGATGAGCGGGCAATATAACTGTGTGTTTTTGCTTCAGTGGTCAGAGCAACTCTGTATTCTGTACTGTGTTGTTCTCTCTTTCAAGATATTATTATTAAAGCCTCTTATCTCCTCAGAAGAAAATAACTGACTCTGTGCGTTACTAAATTTCCACCACAATTTTGGCGTCACGAACAGGATCCCTCGACTGGTGTCTCTGGACCGGATCGCAGTGCATGGCCAGCCTGGACTGAAGTAGCTGTTCCAGCCTCATACCTCCAAGGCCTTTTCTGAGAGAGAGGACTGGCAGGTCCTTTTCTTGAATACCAGCGCTGGGATCATTTTTGAAATATGATAGTCTGAGACGATAGGACTGCTTTTTAGTTTTTATTTGAATAAAAGAGGGTTTCCCGGTTGTGTCATTAGTGAGACAGAGATTTCATGGGTAAGTGAAACTTTTGAAGCAGTCCGAAGAAGTGTGAAGTACTCCGAAGAAGTGTGAGTACAGATTAAGGTCCTCATTGGAGACGTCCTTTGAGTGAAGGAATATATTTCCCCATTCCAAGTCTGAGAATGGGAAACAGTAGGTCTCAGACTTTTGACCCTACAGGGGGACCTAAGCATGATGAAATGAAAAAGACATATGGTCCAGAGGTTTTCCACCTGAAGGTTCTTTTAGTATGTTAGAAATAAGAAAATTAGAAGAAAAGTTTTGCAAATATGAGAAAGAGATGAAGCAAAAAAAAAGAAAATTAAGTTTAAATAAGAAGTAAGAAAGGTATAGAATTTTGGAAAAATAAAGTGTATTAAGAGAAAGAAAGGAAAATGTTAAACAAATGCCATGACGGAATGATGATAATAATTTAGTATTAGCTGTGCCGGATCCAGACCTGGACTCCTGCCCTCCACGACGCCTGCAACAACAACAGCCAGCCCTGCCACAAGCCTCTGGCTCTCGGGAAGAAGGGACTTCTTCCATCCTCCCTCGGGAAGAAATTCCATCATTCTCACAACATCAGTTACATAGGTCTGATGATGAGGAAAAGGAAGACGTTTGGTTCTCCAGCGTACCTGCCCAAGAACTTTTAACGCAAGTGACAAAAATCCTTTACCCACAATCTGGACTTCAGAGATCTAAACGTGAGAAAAAACAAAACCAGATTCAAACCATGCCTATGGTTAAAGTTGCAGTTCCCACTGGACCATTACTGGTTTATCGACCCTGGACTGAGACTGACATCATGGAAGCATAACAATGCTTACCAGATCCAGAGATTTCTGGACCCCATTTTGCTGACGAGTTGCGAGATTTCTGCACACAATCTGCCCGACTGGGGTTGAATTGCGTCGCATATTGGCAAAAAAGTTCAAACCGACCGACCTCTGCAAAATAGAGGCCAGTATGCTACAACTGGATTTGCGACCTACCAACAGTGAACGAGGACATAATGATAACGCTCAATATGAAGCAGCCATCCAAAGACTGTGTCAAGCCATCACCACTCAATTTCCAACCAAAATCAATATGTCCCACATTTACACCTGCAAACAGAAACCCGGTGAAGGGACTGATGATTTTGTACACTGCATCCTTGAGGAAGTCAGCAAGCACAGCGGTCATCAGAGACCAAGGGATTTGGGTAATGAATCAGGACCATGGGAGAGTATTGCATGCAATGCAATAATTAAAGGCCTCATGCCAGATGTCGCCACTGAAGTAAAGAACATTTACGTCGGATGGTGTGAGGGTCCTCGTTTGGCTGACGTTCGCCGATATGTTTGCCATGCTCATAACCAAGTTGAGACGCGTAAGACAACCAAAAGGGACAAGTGTGAAAAGGAGCTGCATTTGGCAGCCATGACCATGTATTACGCAGTTGGTGTAAAAAGAGGACGAGGCCGAAGTTGAAGACGTGGACGTGTGGGAGAGGAGGTCGAAATGGGCCACGCCAGAGCTATGATCCGAATATTTGTTTTTACTGTGGCCAGACTGGACACTGGAAGAAGGACTGTCCACAGCTGAAAAGTGATGAAATTGGGCAAAAGGCTGACTGAGGGTGGGAGGCAGGTTCTGGACGTCACGCGGGAGCGGAGCCTCCACTGATGGGTGATAGCACAAACACACTCACACATTTTTCCTGCTCTGTGTAGTGAAGAAACGCTTGCCGACTGTGATTCACGTAGTAAAGTTTTGCATGCTATTTCCGTCCTAGAGCAAAGATATTTCTTTCAGAATATAGGAACTTATGTTCATCAGTAGTGACGTCAGGGGAGTTTGATTGTCCTCCAAAGTTAAGTGGAAACCACGTTTACTGTATGTCTGCCTCAGGCCAGGTTGTGAAAGAGAAAATGACAATGCCCATTGCGTGTTGTCACTCCCGATGAGCTCTCCTTCAAACACTCATTTTTGTTATCAGAGTTGTGTCCCATTAACCTGATGGGCTGTGATCTCATGTGTAAATTAGGCATTATTTTAACTTCTACACCAGAGGGTGTTAAGGTTATGTTACAGCCTGACAAAGTTTTCACAGCAGTGCAGTTTGATTCATCGGCACTTACATATGCTTATGAGTGGAAACTTCCCAGCTCTCCTTTTTCACAACAACTAGTGGAAGAAGCAAAAGCGTTAGTTTCACCCCTTTCTGATTTCATGCAACCTACTGATTTGCACTGCACATCACACATTTCTTCGGGGCCTGACAATGACTATGAGAAGAAGTGAAAAAATATGTGCGCCTACTTTATTGGCTGTGTCGCTCACTCCAGAGCACTTCGATTTTTTTAATGTTTGTGGTACTCGCCCTCACATTTCCTTGGCCAAACGTACACACTGGCAGTGACAAGGTGTGGGAGAGTTTGTTGCTACATGTCAGAAAGAAATGGAGTGGACCGTTTCACCTGCTGATCCAAATTTGATGTTTTCTGAACGATTGTCAGCATACAAAAAAACATTTTTGAGTACAATGCATTGTCAAAGAACTGTGGACTTAATTCCTACCACAGAATCACATTTTGAAGCATGTTTTTTTATCTGAAACAGATTTGTCTTCGATACCCATGTTGGCTGAAGTGCCCAATGATCTTTGGGCTAAGAGCAAATATGATGTGGGGTTGATAAAAGGCTGTGAACCAGTAATTGTCACCCCTAAATCAGACTTTTGTCCATGTAAAAAACAATACCCTTTTAAGCCTGAAGCAATTAAAGGGATTAAACCTGTTTTTCAATCTTTTCAGAAAACAGGCGTTATTGTTCCTTTTGAAAATTCACCTGTGCTTACTCCATTGTTTCCTGTTAAAAAGATTAAAGATGCTGGCCAGCCAGATGAATGGCGTTTTGTACAGGACCTCCAAGCGGTGAATACTGCAGTTCAGCCACATGCTCCTACTGTGCCCAACCCACACACTATTTTGTCTCAAATTACATCAGATGCACAGTTTTTCTCAGTGGTTGACTTGTCGCCAGTGCACCCTGATAGCCCATTTTGGTTTGCTTTTTAGTTTGAAGGGAGATCTTGGACTTTTACCCGGTTATGCCAGGGGTACTGTGAAAGTCCCACTATTTACAATGCTGCCCTCAAAGCTAGTCTGGATTAACTTCAATCAACCACAGGCTCTGCTCTTTTGCAGTATGTGGATGACATCCTTTTATGTAGTCCATCTAAACAACAGTGTGAAAAAGACCAAATAACTCAAATAACTTTCTTGCTTTCAAAATTTTTCCTCTAGTGACGCTGACTTAGAGAGGGATGAAGATAATCATATTTAATTGTTCATGTTTTGATTGTTTATCTTTGGACCCTTTATCACTATGATGCCTGCATTCTAAACTCACGTTGTGTGCAAATGCAGGCTGATGTTTTACAGATAAAGTTATTATTTTCCTTGTTTCTTTTGGGTTGATTAATATAATGGTATTATTATAATCAAAAGGGAGGAATGTAATGGAAAATAATTCTTATATGCATTGTATTGAGTGTTACTGTGTATAACCTGCAAATGACTGAGCTGCAAGGTACCACCCTGCCCTGTTTTCTTAAATTCCTCTTTACAATGGTGGGCTTGTTAATATGAGATAGCTGCACTTTAGGGGGGACAGGGTTAGGCTGGTATTTACGAGTGTGTCTGGGTAACCTCAACTAATGGTTGGGGAGGAAAGTTAGAAGAACAATCAACTATACCCAAAAACAGATGACGTGATGAGCGGGCAATATAACTGTGTGTTTTTGCTTCAGTGGTCAGAGCAACTCTGTATTCTGTACTGTGTTGTTCTCTCTTGCAAGATATTATTATTAAAGCCTCTTATCTCCTCAAAAGAAAATAACTGACTCCCCAAGTGCAAGTGTCAGGACAAATGATCAAACTTCTCCAAGCTTCAGTCTGCAGAGAGGTACAAGACTGGGTTGCCCACTTTCGCCCTCACTTTTTGCTATTTTCATCGAACCTTTAGCAGCTGCTATCAGACAAGATAGAAATATTAAAGGCATCCAACCCCAAAATATTGAGCATAAAATAAGTCTTTATGCTGATGATGTATTACTTTTCCTTCAGAACTCACAGACGTCTCTCACTCACACGATCACACTCATAAATAAATTCTCAGCACTTTCTGACTACTCTATCAATTGGTCTAAGACCACAGTTCTGCCCATTAACTATAGGGACCAGAATATACCTGCGATCACTTTACAGTCAGGAAATATTAGATATTTAGGCATAAACATTTCCTCCAGGCTCTCAGAGCTAACAAAGCTAAATTATGTGCAATTATTAAAGACAATAGAGGACGATCTCTCTCGTTTGAAGTCCTTACCTATATCACTTATGGGGAGAGTTACAACCATTAAAATGATGATACTACCAAAAGTTAACTATTTGTTCTCAATGATCCCCATAAAACCATCTGCTACTTGGTTTAAGTCACTAGGTTCATGCATCTCCAAATTTCTGTGGAAAAACAAACCACCACGTATTAGTTTAAAAACCCTACAGAAGACCAAGGACAGTGGTGGATTAGATTTACCTAATTTTCAGCACTATTCCTTAGCCAATAGGTTACAGTATATATCAAAATGGTTTAAACCTAGCCCAATAGATGAACCATGGATAAATATAGAACAAGCATTGTGTGATAATCTGGAAATCTCTGACCTGCCACTTATTAGTCAAAACGTAAAAAATCACAAATGTTTCAAAAGCATTAACATCAGCACCTCTCTGACAGCCTGGTGGGAATTTCTTAAAATAACAAAGTCTTCACTTGTCCCGTGTAAGCTTACACCCATCTGGAACAATCCTGACATCCTGCAAAACAAAAAAATGCTAAACTTTACTCTGTGGAAGATCAAAGGAATCAAACATCTGGAACATATAATCCAAAATGGACATTTTATTTCATTTGATGAGCTCATATCACAACATGAGATAGGCAGCAATAAATTCCTAGAATATCAACAACTTAAGTCTATAATAACAAAGAAATATATCCTCCACCAACCAGACTTACAACTCCCGATTAGGGTAGTAGAATTTCTAAGCATCTGCACCCCAAAACTACTATCAAAAATATATAAATTATTGTCTAAGATAGATGACACAATGTCTCTACCGTCCTCAAAATGGGAGGCAGATTTATCCATCAGTTCTAGTCATAGCTTCTGGCCACATATATGTTTGAACACCTTCAGAATGACTCAAAATCCTAATTTAGAGCTCATACAATACAAAATTCTTCATAGAACACACTATACAGGACAAAGGATGTTCAGGATGGGTCTAACACACTCAAACATCTGCTCACATTGCACAGATAACACACCTGATGATTATGCACACGCTTTGTGGTTTCGTGCGCCTGTCCAGAGGTTCTGGCTTGAAGTCTGTGCGGACCTATCAACATGACTAAAGTGTAGCATTCCTGCATGCCCCACACTGTGCATACTGGGTGACTTAGACAACATCAATGTGGAATTTAGCTTAGCACACATGATCCTCACAGTGTTATGTATAGCAAAGAAAACTATTCTCATGAACTGGAAAGCGAAGAACAATCTGTGTATTAACCAGTTTAGAAATTTTCTTTTAGATTATATTAGCATGGAAACAATGTCTGCTTCCTCAAAACATCAATTGGCTGAATTTAATTCTCTCTGGTCCCTTCTGATTAGCTTGATCACATAGTGGTGGTGGTGGGTTGCTGTCCCGTCGCTCTGGGCGGTTGGGTGTGTGCTGGGGGGGGCTGTGTGGCTTCGGGCGTCTGGTGGTCTCTCGGGTCGTGGGGAAATACAGCAGCCCTGTATTATTGCTTCCTGTGAAATCAAGATACAATGTGCACATGCTGGTTACAAATAAGAAAATACAAACAACAAACAGTTTCTTCCATGGTTCACAGCATGTGTATGATCATCTTCATCGCTGGTCCCAGTAAGGATGTTTCAATCTTCGGTGTCAGAGGTTACTAGCACTTAACACACCGTTGGAGTACAGCTTTTACTGCTGACTCTTATCTTTGTCCTTCCGGGCGTGTTGGTTAGGCTGATGTATTTCAGGGTGGAAGTCATCTACTGGTTCTGGTACCTTCTTACAGTGACTGGCATGAATCCAGGTTGCTCTCTCTGCAACTTTAACAGCTGTGTGAGTGACCAGTAGCACCTGGAACGGGCCTTGCCAACGTTTGGACTTCCAATGTTTCCTGCGAAGTTCCTTCACCACCTGTCATCTGGTTGGAGTGGTGTGTTTTCTGTGGCTGGAAGGGCTGCTTTTACTGTCTGTGAAACTTGAGATAGAACAGTGGAAAGGTTTCGACAGTAAGACAACATAGCATCATCACAAACAGTTGTGGAAGGGAGGGGTCTGGTTACAGGTCCCAATCCCAGGTTAGGAGGTCTACCAAATAAAATTTCAAATGGGCTAAGATTCACTTGAGCTCTGATTCTCATTCTCATGTAGGTAAGCACAATAGGTAATGCTTTTGTCCATGGCAGACCTGTTTCTTCACAACATTTGGCTAACTTGGACTTTAATGTACCATTTTCTCTTTCCACAGCACCTCCACTCTGTGGATGATAAGCACAATGTGTGCGCAAGGTTATTCCCAGGAATTTACCAACCTCAGTCAATGCAGTGTTTACAAAATGTGTGCCATTATCACTGCTGATCTTCTCTGGAATGCCCCATCTAGGAATGATTTCTGTTTAGCAGTGCTTTAGTCACTGCATTACTGTTTGCATGTTTTGCAGGGAAAACTTCAACCCATTTACTAAACACGTCCACTATTACTAGTGCATATTTCTTTCCTTCAGCTGGTGTGAGTTCAACAAAATCCATCATCAAATGTTCAAAAGGTTTCTCTGTTGGAGGGTGTGCAACTTGCGATGTGTGTAATGCCTTTCCTACATTATGTGTGGCACAAACCATACATGACTGACAGTATTTTTGCGCATATGAACTGAACCCTTTTGTGAACCACTGAGCAGTGAGTGCATTCAGCATCCCCCCTTTTGACACATGGTTCAACCCATGTGTCAATTTTGAAAAATGAGGAAAAAAATGTTTAGGTAGACAGGGTTTACCATCAGGTCCCATCCAAACACCATCCGTATGAGTTGCACCCACAGAGGACCAAATGCGTCCAGAGGACCAAATTTCATCTGCAGAGGCAAAAGTTTGCAAAGCATGGAGATCTGTGAGGGAGTCTTCTGCCTGCAAAGAGAGGGAAGCGAAAACAGGAAAAAAATTAGCTGCTTGCTTAGCTGCAGCATCAGCTCTGGCATTGCCACAAGCAACAGGATCGTCTGAGTTAGTGTGAGCCGCACACTTACAGACCGAGATTGCTGTAGGCAAAAGGATCACATCAAGAAGATCAGAAACCTGCTTGGAGTTCAGAATAGTTTTACCATCTGATTTAAGGAAATGCCTGTGTTTCCACAGCGCACCAAAGTCATGAACAACACCAAAAGCATATCTGGAATCTGTGTAAATAGTGACAGACTTACCAGCTGCCAACTTACAAGCTTCAGTAAGTGCAATAAGCTCAGTAGTTTGAGCAGAGAAATGTTTAGGAAGAGAACCAGACAACAAAGTGTCATGTGAAGAACATACTGCAAACCAAACACAGTTAGTACCTGTGGCTGGATCACGCAAAGCTGATCCATCTACAAAAAGAATCAAGTCAGAGTTTGGAAGAGGAGTCTCTAAAAGATCAGGTCGGGGTGTACAAACTTGTTCCAAAACAGCTTCACAGTCATGAGGCTCCCCATCCTCAGGAGTCGGAAGCAAAGTAGCAGGATTCAGAACAGTACAACGTTTAACAGTGACATTTGGCATATCACGGAGCACAGAGGTGTATCTGAGCCAACAAGCAGTTGAAAGATGTGAAGTTTTCTGCTCGAGAAGAATAATGGCAACAGCATGAGGAACCAAAACAGTCAAATTAGCGTAGCCCACAATATCTTGGGAGGCCAGGACAGCTTTCTCTGCAGCTGCAACAGCACGAAGACAACCAGGCAGGCCTGCAGCCACAGAGTCCAGTTTTGCTGAGAAATGAGCCACTGGCCTTTGCCTGCCCCATGTTCCTGCATAAGAACAGATGTCATACAACCATGCTTCTCATCAACTGCCTGTATGAAAGGTTTATGAGGATCTGGAATGCCAAGTGTTGGTGCTGTTTGAAGAGCCAGCTTAAGCTGACTAAAGGCTGATTCAGCCTCAGGAGTCCATGGAACACGATCAGCTGACTGGAGCTGCATGTCAGAACTGCAGCTGCCTTTACCATGGATAAGAGCACCTAAGAGAGCTTCGAGAAAAGAGTAGTTAGGAATAAAGTTCCTGCAGTAAGATGTTATACCTAAGAATGACATAAGCTGTTTTTTAGTAACCGGTTTAGGAATGATCTGAACTGCAGCAACATGTTTAGGAGAAAGTGAGCGCCCATCCTTAGAAATCACATGACCCAAAAAGGTGACTTCGTCCTGTACAAACTGTAACTTAGAAAGGCTGGCTTTATGGCCATAAGAAGGAAGATGTTTCAACAGATTCACTGTCTTTTTCACACTGTTGTTTAGATGGACCACATAAAAGGATGTCATCCACATACTGCAAAAGAGCAGAGCCTGTGGTTGATTGAAGTTAATCCAGACTAGCTTTGAGGGCAGCATTGTAAATAGTGGGACTTTCACAGTACCCCTGGCATAACCGGGTAAAAGTCCAAGATCTCCCTTCAAACTAAAAAGCAAACCAAAATGGGCTATCAGGGTGCACTGGCGACAAGTCAACCACTGAGAAAAACTGTGCATCTGATGTAATTTGAGACAAAATAGTGTGTGGGTTGGGCACAGTAGGAGCATGTGGCTGAACTGCAGCATTCACCGCTTGAAGGTCCTGTACAAAACGCCATTCATCTGGCTGGCCAGCATCTTTAATCTTTTTAACAGGAAACAGTGGAGTAAGCACAGGTGAATTTTCAAAAGGAACAATAACGCCTGTTTTCTGAAAAGATTGAAAAACAGGTTTAATCCCTTTAATTGCTTCAGGCTTAAAAGGGTATTGTTTTTTACATGGACAAAAGTCTGATTTAGGGGTGACAATTACTGGTTCACAGCCTTTTATCAACCCCACATCATATTTGCTCTTAGCCCAAAGATCATTGGGCACTTCAGCCAACATGGGTATCGAAGACAAATCTGTTTCAGATAAAAAACTTGCTTCAAAATGTGATTCTGTGGTAGGAATTAAGTCCACAGTTCTTTGACAATGCATTGTACTCAAAAATGTTTTTTTGTATGCTGACAATCGTTCAGAAAACATCAAATTTGGATCAGCAGGTGAAACGGTCCACTCCATTTCTTTCTGACATGTAGCAACAAACTCTTCCACACCTTGTCACTGCCAGTGTGTACGTTTGGCCAAGGAAATGTGAGGGCGAGTACCACAAACATTAAAAAATCGAAGTGCTCTGGAGTGAGCGACACAGCCAATAAAGTAGGCGCACATATTTTTTCACTTCTTCTCATAGCCCCAAAGAAATGTGTGATGTGCAGTGCAAATCAGTAGGTTGCATGAAATCAGAAAGGGGTGAAACTAACGCTTTTGCTTCTTCCACTAGTTGTTGTGAAAAAGGAGAGCTGGGAAGTTTCCACTCATAAGCATATGTAAGTGCCGATGAATCAAACTGCACTGCTGTGAAAACTTTGTCAGGCTGTAACATAACCTTAACACCCTCTGGTGTAGAAGTTAAAATAATGCCTAATTTACACATGAGATCACAGCCCATCAGGTTAATGGGACACAACTCTGATAACAAAAATGAGTGTTTGAAGGAGAGCTCATCGGGAGTGACAACACGCAATGGGCATTGTCATTTTCTCCTTCACAACCTGGCCTGATGCAGACATACAGTAAACGTGGTTTCCACTTAACTTTGGAGGACAATCAAACTCCCCTGACGTCACTACTGATGAACATAATTTCCTATATTCTGAGAGAAATATCTTTGCTCTAGGACGGAAATAGCATGCAAAACTTTACTACGTGAATCACAGTCGGCAAGCGTTTCTTCACTACACAGAGCAGGAAAAATGTGTGAGTGTGTTTGTGCTATCACCCATTAGTGGAGGCTCCGCTGCCGCGTGACGTCCAGAACCTGCCTCCCACCCTCAGTCAGCCTTTTGCCCAATTTCATCACTTTTCAGCTGTGGACAGTCCTTCTTCCAGTGTCCAGTCTGGCCACAGTAAAAACAAATATTCGGATCATAGCTCTGGCGTGGCCCATTTCGACCTCCTCTCCCACACGTCCACGTCTTCGACTTCGGCCTCGTCCTCTGTTTACACACACTGCGTAATACATGGTCATGGCTGCCAAATGCAGCTCCTTTTCACACTTGTCCCTTTTGGTTGTCTTACGCGTCTCAACTTGGTTATGAGCATGGCGAGCATATCGGCGAACGTCAGCCAAACGAGGACCCTCACACCATCCCACGTAAATATTCTTTACTTCAGTGGCGACATCTGGCATGAGGCCTTTAATTATTGCATCGCAAACTGTGGCCTTCTCTCAGCCAAACACCTCTGATCTCGCTTTTCATGATGTAAGTTCCTGCGTATGCTGCCGCTTACCTGGATGACGTCATCATCCATAGCAACAGCTGGGCGGAGCATGTTCAGCAGATGGCGGCAGTGCTGGAGTCACTGCGGCAGGCGGGGCTCACGGCCAACCCAAAGAAGTGTGCAGTTGGATGGAGGGAGGTACGGTATCTGGGGTACCACTTGGGCGGCGGACAGGTGCGTCCACAGGTAGACAAGACAGCAGCGATTGCAGCCTGCCCAAAACCTAAGATCAAGAAAGAGGTGAGGCGGTTTTTGGGGCTGGCCGGATATTACCGGCGATTTATTCCCAACTTCGCGAAAAGGTGCATCTGATCCGGTCCGGTGGACGAAGCAGTGCCAGGTGTCACTTGAGAGGGTAAAGCAGACCCTCTGTGGGGAGCCTCTTCTCCACACACCTAACTCCTTTCTCCCATTTGTCCTGCAGACTGATGCATCGGGAAGGGGGTCGGGGGCTGTTCTGTCCCAGCAGGTGCGGGGCGTTCACCGCCCAGTGCTTTACATCAGCCAGAAACTATCTGAGAGGGAGACCAGATACAACACGGTGGAGAGGGAGTGCCTGGCCATCCGGTGGGTGGTCGGCGCTCTGCGGTATTACTTGCTGGGGCGCCCATTCACCCTTTGCTCGGACCTTGCTCCCCTCCAGTGGCTCCACCGAATGAAAAATGTCAATGCACGGATCACCCGCTGGTATCTGGCACTACAGCCTTTTAAATTCAAAGTGGTCCATAGGCCGGGGGCACCGATTAGCGGTAGCCGACTTCCTTTACAGCTCGCATGGCGAGGTGGGGGGGGGAGAGAGTAGGTTAGGCCGGACCGCTCCCCGGCCAAGGTCAGGCGGTGGAGGTATGTGGAGGGGGCGTGGTGCATCAGCTGCAGGAGAGAGCTGTGGAGAGAGCTCTGGGGAGCAGGACTAGGTGAGTGATTAGTACACCGGCAGTCACTTGTCTAATCACTCTCCTCTTTAAAAAACTCAGAGCTGTAAGGAGGATTGAAGTGGAGTCGGCAGCACGAACCGGGAGGGAAGGCCTGCGAACGACTCCACATTCATGAAAAAGGGTTAAATAAACTATACGTTGAACCGTCCTCTGTCTCTGAGTCTCTCTGAAAGAACCCGCAGTGGCAACAGGCCGCCTCAATGTGCAATTATTAAAGACAGTAAAGGACGATCTCTCTCGTTGGAAGTCCTTACCTATATCACTTATGGGGAGAGTTACAACCATTAAAATGATGATACTACCAAAAGTTAACTATCTGTTCTCAATGATCCCCATAAAACCACCTGCTACTTGGTTTAAGTCACTAGATTCATGCATCTCTAAATTTCTGTGGAAAAACAAACCACCACGTATTAGTTTAAAAACCCTACAGAAGACCAAGGACAGGGTGGATTAGATTTACCTAATTTTCAGCACTATTCCTTAGCCAATAGGTTACGGTATATATCAAAATGGTTTAAACCTAGCCCAATACATGAACATGGATAAGTATAGAACAAGCATTGTGTGATAATCTGGAAATCTCGGACCTGCCACTTATTAGTCAAAACGTGAAAAATCACAAATGTTTCAAAAGCATTAACATCAGCACCTCTCTGACAGCCTGGTGGGAATTTCTTAAAATAACAAAGTCTTCACTTGTCCCGTGTAAGCTTACACCCATCTGGAACAATCCTGACATCCTGCAAAACAAAAAAATGCTAAACATTACTCTCTGGAAGATCAAAGCAATCAAACATCTGGAACATATAATCCATAATGGACATTTTATTTCATTTGATGAGCTCATATCACAACATGAGATAGGCAGCAATAAATTCCTAGAATATCAACAACTTAAGTCTATAATAACAAAGAAATATATCCTCCACCAACCAGACTTACAACTCCCGATTAGGGAAGCAGAATTTCTAAGCATCTGCACCCCAAAACTACTATCAAAAATATATAAATTATTGTCTAAGATAGATGACACAATGTCTCTACCGTCCTCAAAATGGGAGGCAGATTTATCCATCAGTTCTAGTCATAGCTTCTGGCCACAAATATGTTTGAACACCTTCACAATGACTCGAAATCCTAATTTACAGCTCATACAATACAAAATTCTTCATAGAACACACTATACAGGACAAAGGATGTTCAGGATGGGTCTAACACACTCAAACATCTGCTCACATTGCACAGATAACACACCTGATGATTATGCACACGCTTTGTGGTTTTGTGCGCCTGTCCAGAAGTTCTGGCTTGAAGTCTGTGCGGACCTATCAACATGGCTAAAGTGTAGCATTCCTGCATGCCCCACACTGTGCATACTGGGTGACTTAGACAACATCAACGTGGAATTTAGCTTAGCACACATGATCCTCACAGTGTTATGTATAGCAAAGAAAACTATTCTCATGAACTGGAAAGCGAAGAACAATCTGTGTATTAACCAGTTTAGAAATTTTCTTTTAGATTATATTAGCATGGAAACAATGTCTGCCTCCTCAAAACATCAATTGGCTGAATTTAATTCTCTCTGGTCCCCTCTGATTAGCTTGATCACATAGTGTTGGTGGTGGGTTGCTGTCCCGTCGCTCTGGGCGGTTGGTCATTGCTGGGGGGACTGTGTGTCGGGCTTGGAGGGCAGTTTTGGGGGCTTGCGGGTGGGGCTGTCTTGCGGTGTGGGGCGGGGTCCCTTATGGGCCTTGGGGTGGTGGCTGCTGGCTCTGTACCGGGTGACGGGGCCGCTCTGGCGTGGGTGGTGGAGCTGGGCCTGGACCTGGTGGCTTGCCGCTGCCTTGTGCCCGGGGCGGGGCCCTGCCTGTGCCTGGAGGGTCTGGGTTGCCCTGGACATGCCACAGCATGCGTGGGTTGGTGCAGGTCCTGGTGCCGGCCTTGTTGCTCTGGGAACTCCAAGGTGTCCGCAGGTGGTTATTTTTTTTAGGGTGTTGGGGCGTGCGGTGAGGAGGAGGGGGTCTGTATGGGGGTGTGCTTTTCCCCTGTTGGGGGGGGCCTGGGGGGGCCTGGGTGATGGTGGGTCTCAGGCCCGGGCTGCTGCGACTGGTGTAACCGGGTGATTTGTTTGTTTGTTTGTTTGATTTTTGTTGTTGTTTGTTTGTTTTTGTAGAGGTCCTCCGGGGTGGGGTTGGGTTGAGTGGGGTGGGGCGGGATGGGTTCCTTCTGGGGGTACAGTAGCTCCCGGAATATGGTGACTGCAGGCCCCGAGCCTGGTGGACATCAGGCCCTCCTGCCCTGTGTTGGGTCCCAGGTAGCGGGGATGCCTATTGCAGCCAGTCTCTGGCTGCCCTCTCCGGGGTGGGAGGGACCAGGAGGATGAATTAATTACTCTGCTAGTTTATATATTATAAACATAAACAATAAACAATTATAAAACTTCCCTTGGCAAAGCAAATCTGTTTGGCATAAAGGTATTCAGACTACAATTCTGCTGCCATAATGCACAATTCCGGATTTTGATATAAAATGAATTCCTTCACTCAAACCAAGTTAAAACTGCTTTTCCTTCATATTTATCCATGTCTAAATAGCTTTAAACAAAAAAGAACGTTGTACTTTGCAGGATAGGAAACAACAACACTAAACCTTTAGGAATCCGAGAATAAGCTTATTTTCACGAGTTCTACACAATTTCGGATTTTGATATAAAATGAATTCCTTCACTCAAACTAAGTTAAAACTGCTTTGTCCTTCATATTTATCCATGTCCAAATAGCTTTAAACAAAAAAGAACGTTGTACTTTGCAGGATAGGAAAGAACAACACTAAATCTTTTCAGGAATCCGAGAATAAGCGTCGTTTGACGAGTTCTACACAATATCGGATTTTGATATAAAATTAATTCCTTCACTCAAACCAAGTTAAAACTGCTTTGTCCTTCATATTTATCCATGTCTAAATACCTTTAAACAAAAACGAACGTAGTACTTTTCAGGATAGGAAACAACAACACTAAATTTTTTCAGGAATCCAAGAATAAGCTTCTTTTCACGAGTTCTACACAATTCCGGATTTTGATATAAAATATAAAAAAAAAGAAGCATACTTGTGATGGAGCAATACACTCCTTTTGGGTAACCTAAACTGATGGTTGGGGAGGAAAGTTAGAAGAACAATCAACTATCAACCAAAGACAGATGACGTGATGAGCGGGCAATATAACTGTGTTTTTGCTTCAGAGCAACTCTGTATTCTGTACTGTGTTGTTCTCTCTTTCAAGATATTATTATTAAAGCCTCTTATCTCCTCAGAAGAAAATAACTGACTCTGTGCGTTACTAAATTTCCACCACAATTTTGGCGTCACGAACAGGATCCCTCGACTGGTGTCTCTGGACCGGATCGCAGTGCATGGCCAGCCTGGACTGAAGTAGCTGTTCCAGCCTCATACCTCCAAGGCCTTTTCTGAGAGAGAGGACTGGCAGGTCCTTTTCTTGAATACCAGCGCTGGGATCATTTTTGAAATATGATAGTCTGAGACGATAGGACTGCTTTTTAGTTTTTATTTGAATAAAAGAGGGTTTCCCGGTTGTGTCATTAGTGAGACAGAGATTTCATGGGTAAGTGAAACTTTTGAAGCAGTCCGAAGAAGTGTGAAGTACTCCGAAGAAGTGTGAGTACAGATTAAGGTCCTCATTGGAGACGTCCTTTGAGTGAAGGAATATATTTCCCCATTCCAAGTCTGAGAATGGGAAACAGTAGGTCTCAGACTTTTGACCCTACCGGGGGACCTAAGCATGATGAAATGAAAAAGACATATGGTCCAGAGGTTTTCCACCAGAAGGTTCTTTTAGTATGTTAGAAATAAGAAAATTAGAAGAAAAGTTTTGCAAATATGAGAAAGAGATGAAGCAAAAAAAAAGAAAATTAAGTTTAAATAAGAAGTAAGAAAGGTATAGAATTTTGGAAAAAATAAAGTGTATTAAGAGAAAGAAAGGAAAATGTTAAACAAATGCCATGACGGAATGATGATAATAATTTAGTATTAGCTGTGCCGGATCCAGACCTGGACTCCTGCCCTCCACGACGCCTGCAACAACAACAGCCAGCCCTGCCACAAGCCTCTGGCTCTCGGGAAGAAGGGACTTCTTCCATCCTCCCTCGGGAAGAAATTCCATCATTCTCACAACATCAGCTACATAGGTCTGATGATGAGGAAAAGGAAGACGTTTGGTTCTCCAGCGTACCTGCCCAAGAACTTTTAACGCAAGTGACAAAAATCCTTTACCCACAATCTGGACTTCAGAGATCTAAACGTGAGAAAAAACAAAACCAGATTCAAACCATGCCTATGGTTAAAGTTGCAGTTCCCACTGGACCATTACTGGTTTATCGACCCTGGACTGAGACTGACATCATGGAAGCATAACAATGCTTACCAGATCCAGAGATTTCTGGACCCCATTTTGCTGACGAGTTGCGAGATTTCTGCGCACAATTCTGCCCGACTGGGGTTGAATTGCGTCGCATATTAGCAAAAAAGTTCAAACCGTCCGACCTCTGCAAAATAGAGGCCAGTATGCTACAACTGGATTTGCGACCTACCAACAGTGAACGAGGACATAATGATAACGCTCAATATGAAGCAGCCAACCAAAGACTGTGTCAAGCCATCACCACTCAATTTCCAACCAAAATCAATATTTCCCACATTTACACCTGCAAACAGAAACCCGGTGAAGTGACTGATGATTTTATACAAAGCATCCTTGAGGAAGTCAGCAAGCACAGCGGTCATCAGAGACCAAGGGATTTGGGTAATGAATCAGGACCATGGGAGAGTATTGCATGCAATGCAATAATTAAAGGCCTCATGCCAGATGTCGCCACTGAAGTAAAGAACATTTACGTGGGATGGTGTGAGGGTCCTCGTTTGGCTGACGTTCGCCGATATGCTCGCCATGCTCATAACCAAGTTGAGACGCGTAAGACAACCAAAAGGGACAAGTGTGAAAAGGAGCTGCATTTGGCAGCCATGACCATGTATTACGCAGTTGGTGTAAAAAGAGGACGAGGCCGAAGTCGAAGACGTGGACGTGTGGGATCAGAGCTATGATCCGAATATTTGTTTTTACTGTGGCCAGACTGGACACTGGAAGAAGGACTGTCCACAGCTGAAAAGTGATGAAATTGGGCAAAAGGCTAACTGAGGGTGGGAGGCAGGTTCTGGACGTCACGCGGCAGCGGAGCCTCCACTAATGGGTGATAGCACAAACACACTCACACATTTTTCCTGCTCTGTGTAGTGAAGAAACGCTTGCCGACTGTGATTCACGTAGTAAAGTTTTGCATGCTATTTCCGTCCTAGAGCAAAGATATTTCTCTCAGAATATGGGAACATGTTCATCAGTAGTGACGTCAGGGGAGTTTGATTGTCCTCCAAAGTTAAGTGGAAACCACGTTTACTGTATGTCTGCCTCAGGCCAGGTTGTGAAGGAGAAAATGACAATGCCCATTGCGTGTTGTCACTCCCAATGAGCTCTCCTTCAAACACTCATTTTTGTTATCAGAGTTGTGTCCCATTAACCTGATGGGCTGTGATCGCATGTGTAAATTAGGCATTATTTTAACTTCTACACCAGAGGGTGTTAAGGTTATGTTACAGCCTGACAAAGTTTTCACAGCAGTGCAGTTTGATTCATCGGCACTTACATATGCTTATGAGTGGAAACTTCCCAGCTCTCCTTTTTCACAACAACTAGTGGAAGAAGCAAAAGTGTTAGTTTCACCCCTTTCTGATTTCAAGCAACCTACTGATTTGCACTGCACATCACACATTTCTTTGGGGCCTGACAATGACTATGAGAAGAAGTGAAAAAATATGTGCGCCTACTTTATTGGCTGTGTCGCTCACTCCAGAGCACTTCGATTTTTTTAATGTTTGTGGTACTCGCCCTCACATTTCCTTGGCCAAACGTACACACTGGCAGTGACAAGGTGTGGGAGAGTTTGTTGCTACATGTCAGAAAGAAATGGAGTGGACCGTTTCACCTGCTGATCCAAATTTGATGTTTTCTGAACGATTGTCAGCATACAAAAAAACATTTTTGAGTACAATGCATTGTCAAAGAACTGTGGACTTAATTCCTACCACAGAATCACATTTTGAAGCATGTTTTTTATCTGAAACAGATCTGTCTTCGATACCCATGTTGGCTGAAGTGCCCAATGATCTTTGGGCTAAGAGCAAATATGATGTGGGGTTGATAAAAGGCTGTGAACCAGTAATTGTCACCCCTAAATCAGACTTTTGTCCATGTAAAAAACAATACCCTTTTAAGCCTGAAGCAATTAAAGGGATTAAACCTGTTTTTCAATCTTTTCAGAAAACAGGCGTTATTGTTCCTTTTGAAAATTCACCTGTGCTTACTCCATTGTTTCCTGTTAAAAAGATTAAAGATGCTGGCCAGCCAGATGAATGGCGTTTTGTACAGGACCTCCAAGCGGTGAATGCTGCAGTTCAGCCACATGCTCCTACTGTGCCCAACCCACACACTATTTTGTCCCAAATTACATCAGATGCACAGTTTTTCTCAGTGGTTGACTTGTCGCCAGTGCACCCTGATAGCCCATTTTGGTTTGCTTTTTAGTTTGAAGGGAGATCTTGGACTTTTACCCGGTTATGCCAGGGGTACTGTGAAAGTCCCACTATTTACAATGCTGCCCTCAAAGCTAGTCTGGATTAACTTCAATCAACCACAGGCTCTGCTCTTTTGCAGTATGTGGATGACATCCTTTTATGTGGTCCATCTAAACAACAGTGTGAAAAAGACAGTGAATCTGTTGAAACATCTTCCTTCTTATGACCATAAAGCCAGCCTTTCTAAGTTACAGTTTGTACAGGACGAAGTCACCTTTTTGGGTCATGTGATTTCTAAGGATGGGCGCTCACTTTCTCCTAAACGTGTTGCTGCAGTTCAGATCATTCCTAAACCGGTTACTAAAAAACAGCTTATGTCATTCTTAGGTATAACATCTTACTGCAGGAACTTTATTCCTAACTACTCTTTTCTCGAAGCTCTCTTAGGTGCTCTTATCCATGGTAAAGGCAGCTGCAGTTCTGACATGCAGCTCCAGTCAGCTGATCGTGTTCCATGGACTCCTGAGGCTGAATCAGCCTTTAGTCAGCTTAAGCTGGCTCTTCAAACAGCACCAACACTTGGCATTCCAGATCCTCATAAACCTTTCATACAGGCAGTTGATGAGAAGCATGGTTGTATGACATCTGTTCTTATGCAGGAACATGGGGCAGGCAAAGGCCAGTGGCTCATTTCTCAGCAAAACTGGACTCTGTGGCTGCAGGCCTGCCTGGTTGTCTTCGTGCTGTTGCAGCTGCAGAGAAAGCTGTCCTGGCCTCCCAAGATATTGTGGGCTACGCTAATTTGACTGTTTTGGTTCCTCATGCTGTTGCCATTATTCTTCTCGAGCAGAAAACTTCCCATCTTTCAACATCTTGTTGGCTCAGATACACCTCTGTGCTCCTTGATATGCCAAATGTCACTGTTAAACGTTGTACTGTTCTGAATCCTGCTACTTTGCTTCCGACTCCTGAGGATGGGGAGCCTCATGACTGTGAAGCTGTTTTGGAACAAGTTTGTACACCCCGACCTGATCTTTTAGAGACTCCTCTTCCAAACTCTGACATGATTCTTTTTGTAGATGGATCAGCTTTGCGTGATCCAGCCACAGGTCCTAACTGTGTTTGGTTTGCAGTATTTTCTTCACATGACACTTTGTTGTCTGGTTCTCTTCCTAAACATTTCTCTGCTCAAACTACTGAGCTTATTGCACTTACTGAAGCTTGTAAGTTGGCAGCTGGTAAGTCTGTCACTATTTACACAGATTCCAGATATGCTTTTGGTGTTGTTCATGACTTTGGTGCGCTGTGGAAACACAGGCATTTCCTTAAATCAGATGGTAAAACTTGTTAGAGTTTTTAATTGTTATCTCATGATATACCCTGTTTTACAATTATATTCCTGTGCTTTAATTGCACTTATATGCTATACCATAAAAATCATATGTGTGATGTATGGATCTTATACTACATTAGTTCTAATCATGTGATGATGAAATGTGTGTGTGAGTATGAACAAAGGGAGATGCTTCAGGACAGAGCCTTCCGGAGGTCAACTGAGTTTAACTGAGTTCAAACTACAACGCACAATGCCTGATTCAAACTAGTTTGTAGATGTATCTCTTTGAATGATTATCGTCAAGGTCTCACACTCTGAAGTTACAGATGTGTCTCCATACCTAAATGTTAGACAGAGTCACACGCTCTGAAATTTCTATGCAGCCTTTTGTTTTGTAAAACTCTTCCCCTTTTCTAATCTTTGAATAAAACCAGGCTGCTGCAAGGAGAGAGTCGGAGATTGTTGTAGGTTGCTTAGACACATACACCTGTGGCTGAAGCAGCGACGGCTCTCCCCTTTTGCAAAAGCTGAACTTTATATTGATCTCTTGTGTGGTTCTTTCTGTTTAAGGTGGGACTTCGTTAGTAAGAACGAAAAACCCCATCAACTTGGTGCCGTGACCCGGATCCCAACATACCTGACCGCTGGCGGACGGAGGACGACGCGCTGAAATCCGTGCACGGCCAGTGTCAACAGGACCTGGAAGAAAGTCCTGGGGGGTAAATTCTTCGCTGGGCCAGCGTCATAGGTCCGACTTCGTCTGCCAACGGTGGATTGACGGGATCCGGACGGAGTGAAACGAACCAACAGAGAAGATCAAGTAAGTGAAAAGCGCTGTGTTACGGGTCAGAGGCTCTGTAAGAAGAGAGGCCTTGAGTCCCAAAGAGTACAGGGTCAGAGGCTAAAAACCTTGAGTCCCAGAAAGTAAAGGGTCAGAGGCTCTGTACGCAGTGGCCTTGAGTCCCAAGTGAGAGAGACTGCTGCAGAAGTCTGCTCTTTGTCAGAAGTAGTTCCTTGTCGAAGGTTTGCTTCTGAGTAGCAGGGAAAGAATTTGTGCTTTGTGCTGTACAAAATACTTGCTGCTGTGTAAATACGAGTGAATGAGAGTGTGAATGACAGAGTACACTGACTGAATCAGCATTACTGGTGGAAACCTAACGGTGTTAACACAAACCAGTAGTTTGTTGAAGTAGGTCAGTTTAATCTGTATTAAGGACATATATTAATAAAAATATACGCAGAGTACTAAATTAAGTTAAAATAAAAAATGGGTAATCAAACCAGTAAATCCTCCCCCAGAGGTGCCGAAGGTGATGAAAAATATATGGTTGGCAAATTTCCTGGTTGTCTACGTTATATGTCAAAGTGGCAGAAGAAGTTTGGTGTTGACAAAAAGTTGAAAGTTGATCAGTGGAAAGGAGTGGTTGTGATGCTGGAAGGAAGCGTAGCTGCAAAGCGTGGAGCAAAGAGGGAGAGAAAGGAAAAAGAGTTGCAGTACGCTAACTTGTGGTTGAAGGCATCTGAAGAAAGGAGAGAGCAGATTCAGAAGGCAAAACAGAGAAATTCGGGAGATAATAAAACAGCAAGCTTGTTTGTAAGACCAGAAGATAATGAAACACAGGCTAGCAAGCGCCCACCTCAAGCTGCAGTACCCCCAACACCGGCTGACGGGTGCTCGCCCCCTGCAGGGGCAGAGGCTATTTCTCCCACTGCACCCCCTACTCAGTTAGCGAATACCTCTGATTTGTATCCTAATCTGAGCAAACCTGTGCCTGATTTCACGTTTTACCCAAGTCCCACAAACCCCTTCGTCTCCCCTATGTGGCTTAGAAGTCATTCTAAAAAAGAAACAATGCCTCCTCAGAACACAGTCGAACATTATCCAATGATTCAAGTGGCCAATCCTAACCCTGGTGAAGGACAGGCTGCTCACATGTATGTGTACAGGCCGTGGACTTTAGAAGAAGCCAGAAGAGCTGTGGAAGGATGCACACCTGCAAAAGAGGATCCTGCCCAGTGGGCTGAGGACATGCTAGGAATCATCCTTTCATATAGATTAAATGGGCTTGAAGCAGGCCAAGCAGCCATGACTTCACTCGGGAAGGATTGGGCCCGAGTCAGAGGAGATTTTACTGGCGCACGTGATAATCACGTGCCCTTTCCTGCCCCAAATGATGAGCCAGCCACACTCGGTGCTGAGTTTCAGGTTCAGTGGAACGCTCTCACAGGAAGAGTGGCAACATTGTACCGCAGACGGGCAGATTATGGCTGCCTGGCGGGAATAAAACAGAAAAGTGATGAAGATGTTGAAGATTTCCGTTTGAGATTTGAAAAAGAATTCAGAATACATAGCGGTATCGAGGTTAATATTAACGATCGTTCTACTTATCAGCAACAGCTGAAAAATGGTCTCCTCACAGGATTCCGCCCTGAGATTGGAAATTGGATAAGAAAACATCATGTTGAATCCGCTGAAAGCACAGTCGG
The DNA here is from genome assembly GCF_036924035.1 of Leuresthes tenuis. Taxonomy (NCBI): domain Eukaryota; kingdom Metazoa; phylum Chordata; class Actinopteri; order Atheriniformes; family Atherinopsidae; genus Leuresthes; species Leuresthes tenuis. Next base: position 314,440 of record NW_027325401.1, on the reverse strand, counting down.
CCAGACCATGCAATGGGCCAGACATGCTGAGAGAGTGGTAAATGAGAAAGAAGGAAATTCAGATGTGTTTTACACCGATGGTTTGGAATCCAGCAGCTCCACTGTTTTCTTCCGCGGCAGCCAGAGAGGTGGCGGTCGAGGAAAAAACAGAGGGAGGGGAAGAGGCCAAAGGCCCTTCCAATCTGGATCTGATAGAAATTCTGACGAATGCTGGAACTGTGGAGAACAGGGACATTGGTCCAGAAATTGTCCAAAGAAAAAACAAGATGATCACAAAGGAGGAAGAGGAGACAGAGGAAGGTCTAACTCCTGACTAGACATGAAAACCTCTGACTCCTCTAATCCTACAGATGAGATGGTTGTTGATGTCCATGCAGCTTGGGACGTTTTGAATGCACTCAAAGAGAAACCCTATATAGTGTTGAAAATAAATAGTAAACCTACAGAGTTTCTATGTGACAGTGGTGCATGCAAAACAGTTCTTAAAACACATGTCCCAGGTTTAAAACAGTCTCAAAATAGCATTTGGGTTAAATCAGCAGATGGGCAAACACACAAAGAGTATTTTTCTAAAGCTTTGACTGTTGCAGATGAAGAAGCTAAACTCACTATCTCAGCCTCTGTAGTGATTTCACCAAAATGCCCCGTTAACCTGTTGGGAAGAGACTTGATGACCCGGCTGGGCATCGCCATCGTCCCAATTAAAAACGGCATGAAGGCTTGCAGAGTCAGAGATGTTGACGTTTATGCATCCTGCACAGATGACAACAGTGTGTATTGTTCATATGATTTGAGCCCAAAGTTTGATTCTCACCTTCCTAGCAGAATGCTACAAGAAGCACGTGAACAACTACTAAATCCAGAGACAGAAATGACGCATAGTCAATTACATGTCACCATGAATGTTTTGACTGATCCCCATGACACATACGTCAAAGAATTTGGCAAAATGTCTCCTGTTGTAGTGGGATTGCTTCACATGTACACTGACCGAAGGTCATTTGCTGCTGTGACTGTACTCCTCCCTGTGGATCGAGCATCCAGCTACAGGTTATCAGCTACCCCTCATATCTCTCTGTTCAAGCCTGAGAACATAACTTGGACAGATGCTGGCATGAGAACGAAAATGGCAGCAGTTGCAAATGATTATGAGAGCAGTGACGGAAACTGGAGTTACAGTCCCAGCTGTGACATGTGGAGACAACCTTTCGGTGGTGCAGCAACGTGCGAAGCACAAGTGCACCCCCTCCCAAGACAAACTGACGTTTTTCTAACTGCCAAAGAAGAAGCTGAATTGGCAGAGATCCCAGAAAAACTGTGGTCAAAGGGTCCTTCTGATGTTGGACTTTTAACATCCATACCTCCAGTACAAATTAAACCTCGATCAGACTGGAGGCCCAGAGTAAAACAATACCCTCTGAAACATGAGGCAGTGAAGGGCATCTCACCAGTGGTAACAGACCTTAACAAAGGGGAAATAATCAGACCATGCCCAGATTCCCCATGTAATACACCAATCTTTCCAGTGCAAAAAGCAAATGGTAAAGACTGGCGTATGATTCAAGATCTACGTGCTGTAAATGAAGCAGTTGAAACAAGAGCTCCAAATGTACCTGATCCACACACATTGTTGAACTCTCTAAAGCCTGATAAAAAGTTCTTTACTGTAGTTGACCTCAGTAACGCCTTTTTCTCAGTCCCAATTCACCCAGACTCTCAGTTCTGGTTTGCATTCACATATGAGGGTCAAGGATACACCTACACCAGATTGCCACAAGGGTTTGCTGACAGCCCCACTATCTTTACCCAAGCAATAATGGCCTGTTTGGCAGATTTTCACATGCCCGAGCGAAGCCAGTTGCTTGTGTATGTGGATGACATTTTGGTGGCATCAGAAACAGAGGAAGCATGCAGAGAAGACTCTCTTGCCCTGTTGCAGCACCTCTGCAGAACTGGAAACAAAGTATCAAAAGATAAGCTCCAGTGGGTGAGAAAAGAGGTGAACTATTTGGGCCACACACTGTCAGCCGCAGGCAGGCAGATACAAACAGCTAGAAAACAAACTATAGCTGACGTGCCTAAACCAGAGACAAAGAAACAAATGATGTCCTTCCTAGGACTTTGCAACTACTGCAGAGCGTGGATTCCACATTATGCAGAAAAAACTCACACTTTGCAGAATCTCATTTACGGTGTCCCCATGACAATGTCTGATAAAATCAAGTGGACCCCTGAAACTGAGACAGCATTTGTAGTTTTAAAACAAGCTTTGATGGAAACCACAACTCTCGTGTTACCAGACTACAGTAAAACCTTCGTTCAGACAGTGGACTGCAAAAATGGCTACATGACTTCAGTGTTGTTGCAGAACCATGGTGGCAGATTGAAACCTGTAGCTTTCTACTCAAAGAAGTTGGACCCAGTGGCCCAAGCTTTACCTGAGTGTGTCCAAGCTGTTTGTGCAGCTGCTCTTGCAGTCACCCAATCAGCAGATGTCGTGTTGTTTCATAAAATGGAACTTTTGGTCCCACATGCTGTGGACGTGCTGTTGTTGCAAAGCAAAATGAATTTCCTTTCACCAGCCAGACATCTATCATACACAGCCACACTGCTGTCTCAGCCCCATCTGGTGGTGAAAAGATGTACTGTCTTAAACCCTGCAACATTGATTCCATTACCTGAAGATGGTACACCACACAACTGTCTGGAAACAACAGAACATTTGCAGTTACCAAGACCAGACCTCAGTGATACACCTCTCACTGTAGGAGAAAAATGGTTTGTTGATGGGTCATGTTCCAAAGACCCACAAGGTAACAATCGAAGTGGCTATGCAATAGTCCAACTGCCCTCCAGAGTGGTAGAGGCAGCCAAACTCCCTAGCCAAATGTCAGCACAAGCTGCTGAGCTTATTGCACTGACTAGAGCATGCAAATTAGCAGAAGGACATGAGGTAACAATCTACACTGACAGCCAATATGCTTTCTCAACCTTGTTTTATTTTGCAAAACAATGGGAACGCAGAGGCATGACAACATCTACAGGTAAACCTGTAACACATGCCTCCCTTCTGACTGATCTCCTTCAAGCTATACAGTTGCCAGCCAAATTAGCAGTGTGCAAGTGTGCTGCACACACTACAGGCAAAGATGAAGTCTCCAATGGCAACAGATTTGCAGACCAAGTAGCAAAAGAAGCAGCTACAGGAAAACATGGACATGACAAATTTTTATCACACACCGATGATAAACAACTTATTGACCAAACTGTACTAACAGATATGCAACAAAATGCATCAGTACAAGAAAAACAGATGTGGGCCACAAAAGGTGCCACACAAAACTCTGATGGGATTTTTCAAGTGAATGAAAAACCAGTTCTGCCTAAATCTCTTTTCAAAGCAGCAGCAATTGTGACACATGGGCCTTGCCATGTGTCAACAGGAGGGATGAGTGCTATCATACAACAACACTTTACAACGTACGGATTAAATTCCTACTTAAAAAATTTTTGTAAAGCATGTCTTGTGTGTGTGAAGCATAACCCCCAAGGAAACATGAGACCAAAAAGAGGCTCTTTTCCAAAACCCTCTTACCCGTTTCAAACAATGCACATGGACTTCATTGAACTTACACAAAGTGGACCTCACAAGTACTGTTTAGTGATGGTCGATGCTTTTTCCAAATGGGTTGAGATAGTTCCATCAAAGCTAGCTGATGCACTAACAGTAGCTAAGGCTATTTGCAAAACTATCATCCCAGCCCACGGCATCCCACAAACCATTTACAGTGACAATGGACCACACTTTGTGAATAAAGTAGTTCAGAAAATGGCAGAGCATTTGGGAATGGATTTGAAAAATCATTGTGCCTACCACCCTCAAAGTGCAGGCCTTGTGGAAAGAACAAACGGCACTATCAAAATCAGATTGAAAAAGTGCATGGAAACTACTGGCCGTCCATGGCCAGAATGCTTGGACCTGGTGAAACTCTATATGAGAATCACTCCCACATCAGAAGGATTAACTCCGTTTGAGATAGTCCATGGGAGACCATATAGGTTACCAGTGTTTTCATCAGACTTACAGAAAGCAGAGGAAGAACAGACTCTGGCAGATTATATGATCAGGACACTAAACCAGAAAGACGTGTCCTATGCAAATTTACTGCCTTCTGATTCCTCTCTTCCACAGGTTGACAGTCCCATCAAAGCAGGTGACTGGGTGTACATCAAAGTCATCAAAAGGAAGAACTGGGCCAGCCCACGGTGGGAAGGACCATACCAAGTGCTCCTGACCACACCCACTGCAGTGAAGATTGCTGAAAGACCCAGCTGGATCCACCTCAGCCACTGTAAGTTACAGAGAGTGTTGGACCCCTAATTTCAGAGTGGTGGGGAAGCCTGACTACAAAGGGACCTCATTGTTTAGAGTGAGGTGTCTCAACGTCAGTGAAGAAACCAACTGATCCTCACTCTGATAGGCCAAGGGTGCACCTGCATCTCTGATAACTGAGCAGCAATGGGAACACAAAAGGTGTTACTCAGCTGCGCTGCGGCTGTAGCGTGTGTATTGTCTGTATTCATCCTAGGTGTCCAAAGTAATCCCAAACCAAACCGGGAAAAGAGATGGACCCATGATGTGGACTACAAGGACTGGACATGGGACCCGAAACATCCATTCGACACAAATACCTGGTACAGGTATGTGAAATCCACAGTGGGACAACCTGACGGAGCTGAGGGATGTTATGTGTGATCCAAACTTCCCCCTTCCTCTACGCAGACCCATCTTGCAGCCAAGTGGATGAATGAAACTGAAGCGAAATGTATGGCCTCAATGGCAGGTATTGGGTTTCAACATGGTAACATTGTGATCAATGACTCTGATTCCCATTGGGGAGTAGAAAACAGGACATGCAGTACATTGTTCTGGGCTAGCATGAACATTACAATCAAAGGAAAACCCACACCACAAGTAGCATATCTCCACATTCCCAAAGGGCAGAACTTCACTTGCTTCACTCAAGGAAATGAGACGCATCTGTGCAAAAGCAAGGGCTGCCCACAGGGAGGAGCCTGGATGGGAGCTCTAAACATCACTTCTGAGTGCCAAGACGGGATTGCCACAGCAACTGGAGAAGGCTCCCCAACCAACATGTCCGCACCATCGAACGGGACGTACCTCATCCAGAACGGGTGGTGGTTATGCGGACATAATGTATATCCGATGTTGCCCATGAACTGGACGGGAGTCTGTGCACCGGTGTGGGTCACCGACCACACCTATAAGATCTACCGTGGCCAACTGCCCTCCCTTCATAAGCGACAACAGAGAAGTGTCGCAATCTTCAAACCACACAATCCTATCTGGGGCTCAGATGTCCCATACGACATCTGGTTTGGATGTCGTATGGGATGTTTGGAGCACAGGCTCAAAAGTTATACATTCCCTCTTCCCTTGGGATGGTATTGGAAAACATGCACTGTATATTGAAACTCTGAATTATCGCTTCCAGTCTTTTGTCAACTTTTCTTTGCAGGTAGAAAATGGCCAGAATCGTGAACTCCAAGCCACACGGCTGATGGTTCTCCAGAACAGAATGGCTCTGGACTTGCTCACCGCAGCACAAGGTGGTGTGTGTCACATTATAGGTACTTCTTGCTGTACCTATATCCCTGGAGAAAATGACACCCACATAAACGAAGCAATGGCCTCCCTGCTCAACCTGCAACAAACCATGTCACAAGAGAAAGCGCAACAACAATGGAACTTTCTCGCATGGCTGATGACCGGCACCTGGTGGCAACCAATATTAAAGATCGTGACCCCCCTCTTTGGTGTATTGATCTTATTCTGTGTGTTTACGACTTGTGTGATTCCCTGTTTCAAGTCTGTGATCACTAAGACGGCTACTTCCACCATGGTGAACCTACAACTGCTCCGCCAACCCACAGAAGATGCTGATGATGATGATGCTTTTAGTGATGATTTTAGTGATGACTCTGATAACTGTTCTTCACATGTGTAAAGCATAAAGAAACTAACAATGACCTCTACATTGAAAATGTCCAAAACAAGTGATGTAGACTGATGTACTGTTTCTGCCTACCACAGTGAACCACAAGAAACTTTGCTTGCTTCGCATTAAAATTATTGCATATGTTTTTGTTTTTTGTATCTCATTCGATAAACAGGAGGGAAATGTTAGAGTTTTTAATTGTTATCTCATGATATACCCTGTTTTACAATTATATTCCTGTGCTTTAATTGCACTTATATGCTATACCATAAAAATCATATGTGTGATGTATGGATCTTATACTACATTAGTTCTAATCATGTGATGATGAAATGTGTGTGTGAGTATGAACAAAGGGAGATGCTTCAGGACAGAGCCTTCCGGAGGTCAACTGAGTTTAACTGAGTTCAAACTACAACGCACAATGCCTGATTCAAACTAGTTTGTAGATGTATCTCTTTGAATGATTATCGTCAAGGTCTCACACTCTGAAGTTACAGATGTGTCTCCATACCTAAATGTTAGACAGAGTCACACGCTCTGAAATTTCTATGCAGCCTTTTGTTTTGTAAAACTCTTCCCCTTTTCTAATCTTTGAATAAAACCAGGCTGCTGCAAGGAGAGAGTCGGAGATTGTTGTAGGTTGCTTAGACACATACACCTGTGGCTGAAGCAGCGACGGCTCTCCCCTTTTGCAAAAGCTGAACTTTATATTGATCTCTTGTGTGGTTCTTTCTGTTTAAGGTGGGACTTCGTTAGTAAGAACGAAAAACCCCATCAAAACTATTCTGAACTCCAAGCAGGTTTCTGATCTTCTTGATGCGATCCTTTTGCCTACAGCAATCTCGGTCTGTAAGTGTGCGGCTCACACTAACTCAGACGATCCTGTTGCTTGTGGCAATGCCAGAGCTGATGCTGCAGCTAAGCAAGCAGCTAATTTTTTCCCTGTTTTCGCTTCCCTCTCTTTGCAGGCAGAAGACTCCCTCACAGATCTCCATGCTTTGCAAACTTTTGCCTCTGCAGATGAAATTTGGTCCTCTGGACGCATTTGGTCCTCTGTGGGTGCAACTCATACGGATGGTGTTTGGATGGGACCTGATGGTAAACCCTGTCTACCTAAACATTTTTTTCCTCATTTTTCAAAATTGACACATGGGTTGAACCATGTGTCAAAAGGGGGGATGCTGAATGCACTCACTGCTCAGTGGTTCACAAAAGGGTTCAGTTCATATGCGCAAAAATACTGTCAGTCATGTATGGTTTGTGCCACACATAATGTAGGAAAGGCATTACACACATCGCAAGTTGCACACCCTCCACCAGAGAAACCTTTTGAACATTTGATGATGGATTTTGTTGAACTCACACCAGCTGAAGGAAAGAAATATGCACTAGTAATAGTGGACGTGTTTAGTAAATGGGTTGAAGTTTTCCCTGCAAAACATGCAAACAGTAATGCAGTGACTAAAGCACTGCTAAACAGAAATCATTCCTAGATGGGGCATTCCAGAGAAGATCAGCAGTGATAATGGCACACATTTTGTAAACACTGCATTGACTGAGGTTGGTAAATTCCTGGGAATAACCTTGCGCACACATTGTGCTTATCATCCACAGAGTGGAGGTGCTGTGGAAAGAGAAAATGGTACATTAAAGTCCAAGTTAGCCAAATGTTGTGAAGAAACAGGTCTGCCATGGACAAAAGCATTACCTATTGTGCTTACCCCTAATGTTGTCTTACTGTCGAAACCTTTCCACTGTTCTATCTCAAGTTTCACAGACAGTAAAAGCAGCCCTTCCAGCCACAGAAAACACACCACTCCAACCAGATGACAGGTGGTGAAGGAACTTCGCAGGAAACATTGGAAGTCCAAACGTTGGCAAGGCCCGTTCCAGGTGCTACTGGTCACTCACACAGCTGTTAAAGTTGCAGAGAGAGCAACGTGGATTCATGCCAGTCACTGTAAGAAGGTACCAGAACCAGTAGATGACTTCCACCCTGACATACATCAGCCTAACCAACACGCCTGGAAGGACAAAGATAAGAGTCAGCAGTAAAAGCTGTACTCCACCGGTGTGTTAAGTGCTAGTAACCTCTGACACCGAAGATTGAAACATCCTTACTGAGACCTGCGATGAAGATGATCATACACATGCTGTGAACCATGGAAGAAACTGTTTGTTGTTTGTATTTTCTTATTTGTAACCAGCATGTGCACATTGTATCTTGATTTCACAGGAAGCAATAATACAGGGCTGCTGTATTTTTCCCTGTGTGAAAGGCCTCATTGTATGTATCTCACCAAATGATTCAAATGACTCAAAGAACTTTTTTGCTTTCAAAATTTTTCCTCTAGTGACGCTGACTTAGAGAGGGATGAAGATAATCATATTTAATTGTTCATGTTTTGATTGTTTATCATTGGACCCTTTATCACTATGATGCCTGCATTTTAAACTCACGTTGTGTGCAAATGCAGGCTGATGTTTTACAGATAAAGTTATTATTTTCCTTGTTTCTTTTGGGTTGATTAATATAATGGTATTATTATAATCAAAAGGGAGGAATGTAATGGAAAATAATTCTTATATGCATTGTATTGAGTGTTACTGTGTATAACCTGCAAATGACTGAGCTGCAAGGTACCACCCTGCCCTGTTTTCTTAAATTCCTCTTTACAATGGTGGGCTTGTTATTATGAGATAGCTGCACTTTAGGGGGGACAGGGTTAGGCTGGTATTTACGAGTGTGTCTGGGTAACCTCAACTAATGGTTGGGGAGGAAAGTTAGAAGAACAATCAACTATACCCAAAAACAGATGACGTGATGAGTGGGCAATATAACTGTGTGTTTTTGCTTCAGTGGTCAGAGCAACTCTGTATTCTGTACTGTGTTGTTCTCTCTTGCAAGATATTATTATTAAAGTCTCTTATCTCCTCACAAGAAAATAACTGACTCCCCAAGTGCAAGTGTCAGGACAAATGATCAAACTTCTCCAAGCTTCAGTCTGCAGAGAGGTACAAGACAGGGTTGCCCCCTTTCGCCCTCACTTTTTGCTATTTTCATCGAACCTTTAGCAGCTGCTATCAGACAAGATAGAAATATTAAAGGCATCCAACCCCAAAATATTGAGCAAAAAATAAGTCTTTATGCTGATGATGTATTACTTTTCCTTCAGAACTCACAGACGTCTCTCACTCACACGATCACACTCATAAATAAATTCTCAGCACTTTCTGACTACTCTATCAATTGGTCTAAGACCACAGTTCTGCCCATTAACTATAGGGACCAGAATATACCTGCGATCACTTTACAGTCAGGAAATATTAGATATTTAGGCATAAACATTTCCTCCAGGCTCTCAGAGCTAACAAAGCTAAATTATGTGCAATTATTAAACACAGTAGAGGACGATCTCTCTCGTTTGAAGTCCTTACCTATATCACTTATGGGGAGAGTTACAACCATTAAAATGATGATACTACCAAAAGTTAACTATTTGTTCTCAATGATCCCCATAAAACCATCTGCTACTTGGTTTAAGTCACTAGGTTCATGCATCTCCAAATTTCTGTGGAAAAACAAACCACCACGTATTAGTTTAAAAACCCTACAGAAGACCAAGGACAGTGGTGGATTAGATTTACCTAATTTTCAGCACTATTCCTTAGCCAATAGGTTACAGTATATATCAAAATGGTTTAAACCTAGCCCAATAGATGAACCATGGATAAATATAGAACAAGCATTGTGTGATAATCTGGAAATCTCTGACCTGCCACTTATTAGTCAAAACGTAAAAAATCACAAATGTTTCAAGAGCATTAACATCAGCACCTCTCTGACAGCCTGGTGGGAATTTCTTAAAATAACAAAGTCTTCACTTGTCCCGTGTAAGCTTACACCCATCTGGAACAATCCTGACATCCTGCAAAACAAAAAAATGCTAAACTTTACTCTCTGGAAGATCAAAGCAATCAAACATCTGGAACATATAATCCATAATGGACATTTTATTTCATTTGATGAGCTCATATCACAACATGAGATAGGCAGCAATAAATTCCTAGAATATCAACAACTTAAGTCTATAATAACAAAGAAATATATCCTCCACCAACCAGACTTACAACTCCCGATTAGGGTAGTAGAATTTCTAAGCATCTGCACCCCAAAACTACTATCAAAAATATATAAATTATTGTCTAAGATAGATGACACAATGTCTCTACCGTCCTCAAAATGGGAGGCAGATTTATCCATCACTTCTAGTCATAGCTTCTGGCCACATATATGTTTGAACACCTTCAGAATGACTCGAAATCCTAATTTACAGCTCATACAATACAAAATTCTTCATAGAACACACTATAATGGACAAAGGATGTTCAGGATGGGTCTAACACACTCAAACATCTGCTCACATTGCACAGATAACACACCTGATGATTATGCACACGCTTTGTGGTTTTGTGCGCCTGTCCAGAGGTTCTGGCTTGAAGTCTTTGCGGACCTATCAACATGACTAAAGTGTAGCATTCCTGCATGCCCCACACTGTACATACTGGGTGACTTAGACAACATCAATGTGGAATTTAGCTTAGCACACATGATCCTCACAGTGTTATGTATAGCAAAGAAAACTATTCTCATGAACTGGAAAGCGAAGAACAATCTGTGTATTAACCAGTTTAGAAATTTTCTTTTAGATTATATTAGCATGGAAACAATGTCTGCTTCCTCAAAACATCAATTGGCTGAATTTAATTCTCTCTGGTCCCTTCTGATTAGCTTGATCACATAGTGGTGGTGGTGGGTTGCTGTCCCGTCGCTCTGGGCGGTTGGGTGTGTGCTGGGGGGGGCTGTGTGGCTCCGGGCGTCTGGTGGTCTCTCGGGTCGTGGGGAAATACAGCAGCCCTGTATTATTGCTTCCTGTGAAATCAAGATACAATGTGCACATGCTGGTTACAAATAAGAAAATACAAACAACAAACAGTTTGAACCATGGTTCACAGCATGTGTATGATCATCTTCATCGCTGGTCTCAGTAAGGATGTTTCAATCTTCGGTGTCAGAGGTTACTAGCACTTAACACACCGGTGGAGTACAGCTTTTACTGCTGACTCTTATCTTTGTCCTTCCGGGCGTGTTGGTTAGGCTGATGTATGTCAGGGTGGAAGTCATCTACTGGTTCTGGTACCTTCTTACAGTGACTGGCATGAATCCAGGTTGCTCTCTCTGCAACTTTAACAGCTGTATGAGTGACCAGTAGCACCTGGAACGGGCCTTGCCAACGTTTGGACTTCCAATGTTTCCTGCGAAGTTCCTTCACCACCTGTCATCTGGTTGGAGTGGTGTGTTTTCTGTGGCTGGAAGGGCTGCTTTTACTGTCTGTGAAACTTGAGATAGAACAGTGGAAAGGTTTCGACAGTAAGACAACATAGCATCATCACAAACAGTTGTGGAAGGGAGGGGTCTGGTTACAGGTCCCAATCCCAGGTTAGGAGGTCTGCCAAATAAAATTTCAAATGGGCTGAGATTCACTTGAGCTCTGATTCTCATTCTCATGTAGGTAAGCACAATAGGTAATACTTTTGTCCATGGCAGACCTGTTTCTTCACAACATTTGGCTAACTTGGACTTTAATGTACCATTTTCTCTTTCCACAGCACCTCCACTCTGTGGATGATAAGCACAATGTGTGCGCAAGGTTATTCCCAGGAATTTACCAACCTCAGTCAATGCAGTGTTTACAAAATGTGTGCCATTATCACTGCTGATCTTCTCTGGAATGCCCCATCTAGGAATGATTTCTGTTTAGCAGTGCTTTAGTCACTGCATTACTGTTTGCGTGTTTTGCAGGGAAAACTTCAACCCATTTACTAAACACGTCCACTATTACTAGTGCATATTTCTTTCCTTCAGCTGGTGTGAGTTCAACAAAATCCATCATCAAATGTTCAAAAGGTTTCTCTGGTGGAGGGTGTGCAACTTGCGATGTGTGTAATGCCTTTCCTACATTATGTGTGGCACAAACCATACATGACTGACAGTATTTTTGCGCATATGAACTGAACCCTTTTGTGAACCACTGAGCAGTGAGTGCATTCAGCATCCCCCCTTTTGACACATGGTCCAACCCATGTGTCAATTTTGAAAAATGAGGAAAAAAATGTTTAGGTAGACAGGGTTTACCATCAGGTCCCATCCAAACACCATCCGTATGAGTTGCACCCACAGAGGACCAAATGCGTCCAGAGGACCAAATTTCATCTGCAGAGGCAAAAGTTTGCAAAGCATGGAGATCTGTGAGGGAGTCTTCTGCCTGCAAAGAGAGGGAAGCGAAAACAGGAAAAAAATTAGCTGCTTGCTTAGCTGCAGCATCAGCTCTGGCATTGCCACAAGCAACAGGATCGTCTGAGTTAGTGTGAGCCGTACACTTACAGACCGAGATTGCTGTAGGCAAAAGGATCGCATCAAGAAGATCAGAAACCTGCTTGGAGTTCAGAATAGTTTTACCATCTGATTTAAGGAAATGCCTGTGTTTCCACAGCGCACCAAAGTCATGAACAACACCAAAAGCATATCTGGAATCTGTGTAAATAGTGACAGACTTACCAGCTGCCAACTTACAAGCTTCAGTAAGTGCAATAAGCTCAGTAGTTTGAGCAGAGAAATGTTTAGGAAGAGAACCAGACAACAAAGTGTCATGTGAAGAACATACTGCAAACCAAACACAGTTAGTACCTGTGGCTGGATCACGCAAAGCTGATCCATCTACAAAAAGAATCATGTCAGAGTTTGGAAGAGGAGTCTCTAAAAGATCAGGTCGGGGTGTACAAACTTGTTCCAAAACAGCTTCACAGTCATGAGGCTCCCCATCCTCAGGAGTCGGAAGCAAAGTAGCAGGATTCAGAACAGTACAACGTTTAACAGTGACATTTGGCATATCACAGAGGTGTATCTGAGCCAACGAGCAGTTGAAAGATGTGAAGTTTTCTGCTCGAGAAGAATAAAGGCAACAGCATGAGGAACCAAAACAGTCAAATTAGCGTAGCCCACAATATCTTGGGAGGCCAGGACAGCTTTCTCTGCAGCTGCAACAGCACGAAGACAACCAGGCAGGCCTGCAGTCACAGAGTCCAGTTTTGCTGAGAAATGAGCCACTGGCCTTTGCCTGCCCCATGTTCCTGCATAAGAACAGATGTCATACAACCATGCTTCTCATCAACTGCCTGTATGAAAGGTTTATGAGGATCTGGAATGCCAAGTGTTGGTGCTGTTTGAAGAGCCAGCTTAAGCTGACTAAAGGCTGGAGCTGCATGTCAGAACTGCAGCTGCCTTTACCATGGATAAGAGCACCTAAGAGAGCTTCGAGAAAAGAGTAGTTAGGAATAAAGTTCCTGCAGTAAGATGTTATACCTAAGAATGACATAAGCTGTTTTTTAGTAACCGGTTTAGGAATGATCTGAACTGCAGCAACACGTTTAGGAGAAAGTGAGCGCCCATCCTTAAAAATCACATGACCCAAAAAGGTGACTTCGTCCTGTACAAACTGTAACTTAGAAAGGCTGGCTTTATGGCCATAAGAAGGAAGATGTTTCAACAGATTCACTGTCTTTTTCACACTGTTGTTTAGATGGACCACATAAAAGGATGTCATCCACATACTGCAAAAGAGCAGAGCCTGTGGTTGATTGAAGTTAATCCAGACTAGCTTTGAGGGCAGCATTGTAAATAGTGGGACTTTCACAGTACCCCTGGCATAACCGGGTAAAAGTCCAAGATCTCCCTTCAAACTAAAAAGCAAACCAAAATGGGCTATCAGGGTGCACTGGCGACAAGTCAACCACTGAGAAAAACTGTGCATCTGATGTAATTTGAGACAAAATAGTGTGTGGGTTGGGCACAGTAGGAGCATGTGGCTGAACTGCAGCATTCACCGCTTGGAGGTCCTGTACAAAACGCCATTCATCTGGCTGGCCAGCATCTTTAATCTTTTTAACAGGAAACAATGGAGTAAGCACAGGTGAATTTTCAAAAGGAACAATAACGCCTGTTTTCTGAAAAGATTGAAAAACAGGTTTAATCCCTTTAATTGCTTCAGGCTTAAAAGGGTATTGTTTTTTACATGGACAAAAGTCTGATTTAGGGGTGACAATTACTGGTTCACAGCCTTTTATCAACCCCACATCATATTTGCTCTTAGCCCAAAGATCATTGGGCACTTCAGCCAACATGGGTATCAAAGACAAATCTGTTTCAGATAAAAAACATGCTTCAAAATGTGATTCTGTGGTAGGAATTAAGTCCACAGTTCTTTGACAATGCATTGTACTCAAAAATGTTTTTTTGTATGCTGACAATCGTTCAGAAAACATCAAATTTGGATCAGCAGGTGAAACGGTCCACTCCATTTCTTTCTGACATGTAGCAACAAACTCTCCCACACCTTGTCACTGCCAGTGTGTATGTTTGGCCAAGGAAATGTGAGGGCGAGTACCACAAACATTAAAAAAATCGAAGTGCTCTGGAGTGAGCGACACAGCCAATAAAGTAGGCGCACATATTTTTTCACTTCTTCTCATAGTCATTGTCAGGCCCCGAAGAAATGTGTGATGTGCAGTGCAAATCAGTAGGTTGCATGAAATCAGAAAGGGGTGAAACTAACGCTTTTGCTTCTTCCACTAGTTGTTGTGAAAAAGGAGAGCTGGGAAGTTTCCACTCATAAGCATATGTAAGTGCCGATGAATCAAACTGCACTGCTGTGAAAACTTTGTCAGGCTGTAACATAACCTTAACACCCTCTGGTGTAGAAGTTAAAATAATGCCTAATTTACACATGAGATCACAGCCCATCAGGTGAATGGGACACAACTCTGATAACAAAAATGAGTGTTTGAAGGAGAGCTCATCGGGAGTGACAACACGCAATGGGCATTGTCATTTTCTCCTTCACAACCTGGCCTGATGCAGACATACAGTAAACGTGGTTTCCACTTAACTTTGGAGGACAATCAAACTCCCCTGACGTCACTACTGATGAACATAAGTTCCTATATTCTGAAAGAAATATCTTTGCTCTAGGACGGAAATAGCATGCAAAACTTTACTACGTGAATCACAGTCGGCAAGCGTTGCTTCACTACACAGAGCAGGAAAAATGTGTGAGTGTGTTTGTGCTATCACCCATTAGTGAAGGCTCCGCTGCCGCGTGACGTCCAGAACCTGCCTCCCACCCTCAGTCAGCCTTTTGCCCAATTTCATCACTTTTTAGCTGTGGACAGTCCTTCTTCCAGTGTCCAGTCTGGCCACAGTAAAAACAAATATTCGGATCATAGCTCTGGCGTGGCCCATTTCGACCTCCTCTCCCACACGTCCACGTCTTCGACTTCGGCCTCGTCCTCTGTTTACACCAACTGCGTAATACATGGTCATGGTTGCCAAATGCAGCTCCTTTTCACACTTGTCCCTTTTGGTTGTCTTACGCGTCTCAACTTGGTTCTGAGCATGGCGAGCATATCGGCGAACGTCAGCCAAACGAGGACCCTCTCACCATCCCACGTAAATGTTCTTTACTTCAGTGGCGACATCTATATAATATTGTCTGGGTCCCGTTAAAACATGTATTTTTCCCATCTAATTCCTTGTTTGCTTTAAAACAAGTATTCCCCATTTTCTATCCCTTCAGTAGCCAACCAGTTTGTATGGAGTACACTGGAGCAACTTGACTGATCAGTAAAACACTGCTTTTGTTGTCACCGCAAGGCTTCCCCCGTCGGTTGTTTCACTGAGACACTACTGAGTAACTACAACTCAACACAGTTTATACACATAACATTCATATACATACTAACAAACAAACAAACAATAATTTATCGCAATTTTCTCATCTCTGTTTGAACGTACACCCAGGTAAATATTCCTGTAGTCTTCTCATACCGACTATGGACCCATTCATTGTTTAACTTCACTGTTTTGCAAATCCTAATTGAATATTACACATTGACATTGAACTTTACTGGATAAGCAGGTCTTCATTGCATTCAGCAGCCTATATGTGAGCATCTATGTGTAAGCTGTTCTTCTTTGCATTTATCAGCAGCAAGCAATTCTTCACTGCACATGCATATGTAAATAGTAAAACAATTCCAATGTGTTAGCGAAACCTTCTATATCACAGTGGTTTCTAAGATCTATTTTAAGTTCTTTGCCATCAGTGAGATGACATAGTTTACAAAGTGTGTCAAATTATCACTGAAGATCTTTTCAGGAATTTCAAATCTAGAAATGAGTTATTTTACGCGTGATTTTGCTACTGAGAGTGCATCTGCTTGTGCACATGGAAATATTTCAGACCATTTGGTAAAAACCTCTGTTGTCACTGAGCAGAATCGTTTCCCTTAACATTAATTTAGTTCAATGAAATCTACACAATAATGAAATAATGAAATCCAAACAAATATGTTGAAAAAGATACACTGGCTTAGGGAATTATCTTCGTTTTGGTCTTAGATTGCCCTGTGGAATGTATTTTGCACATATTTGACCTGCTAGACAAAACTTTATTCATTTATTTATTCTAAAAAAAAAATTCAATAATTAGTAAAACCATATGCTGTAAAAACCTTGTTCATTATTGCTTCCATCCCTCCTGTTGAGACATGACATGGTCCGTGGCTCAATACTGCAGCATATTTAAACAAATTCTTTGGCAGTATGGTTTTCCTTCCGGTCATTCATACGAGTCTATTGTAGATGGCAATTGAATAACATCTAATAATGCTAAAATATTTGTAGTTTATACATTTAGCTGTGGATGTCAACATACCTGTTTTTCCAATGCTGTGTTAACACATGTACAGTTGAGAAGGCATACTGACTGTCAGTGTAAACGTTAACAACCTTTTTGTTATTTAATTTACAAGCTTCAGTTAAAGCTACCAATTCGACTGCTTGAACAGAGTAATTTTTTGGTAGTGGTTGTTTTAAGAAAACTTCAGTTTCTGTTACTACTGCAAATCCTGTAGCATTTGTGCCATCAGGGTTTTTTGCTTGACCTGTTGAATAAATATAGTTATTTCTGCATTTTCATAACGTATATCAGTTAAGTCTGGCCTGGGTAAAACACTGATGGTTATTTCTGACATGCAATCATGAGGCTTTCCATCTGTGGGGTAGGTAGCAGTGTGGATGGATTAAGTGTAGCACATCTCTCGACAACAAGGTGTGGCTGTGAAAGAAGAACTGTTATGTAGGAGAGATGTCTGGTAAAGATATTTTGTTAAGTAACCATATCACAGCCACTGCATGAGGTACCTTAAGTGTTAATGGGTGAAATAACACCATTATTGTTGATGCCTGCACTGCCAATGGCTTCTGGCCATTGATTCAAAAGTACGATCTCGTCCCTGTTTCCCCCTTTCAGTGGACACTGGCCCCTAATTACCGCAATTCAGCAGGGGGTCTTTCATTAGGAGTACTGGACTCCCCCGTGCACGGTTTCAGCTCCGACCCTGGAAAGCGGAAAAAACGTTGAGATCTGGTTTGAGGACCCAATTGTTGAGAAAAGTCTCTCAATGAGACTCAGAGTTGCTGGAGTCAGTTAATGCAAATGTTTAATCTTGCAGCAAGTTCAAGAATGTGTGTGTGTATGGGTGTATGTGTGCGAACGTGTGTGAGTTTGTGTGTGTGAGAGTTTAAAGAACCTGTTATCCACAGGCCGGTCTTAACTAGTATGGCACAGGTCCAGCCTGTCTCATCTTTTTTGGAAGGTCCAGCGCTCGGCCGTAACCCTTCTGTCTGTTTGGACTCTCATATACATTCGGTTAATCATAGAAAAACGAGAACAAAACTTTTTAGCCCCTTAAATTCATAAAACAGACATGGTGCAGTTATTTCCATTCTAGAAAATAAGAGTAATCACCACCATTCCTATAAATTCTGGATATTCTAACAATCTGAATCTTTTTTAAATGTTCGATGAAGCCCTTTGCTGTTCTGTTTAGAGACTCAGCTGATCATAAACCAAGTTTTGCTCTTGAACCAAGCTTCTAAACTCTTCACCTTTTTCATTTCTCAGTTAGTATTCACTTTAAAACTGATTAAAAGAAAAATTAAATGAATGCCTATCAACAAATGTGGGATCTAAACTCTAGTGCTTTCTCTAAAATAATTTCCTTTCTCAATTCAGAAATGTGTGTGTGTAAGTCACAACACCCGTGACACCAAAACGGCTTTCTTTTCTCTCTTTTCTCTACACTCTGCACTGTGAGCACACACACCAAATCAGAAAGGCTTTTTTCTCTCTTTTCTACATTATGGACTGTGGGGACACAAAACCGCTCTCTCTCTATTTTTTTTTTTATTGTGTGCCAGGGCGTTGTCTCACGTATTAGATTATGCTTAAGATACGAATGGGTTTATCAGTCACATCAGAATCCATACATACTGATCCTCCCGTAATAAAATGGTCGGATCTTATCAAACACACTTTGTTTCTTGTGACAAGTCAGCGAAACAGCGTATACACGTCAAGACACTGAATCAAGTTTGCCACAAGAACTCATAAGTTTGGCAGTATTGCTCTGCCGTCAGCAATCATACACCCATTTTATTTTCATGAGACATGTGCACAAAGCCTGTTCAGCTGCAAGAAGGTCTAAATGTCCATCAATAATTGCTAGAAAACATGAAAGAAAATTTTCGAAAATCAAACCACACATGATCATAAGTGGGAGAGGAGGTGTTCAGCTGCAAGAAGGTGTGAATGTCCACCCATAATACCTGAAAAATGGGTAAAAAAAAAGGTGCAAATGCCCAACCATACATCATCAAAAGCAGGAGTGCATGTGTTCGGCTACAAGAAGGTGTGAACATCCAACCAAAGTTTGTAAAAAGCAGTTAAGAAAAGGTTCGAATATCCAACCATACATAATCAAAAGCGGGAGCAGAGCTGTTCGACTGCAAGTAGGTGTGAATGTCAGATCATAATTTGCAAAAAGCTGATGAGAAAGGGTGAGAATGCCCGACTATACACCATTAAATGCGGTAGCGGAGTTGTTCGGCTGTGAGTAGGTGTGAATCTCCAACCATAATTGCTGAAAAATGTGTTAGAAAAGGTAAGAATGCCGGTCCATACATCATCAAAAGCGAGAGAGGTTGTGTTCGGCTGCAAGTAGGTGTGACTGTTCGACTAAAGTTTGTAAAAAGTGGGTAAGACAAGGTGCGAATGCCTGACAATGTATGATCAAAAGCGGGAGCGGAGGTGTTCAGCTGCAAGAAGGTCTACATGTCCATCAATAATTGCTAGAAAACATGAAAGAAACTTTTCGAAAATCAAACCGCACATGATCATAAGTGGGACAGGAGGTGTTCAGCTGCAAGGTGTGAATGTCCACCCATAATTCCTAAAAAATGGGCAAAAAAAATGTGTGAATGCCCAACCATACATCATCAAAAGCAGGAGTGGAAGTGTTCGGCAACAAGAAGGTGTGAACGTCCAACCAAAATATGTAAAACGAAGTTAAGAAAAGGTTCGAATATCCAACCAAACATAATCAAAAGCGGGAGCAGAGCTGTTCGACTGGAAGTAGGTGTGAATGTCAGATCATAATTTGCAAAAAGCTGATGAGAAAAGGTGAGAATGCCCGACTATACACCTTCAAATGCGGGAGCGGAGTTGTTCGGCTGTGAGTAGGTGTGAATCTCCGACCATAATTGCTGAAAAATGTGTTAGAAAAGGTAAGAATGCTGGTCCATACATCATCAAAAGCGAGAGAGGTTGTGTTCGGCTGCAAGTAGGTGTGACTGTTCGACTAAAGTTTGTAAAAAGTGGGTAAGACAAGGTGCGAATGCCTGACAATGTATGATCAAAAGCGGGAGCGGAGGTGTTCAGCTGCAAGAAGGTCTACATGTCCATCAATAATTGCTAGAAAACATGAAAGAAACTTTTCGAAAATCAAACCGCACATGATCATAAGTGGGATAGGAGGTGTTCAGCTGCAAGGTGTGAATGTCCACCCATAATTCCTAAAAAATGGGCAAAAAAAAGGTGTGAATGCCCAACCATACATCATCAAAAGCAGGAGTGGAAGTGTTCGTCTACAAGAAGGTGTGAACGTCCAACCAAAATATGTAAAAAGAAGTTAAGAAAAGGTTCGAATATCCAACCAAACATAATCAAAAGCGGGAGCAGAGCTGTTCGACTGCAAGTAGGTGTGAATGTCAGATCATAATTTGCAAAAAGCTGATGAGAAAGGGTGAGAATGCCCGACTATACATCATCAAATGCGGGAGTGGAGTTGTTCGGCTGTGAGTAGGTGTGAATCTCCGACCATAATTACTCACAAACGGGTAAGAAAAGGTAGTATTGCCAGACCATATATGATCAAAACAGGGAGCGGAGGTGGTTCAGCTGCAAGAAGGTTTGAATGTCCGACTAAAGTTCAAATATATTAAAGAAAGCGGGAGGAGAGGTCTTCGGATGAGAGTGGTTGAAAATTTCCGACCATAATGTATAAAATGCGGTGAAAAAAAGGTGTGATAGAACACTAAAAGGTGGAGCGGAAGTGTTCGGCTGCAAGAAGGTGTGAATGTCCGACTATATTTGGTGAAAAGCAGGTGAAGCAAGGTCTGGATGCCAAACCTTACATCATCAAATGCGAGATCAGAGGTGTTTGGCCGCAAGAAGGCCATAGTTTGCCAAAAGCGGGTAAGGTGCGAATGTCCGACTAAATATCAAAAAAATTTGGGGCAGAGGTCTTCGGATGCAAGTGGGTGTGAATATCCAACCATACAAGTATGGTGGAGAGGAAGCTGTGAATAGCCGACCATAGTTTGGAAAAAGCGGGTAAGAAAAGGTTTGAATACCCGAACATACACCATCAAAAGAGGGAGCGGAGGTGTTCCGCTGTACGAAGGTGTGAATGTCCGACCATAGTTGGTAAAAAGCGAGTAAGAAAAGGTTAAAATACCCGACTGTACACAATCAATAGCGGGAGCGGATGTGTTCGGCTACAAGAAGGTGTGAAAGTCCGACCATGGTTTGTAAAAAGCGGGTAAGAAAAGGTGCGAATGTCCGACAATGTATGATCAAAAGAGAGAGCGGAGGTTTTCGGATACAAGAAGGTTTGAATGTCCCACCATAGTTTGTAAAAAGCGGGTAAGAAAAGGTTCGAATGCCCGACTATACACCATCAAAAGCGGGAGCAGAGGTGTTCCGCTGTAAGACGGTGTGAATGTCCGACCATAGTTGGTAAAAAGCGGGTAAGAAAAGGTTAAAATACCCCACTGTACACAATCAATAGCAGGAGCGGAGTTGTTCGGCTACAAGAAGGTGTGAAAGTCCGACCATGGTTTGTAAAAACCGGGAAGAAAAGGCTCGAAAGCCCGACTATACACCATCAAAAAGAAGGTTTGAATGTCCATCAATAATTGCTTTAAAACAAGAAAGTAAATTTTCGAATATCAAACCGTACATGATCATAAGCGGGAGAGGAGGTGTTCCGCTGTAAGACGGTGTGAATGTCCGACCATAGTTGGTAAAAAGCGGGTAAGAAAAGGTTAAAATACCCGACTGTACACAATCAATAGCGGGAGCGGAGTTGTTCGGCTACTAAAAGGTGTGAAAGTCCGACCCTGGTTTGTAAAAAGCGGGTAAGAAAAGGTTCGAATGCCCAAACATACACCATCAAAAGAGGGAGCGGAGGTGTTCCGCTGTAAGACGGTGTGAATGTCCGATCATAGTTGGTAAAAAGCGGGTAAGAAAAGGTTAAAATACCCGACTGTACACAATCAAAAGAGGGAGCGGAGTTGTTCAGCTAAGAGAAGGTGTGAAAGTCCAACCATGGTTTGTAAAAAGCGGGTAAGAAAAGGTTCGTATGCCCTAATATACACTATCAATACCGGAAGTGTAGGTGTTCGGCTGCAAGAAGGTGTGAACGTCCGACCAAAGTTTGTAAAAAAGCAGTTAAGAAAAGGTTCGAATATCTAACCAAACATAATCAAAAGCGGGAGCAGAGCTGTTCGACTGCAAGTAGGTGTGAATGTCAGAGAATAATTTGCAAAAAGCTGATGAGAAAGGGTGAGAAATCCCGACTATACACCATCAAATGCGGTAGCGGAGTTGTTCGGCTGTGAGTAGGTGTGATTCTCCAACCATAATTGCTGAAAAATGTGTTAGAAAAGGTAAGAATGCCGGTCCATACATCATCAAAAGCGGGAGAGGTGGTGTTCGGCTGCAAGTAGGTGTGAATGTCCATTAATAATTGCTTTAAAACATGAAAGAAAATTTTCGAATATCAAACCTTACATGATCATTAGCGGGAGAGGAGGTGTTCAGCTGCAAGAAGATGTGAATATCCACCTATAATTACTGAAAAATGGGTAGGAAAAGATGCAAATGTCCAACCATAAATCATCAAAAGCAGGAGTGGAGTTGTTCAGCTACAAGAAGGTATGAAAGTCCAACCATGGTTTGTAAAAAGCGGGTAAGAGAAGGTTCGAATACCCGAATATATACCATCAAAAGCGGAAGCGGGGGTGTTCGGCTGCAAGAAGGTGTGAACGTCCGACCAAAGTTTGTAAAAAGCAGTTAAGAAAAGGTTTGAATATCCAACCGAACATAATCAAAAGCGGGAGCAGAGCTGTTCGACTGCAAGTAGGTGTGAATGTCAGATCATAATTGCTGAAAAATGTGATAGAAAAGACTAGAATGCCGGACAATACATCATCAAAAGCGGGAGAGGTGGTTTTTCGGCTGCAAGTAGGTGTGAATGTCCAGCCATAATTACTCACAAACGGGGGAAGAAAAGGTAGTATTTCCAGACCACACATGATCAAAACAGGGAATGGAGGTGGTTCAGCTGCAAGGTGTGAATGTCTGACTAAAGTTTGTAAAAACCGTGTAAGACAAGGGGCGAATGCCCGACAATGTATGATCAAAAGAGGGAGCGGAGGTTTTCGGCTGCAAGGTCTGAATGTCCAACCATAATTTGTAAAAATCGGGGAAGAAAAGGCTCGAAAGCCCGACTATACACCATCAAAAGCGGGAGCAGAGGTGTTCAGGTGCAAGAAGGTCTGAATGTCCGACCAATAATTACTGAAAAATTGGTAAGAAAAGGTGCAAATGCCAAATCATACATCATCAAAAGCAGGAGCGGATGTGTTCGGCTACAAGAAGGTTTGAATGTCCAACCATAGTAAGTAATAGGTGGGTAAGAAAAGGCTCGAATGCCCGACTATACACCATCAAAAGCGGAAGCGGAGGTGTTCGGCTGCAAGACGGTGTGAACGTCCGACCAAAGTTTGTAAAAAGCATTAAGAAAATGTTCGAATATCCAACCAAACATAATCAAAAGCGGGAGCAGAGCTGTTCGACTTCAAGTAGGTGTGAATATCAGATCATAATTTGCAAAAAGCTGATGAGAAAGGGTGAGAATGCCCGACTATACACTATCAAATGTGGGAGCGGAGGTGTTCGTCTGTGAGTAGGTGTGAATGTCCGACCATAATTGCTGAAAAATGTGTTAGAAAAGGTAAGAAGGCCGGACCATATATCATCAAAAGCGGGAGAGGTTGTGTTCGGCTGCAAGAAGGTGTGAATGTCCAGCCATAATTACTCACAAACGGGTAAGAAAAGGTACTATTGCCAGACCATATATGATCAAAACAGGGAGCGGAGGTGGTTCAGCTGCAAGAAGGTTTGAATGTCCAACTAAAGTTTGTAAAAAGCGGGTAAGACAAGGTGTGAATGCCCGACAATGTATGATCAAAAGAGGAGCGGAGGTTTTCGGCTGCAAGAAGGTCTGAATGTCCACCCATAATTACTGAAAAATGGGTAAGAAAAGGTGCGAAAGCCCAACCGCACATGATCATAAGTGGATGAGAAGGTGTTCGACTGCAAGTAGGTGTGAATGTAATCAATGTCTAGATAGATTTCAACAAAGAACAACATTGTATTTTGCAGTAGAAGAAAGAGCAAAACTGAAGGATCAGGAATCCGAGAATAAGCTTCTTTTCATACGTTCTGCATGATTTGGGATTTTATGTATAAAATGAATTCCTTCACTCAAACTAAGTTAACACTGCTTTGTCCTTCATATGTACCCATTTCTACATATATTTCAAGCATAAACTTCCTCATATTACCCTGAATGAGAAAGAGCCACACTTGTGATTAAGCCATACCTCCCTTTTGAGGAGTTCTGCATGATTTGGGATTTTATCTATAAAATTAATTCCTTCACTCAAACTATGTTAAAACGGCTTTTACCTTCATATATATCAATGTCTCGATAGATTTAAACAAAAAAACAACGTTGTACTTTGCAATAAAAGAAAGAGCAAATCAAAAGTTTTAGGAATCCGACAATAAGCTTATTTTCATGAGTTCTGCACGATTTCGGATTTTATGTATAAAATGAATTAATTCACTCAAACCAAGTTAAAACTGCTTTTTCCTTCATATTTATCAATGTCTAGATCGACTTCAACAAAGAACAACATTGTATTTTGCAGTAGAAGAAAGAGCAAAACTGAAGGATCAGGAATCCGAGAATAAGCTTATTTTCTTATGGGCAAGTGGGAACTGCTTTGTCCTTCATATTAATCAATGTGTAGATGGATTTCAACTTCTTCTACTGCAAAGTCCAATGTTTTTCTTTGTTGAAGTCGATCTAGACATTGATGAATATGGAAGGACAAAGCAGTTTTAACTTGGTTTGAGCAAAGCAATTCATTTTATAGCAAAATCCGAAATCGTGCAGAACTCATGAAAGCAGGCTTATTCTCGGATTCCTGAAACTTTAGATTTGCTCTTTCTTTTACTGCAAAGTACAACGTTGTTTTTTTGTTTAAATATTTCTAGACATGGTAAATATGAAGGACAAATCAGTTTTAACATAGTTTGAGTGAAGTAATGCATTTTATAAGCAAAATCCCAAATCATGCAGAACTCACGAAATGCTTTTTCTCGCTTTTCACTGCTTTTTACAAACTTTGGTCGGACGTTCACACCTTCTTGCATCCGAACACCACCTCTCCCGCTTTTGATGATGTATGGTCCAGTATTCTTACCTTTTCTAACACATTTTTCAGCAATTATGGTCGGACATTCACACCTACTCACAGCTGGACACCTCCGCTCCCGCTTTTGATCATACAATGTCGGGACATCGCTCCTTGTCTTACCAGCTTTTTACAAACTTTAGTCGAACATTCACACCTTCTTGCAGCTGAACACCTCCGCTCCCGCTTTTGATGATGTATAGTCGGGCTTTCGAGCCTTTTCTTACCCGGTTTTTACAAATTATGGTTGGACATTCAGACCTTGCAGCCGAACACCTCCGCTCTCTCTTTTGATCATACATTGTTGGGCATTCGCACCTTGTCTTACCCGCTTTTTACAAACTATAGTCAGACATTAACACCTTGCAGCTGAACCTCCGCTCCCTGTTTTGATCATGTATGGTCTGGCAATACTACCTTTTCTTCCCCCGTTTGTGAGTAATTGTGGCTGGACATTCACACCTACTTGCAGTCGAACAGCTCTGCTCCCGCTTTTGATTATGTTTGGTTGGATATTCGAGCCTTTTCTTAACTGCTTTTTACAAACCATGGTTGGACTTTCACACCTTCTTGTAGCCGAACAACTCCGCTCCCGCTATTGATTGTGTACAGTCGGGTATTTTAACCTTTTCTTACCCGCTTTTTACCAACTATGGTCGGACATTCACACCGTCTTACAGCGGAACACCTCCGCTCCCGCTTTTTATGGTGTATAGTCGGGCATTCGAACCTTTTCTTACCCGCTTTTTACAAACTATGGTAGGACATTCAAACCTTCGTGTATCCGAAAACCTCCGCTCTCTCTTTTGATCATACATTGTCGGACATTCACACCTTTTCTTACCCGCTTTTTACAAACCATGGTCGGACTGTCACACCTTCTTGTAGCCGAACACATCCGCTCCCGCTATTGATTGTGTACAGTCGGGTATTTTAACCTTTTCTTACGCGCTTTTTACCAAGTATGGTCGGACATTCACACCTTCGTACAGCGGAACACCTCCGCTCCCTCTTTTGATGGTGTATGTTCGGGCATTCAAACCTTTTCTTACACGCTTTTTCCAAACTATGGTCGGCTATTCACAGCTTCCTCTCCACCATACTTGTATGGTGGGATATTCACAACCACTTGCATCCGAAAACCTCCGCCCCAAATTTTGTTGATATTTAGTCGGACATTCGCACCTTACCCGCTTTTGGCAAACTATGGCCTTCTTGCAGCCTAACAACTCTGATCTTGCTTTTGATGATGTAAGGTTGGGCATTCAGACCTTGCTTCACCTGCTTTTCACCAAATATAGTCGGACATTCACACCTTCTTGCAGCCGAACACTTCCGCTCCACCTTTTAGTGTTCTATCACACCTTTTTTTCACCGCATTTTATACATTATGGTTGGAAATTTTCAACCACTCTCATCCGAAGACCTCTCCTCCCGCTTTTGTTAATATATTTGAACTTTAGTCGGGCATTCAAACCTTCTTGCAGCTGAACCACCTCCGCTCCCTGTTTTGATCATATATGGTCTGGCAATACTACCTTTTCTTACCCGTTTGTGAGTAATTATGGCTGGACATTCACACCTACTCACAGCCGAACAACTCCGCTCCCGCATTTGATGATGTATAGTCGGGCATTCTCACCCTTTCTCATCAGCTTTTTGCAAATTATGATCTGACATTCACACCTACTTGCAGTCGAACAGCTCTGCTCCCGCTTTTGATTATGTTTGGTTGGATATTCGAACCTTTTCTTAACTTCTTTTTACATATTTTGGTTGGACGTTCACACCTTCTTGTAGCCAAACACTTCCACTCCTGCTTTTGATGATGTATGGTTGGGCATTCACAACTTTTTTTTGCCCATTTTTCAGGAATTATGGGTGGACATTCACACCTTGCAGCTGAACACCTCCTATCCCACTTATGATCATGTGCGGTTTGATTTTCGAAAAGTTTCTTTCATGTTTTCTAGCAATTATTGATGGACATGTAGACCTTCTTGCAGCTGAACACCTCCGCTCCCGCTTTTGATCATACATTGTCAGGCATTCGCACCTTGTCTTACCCACTTTTTACAAATTATGGTCGAACATTCACACCTACTTGCAGCCGAACACCTCCGCTCCCGCTTTTGATGGTGTATAGTCGGGCTTTCGAGCCTTTTCTTCCCCGGTTTTTCCAAATTATGGTTGTACATTCAGACCTTGCAGCCGAAAACCTCCGCTCCCTCATTTGATCATACATTGTCAGGCATTCGCACCTTGTCTTACCCGCTTTTTATAAACTTTAGTCAGACATTCACACCTTGCAGCTGAACCACCTCCGCTCCCTGTTTTGATAATGTATGGTCTGGCAATACTACCTTTTCTTACCGGTTTGTGAGTAATTATGGCTGGACATTCACACCTACTTGCAGCCGAACACCACTTTTCCAGCTTTTGATGATGTATGGTCCGGCATTCTAGTCTTTTCTAACACATTTTTCAGCAATTATGGTTTGACATTCACACCTACTCACAGCCGAACACTTCCGCTCCCGCTTTTGATTATGTTTGGTTGGATATTCGAAACTTTTCTTCACTGCTTTTTACAAACTTTGGTCGGACATTCACACCTTCTTGCAGCCGAACACCTCCGCTTCCGCTTTTGATGGTATATATTCGGGCATTCGAACCTTTTCTTACCCGCTTTTTACAAACCATGGTCGGACTTTCACACCTTCTTGTAGCCGAACAACTCCGCTCCCGCTATTGATTGTGTACAGTCGGGTATTTTAACCTTTTCTTACCCGCTTTATACCAACTATTGTTGGACATTCACACCGTCTTACAGCGGAACACCTCCGCTCCCTCTTTTGATGGTGTATGTTCGGGCATTCAAACCTTTTCTTACCCGCATTTTACGAACTATGGTCGGACATTCAAACCTTCTTTTAGCCGAACACATCCACTCTTGCTTTTGATGATGTATGGTTGAGCATTCGCACCTTTTCTTACCCATTTTTTACAAACTATGGTCGGACATTCACACCTTCTTGCAGCTGAACACCTCCTCTCCCGCTTATGATGATGTGTGGTTTGATATTCGAAAATTTTCTTTCATTTTTTCTAGCAATTATTGATGGACATTCAGACCTTCTTGCAGCTGAACACCTCCGCTCCCGCTTTTGATGATGTATAGTCGGGCTTTCGAGCCTTTTCTTCCCCGGTTTTTACAAAATTATTGTTGGACATTCAGACCTTTTTGCAGCCGAAAACCTCCGCTCCCTCATTTGATCATACATTGTCAGGCATTCGCACCTTGTCTTACCCGCTTTTTATAAACTTTAGTCAGACATTCACACCTTGCAGCTGAACCACCTCCGCTCCCTGTTTTGATAATGTATGGTCTGGCAATACTACTTTTTCTTACCGGTTTGTGAGTAATTATGGCTGGACATTCACACCTACTTGCAGCCGAACACCACTTTTCCAGCTTTTGATGATGTATGGTCCGGCATTCTAGTCTTTTCTAACACATTTTTCAGCAATTATGGTTTGACATTCACACCTACTCACAGCCGAACACTTCCGCTCCCGCTTTTGATTATGTTTGGTTGGATATTCGAAACTTTTCTTCACTGCTTTTTACAAACTTTGGTCGGACATTCACACCTTCTTGCAGCCGAACACCTCCGCTTCCGCTTTTGATTGTGTACAGTCGGGTATTTTAACCTTTTCTTACCCGCTTTATACCAACTATTGTTGGACATTCACACCGTCTTACAGCGGAATACCTCCGCTCCCTCTTTTGATGGTGTATGTTCGGGCATTCGAACCTTTTCTTACCCGCATTTTACGAACTATGGTCGGACATTCAAACCTTCTTTTAGCCGAACACATCCACTCCTGCTTTTGATGATGTATGGTTGAGCATTCGCACCTTTTCTTACCCATTTTTTACAAACTATGGTCGGACATTCACACCTTCTTGCAGCTGAACACCTCCTCTCCCGCTTATGATGATGTGTGGTTTGATATTCGAAAATTTTCTTTCATTTTTTCTAGCAATTATTGATGGACATTCAGACCTTCTTGCAGCTGAACACCTCCGCTCCCGCTTTTGATGATGTATAGTCGGGCTTTCGAGCCTTTTCTTCCCCGGTTTTTACAAAATTATTGTTGGACATTCAGACCTTCTTGCAGCCGAAAACCTCCGCTCCCTTTTTTGATCATACATTGTCGGGCATTCGCACCTTCTCTTACCCGCTTTTTACAAACCAGGGTCGGACTTTCACACCTTTTAGTAGCCGAACAACTCCGCTCCCGCTATTGATTGTGTACAGTCGGGTATTTTCACCTTTTCTTACCCGCTTTTTACCAACTATGGTCAGACATTCACACCTTCTTACAGTGGAACACCTCCGCTCCCTCTTTTGATGGTGTATGTTCGGGCATTCGAACCTTTTCTTACCCGTTTTTTACAAACTATGGTCGGACATTAAAACCTTCTTGTAGCCGAACACATCCACTCCTGCTTTTGATGATGTATGGTTGGGCATTCGTACCTTTTCTTACCCATTTTGCAGTAATTATGGGTGGACATTCACACCTTTTTGCATTTTAACACCTCCTCTCCCGCTTATGATCATGTGCGGTTTGATATTCGAAAATTCTCTTCCATGTTTTCTAGCAATTATTGATGGACATTCAGACCTTCTTGCAGCTGAACACCTCCGCTCCAGCTGTTGATGGTGTATAGTCGGGCTTTCGAGCCTTTTCTTCCCCGATTTTTACAAATTATGGATGGACATTCAGACCTTCTTTCAGCCGAAAACCTCCGCTCCCTTTTTTGATCATACATTGTCGGGCATTCGCACCTTTTCTTACCCGCTTTTTACAATTCATGGTCGGACTTTCACACCTTTTAGTAGCGGAACAACTCTGCTCCCGCTATTGATTGTGTACAATAGGGTATTTTAACCTTTTCTTACCTGCTTTTTGCCAATTATGGTTGGACATTCACACCTTCTTACAGCGGAACACCTCCGCTCCCTCCTTTGATGGTGTATGTTCGGGCATTCGAACCTTTTCTGACCCGCTTTTTACAAACTATGGTCAGACATTCAAACCTTCTTGTAGCCGAACACATCCACTCCTGCTTTTGATGATGGGTATTCAAACCTACTTGTTGCCCGCTTTTCATTAATTATGGGTGTACATACACACCTTGTCGCAGCCAAACACCTCCGCTCCCTGTTAGGATCATGTATGGTTGGGCATTCGTACCTTTTCTTACCCATTTTGCAGTAATTATGGGTGGACATTCACACCTTCTTGCATTTGAACACCTCCTCTCCCGCTTATGATCATGTGCGGTTTGATATTCGAAAATTCTCTTCCATGTTTTCTAGCAATTATTGATGGACATTCAGACCTTCTTGCAGCTGAACACCTCCGCTCCAGCTGTTGATGGTGTATAGTCGGGCTTTTGAGCCTTTTCTTCCCAGATTTTTACAAAATATGGATGGACATTCAGACCTTGTTTCAGCCGAAAACCTCCTCTCCCTCTTTTGATCATACATTGTCGGGCATTCACACCTTTTCTTACCCGCTTTTTACAATTCATGGTCGGACTTTCACACCTTTTAGTAGCGGAACAACTCTGCTCCCGCTATTGATTGTGTACAATAGGGTATTTTAACCTTTTCTTACCTGCTTTTTGCCAATTATGGTTGGACATTCACACCTTCTTACAGCGGAACACCTCCGCTCCCTCCTTTGATGGTGTATGTTCGGGCATTCGAACCTTTTCTGACCCGCTTTTTACAAACTATGGTCAGACATTCAAACCTTCTTGTAGCCGAACACATCCACTCCTGCTTTTGATGATGGGTATTCAAACCTACTTGTTGCCCGCTTTTCATTAATTATGGGTGTACATACACACCTTGTCGCAGCCAAACACCTCCGCTCCCTGTTAGGATCATGTATGGTTGGGCATTCGTACCTTTTCTTACCCATTTTGCAGTAATTATGGGTGGACATTCACACCTTCTTGCATTTGAACACCTCCTCTCCCGCTTATGATCATGTGCGGTTTGATATTCGAAAATTCTCTTCCATGTTTTCTAGCAATTATTGATGGACATTCAGACCTTCTTGCAGCTGAACACCTCCGCTCCAGCTGTTGATGGTGTATAGTCGGGCTTTTGAGCCTTTTCTTCCCAGATTTTTACAAAATATGGATGGACATTCAGACCTTGTTTCAGCCGAAAACCTCCTCTCCCTCTTTTGATCATACATTGTCGGGCATTCACACCTTTTCTTACCCGCTTTTTACAAACCATGGTTGGACTTTCACACCTTTTAGTAGCGGAACAACTCTGCTCCCGCTATTGATTGTGTACAATCGGGTATTTTAACCTTTTCTTACCTGCTTTTTGCCAACTATGGTCGGACATTCACACCTTCTTACAGCGGAACACCTCCGCTCCCTCCTTTGATGGTGTATGTTCGGGCATTCGAACCTTTTCTTACCCGCTTTTTACAAACTATGGTCAGACATTCACACCTTCTTGCAGCCGAACACTTCCGCTCTACCTTTTAGTGTTCTATGGGGTATTCACACCTTTTTTTTCACCACATTTTATAGATTATGGTTGTAAATTCTCACCCACTCGTATCCGAAGACCTCTCCTCCTGCTTTGGTTAATATATAGTCGGGCATTCGAACCTTTTCTTACCCGCTTTTTACAAATTATGGTCGAACATTCACACCTACTTGCAGCCGAACACCTCCGCTCCCGCTTTTGATGGTGTATAGTCGGGCTTTCGAGCCTTTTCTTCCCCGGTTTTTACAAATTATGGTTGGACATTCAGACCTTGCAGCCGAAAACCTCCGCTCCCTCTTTTGATCATACATTGTCAGGCATTCGCACCTACTTGCAGCCGAATACTTCCGCTCCACCTTTTAGTGATGTATGGTTGGCATTTGCACCTTTTCTTACCCTTTCTTACCCTACTGATTGCTTAAGATGAAGTTGTTTTTTCTCAAACTACAACATTTTTTTAATTGTTGAAACTTGATTTGAAGTGGATAAATAAGGAGGACAAACAGTTTTAAGTCAGGCTGATAGAAGGAATTAATTTTATAGCAAAATCTGTATTTCATCATATGTCGAGAGATGCTTATTGCTGAAGAAGTTCTTTCTCATTCTACAAAGTTTGTTGTTTATTGTTGAAACTTCATCAGAAGTGAAGAAATAAATGAATGCCTATCAACAAATGTGGGATCTAAACTCTAGTGCTTCCTCTAAAATAATTTCCTTTCTCAATTCAGAAATGTGTGTGTGTAAGTCACAACACCCGTGACACCAAAACGACTTTCTTTTCTCTCTTTTCTCTACACTCTGCACTGTGAGCACACACACCAAATCAGAAAGGCTTTTTTCTCTCTTTTCTACATTATGGACTGTGGGGACACAAAACCGCTCTCTCTTTTTTTTTTGATTGTGTGCCAGGGCGTTGTCTCACGTATTAGATTATGCTTACGATACGAATGGGTTTATCAGTCACATCAGAATCCATACATACTGATCCTCCCGTAATAAAATGGTCGGATCTTATCAAACACACTTTGTTTCTTGTGACAATCAAGTCAGCGAAACAGCGTATACACGTCAAGACACTGAATCAAGTTTGCCACAAGAACTCATAAGTTTGGCAGTATTGCTCTGCCGTCAGCAATCATACACCCATTTTATTTTCGTGAGACATGTGCAGGCACCTGTTCATCTACTGTTCTATCACTATGAATTAGTTTATCTATTATCAATAAGGATACTTCTACAACTACTATCAAAGTATGTCCAGACTTCTTATGTTGTCAGTTGCTATATATGAATAAGTGGGTAGCTACTGACAAGCATTAAGCATGTCACACAGCCCAAACCTATAACATTTCAGGACACACCACACAGTTAACAACCACAGTGAAGTGTCAAAGCCCAAACATGTAACATTCAACAGGACACTTACACAACACATTCAAATCAAACAGTCAGACAACATACAAGAACATATACCCCAGCCGGCATTGCTCCCTGCCTATTTTCCTACAGCTCACTATGTGTGCGCACACCTTTATTCACAAACTCTTCAACTTATACTCTTTTACCAAAGCTGCTACAGCTCGATTGGCCGAATACCCTTAGATCCTATTTCGGTGAATTTGACATCTGCCTTACATGTAACAGATTAGCGGTTTAGCAGTTTTAATTTAGTTTGAGTGAAGGAATTCATTTTATAGCAAAATCCGGAATCGTGAAGAACTCATGAAAGTAAGCTTATTCTCGGATTCCTGAAACTTTAGATTTGCTCTTTCTTTTACTGCAAAGTACAACGTTGTTTTTTTTTGTTTAAATCTTTCTAGACATGGTAAATATGAAGGACAAAGCAGTTTTAACATAGTTTGAGTGAAGGAATTCATTTTATAGATAAAATCCCAAGAGTCTGCTGAGAAAAGAGAGTGAATGCGAAGTAGACTTTAACACGGCTCTGGGAGCGAGCCGAGTGTGGGCTAACCGGGAGAATTGCTTGAAAGAAACGCGACACCGAATGAGCGGTCAGAACAAAGCCTCAATACGGTTTTCCCGTGGTGTTTTTGTTGCTGCCTTGTCTTTTGCACAGAGTAAAAGACAAGGCAGCCATCGAATAGGGCCCGATTGTTCCTACTTGGTCAGCCGAGGAGCAAGGGGGTGGGGGGGGGGGGTGGGGGGGGGGGCAAGCGTCTCAACCAAGCAAAGCTCACCATGGGGAAGGTGGCTATGCCAACTAGCCTGATGCCCTGCTCCCGCAGTGACGGATAATCGTACTCTGGTTTCTCTTCATAACGTACAAGTCTTTCGCCTTTTACTAAAGACATCTGTGGAGAGCAGCACTAATGAGTTGTTTCTATTTTTGGCAGGCTTTACCTTTGCGGGTGAAGCCCTTTCTGTCTGTGCAAAAGAAATCTTGTTACTGTGCAGAGTGACTTCTCTGAGTAGAGTCGCCTTACTTGTTGCGACTGTGCCGATGTTCGAAGCTGGAGTGCAAAGTTGTTGCTTGAATGGTGCTTGCTGGAGCGTGCGGGAGTGCAAAGTTATACCATTTAAAAGGGCTGAAGAGTGCTCAGTGCAGCAGGTGGGCGGAGGTGCAAAGTGACACTCTGGCCACCTATGGCCATAAAAAGAACAGGGGTGTTAGCGGACAAGTGCGCATTGTGCCAGGAAGGGCCCTCGGACGTGAACCAGTGGACAGTTGTCGCTTCTCGGCCTTTTGGCTAAGATCAAGTGTAGTATCTGTTCTTATCAGTTTAATATCTGATATGTCCTCTATACGAGGACTACATATTAAATGGATTTTTAGCAATAGGAGTTGAAAAATTAGCTTGCTCCGTTCACTCCAAGCATTGACCCCGTACTGCAGTGCCGCTGGGAACGGTGCGCTCTTCTCTACTCTTGTGAAAAAGCAAACAGCGGTGCAGGATGCAAGTTTCAGGGAGCCCAAGATGAAACTTTCTTTTAGTCTGCGGAGAAAAGAGAGTGAATGCGAAGTAGACTTTAACACGGCTCTGGGAGCGAGCCGAGTGCGGGCTAACCGGGAGAATTGCTTGAAAGAAACGCCATACCAAATGAGCGGTCAGAACAAAGCCTCAATACGGTGTTCCCGTTGTGTTTTTGTTGCTGCCGCTGTTTGCTTTTTCACAAGAGCGCACCTGTTGAGGGGGGGCCTGGGGGGGCCTGGGTGATGGTGGGTCTCAGGCCCGGGCTGCTGCGACTGGTGTGACCGGGTGGTTTGTTTGTTTGTTTTTTGTTGTTGTTTGTTTGTTTTTTGTAGAGGTCCTCCGGAGTGGGGTTGGGTTGAGTGGGGTGGGGCGGGATGGGTACCTTCTGGGGGTACAGTAGCTCCCAGAATATGGTCGCTGCAGGCCCCGAGCCTGGTGGACATCAGGCCCTCCTGTCCTGTGTTGGCTCCCTGGTAGCGGGGATGCCTATTGCAGCCAGTCCCTGGCTGCCCCCAGTGTATATCCCCATACCCCTCTCCCTTCTGGCTCCTGTACACAGCACACACTCACACATGAAGGGTTTTGGGGGCGTGTGTGTTCGGTGGGGTGTAGTGGACTCTGCAGTAGTTGCCCTCTGCAGTTCCCACCCCTGTTTTAATTACACCTTAGACATTACTACTTATCAAACACACTCACACACACACATTAGGTCTTGGGGGGTGGTTACACTGAGTGGCATCTGGTGGGCGGGGCTCTTTGGGTATGTAGGCTGCCCAGAGGGCCACGCTCCCAGTTCTACAAGTTTGGCTGCCCCTCAATTTTAATTGCTCACTATTAGAAAATATTGAAGAGCCAGAAGGGTGAGGGGAGGGGTCTTCTTCGCACACCCCTGCTTCCTGGTTGCTGCTCGGGGCGGGAGGGGCCAGGAGGATTAATTAATTGTTCTGCTGGTTTGGGGTCTGTGGTGGCTGGGGGGCTGCTGGCCCCCTGGTGTGCCCGCTGCACTACACCCCAGCGGAGTCGAGGGAGGGAGGACGTGTGGATGTATGGGACATGAAAGTGTGTGTGGTAATGATTGGGCCTGGATCTTGGACTTGCTGTCGCCTGGCCTGCCTGTGCTTCTCCCGATGGGGGGGGCGGCGTGGCCTCTCTCCGCTGCTCGCGACTTCACCCACCTGTGGGCACGTCTTGACTCCCAGGGCACTTGGCCAGGGGTGCTGGGGCAGGCACTGACCCACTGTGTGGCTGTCTGGGGCGCTTGGCCCTCCTGGGTATTGGGTGGGGCCTCTGCCGGGGGGTTTGGGGGCGCTCGGGCTCCTGGGGCCCGGATCCAGTACACGGCCCATGTCTGGGCGGCTGGGGCCTGGCGACGTCGGTGGGCTGTTGCCCCTGGCTCCCGGAAGGCCTCTGCCCTATGCTTATGGGGGCTCTTTCCGGGGGCTTCCTCTGCAGTCTTCTGGGTGGATGCGTGGTTGCCCCTGCGGTGGGCTTCCTGGGTTCTGTGCTCTGTGGGGGCTGCTGGTGGCCTGGGTCTTGTGGCCTTCTCTGCCTGCTTCTGATTGCTTGGGGGGGCTGTGGATTGTGGCCCTGTACGCTTATACACTCATAACTAAGCACGGTTATCATGTAGGTCCTGTGCCATGGGTGTTGCATGTTCTCATACACACACAACCACATTCATTAGTCCAGTAGCATGGTCGCTAAGCAGTTGATGTATTATCATGTCGTCTCAGGTCATCTATATCCACAGCTGTGTTGTATGCGATGTATGTTCTGTTTTTCTCTTCTTTCCTCTTCTTCTTCTTCTTCTTTCCTTGTCCCCCGGTCCGGTTCAGTTCTATTACATGTCATATATTGTAAACAGAAATAAATATATTTATTATATATATAAAAATCATATTTACCATGTCTTGAAAGATTTAAACAAAAAAACCAACGTTGTACTTTGCAGTAAAAGAAATAGCAAATCTAAAGTTTCAGGAATCCGAGAATAAGCTTACTTTCATGAGTTCTTCACGATTTCGGATTTTGCTATAAAATGAATTCCTTCACTCAAACTAAATTAAAACTGCTAAACCGCTAATCTGTTACATGTAAGGCAGATGTCAAAATTTCCGACCATAATGTATAAAATGCGGTGAAAAAAAGGTGTGATAGAACACTAAAAGGTGGAGCGGAAGTGTTCGGCTGCAAGAAGGTGTGAATGTCCGACTATATTTGGTGAAAAGCAGGTGAAGCAAGGTCTGAATGCCAAACCTTACATCATCAAATGCGAGATCAGAGGTGTTTGGCTGCAAGAAGGCCATAGTTTGCCAAAAGCGGGTAAGGTGCGAATGTCCGACTAAATATCAAAAAAATTTGGGGCAGAGGTCTTCGGATGCAAGTGGGTGTGAATATCCAACCATACAAGTATGGTGGAGAGAAAGCTGTGAATAGCCGACCATAGTTTGGAAAAAGCGGGTAAGAAAAGGTTTGAATACCCGAACATACACCATCAAAAGAGGGAGCGGAGGTTTTCGGATACAAGAAGGTTTGAATGTCCCACCATAGTTTGTAAAAAGCGGGTAAGAAAAGGTTCGAATGCCCGACTATACACCATCAAAAGCGGGAGCAGAGGTGTTCCGCTGTAAGACGGTGTGAATGTCCGACCATAGTTGGTAAAAAGCGGGTAAGAAAAGGTTAAAATACCCGACTGTACACAATCAATAGCAGGAGCGCAGTTGTTCGGCTACAAGAAGGTGTGAAAGTCCGACCATGGTTTGTAAAAACCGGGAAGAAAAGGCTCGAAAGCCCGACTATACACCAAAGAAGGTTTGAATGTCCATCAATAATTGCTTTAAAACAAGAAAGTAAATTTTCGAATATCAAACCGTACATGATCATAAGCGGGAGAGGAGGTGTTCCGCTGTAAGACGGTCTAAATGTCCATCAATAATTGCTAGAAAACATGAAAGAAAATTTTCGAAAATCAAACCACACATGATCATAAGTGGGAGAGGAGGTGTTCAGCTGCAAGAAGGTGTGAATGTCCACCCATAATACCTGAAAAATGGGTAAAAAAAAGGTGCGAATGCCCAACCATACATCATCAAAAGCAGGAGTGCATGTGTTCGGCTACAAGAAGGTGTGAACGTCCAACCAAAGTTTGTAAAAAGCAGTTAAGAAAAGGTTAGAATATCCAACCATACATAATCAAAAGCAGGAGCAGAGCTGTTCGACTGCAAGTAGGTGTGAATGTCAGATCATAATTTGCAAAAAGCTGATGAGAAAGGGTGAGAATGCCCGACTATACACCATCAAATGCGGTAGCGGAGTTGTTCGGCTGTGAGTAGGTGTGAATCTCCAACCATAATTGCTGAAAAATGTGTTAGAAAAGGTAAAAATGCCGGTCCATACATAATCAAAATCGGGAGAGGTTGTGTTCAGCTGCAAGAAGGTCTAAATGTCCATCAATAATTGCTAGAAAACATGAAAGAAAATTTTCGAAAATCAAACCACACATGATCATAAGTGGGAGAGGAGGTGTTCAGCTGCAAGAAGGTGTGAATGTCCACCCATAATACCTGAAAAATGGGTAAAAAAAAGGTGTGAATGCCCAACCATACATCATCAAAAGCAGGAGTGCATGTGTTCGGCTACAAGAAGGTGTGAACGTCCAACCAAAGTTTGTAAAAAGCAGTTAAGAAAAGGTTCGAATATCCAACCATACATAATCAAAGCGGGAGCAGAGCTGTTCGACTGCAAGTAGGTGTGAATGTCAGATCATAATTTGCAAAAAGCTGATGAGAAAGGGTGAGAATGCCCGACTATACACCATCAAATGCGGGAGCGGAGTTGTTCGGCTGTGAGTAGGTGTGAATCTCCGACCATAATTGCTGAAAAATGTGTTAGAAAAGGTAAGAATGCCGGTCCATACATCATCAAAAGCGAGAGAGGTTGTGTTCGGCTGAAAGTAGGTGTGAATGTCCAGCCATAATTACTCACAAACGGGTAAGAAAAGGTAGTATTGCCAGACCATATATGATCAAAACAGGGAGCGGAGGTGGTTCAGCTGTAAGAAGGTTTGAATGTCCGACTAAAGTTCAAATATATTAACAAAAGCGGGAGGAGAGGTCTTCGGATGAGAGTGGTTGAAAATTTCCAACCATAATGTATAAAATGCGGCGAAAAAAAGGTGTGATAGAACACTAAAAGGTGGAGCGGAAGTGTTCGGCTGCAAGAAGGTGTGAATGTCCGACTATATTTGGTGAAAAGCAGGTGAAGCAAGGTCTGAATGCCCAACCTTACATCATCAAAAGCGAGATCAGAGGGGTTTGGCTGCAAGAAAGCCATAGTTTGCCAAAAGCGGGTAAGGTGCGAATGTCCGACTAAATATCAAAAAAATTTGGGGCGGAGGTCTTCGGATGCAAGTGGGTGTGAATGTCCGACTATATTTGGTGAAAAGCAGGTGAAGCAAGGTCTGAATGCCCAACCTTACATCATCAAAAGCGAGATCAGAGGTGTTTGGCTGCAAGAAGGCCATAGTTTGCCAAAAGCGGGTAAGGTGCGAATGACCGACTAAATATCAACAAAAGTGGGGGCGGAGGTCTTCGGATGCAGGTGGGTGTGAATATCCCACCATACAAGTATGGTGGAGAGGAAGCTGTGAATGGCCGACCATAGTAAAAGGCGGGTGAGAGAAGGTGCGAATGTCAAACCATACATAATCAAAACAGGGAGCGGAGGTGTTCTGCTGTAAGGTGTGAATGTCCAACCATAGTTGGTAAAAAGCGGGTAAGAAAAGGTTAAAATACCCGACTGTACACACTCAATAGCGGGAGCGGAGTTGTTCGGCTACTAAAAGGTGTGAAAGTCCGACCATGGTTTGTAAAAAGCGGGTAAGAAAGGGTGCGAATGCCCGACAATGTATGATCAAAAGAGGGAGTGGAGGTTTTCGGCTGCAAGAAGGTCTGAATGTCCAACCATAATTTGTAAAAACCGGGGAAGAAAAGGCTCGAAAGCCCGACTATACACCATCAAAAGTGGGAGCGGAGGTGTTCAGCTGCAAGACGGTCTGAATGTCCATCAATAATTGCTAGAAAACATGAAAGAAAATTTTCGAATATCAAACTGCACATGATCATAAGCGGGAGAGGAGGTGTTCAGCTGCAAGAAGGTGTGAATGTCTACCCATAATTACTGAAAAATGGGTAAGAAAAGGTGCGAATGCCTAACCATACATCATCAAAAGAGGGAGCGGAGGTGTTCCGCTGTAAGACGGTGTGAATGTCCGACCATAGATGGTAAAAAGCGGGTAAGAAAAGGTTAAATTACCCGACTGTACACAATCAAAAGAGGGAGCGGAGTTGTTCAGCTAAGAGAAGGTGTGAAAGTCCGACCTTGGTTTGTAAAAAGCGGGTAAGAAAAGGTTCGTATGCCCGAATATACACCATCAAAAGCGGAAGCGGAGGTGTTCGGCTGCAAGATATTGTGAACGTCCGACCAAAGTTTGTAAAAAGCAGTTAAGAAAAGGTTCGAATATCTAACCAAACATAATCAAAAGCGGGAGCAGAGCTGTTCGACTGGAAGTAGGTGTGAATGTCAGATCATAATTTGCAAAAAGCTGATGAGAAAGGGTGAGAATGCCCGACTATACACCATCAAATGCGGTAGCGGAGTTGTTTGGCTGTGAGTAGGTGTGAATCTCCAACCATAATTGCTGAAAAATGTGTTAGAAAAGGTAAAAATGCCGGTCCATACATCATCAAAATCGGGAGAGGTGGTGTTCAGCTGCAAGAAGGTCTACATGTCCATCAATAATTGCTAGAAAACATGAAAGAAACTTTTCGAAAATCAAACCGCACATGATCATAAGTGGGATAGGAGGTGTTCAGCTGCAAGGTGTGAATGTCCACCCATAATTCCTGAAAAATGGGCAAAAAAAAGGTGTGAATGCCCAACCATACATCATCAAAAGCAGGAGTGCATGTGTTCGGCTACAAGAAGGTGTGAACGTCC
Organism: Leuresthes tenuis; assembly: GCF_036924035.1. Classification (NCBI taxonomy): domain Eukaryota; kingdom Metazoa; phylum Chordata; class Actinopteri; order Atheriniformes; family Atherinopsidae; genus Leuresthes; species Leuresthes tenuis. The sequence goes on along the minus strand of NW_027325401.1, from coordinate 273,825 downwards.
AACCAAAATATGTAAAAAGAAGTTAAGAAAAGGTTCGAATATCCAACCAAACATAATCAAAAGCGGGAGCAGAGCTGTTCGACTGCAAGTAGGTGTGAATGTCAGATCATAATTTGCAAAAAGCTGATGAGAAAGGGTGAGAATGCCCGACTATACATCATCAAATGCGGGAGCGGAGTTGTTCGGCTGTGAGTAGGTGTGAATCTCCGACCATAATTGCTGAAAAATGTGTTAGAAAAGGTAAAAATGCCGGTCCATACATCATCAAAAGCGAGAGGGGTTGTGTTCGGCTGCAAAAAGGTGTGAATGTCCAGCCATAATTACTCACAAACGGGTAAGAAAAGGTAGTATTGCCAGACCATATATGATCAAAACAGGGAGCGGAGGTGGTTCAGCTGCAAGAAGGTTTGAATGTCCGACTAAAGTTAAAATATATTAAAGAAAGCGGGAGGAGAGGTCTTCGGATGAGAGTGGTTGAAAATTTCCGACCATAATGTATAAAATGCGGTGAAAAAAAGGTGTGATAGAACACTAAAAGGTGGAGCGGAAGTGTTCGGCTGCAAGAAGGTGTGAATGTCCGACTATATTTGGTGAAAAGCAGGTGAAGCAAGGTCTGAATGCCAAACCTTACATCATCAAATGCGAGATCAGAGGTGTTTGGCTGCAAGAAGGCCATAGTTTGCCAAAAGCGGGTAAGGTGCGAATGTCCGACTAAATATCAAAAAAATTTGGGGCAGAGGTCTTCGGATGCAAGTGGGTGTGAATATCCAACCATACAAGTATGGTGGAGAGGAAGCTGTGAATAGCCGACCATAGTTTGGAAAAAGCGGGTAAGAAAAGGTTTGAATACCCGAACATACAACATCAAAAGAGGGAGCGGAGGTGTTCCGCTGTACGAAGGTGTGAATGTCCGACCATAGTTGGTAAAAAGTGGGTAAGAAAAGGTTAAAATACCCGACTGTACACAATCATTAGCGGGAGCGGATGTGTTCGGCTACAAGAAGGTGTGAAAGTCCGACCATGGTTTGTAAAAAGCGGTTAAGAAAAGGTGCGAATGTCCGACAATGTATGATCAAAAGAGAGAGCGGAGGTTTTCGGATACAAGAAGGTTTGAATGTCCCACCATAGTTTGTAAAAAGCGGGTAAGAAAAGGTTCGAATGCCCGACTCTACACCATCAAAAGCGGGAGAGGAGGTGTTCCGCTGTAAGACGGTGTGAATGTCCGACCATAGTTGGTAAAAAGCGGGTAAGACAAGGTTAAAATACCCGACTGTACACAATCAATAGCAGGAGCGGAGTTGTTCGGCTACAAGAAGGTGTGAAAGTCCGACCATGGTTTGTAAAAACCGGGAAGAAAAGGCTCGAAAGCCCGACTATACACCATCAAAAAGAAGGTTTGAATGTCCATCAATAATTGCTTTAAAAGAAGAAAGTAAATTTTCGAATATCAAACCGTACATGATCATAAGCGGGAGAGGAGGTGTTCCGCTGTAAGACGGTGTGAATGTCCGACCATAGTTGGTAAAAAGCGGGTAAGAAAAGGTTAAAATACCCGACTGTACACAATCAATAGCGGGAGCGGAGTTGTTCGGCTACTAAAAGGTGTGAAAGTCCGACCCTGGTTTGTAAAAAGCGGGTAAGAAAAGGTTCGAATGCCCGAACATACACCATCAAAAGAGGGAGCGGAGGTGTTCCGCTGTAAGACGGTGTGAATGTCCGATCATAGTTGGTAAAAAGCGGGTAAGAAAAGGTTAAAATACCCGACTGTACACAATCAAAAGAGGGAGCGGAGTTGTTCAGCTAAGAGAAGGTGTGAAAGTCCGACAATGGTTTGTAAAAAGCGGGTAAGAAAAGGTTCGTATGCCCGAATATACACTATCAAAACCGGAAGTGTAGGTGTTCGGCTGCAAGAAGGTGTGAACGTCCGACCAAAGTTTGTAAAAAAGCAGTTAAGAAAAGGTTCGAATATCTAACCAAACATAATCAAAAGCGGGAGCAGAGCTGTTTGACTGCAAGTAGGTGTGAATGTCAGAGAATAATTTGCAAAAAGCTGATGAGAAAGGGTGAGAAATCCCGACTATACACCATCAAATGCGGTAGCCTAGTTGTTGGGCTGTGAGTAGGTGTGAATCTCCAACCATAATTGCTGAAAAATATGTTAGAAAAGGTAAAAATGCCGGTCCATACATCATCAAAATCGGGAGAGGTGGTGTTCAGCTGCAAGAAGGTCTAAATGTCCATCAATAATTGCTAGAAAACATGAAAGAAAATTTTCGAAAATCAAACCACACATGATCATAAGTGGGAGAGGAGGTGTTCAGCTGCAAGAAGGTGTGAATGTCCACCCATAATACCTGAAAAAATGGTAAAAAAAAAAGGTGCGAATGCCCAACCATACATCATCAAAAGCAGGAGTGCATGTGTTCGGCTACAAGAAGGTGTGAACGTCCAACCAAAGTTTGTAAAAAGCAGTTAAGAAAAGGTTCGAATATCCAACCAAACATAATCAAAAGCAGGAGCAGAGCTGTTCGACTGCAAGTACGTGTGAATGTCAGATCATAATTTGCAAAAAGCTGATGAGAAAGGGTGAGAATGCCCGACTATACACCATCAAATGCGGGAGCGGAGTTGTTCGGCTGTGAGTAGGTGTGAATCTCCGACCATAATTGCTGAAAAATGTGTTAGAAAAGGTAAGAATGCCGGTCCATACATCATCAAAAGCGAGAGAGGTTGTGTTCGGCTGCAAGTAGGTGTGACTGTTCGACTAAAGTTTGTAAAAAGTGGGTAAGACAAGGTGCGAACGCCCGACAATGTATGATCAAAAGCGGGAGCGGAGGTGTTCAGCTGCAAGAAGGTCTACATGTCCATCAATAATTGCTAGAAAACATGAAAGAAACTTTTCGAAAATCAAACCGCACATGATCATAAGTGGGATAGGAGGTGTTCAGCTGCAAGGTGTGAATGTCCACCCATAATTCCTGAAAAATGGGCAAAAAAAAGGTGTGAATGCCCAACCATACATCATCAAAAGCAGGAGTGCATGTGTTCGGCTACAAGAAGGTGTGAACGTCCGACCAAAGTTTGTGAAAAAGCAGTTAAGAAAAGGTTCGAATATCTAACCAAACATAATCAAAAGCGGGAGCAGAGCTGTTCGACTGCAAGTAGGTGTGAATGTCAGAGAATAATTTGCAAAAAGCTGATGAGAAAGGGTGAGAAATCCCGACTATACACCATCAAATGCGGTAGCGGAGTTGTTCTGCTGTGAGTAGGTGTGATTCTCCAACCATAATTGCTGAAAAATGTGTTAGAAAAGGTAAGAATGCCGGTCCATACATCATCAAAAGCGAGAGAGGTTGTGTTCGGCTGCAAGTAGGTGTGAATGTCCAGCCATAATTACTCACAAACGGGTAAGAAAAGGTAGTATTGCCAGACCATATATGATCAAAACAGGGAGCGGAGGTGGTTCAGCTGCAAGAAGGTTTGAATGTCCGACTAAAGTTCAAATATATTAACAAAAGCGGGAGGAGAGGTCTTCGGATGAGAGTGGTTGAAAATTTCCGACCATAATCTATAAAATGCGGTGAAAAAAAGGTGTGATAGAACACTAAAAGGTGGAGCGGAAGTGTTCGGCTGCAAGAAGGTGTGAATGTCCGACTATATTTGGTGAAAAGCCGGTGAAGCAAGGTCTGAATGCCCAACCTTACATCATCAAAAGCGAGATCAGAGGTGTTTGGCTGCAAGAAGGCCATAGTTTGCCAAAAGCGGGTAAGGTGCGAATGTCCGACTAAATATCAACAAAATTTGGGGTGGAGGTCTTCGGATGCAAGTGGGTGTGAATATCCCAACATACAACTATGGTGGAGAGGAAGCTGTGAATAGCCGACCATAGTTTGGAAAAAGCGGGTAAGAAAAGGTTTGAATGCCCAAACATACACCATCAAAAGAGGGAGCGTAGGTGTTCTGCTGTACGAAGGTGTGAATGTCCGACCATACTTGGTAAAAAGCGGGTAAGAAAAGGTTAAAATACCCGACTGTACACAATCAATAGCGGGAGCGGATGTGTTCGGCTACAAGAAGATGTGAGAGTCCGACCATATTTTGTAAAAAGCGGGTAAGAACAGGTTCGTATGCCCGAATATACACCATCAAATGCGGGAGCGGAGGTGTTCGGCTGTTAGTAGGTGTGAAAGTCCGACCATGGTTTTTAAAAAGCGGGTAAGAACAGGTTCGTATGCCCGAATATACACCATCAAATGCGGGAGCGGAGGTGTTCGGCTGTGAGTAGGTGTGAATCTCCAACCATAATTGCTGAAAAATGTGTTAGAAAAGGTAAGAATGCCGGTCCATACATCATCAAAAGCGGGAGAGGTGGTGTTCGGCTGCAAGTAGGTGTGAATGTCCAGCCATAATTACTCACAAATGGGTAAGAAAAGGTAGTATTGCCAGACCATACATGATCAAAAAAGGGAGCGGAGGTGGTTAAGCTGCAAGAAGGTGTTAATGTCCGACTAAAGTTTGTAAAAAGCGGGTAAGAAAAGGTTCGTATGCCCGAATATACACTATCAAAACCGGAAACGTAGGTGTTCGGCTGCAAGAAGGTGTGAACGTCCGACCAAAGTTTGTGAAAAAGCAGTTAAGAAAAGGTTCGAATATCTAACCAAACATAATCAAAAGCGGGAGCAGAGCTGTTCGACTGCAAGTAGGTGTGAATGTCCATTAATAATTTCTTTAAAACATGAAAGAAAATTTTCGAATATCAAACCTTACATGATCATTAGCGGGAGAGGAGGTGTTCAGCTGCAAGAAGGTGTGAATATCCAGGAATCCGAGAATAAGCTTATTTTCATGAGTTCTGCACGATTTCGGATTTTATGTATAAAATGAATTTCTTCACGCAAACTAAGTTAACACTGCTTTGCCCTTCATATGTACCCATTTCTAAATATATTTCAAGCATAAACTTCCTCATACTACCCTGAATGAGAAAGAGCCACACTTGTGATTAAGCCATACGCCCCTTTTGAGGAGTTCTGCATGATTTGGGATTTTATCTATAAAATCAATTCCTTCACTCAAACTATGTTAAAACGGCTTTTACCTTCATATTTATCAATGTCTCGATAGATTTAAACAAAAAACAACGTTGTACTTTGCAATAAAAGAAAGAGCAAATCAAAAGTTTTAGGAATCCGAGAATAAGCTTATTTTCATGAGTTCTGCACGATTTCGGATTTTATGTATAAAATGAATTAATTCACTCAAACCAAGTTAAAACTGCTTTTTCCTTCATATTTATCAATGTCTAGATCGACTTCAACAAAGAACAACATTGTATTTTGCAGTAGAAGAAAGAGCAAAACTGAAGGATCAGGAATCCGAGAATAAGCTTCTTTTCATACGTTCTGCACGATTTCGGATTTTATGTATAAAATGAATTCCTTCACTCAAACTAAGTTAACACTGCTTTGTCCTTCATATGTACCCATTTCTACATATATTTCAAGCATAAACTTCCTCATACTACCCTGAATGAGAAAGAGCCACACTTGTGATTAAGCCATACGCCCCTTTTGAGGAGTTCTGCATGATTTGGGATTTTATCTATAAAATCAATTCCTTCACTCAAACCAAGTTAAAACTGCTTTTTCATTCATATTTATCAATGTCTAGATCGACTTCAACAAAGAACAACATTGTATTTTGCAGTAGAAGAAAGAGCAAAACTGAAGGATCAGGAATCCCAGAATAAGCTTATTTTCTTATGGGCAAGTGGGAACTGCTTTGTCCTTCATATTTATCAATGTGTAGATGGATTTCAACTTCTTCTACTGCAAAGTCCAATGTTTTTCTTTGTTGAAGTCGATCTAGACATTGAATATGGAAGGACAAAGCAGTTTTAACTTGGTTTGAGCAAAGCAATTCATTTTATAGCTAAATCCGAAATCGTGCAGAACTCATGAAAGCAGGCTTATACTCGGATTCCTGAAACTTTAGATTTGCTCTTTCTTTTACTGCAAAGTCCAATGTTTTTCTTTGTTGAAGTCGATCTAGACATGGTAAATATGAAGGACAAATCAGTTTTAACATAGTTTGAGTGAAGTAATGCATTTTATAAGCAAAATCCCAAATCATAGAGAACTCACGAAAAGCTTTTTCTCGCTTTTCACTGCTTTTTACAAACTTTGGTCGGACGTTCACACCTTCTTGCATCCGAACACCTCCGCTTCCGCTTTTGATGATGTATATTCGGGCATTCGAACCTTTTATTACCCGCTTTTTACAAACCATTGTCGGACTTTCACACCTTCTTGCAGCCGAACACCACCTCTCCCGCTTTTGATGATGTATGGTCCAGTAAAATGGTACACATTTTTCAGCAATTATGGTCGGACATTCACACCTACTCAAAGCTGGACACCTCCGCTCCCGCTTTTGATCATACAATGTCGGGACATCGCTCCTTGTCTTACCAGCTTTTTACAAACTTTAGTCGAACATTCACACCTTCTTGAAGCTGAACACCTCCGCTCCCACTTTTGATGATGTATAGTCGGGCTTTCGAGCCTTTTCTTACCCGGTTTTTACAAATTATGGTTGGACATTCAGACCTTGCAGCCGAACACCTCCGCTGTCTCTTTTGATCATACATTGTCGGGCATTCACACCTTGTCTTACCCGCTTTTTACAAACTATAGTCAGACATTCACAACTTGCAGCTGAACCTCCGCTCCCTGTTTTGATCATGTATGGTCTGGCAATACTACCTTTTCTTCCCCCGTTTGTGAGTAATTATGGCTGGACATTCACACCTACTTGCAGTCGAACAGCTCTGCTCCCGCTTTTGATTATGTTTGGTTGGATATTCGAACCTTTTCTTAACTGCTTTTTACAAACCATGGTCGGACTTTCACACCTTCTTGTAGCCGAACAACTCCGCTCCCGCTATTGATTTTGTACAGTCGGGTATTTTAACCTTTTCTTACCCGCTTTTTGCCAACTATGGTCGGACATTCACACCGTCTTACAGCGGAACACCTCCGCTCCCGCTTTTTATGGTGTATAGTCGGGCATTCGAACCTTTTCTTACCCGCTATTTACAAACTATGGTAGGACATTCAAACTTTCGTGTATCCGAAAACCTCCGCTCTCTCTTTTGATCATACATTGTCGGACATTCGCACCTTTTCTTACCCGCTTTTTACAAACCATGGTCGGACTTTCACACCTTCTCTTAGCTGAACAACTCCGCTCCCTCTTTTGATTGTGTACAGTCGGGTATTTTAACCTTTTCTTACCCGCTTTTTACCAACTATGATCGGACATTCACACCGTCTTACAGCGGAACACCTCCGCTCCCTCTTTTGATGGTGTATGTTCGGGCATTCGAACCTTTTCTTACCCGCTTTTTACAAACCAGGGTCGGACTTTCACACCTTTTAGTAGCCGAACAACTCCGCTCCCGCTATTGATTGTGTACAGTCGGGTATTTTCACCTTTTCTTACCCGCTTTTTACCAACTATGGTCGGACATTCACACCGTCTTACAGCGGAACACCTCCTCTCCCGCTTATGATCATGTACGGTTTGATATTCGAAAATTTACTTTCTTGTTTTAAAGCAATTATTGATGGACATTCAAACCTTCTTTTTGATGGTGTATAGTCGGGCATTCGAACCTTTTCTTCCCGGTTTTTACAAACCATGGTCGGACTTTCACACCTTCTTGTAGCCGAACAACTCCGCTCCTGCTATTGATTGTGTACAGTCGGGTATTTTAACCTTTTCTTACCCGCTTTTTACCAACTATGGTCGGACATTCACACCGTCTTACAGCGGAACACCTCCGCTCCCTCTTTTGATGGTGTATGTTCGGGCATTCGAACCTTTTCTTACCCGCTTTTTACAAACCAGGGTCGGACTTTCACACCTTTTAGTAGCCGAACAACTCCGCTCCCGCTATTGATTGTGTACAGTCGGGTATTTTAACCTTTTCTTACCCGCTTTTTACCAACTATGGTCGGACATTCACACCGTCTTACAGCGGAACACCTCCTCTCCCGCTTATGATCATGTACGGTTTGATATTCGAAAATTTACTTTCTTGTTTTAAAGCAATTATTGATGGACATTCAAACCTTCTTTTTGATGGTGTATAGTCGGGCTTTCGAGCCTTTTCTTCCCGGTTTTTACAAACCATGGTCGGACTTTCACACCTTCTTGTAGCCGAACAACTCCGCTCCTGCTATTGATTGTGTACAGTCGGGTATTTTAACCTTTTCTTACCCGCTTTTTACCAACTATGGTCGGACATTCACACCGTCTTACAGCGGAACACCTCTGCTCCCACTTTTGATGGTGTATAGTCGGGCATTCGAACCTTTTCTTACCCGCTTTTTACAAACTATGGTGGGACATTCAAACCTTCTTGTATCCGAAAACCTCCGCTCTCTCTTTTGAACATAAATTTTCGGACATTCGCACCTTTTCTTACCCGCTTTTTACAAACCATGGTCGGACTTTCACACCTTCTTGTAGCCGAACACATCCGCTCCCGCTATTGATTGTGTACAGTCGGGTATTTTAACCTTTTCTTACCCGCTTTTTACCAACTATGGTCGGACATTCACACCTTCGTACAGCGGAACACCTCCGCTCCCTCTTTTGATGGTGTATGTTCGGGTATTCAAACCTTTTCTTACCCGCTTTTTCCAAACTATGGTCGGCTATTCACAGCTTCCTCTCCACCATACTTGTATGGTTGGATATTCACACCCACTTGCATCCGAAGACCTCTGCCCCAAATTTTTTTGATATTTAGTCGGACATTCGCACCTTACCCGCATTTTAAACATTATGGTCGGAAATTTTCAACCACTCTCATCCGAAGACCTCTCCTCCCGCTTTCTTTAATATTTTTGAACTTTAGTCGGACATTCAAACCTTCTTGCAGCTGAACCACCTCCGCTCCCTGTTTTGATCATATATGGTCTGGCAATACTACCTTTTCTTACCCGTTTGTGAGTAATTATGGCTGGACATTCAAACCTACTTGCAGCCGAACACAACCCCTCTCGCTTTTGATGATGTATGGACCGGCATTTTTACTTTTTCTAATACATTTTTCAGCAATTATGGTCGGAGATTCACACCTACTCACAGCCGAACAACTCCGCTCCCGCATTTGATGATGTATAGTCGGGCATTCTCACCCTTTCTCATCAGCTTTTTGCAAATTATGATCTGACATTCACACCTACTTGCAGTCGAACAGCTCTGCTCCCGCTTTTGATTATGTTTGGTTGGATATTCGAACCTTTTCTTAACTTCTTTTTACATATTTTGGTTGGACGTTCACACCTTCTTGTAGCCGAACACTTCCACTCCTGCTTTTGATGATGTATGGTTGGGCATTCACACCTTTTTTTTGCCCATTTTTCAGGAATTATGGGTGGACATTCACACCTTGCAGCTGAACACCTCCTATCCCACTTATGATCATGTGCGGTTTGATTTTCGAAAAGTTTCTTTCATGTTTTCTAGCAATTATTGATGGACATGTAGACCTTCTTGCAGCTGAACACCTCCGCTCCCGCTTTTGATCATACATTGTCAGGCATTCGCACCTTGTCTTACCCACTTTTTACAAACTTTAGTCGAACAGTCACACCTACTTGCAGCCGAACACAACCTCTCTCGCTTTTGATGATGTATGGACCGGCATTCTTACCTTTTCTAACACATTTTTCAGCAATTATGGTCGGAGATTCACACCTACTCACAGCCGAACAACTCCGCTCCCGCATTTGATGGTGTATAGTCGGGCATTCTCACCCTTTCTCATCAGCTTTTTGCTAATTATGATCTGACATTCACACCTACTTGCAGTCGAACAGCTCTGCTCCTGCTTTTGATTATGTTTGGTTGGATATTCGAACCTTTTCTTAACTGCTTTTTACAAACTTTGGTTGGACGTTCACACCTTCTTGTAGCCGAACACATGCACTCCTGCTTTTGATGATGTATGGTTGGGCATTCGCACCTTTTTTTTACCCATTTTTCAGGTATTATGGGTGGACATTCACACCTTCTTGCAGCTGAACACCTCCTCTCCCACTTATGATCATGTGTGGTTTGATTTTCGAAAATTTTCTTTCATGTTTTCTAGCAATTATTGATGGACATTTAGACCTTCTTGCAGCTGAACACCACCTCTCCCGATTTTGATGATGTATGGACCGGCATTTTTACCTTTTCTAACACATTTTTCAGCAATTATGGTTGGAGATTCACACCTACTCACAGCCAAACAACTCCGCTACCGCATTTGATGGTGTATAGTCGGGCATTCTCAGCCTTTCTCATCAGCTTTTTGCAAATTATGATCTGACATTCACACCTACTTCCAGTCGAACAGCTCTGCTCCCGCTTTTGATTATGTTTGGTTAGATATTCGAACCTTTTCTTAACTGCTTTTTACAAACTTTGGTCGGACGTTCACAATATCTTGCAGCCGAACACCTCCGCTTCCGCTTTTGATGGTGTATATTCGGGCATACGAACCTTTTCTTACCCGCTTTTTACAAACTTTGGTTGGACGTTCACACCTTCTTGTAGCCGAACACATGCACTCCTGCTTTTGATGATGTATGGTTGGGCATTCGCACCTTTTTTTTTACCCATTTTTCAGGTATTATGGGTGGACATTCACACCTTCTTGCAGCTGAACACCACCTCTCCCGATTTTGATTATGTATGGACCGGCATTTTTACCTTTTCTAACACATTTTTCAGCAATTATGGTTGGAGATTCACACCTACTCACAGCCGAACAACTCCGCTTCCGCTTTTGATGGTGTATATTCGGGCATACGAACCTTTTCTTACCCGCTTTTTACAAACCAAGGTCAGACTTTCACACCTTCTCTTAGCTGAACAACTCCGCTCCCTCTTTTGATTGTGTACAGTCGGGTAATTTAACCTTTTCTTACCCGCTTTTTACCATCTATGGTCGGACATTCACACCGTCTTACAGCGGAACACCTCCGCTCCCTCTTTTGATGATGTATGGTTAGGCATTCGCACCTTTTCTTACCCATTTTTCAGTAATTATGGGTAGACATTCACACCTTCTTGCAGCTGAACACCTCCTCTCCCGCTTATGATCATGTGCAGTTTGATATTCGAAAATTTTCTTTCATGTTTTCTAGCAATTATTGATGGACATTCAGACCGTCTTGCAGCTGAACACCTCCGCTCCCACTTTTGATGGTGTATAGTCGGGCTTTCGAGCCTTTTCTTCCCCGGTTTTTACAAATTACGGTTGGACATTCAGACCTTCTTGTAGCCGAAAACCTCCACTCCCTCTTTTGATCATACATTGTCGGGCATTTGCACCTTTTCTTACCCGCTTTTTACAAACCATGGTCGGACTTTCACACCTTTTAGTAGCCGAACAACTCCGCTCCCGCTATTGATTGTGTACAGTCGGGTATTTTAACCTTTTCTTACCCGCTTTTTACCAACTATGGTTGGACATTCACACCTTCTTACAGCAGAACACCTCCGCTCCCTGTTTTGATTATGTATGGTTTGACATTCGCACCTTCTCTCACCCGCCTTTTACTATGGTCGGCCATTCACAGCTTCCTCTCCACCATACTTGTATGGTGGGATATTCACACCCACCTGCATCCGAAGACCTCCGCCCCCACTTTTGTTGATATTTAGTCGGTCATTCGCACCTTACCCACTTTTGGCAAACTATGGCCTTCTTGCAGCCAAACACCTCTGATCTCGCTTTTGATGATGTAAGGTTGGGCATTCAGACCTTGCTTCACCTGCTTTTCACCAAATATAGTCGGACATTCACACCCACTTGCATCCGAAGACCTCCGCCCCAAATTTTGTTGATATTTAGTCGGACATTCGCACCTTACCCGCTTTTGGCAAACTATGGCCTTCTTGCAGCCAAACACCTCTGATCTCGCTTTTGATGATGTAAGGTTGGGCATTCAGACCTTGCTTCACCTGCTTTTCACCAAATATAGTCGGACATTCACACCTTCTTGCAGCCGAACACTTCCGCTCCACCTTTTAGTGTTCTATCACACCTTTTTTTCACCGCATTTTATAGATTATGGTTGGAAATTTTCAACCACTCTCATCCGAAGACCTCTCCTCCCGCTTTTGTTAATATATTTGAACTTTAGTCGGACATTCAAACCTTCTTGCAGCTGAACCACCTCCGCTCCCTGTTTTGATCATATATGGTCTGGCAATACTACCTTTTCTTACCCGTTTGTGAGTAATTATGGCTGGACATTCACACCTACTTGCAGCCGAACACAACCTCTCTCGCTTTTGATGATGTATGGACCGGCATTCTTACCTTTTCTAACACATTTTTCAGCAATTATGGTCGGAGATTCACACCTACTCACAGCCGAACAACTCCGCTCCCGCATTTGATGGTGTATAGTCGGGCATTCTCACCCTTTCTCATCAGCTTTTTGCAAATTATGATCTGACATTCACACCTACTTGCAGTCGAACAGCTCTGCTCCCGCTTTGATTATGTATGGTTGGATATTCGAACCTTTTCTTAACTGCTTTTTACAAACTTTGGTTGGACGTTCACACCTTCTTGTAGCCGAACACATGCACTCCTGCTTTTGATGATGTCTGGTTGGGCATTCGCACCTTTTTTTTTACCCATTTTTCAGGTATTATGGGTGGACATTCACACCTTCTTGCAGCTGAACACCTCCTCTCCCACTTATGATCATGTGTGGTTTGATTTTCGAAAATTTTCTTTCATGTTTTCTAGCAATTATTGATGGACATTTAGACCTTCTTGCAGCTGAACACCACCTCTCCCGATTTTGATTATGTATGGACCGGCATTTTTACCTTTTCTAACACATTTTTCAGCAATTATGGTTGGAGATTCACACCTACTCACAGCCGAACAACTCCGCTACCGCATTTAATGGTGTATAGTCGGGCATTCTCACCCTTTCTCATCAGCTTTTTGCAAATTATGATCTGACATTCACACCTACTTGCAGTCGAACAGCTCTGCTCCCGCTTTTGATTATGTATGGTTGGATATTCGAACCTTTCCTAAACGGCTTTTTACAAACTTTGGTTGGACGTTCACACCTTCTTGTAGCCGAACACATGCACTCCTGCTTTTGATGATGTATGGTTGGGCATTCGCACCTTTTTTTTACCCATTTTTCAGGTATTATGGGTGGACATTCACACCTTCTTGCAGCTGAACACCTCCTCTCCCACTTATGATCATGTGTGGTTTGATTTTGGAAAATTTTCTTTCATGTTTTCTAGCAATTATTGATGGACATTCAGACCTTCTTGCAGCTGAACACCACCTCTCCCGATTTTGATTATGTATGGACCGGCATTTTTACCTTTTCTAACACATTTTTCAGCAATTATGGTTGGAGATTCACACCTACTCACAGCCGAACAACTCCGCTACCGCATTTGATGGTGTATAGTCGGGCATTCTCACCCTTTCTCATCAGCTTTTTGCAAATTATGATCTGACATTCACACCTACTTCCAGTCGAACAGCTCTGCTCCCGCTTTTGATTATGTTTGGTTAGATATTCGAACCTTTTCTTAACTGCTTTTTATAAACTTTGGTCGGACGTTCACAATATCTTGCAGCCGAACACCTCCGCTTCCGCTTTTGATGGTGTATATTCGGGCATACGAACCTTTTCTTACCCGCTTTTTACAAACCAAGGTCGGACTTTCACACCTTCTCTTAGCTGAACAACTCCGCTCCCTCTTTTGATTGTGTACAGTCGGGTAATTTAACCTTTTCTTACCCGCTTTTTACCATCTATGGTCGGACATTCACACCGTCTTACAGCGGAACACCTCCGCTCCCTCTTTTGATGATGTATGTTTAGGCATTCGCACCTTTTCTTACCCATTTTTCAGTAATTATGGGTAGACATTCACACCTTCTTGCAGCTGAACATGTGCAGTTTGATATTCGAAAATTTTCTTTCATGTTTTCTAGCAATTATTGATGGACATTCAGACCGTCTTGCAGCTGAACACCTCCGCTCCCACTTTTGATGGTGTATAGTCGGGCTTTCGAGCCTTTTCTTCCCCGGTTTTTACAAATTATGGTTGGACATTCAGACCTTCTTGCAGCCGAAAACCTCCACTCCCTCTTTTGATCATACATTGTCGGGCATTCGCACCTTTTCTTACCCGCTTTTTACAAACCATGGTCGGACTTTTAGTAGCCGAACAACTCCGCTCCCGCTATTGATTGTGTACAGTCGGGTATTTTAACCTTTTCTTACCCGCTTTTTACCAACTATGGTTGGACATTCACACCTTCTTACAGCAGAACACCTCCGCTCCCTGTTTTGATTATGTATGGTTTGACATTCGCACCTTCTCTCACCCGCCTTTTACTATGGTCGGCCATTCACAGCTTCCTCTCCACCATACTTGTATGGTGGGATATTCACACCCACTTGCATCCGAAGACCTCCGCCCCCAATTTTGTTGATATTTAGTCGGTCATTCGCACCTTACCCGCTTTTGGCAAACTATGGCCTTCTTGCAGCCAAACACCTCTGATCTCGCTTTTGATGATGTAAGGTTGGGCATTCAGACCTTGCTTCACCTGCTTTTCACCAAATTATGGTCGAACATTCACACCTTCTTGCAGCCGAACACTTCCGCTTTTAGTGTTCTATGAGGCATTCACATATTTTTTTTCACCGTATTTTATAGATTATGGTTGGAAATTCTCACCCACTCTCATCCGAAGACCTCTCCTCCCGCTTTTGTTAATATATAGTCGGGCATTCGAACCTTTTCTTACCCGCTTTTTACAAATTATGGTCGAACATTCACACCTACTTGCAGCTGAATACTTCCGCTCCACCTTTTAGGTATGTATGGTTGGCATTTGCACCTCTTTTTATACTGATTGCTGAAGATTAAGTTGTTCTTTCTCAAACTACAAATTTTTTTTAATTGTTGAAACTTGATTTGAAGTGGATAAATAAGGAGGACAAACAGTTTTAAGTCAGGCTGATAGAAGGAATTAATTTTATAGCAAAATCTGTATTTCGTCATATGTCGAGAGATGCTTATTGCTGAAGAAGTTCTTTCTCATTCTACAAAGTACAACGTTGTTTATCGTTGAAACTTGATTAGACATGAATAAATATGAAGGACAAAGCAGTCTTAACTTGGTTTGAGTTAATGAATTCGTTTTATAGGAGAATCCGAATTCGTGCATAACTCATAAAATAGAGCTTATTTTCGGATTCCTGAAGAATGAGTCTGGTTCTTTCTCATAATACAAAGTTTGTTGTTTATTGTTGAAACTTCATCAGAAGTGAAGAAATAAATGAATGCCTATCAACAAATGTGGGATCTAAACTCTAGTGCTTCCTCTAAAATAATTTCCTTTCTCAATTTAGAAATGTGTGTGTGTAAGTCACAACACCCGTGACACCAAAACGGCTTTCTTTTCTCTACACTCTGAACTATGAGTACACACACCAAATCAGAAAGGCTTTTTTCTCTCTTTTCTACATTATGGACTGTGGGGACACAAAACCGCTCTCTCTCTTTTTTTTTTTTTATCGTGTGCCAGGGCGTTGTCTCACGTATTAGATTATGCTTAAGATACGAATGGGTTTATCAGTCACATCAGAATCCATACATACTGATCCTCCCGTAATAAAATGGTCGGATCTTATCAAACACACTTTGTTTCTTGTGACAATCAAGTCAGCGAAACAGCGTATACACGTCAAGACACTGAATCAAGTTTGCCACAAGAACTCATAAGTTTGGCAGTATTGCTCTGCCGTCAGCAATCATACATCCATTTTATTTTCGTGAGACATGTGCAGGCACCTGTTCATCTACTGTTCTATCACTATGAATTAGTTTATCTATTATCAATAAGGATACTTCTACAACTACTCTATCAAAGTATGTCCGGACTTCTTACGTTGTCAGTTGCTATATATGAATAAGTGGGTAGCTACTGACAAGCATTAAGCATGTCACACAGCCCAAACATATAACATTTCAGGACACACCACACAGTTAACAACCACAGTGAAGCGTGTCAAAGCCCAAACATGTAACATTCAACAGGACACTTACACAACACATTCAAATCAAACAGTCAGACAACATACAAGAACATATACCCCAGCCGGCATTGCTCCCTAACTATTTTTGTACAGCACACTATGTGTGCGCACACCTTTATTCACAAACTCTTCAACTTATACTCTTTTACCGAAGCTGCTACAGCTCGATTGGCCGAATACCCTTTGATCCTATTTCGGTGAATTTGACATCTGCCTTACATATAACAGATTAGCGGTTTAGCAGTTTTAATTTAGTTTGAGTGAAGGAATTCATTTTATAGCAAAATCCGAAATCGTGAAGAACTCATGAAAGTAAGCTTATTCTCGGATTCCTGAAACTTTAGATTTGCTCTTTCTTTTACTGCAAAGTACAACGTTGTTTTTTTTGTTTAAATCTTTCTAGACATGGTAAATATTAAGGACAAAGCAGTTTTCACATAGTTTGAGTGAAGGAATTCATTTTATAGATAAAATCCCAAGAGTCTGCTGAGAAAAGAGAGTGAATGCGAAGTAGACTTTAACACGGCTATGGGAGCGAGCCGAGTGTGGGCTAACCGGGAGAATTGCTTGAAAGAAACGCGACACCGAATGAGCGATCAGAACAAAGCCTCAATACGGGATTCTCGTGGTGTTTTTGTTGCTGCCTTGTCTATTGCACAGAGTAAAAGACAAGGCAGCCATCGAATAGGGCCCGATTGTTCCTAGTTAGTCAGCCGAGGAGCAAGGGGGGGGGGGAGCAAGCGTCTCAACCAAGCAAAGCTCACCATGGGGAAGGTGGCTATGCCAACTAGCCTGATGCCCTGCTCCCGCAGTGACGGATAATCGTACTCTGGTTTCTCTTCATAACGTACAAGTCTTTCGCCTTTTACTAAAGATTTCTGTGGAGAGCAGCACTAATGAGTTGTTTCTATTTTTGGCAGGCTTTACCTTTGCGGGTGAAGCCCTTTCTGTCTGTGCAAAAGAAATCTTCTTACTATGCAGAGTGACTTCTCTGAGTAGAGTCGCCTTACTTGTTGCGACTGTGCCGATGTTCGAAGCTGGAGTGCAAAGTTGTTGCTTGAATGGTGCTTGCTGGAGCGTGCGGGAGTGCAAAGTTATACCATTTAAAAGGGCTGAAGAGTGCTCAGTGCAGCGGGTGGGCGACACTCTGGCCACCTTGAAAACGGAGGTTACATCCACTACCAGGGGCAGCCCAAGTTCTGCCGCAAGTGTGGTGAGCATGGGCACCTGGTTGAGGCTTGTACCAAGGTGTTATGTGGGAAGAGCAGAGAAATTGGGCAAACTTTTGGAGAGTGTCCAAATGGCAGGAAATGTAATCTCTGTGGAGAATTAAATCACCTCTTCAGAGATTGCCCTAAATCTTTTGCCAACAAATTAAAGACGGTAAAGCCACAGTCAAGCCAACAAAGAGAAGGACCAAAGGTGGCAGTTGGTGAACAAAGTGAAGAGGTTGACCCAATAAATTCAAACTTCCCGCCAAAAGCTTGGATTGGAAGTGAGGAGCAAAAAGGGGAGGGGCCTGTAGAGGCCTCACCACTCAGTGTTGAAGTCTGTGAGAATTCACAGGCAGAGGGTGGAGCTACGCTAAATGAGGAGGAAGAGCAGACAGGTGAGTCTAGTGAAGATACTCACCTCCCAGAAGGTCAACAGCCGAAGAGGACGGCATCTGAGCCTCTGATTCCCCAGTGGTATCAGAGAAGAGGGGAAGGGTTAGGTCCCTTTCAGACAGTTCTTCAGTGGAAGAACCTAGAGTCTTCCCCTCCGACTCACCAAATGAGGTCTCCTTTTTAACTTCAGCTCTGCAATCAACCCCCAGGGACTCAAAGTTAAATGCAACATTGCGTCAGAGGCCAACACCGAGAGTCCGAAAAGGAAATATAGATCACCCTACTCACTTTTCACCTAAAGAAATGAAGGAAGAGCTAGTTTCCCAAGAAATAACCTGTGTGTAATTTGTTTTGATAACTTAGAAAAACGAAAATGACATACCTACTTTCCTTTATGCTTTTAATGGTTCTCACCTTCTCAACACTAAATGTGAGAAGTGTGAAATCAAAGACAAGAGCCCAGAGTATTTTATCCTTCTTAGACTCCATAAAATCAGATGTGTTTTTAATACAAGAATGTGGACTACCTTTTTTAAAAAACCATAGACAATGGGAGGAAATGTGGCCCCATTTATCGATATGGAGTGGCTCAAATCAAAATAAAAATGATGGTGTGGCCATTCTAATTAAAAATCCGCATGTTCTGGTGAAAGGTAGCACAGTGGTGAGAGACGGACGGGCACTTTTAGCACACTTGAATTTTATGGGGCAAGACTTTAACCTCTTAAATATTTATGGTTTCAATGGAAAAAATGAAAGGTATGACCTTTTAGAAGATATACAGCTTTACATGCTAGGGCAAGTACCTTTAGTTGTAGGAGGGGATTTTAACTGTATCTTGAGCAGGAAAGATAGAAAAAGAGCAGGGGTAGATTTTAAAGTGGATAAGACTTCGATTTTACTTCAGGGCATATGCAGGGATTTTAAGCTTACTGACTGTTTTAAAACCATGCATCCCAGAGAGGAGGGCTTCACCTGGTTTAGTCATGATGGCACCAGAGCCTCTCGCATTGATTATTTCTTTACTAGAGATTGCCCACCCACTGATGTTAGATTAACCCCTGTTTTCTTTTCAGACCACCTTGTGCTCTCCTGCACCCTTTCACCCCCTTCTGGTGTGACGGTAGGAAGTGGTCTGTGGAAACTCAACTGTTCCCTGTTGGAGGATGAAATCATAGTCAGTCAGTACAGGGAATGTTATAAAGAGTGGCAGACCCTTCAAGACCTCTACGAAACACATGCACAATGGTGGGAAATGGTGAAGGAAACGACCCAGACTTTTTTTAAACAGCAAGGTAAACGTAAAAAAAGGAAAGAGAATAGATGTATGATGGGACTACATAAACGCTTACAGCGCTACTTTAAACTAAATCAGTGTGGCATAGACTTTAAAGAAGAAATCAAAGATGTCAAAAAGGAAATGTCAGTTTTAGCAGAAATAAAGAGTAAAGGAATTTTTGTAAGAAGCAGGGAGCAGGAAATTGAGGAAGGTGAAAAAGAAAGAAAGTTATAAATAAAAAGGAGTGTATTCAAAATCTAAAAAGAGAAGATGGGTTTTTAACAAAATCCACACAAGAGATGATTGAAACTGTACATACCTTTTATAGTATCATGTACAAAGAGAAACCAGTGCACTTGGAAACATCGGCAGAAATCTCAAAATTCGTTGACAAAACCGTAAAAGAGAATGCACACTTGACACAGAATTTTACTGCTTTAGAGTTAAAAAAATGCCTAACAGGTTTTAAGAGAAGTCGAGCTCCGGGTTTAGACGGGCTTCCTGCAGAATTCTATCTGACCTATTGGGACCTTTTATCATCAGACATTTTAGATGTTTTTAAAGATTTTGAAAAACTCGACCGACTGCCTGACAGTTTTAGAGTGGGAATAGTGACTCTACTTTATAAAAAAAATGATAAGACTGACCTAAAGAATTGGAGGCCCATCACACTTTTAAACTTTGACTGTAAACTTTTTAGCAAGGTTTTAGCGACACGGATGTCCTCTGTTTTAGAGGAGGTAATTCACCCAGACCAAGCTTGTGCCATCTCAGGGAGACAACTCACCGACAGCCTCGTACTGATTCGAGACATCATTGATTACGCTAGAGACAGAAACACCCGGCTTGTCATCTTAAATTTAGACTTTGAAAAAGCATTTGATCGGGTCTCGCATCAATATCTCTTTCAGGTGTTGCAGCCATCGAAAAGGGCCCGATTGTTCCTACTTGGTGAGCTTTGCTTGGTTGAGACGCTTGCCCCCCCCCCCCCCTGCTCCTCGGCTGACCAAGTAGAAACAATCCATTCGATGGCTGCCTTGTCTTTTTCTCTGTGCAAAAGACAAGGCAGCCACAAACACCACGGGAACACCGTATTGAGGCTTTGTTCTGACCACTCATTCGGTGTCGCGTTTCTTTCAAGCAATTCTCCCGGTTAGCCCGCACTCGGCTCGCTCCCAGAGCCGTGTTAAAGTCCACTTCGCATTCACTCTCTTTTCTCAGCAGATTAAAAGAAAGTTTCATCTTGGGCTCCCTGAAACTTCCATCCTGCACCGCTGTTTGCTTTTTCACAAGAGCAGAGGAGAGCGCACCGTTCCCAGCGGCACTGCAGTACCGGGTCGAGGCTTGGAGTGAACGGAGCAAGCTTCTTTTTCAACTCCTATTCTTAAAAATCCATTTAATATGTTGTCCTCGTATAGAGGACATATTAAACTGATAAGAACAGATACTACACTTGATCTTAGCCAAAAGGCCGAGAAGCGATAACTGTCCACTGTTTCAGGTCCGAGGGCCCTTGCTGGCACAATGCGCACTTGTAGCAGTGTTCTTTTTATGGCCATAGGTGGCCAGAGTGTCACGTTGCACCTCCGCCCACCCGCTGCACTGAGCACTCTTCAGCCCTTTTAAATGGTATAACTTTGCACTCCCGCATGCTCCAGCAAGCACCATTCAAGCAACAACTTTGCACTCCAGCTTCGAACATCGGCACAGTCGCAACAAGTAAGGCGACTCTACTCAGAGAAGTCACTCTGCAAAGTAGCAAGATTTCTTTTGCACAGACAGAAAGGGCTTCACCCGCAAAGGTAAAGCCTGCCAATAATAGAAACAAGTCATTAGTGCTGCTCTCCACGGAAGTCTTTAGTAAAAGGCGAAAGACTTGTATGTTATGAAGAGAAACCAGAGTACGATTATCCGTCACTGCGGGAGCAGGGCATCAGGCTAGTTGATATAGCCACCGTCCCCATGGTGAGCTTTGCTTGGTTGAGACGCTTGCCCCCCCCCCCCCCCCCCCCCCCCCCCCCTGCTCCTCGGCTGACCAAGTAGGAACAATCGGGCCCTATTCGATGGCTGTCTTGTCTTTTACTCTATGCAAAAGACAAGGCAGCAACAAAAACACCACGAGAATCCCGTATTGAGGCTTTGTTCTGACCGTTCATTCGGTGTCGCGTTTCTTTCAAGCAATTCTCCCGGTTAGCCGACACTCGGCTCGCTCCCATAGCCTAGTTAAAGTCTACTTCGCATTCACTCTCTTTTCTCTGCAGACTCTTGGGATTTTATCTATAAAATGAATTCCTTCACTCAAACTATGTTAAAACTGCTTTGTCGTTCATATTTACCATGTCTAGAAAGATTTAAACAAAAAAAACAACGTTGTACTTTGCAGTAAAAGAAAGAGCAAATCTAAAGTTTCAGGAATCCGAGAATAAGCTTACTTTCATGAGTGCTTCACGATTTCAGATTTTGCTATAAAATGAATTTCTTCACTCAAACTAAATTAAAACTGCTAAACCGCTAATCTGTTACATGTAAGGCAGATGTCAAATTCACCGAAATAGGATCTAAGGGTATTCGGCCAATCGAGCTGTAGCAGCTTCGGTAAAAGAGTATAAGTTGAAGAGTTTGTGAATAAAGGTGTGCGCACACATAGTGAGCTGTAAGAAAATAGGCAGGGAGCAATGCCGGCTGGGGTATATGTTCTTGTATGTTGTCTGACTGTTTGATTCGAATGTGTTGTGTAAGTGTCCTGTTGAATGTTTGGGCTTTGACACTTCACTGTGGTTGTTAACTGTGTGGTGTGTCCTGAAATGTTATATGTTTGGGCTGTGTGACATGCTTAATGCTTGTCAGTAGCTACCCACTTATTCATATATAGCAACTGACAACATAAGAAGTCTGGACATACTTTGATAGTAGTTGTAGAAGTATCCTTATTGATAATAGATAAACTAATTCATAGTGATAGAACAGTAGATGAACAGGTGCCTGCACGTCTCACGAAAATAAAATGGGTGTATGATTGCTGACGGCAGAGCAATACTGCCAAACTTATGAGTTCTTGTGGCAAACTTGATTCAGTGTCTTGACGTGTATACGCTGTTTCGCTGACTTGATTGTCACAAGAAACAAAGTGTGTTTGATAAGATCCGACCATTTTATTACGGGAGGATCAGTATGTATGGATTCTGATGTGACTGATAAACCCATTCGTATCTTAAGCATAATCTAATATGTGAGACAACGCCCTGGCACACAATCAAAAAAAAAAAGAGAGAGCGGTTTTGTGTCCCCACAGTCCATAATGTAGAAAAGAGAGAAAAAAGCCTTTCTGATTTGGTGTGTGTGCTCATAGTGCAGAGTGTAGAGAAAAGAAAGCCGTTTTGGTGTCACGGGTGTTGTGACTTACACACACACATTTCTAAATTGAGAAAGGAAATTATTTTAGAGGAAGCACTAGAGTTTAGATCCCACATTTGTTGATAGGCATTCATTTATTTCTTCACTTCTGATGAAGTTTCAACAATAAACAAGAAACTTTGTATTATGAGAAAGAACCAGACTCATTCTTCAGGAATCCGAAAATAAGCTCTATTTTATGAGTTATGCACGAATTTGGATTCTCCTATAAAACGAATTCATTAACTCAAACCAAGTTAAGACTGCTTTGTCCTTCATATTTATTCATGTCTAATCAAGTTTCAACGATAAACAACGTTGTACTTTGTAGAATGAGAAAGAACTTCTTCAGCAATAAGCATCTCTCGACATATGACGAAATACAGATTTTGCTATAAAATTAATTCCTTCTATCAGCCTGACTTAAAACTGTTTGTCCTCCTTATTTATCCACTTCAAATCAAGTTTCAACAATTAAAAAAAATTGTAGTTTGAGAAAGAACAACTTAATCTTCAGCAATCAGTATAAAAAGAGGTGCAAATGCCAACCATACATACCTAAAAGGTGGAGCGGAAGTATTCAGCTGCAAGTAGGTGTGAATGTTCGACCATAATTTGTAAAAAGCGGGTAAGAAAAGGTTCGAATGCCCGACTATATATTAACAAAAGCGGGAGGAGAGGTCTTCGGATGAGAGTGGGTGAGAATTTCCAACCATAATCTATAAAATACGGTGAAAAAAAATATGTGAATGCCTCATAGAACACTAAAAGCGGAAGTGTTCGGCTGCAAGAAGGTGTGAATGTCCGACTATATTTGGTGAAAAGCAGGTGAAGCAAGGTCTGAATGCCCAACCTTACATCATCAAAAGCGAGATCAGAGGTGTTTGGCTGCAAGAAGGCCATAGTTTGCCAAAAGCGGGTAAGGTGCGAATGACCGACTAAATATCAACAAAAGTGGGGGCGGAGGTCTTCGGATGCAAGTGGGTGTGAATATCCCACCATACAAGTATGGTGGAGAGGAAGCTGTGAATGGCCGACCATAGTAAAAGGCGGGTGAGAGAAGGTGCGAATGTCAAACCATACATAATCAAAACAGGGAGCGGAGGTGTTCTGCTGTAAGAAGGTGTGAATGTCCAACCATAGTTGGTAAAAAGCAGGTAAGAAAAGGTTAAAATACCCGACTGTACACAATCAATAGCGGGAGCGGAGTTGTTCGGCTACTAAAAGGTGTGAAAGTCCGACCATGGTTTGTAAAAAGCAGGTAAGAAAAGGTGCGAAGGCCCGACAATGTATGATCAAAAGAGGGAGTGGAGGTTTTCGGCTGCAAGAAGGTCTGAATGTCCAACCATAATTTGTAAAAACCGGGGAAGAAAAGGCTCGAAAGCCCGACTATACACCATCAAAAGTGGGAGCGGAGGTGTTCAGCTGCAAGACGGTCTGAATGTCCATCAATAATTGCTAGAAAACATGAAAGAAAATTTTCGAATATCAAACTGCACATGATCATAAGCGGGAGAGGAGGTGTTCAGCTGCAAGAAGGTGTGAATGTCTACCCATAATTACTGAAAAATGGGTAAGAAAAGGTGCGAATGCCTAACCATACATCATCAAAAGAGGGAGCGGAGGTGTTCCGCTGTAAGACGGTGTGAATGTCCGACCATAGATGGTAAAAATCGGGTAAGAAAAGGTTAAATTACCCGACTGTACACAATCAAAAGAGGGAGCGGAGTTGTTCAGCTAAGAGAAGGTGTGAAAGTCCGACCTTGGTTTGTAAAAAGCGGGTAAGAAAAGGTTCGTATGCCCGAATATACACCATCAAAAGTGGAAGCGGAGGTGTTCGGCTGCAAGATATTGTGAACGTCCGACCAAAGTTTGTAAAAAGCAGTTAAGAAAAGGTTAGAATATCTAACCAAACATAATCAAAAGCGGGAGCAGAGCTGTTCGACTGCAAGTAGGTGTGAATGTCAGATCATAATTTGCAAAAAGCTGATGAGAAAGGGTGAGAATGCCCGACTATACACCATCAAATGCGGTAGCGGAGTTGTTCGGCTGTGAGTAGGTGTGAATCTCCAACCTTAATTGCTGAAAAATGTGTTAGAAAAGGTAAAAATGCCGGTCCATACATAATCAAAATCGGGAGAGGTGGTGTTCAGCTGCAAGAAGGTGTGAATGTCCACCCATAATACCTGAAAAATGGGTAAAAAAAAAGGTGCGAATGCCCAACCATACATCATCAAAAGAAGGAGTGCATGTGTTCGGCTACAAGAAGGTGTGAACGTCCAACCAAAGTTTGTAAAAAGCAGTTAAGAAAAGGTTCGAATATCTAACCAAACATAATCAAAAGCGGGAGCAGAGCTGTTCGACTGGAAGTAGGTGTGAATGTCAGATCATAATTTGCAAAAAGCTGATGAGAAAGGGTGAGAATGCCCGACTATACACCATCAAATGCGGTAGCGGAGTTGTTTGGCTGTGAGTAGGTGTGAATCTCCAACCATAATTGCTGAAAAATGTGTTAGAAAAGGTAAAAATGCCGGTCCATACATAATCAAAATCGGGAGAGGTGGTGTTCAGCTGCAAGAAGGTGTGAATGTCCACCAATAATACCTGAAAAATGGGTAAAAAAAAAGGTGCGAATGCCCAACCATACATCATCAAAAGCAGGAGTGCATGTGTTCGGCTACAAGAAGGTGTGAACGTCCAACCAAAGTTTGTAAAAAGCAGTTAAGAAAAGGTTCGAATATCTAACCAAACATAATCAAAAGCGGGAGCAGAGCTGTTCGACTGGAAGTAGGTGTGAATGTCAGATCATAATTTGCAAAAAGCTGATGAGAAAGGGTGAGAATGCCCGACTATACACCATCAAATGCGGTAGCGGAGTTGTTTGGCTGTGAGTAGGTGTGAATCTCCAACCATAATTGCTGAAAAATGTGTTAGAAAAGGTAAAAATGCCGGTCCATACATCATCAAAATCGGGAGAGGTGGTGTTCAGCTGCAAGAAGGTCTACATGTCCATCAATAATTGCTAGAAAACATGAAAGAAACTTTTCGAAAATCAAACCGCACATGATCATAAGTGGGATAGGAGGTGTTCAGCTGCAAGGTGTGAATGTCCACCCATAATTCCTGAAAAATGGGCAAAAAAAAGGTGTGAATGCCCAACCATACATCATCAAAAGCAGGAGTGGAAGTGTTCGGCTACAAGAAGGTGTGAACGTCCAACCAAAATATGTAAAAAGAAGTTAAGAAAAGGTTCGAATATCCAACCAAACATAATCAAAAGCGGGAGCAGAGCTGTTCGACTGCAAGTAGGTGTGAATGTCAGATCATAATTTGCAAAAAGCTGATGAGAAAGGGTGAGAATGCCCGACTATATATCATCAAATGCGGGAGCGGAGTTGTTCGGCTGTGAGTAGGTGTGAATCTCCGACCATAATTGCTGAAAAATGTGTTAGAAAAGGTAAAAATGCCGGTCCATACATCATCAAAAGCGAGAGGGGTTGTGTTCGGCTGTGAGTAGGTGTGAATCTCCGACCATAATTGCTGAAAAATGTGTTAGAAAAGGTAAAAATGCCGGTCCATACATCATCAAAAGCGAGAGGGGTTGTGTTCGGCTGCAAGTAGGTGTGAATGTCCAGCCATAATTACTCACAAACGGGTAAGAAAAGGTAGTATTGCCAGACCATATATGATTAAAACAGGGAGCGGAGGTGGTTCAGCTGCAAGAAGGTTTGAATGTCCGACTAAAGTTCAAATATATTAAAGAAAGCGGGAGGAGAGGTCTTCGGATGAGAGTGGTTGAAAATTTCCGACCATAATGTATAAAATGCGGTGAAAAAAAGGTGTGATAGAACACTAAAAGGTGGAGCGGAAGTGTTCGGCTGCAAGAAGGTGTGAATGTCCGACTATATTTGGTGAAAAGCAGGTGAAGCAAGGTCTGAATGCCAAACCTTACATCATCAAATGCGAGATCAGAGGTGTTTGGCTGCAAGAAGGCCATAGTTTGCCAAAAGTGGGTAAGGTGCGAATGTCCGACTAAATATCAAAAAAATTTGGGGCAGAGGTCTTCGGATGCAAGTGGGTGTGAATATCCAACCATACAAGTATTGTGGAGAGGAAGCTGTGAATAGCCGACCATAGTTTGGAAAAAGCGGGTAAGAAAAGGTTTGAATACCCGAACATACACCATCAAAAGAGGGAGCGGAGGTGTTCCGCTGTACGAAGGTGTGAATGTCCGACCATAGTTGGTAAAAAGCGGGTAAGAAAAGGTTAAAATACCCGACTGTACACAATCAATAGCGGGAGCGGAGTTGTTCGGCTACTAAAAGGTGTGAAAGTCCGACCATGGTTTGTAAAAAGCGGGTAAGAAAAGGTTCGTATGCCCGAATATACACTATCAAAACCGGAAGTGTAGGTGTTCGGCTGCAAGAAGGTGTGAACGTCCGACCAAAGTTTGTAAAAAAGCAGTTAAGAAAAGGTTCGAATATCTAACCAAACATAATCAAAAGCGGGAGCAGAGCTGTTCGACTGCAAGTAGGTGTGAATGTCAGAGAATAATTTGCAAAAAGCTGATGAGAAAGGGTGAGAAATCCCGACTATACACCATCAAATGCGGTAGCGGAGTTGTTCGGCTGTGAGTAGGTGTGATTCTCCAACCATAATTGCTGAAAAATGTGTTAGAAAAGGTAAGAATGCCGGTCCATACATCATCAAAAGCGGGAGAGGTGGTGTTCGGCTGCAAGTAGGTGTGAATGTCCATTAATAATTGCTTTAAAACATGAAAGAAAATTTTCGAATATCAAACCTTACATGATCATTAGCGGGGGAGGAGGTGTTGAGCTGCAAGAAGATGTGAATATCCACCTATAATTACTGAAAAATGGGTAGGAAAAGATGCGAATGTCCAACCATAAATCATCAAAAGCAGGAGTGGAGTTGTTCAGCTACAAGAAGGTATGAAAGTCCAACCATAGTTTGTAAAAAGCGGGTAAGAGAAGGTTCGAATACCCGAATATATACCATCAAAAGCGGAAGCGGGGGTGTTCGGCTGCAAGAAGGTGTGAACGTACGACCAAAGTTTTTAAAAAGCAGTTAAGAAAAGGTTTGAATATCCAACCGAACATAATCAAAAGCGGGAGCAGAGCTGTTCGACTGCAAGTAGGTGTGAATGTCAGATCATAATTGCTGAAAAATGTGATAGAAAAGACTAGAATGCCGGACAATACATCATCAAAAGCGGGAGAGGTGGTTTTTCGGCTGCAAGTAGGTGTGAATGTCCAGCCATAATTACTCACAAACGGGGGAAGAAAAGGTAGTATTTCCAGACCACACATGATCAAAACAGGGAATGGAGGTGGTTCAGCTGCAAGGTGTCAATGTCTGACTAAAGTTTGTAAAAACCGTGTAAGACAAGGGGCGAATGTCCGACAATGTATGATCAAAAGAGGGAGCGGAGGTTTTCGGCTGCAAGGTCTGAATGTCCAACCATAATTTGTAAAAATCGGGGAAGAAAAGGCTCGAAAGCCCGACTATACACCATCAAAAGCGGGAGCAGAGGTGTTCAGGTGCAAGAAGTTCTGAATGTCCGACCAATAATTATTGAAAAATGGGTAAGAAAAGGTGCGAATGCCAAATCATACATCATCAAAAGCAGGAGCGGATGTGTTCGGCTACAAGAAGGTTTGAATGTCCACCCATAGTAAGTAATAGGTGGGTAAGAAAAGGCTCGAATGCCCGACTATACACCATCAAAAGCGGAAGCGGAGGTGTTCGGCTGCAAGACGGTGTGAACGTCCAACCAAAGTTTGTAAAAAGCATTAAGAAAATGTTCGAATATCCAACCAAACATAATCAAAAGCGGGAGCAGAGCTGTTCGACTTAAAGTAGGTGTGAATATCAGATCATAATTTGCAAAAAGCTGATGAGAAAGGGTGAGAATGCCCGACTATACACTATCAAATGTGGGAGCGGAGGTGTTCGTCTGTGAGTAGGTGTGAATGTCCGACCATAATTGCTGAAAAATGTGATAGAAAAGGTAAGAAGGCCGGACCATATATCATCAAAAGCGGGAGAGGTTGTGTTCGGCTGCAAGAAGGTGTTAATGTCCAGCCATAATTACTCACAAACGGGTAAGAAAAGGTACTATTGCCAGACCATATATGATCAAAACAGGGAGCGGAGGTGGTTCAGCTGCAAGAAGGTTTGAATGTCCGACTAAAGTTTGTAAAAAGCGGGTAAGACAAGGTGTGAATGCCCGACAATGTATGATCAAAAGAGGAGCGGAGGTTTTCGGCTGCAAGAAGGTCTGAATGTCCACCCATAATTACTGAAAAATGGGTAAGAAAAGGTGCGAAAGCCCAACCGCACATGATCATAAGTGGATGAGAAGGTGTTCGACTGCAAGTAGGTGTGAATGTAATCAATGTCTACATAGATTTCAACAAAAAACAACGTTGTACTTTGCAGTAAAAGAAAGTGCAAATCAAAAGTTTTAGGAATCCGAGAATAAGCTTATTTTCATGAGTTCTGCACGATTTCGGATTTTATGTATAAAATGAATTTCTTCACGCAAACTAAGTTAACACTGCTTTTTCCTTCATATGTACCCATTTCTACATATATTTCAAGCATAAACTTCCTCATATTACCCTGAATGAGAAAGAGCCACACTTGTGATTAAGCCATACCTCCCTTTTGAGGAGTTCTGCATGATTTGGGATTTTATCTATAAAATTAATTCCTTCACTCAAACTATGTTAAAACGGCTTTTACCTTCATATATATCAATGTCTCGATAGATTTAAACAAAAAAAACAACGTACTTTGCAATAAAAGAAAGAGCAAATCAAAAGTTTTAGGAATCCGAGAATAAGCTTATTTTCATGAGTTCTGCACGATTTCGGATTTTATGTATAAAATGAATTCATTCACTCAAACCAAGTTAAAACTGCTTTTTCCTTCATATTTATCAATGTCTAGATCGACTTCAACAAAGAACAACATTGTATTTTGCAGTAGAAGAAAGAGCAAAACTGAAGGATCAGGAATCCGAGAATAAGCTTCTTTTCATACGTTCTGCATGATTTGGGATTTTATGTATAAAATGAATTCCTTCACTCAAACTAAGTTAACACTGCTTTGTCCTTCATATGTACCCATTTCTACATATATTTCAAGCATAAACTTCCTCATACTACCCTGAATGAGAAAGAACCACACTTGTGATTAAGCCATACGCCCCTTTTGAGGAGTTCTGCATGATTTGGGATTTTATGTATAAAATGAATTCCTTCACTCAAACTATGTTAAAACGGCTTTTACCTTCATATTTATCAATGTCTCGATATATTTAAACAAAAAAAACAACGTTGTACTTTGCAGTAAAAGAAAGAGCCAATCAAAAGTTTTAGGAATCCGAGAATAAGCTTATTTTCATGAGTTCTGCACGATTTCGGATTTTATGTATAAAATGAATTAATTCACTCAAACCAAGTTAAAACTGCTTTTTCCTTCATATTTATCAATGTCTAGATCGACTTCAACAAAGAACAACATTGTATTTTGCAGTAGAAGAAAGAGCAACACTGAAGGATCAGGAATCCGAGAATAAGCTTATTTTCTTATGGGCAAGTGGGAACTGCTTTGTCCTTCATATGTGTGGATGGATTTCAACTTCTTCTACTGCAAAGTCCAATGTTGTTCTTTGTTGAAGTCGATCTAGACATTGATGAATATGGAAGGACAAAGCAGTTTTAACTTGGTTTGAGCAAAGCAATTCATTTTATAGCAAAATCCGAAATCGTGCAGTACTCATGAAAGCAGGCTTATACTCGGATTCCTGAAACTTTAGATTTGCTCTTTCTTTTACTGCAAAGTACAACGTTGTTTTTTTGTTTAAATATTTCTAGACATGGTAAATATGAAGGACAAATCAGTTTTAACATAGTTTGAGTGAAGTAATGCATTTTATAAGCAAAATCCCAAATCATGCAGAACTCACGAAATGCTTTTTCTCGCTTTTCACTGCTTTTTACAAACTTTGGTCGGACGTTCACACCTTCTTGCATCCGAACACCTCCGCTTCCGCTTTTGATGATGTATATTCGGGCATTTGAACCTTTTTTTACCCGCTTTTTACAAACCATTGTCGGACTTTCACACCTTCTTGCAGCCGAACACCAACTCTCCCGCTTTTGATGATGTATGGTCCAGTATTCTTACCTTTTTCTAACACATTTTTCAGCAATTATGGTCGGACATTCACACCTACTCACAGCTGGACACCTCCGCTCCCGCTTTTGATCATACAATGTCGGGACATCGCTCCTTGTCTTACCAGCTTTTTACAAACTTTAGTCGAACATTCACACCTTCTTGCAGCTGAACACCTCCGCTCCCGCTTTTGATGATGTATAGTCGGGCTTTCGAGCCTTTTCTTACCCGGTTTTTACAAATTATGGTTGGACATTCAGACCTTGCAGCCGAACACCTCCGCTCTCTCTTTTGATCATACATTGTTGGGCATTCGCACCTTGTCTTACCCGCTTTTTACAAACTATAGTCAGACATTAACACCTTGCAGCTGAACCTCCGCTCCCTGTTTTGATCATGTATGGTCTGGCAATACTACCTTTTCTTCCTCCGTTTGTGAGTAATTATGGCTGGACATTCACACCTACTTGCAGTCGAACAGCTCTGCTCCCGCTTTTGATTATGTTTGGTTGGATATTCGAACGTTTTCTTAACTGCTTTTTACAAACCATGGTCGGACTTTCACACCTTCTTGTAGCCGAACAACTCCGCTCCCGCTATTGATTGTGTACAGTCGGGTATTTTAACCTTTTCTTACCCGCTTTTTACCAACTATGGTCGGACATTCACACCGTCTTACAGCGGAACACCTCCGCTCCCGCTTTTTATGGTGTATAGTCGGGCATTCGAACCTTTTCTTACCCGCTTTTTACAAACTTTGGTAGGACATTCAAACCTTCGTGTATCCGAAAACCTCCGCTCTCTCTTTTGATCATACATTGTCGGACATTCGCACCTTTTCTTACCCGCTTTTTACAAACCATGGTTGGACTGTCACACCTTGTAGCCGAACACATCCGCTCCCGCTATTGATTGTGTACAGTCGGGTATTTTAACCTTTTCTTACCCGCTTTTTACCAAGTATGGTCGGACATTCACACCTTCGTACAGCGGAACACCTCCGCTCCCTCTTTTGATGGTGTATGTTCGGGCATTCAAACCTTTTCTTACCCACTTTTTCCAAACTATGGTCGGCTATTCACAGCTTCCTCTCCACCATATTCACACCCACTTGCATCCGAAAACCTCCGCCCCAAATTTTGTTGATATTTAGTCGGACATTCGCACCTTACCCGCTTTTGGCAAACTATGGCCTTCTTGCAGCCTAACAACTCTGATCTTGCTTTTGATGATGTAAGGTTGGGCATTCAGACCTTGCTTCACCTGCTTTTCACCAAATATAGTCGGACATTCACACCTTCTTGCAGCCGAACACTTCCGCTCCACCTTTTAGTGTTCTATCACACCTTTTTTTTCACCGCATTTTATACATTATGGTTGGAAATTTTCAACCACTTTCATCCGAAGACCTCTCCTCCCGCTTTTGTTAATATATTTGAACTTTAGTTTGACATTCAAACCTTCTTGCAGCTGAACCACCTCCGCTCCCTGTTTTGATCATATATGGTCTGGCAATACTACCTTTTCTTACCCGTTTGTGAGTAATTATGGCTGGACATTCACACCTACTTGCAGCCGAACACCACCTCTCTCGCTTTTGATGATGTATGGACCGGCATTCTTACCTTTTCTAACACATTTTTCAGCAATTCTGGTTGGAGATTCACACCTACTCACAGCCGAACAACTCCGCTACCGCATTTGATGGTGTATAGTCGGGCATTCTCACCCTTTCTCATCAGCTTTTTGCAAATTATGATCTGACATTCACACCTACTTGCAGTCGAACAGCTCTGCTCCCGCTTTTGATTATGTTTGGTTAGATATTCGAACCTTTTCTTAACTGCTTTTTACAAACTTTGGTCGGACGTTCACAATATCTTGCAGCTGAACACCTCCTCTCCCACTTATGATCATGTGTGGTTTGATTTTCGAAAATTTTCTTTCATGTTTTCTAGCAATTATTGATGGACATTTAGACCTTCTTGCAGCTGAACACCACCTCTCCCGATTTTGATTATGTATGGACCGGCATTTTTACCTTTTCTAACACATTTTTCAGCAATTATGGTTGGAGATTCACACCTACTCACAGCCGAATAACTCCGCTACCGCATTTGATGGTGTATAGTCGGGCATTCTCACCCTTTCTCATCAGCTTTTTGCAAATTATGATCTAACATTCACACCTACTTCCAGTCGAACAGCTCTGCTCCCGCTTTTGATTATGTTTGGTTAGATATTCGAACCTTTTCTTAACTGCTTTTTACAAACTTTGGTCGGACGTTCACAATATCTTGCAGCCGAACACCTCAGCTTCCGCTTTTGATGGTGTATATTCGGGCATACGAACCTTTTCTTACCCGCTTTTTACAAACCAAGGTCGGACTTTCACACCTTCTCTTAGCTGAACAACTCCGCTCCCTCTTTTGATTGTGTACAGTCGGGTAATTTAACCTTTTCTTACCCGCTTTTTACCATCTATGGTCGGACATTCACACCGTCTTACATCGGAACACCTCCGCTCTCTCTTTTGATGATGTATGGTTAGGCATTCGCACCTTTTCTTACCCATTTTTCAGTAATTATGGGTAGAGATTCACACCTTCTTGCAGCTGAACACCTCCTCTCCCGCTTATGATCATGTGCAGTTTGATATTCGAAAATTTTATTTCATGTTTTCTAGCAATTATTGATGGACATTCAGACCGTCTTGCAGCTGAACACCTCCGCTCCCACTTTTGATGGTGTATAGTCGGGCTTTCGAGCCTTTTCTTCCCCGGTTTTTTCAAATTATGGTTGGACATTCAGACCTTCTTGCAGCCGAAAACCTCCACTCCCTCTTTTGATCATACATTGTCGGGCATTTGCACCTTTTCTTACCCGCTTTTTACAAACCATGGTCGGACTTTCACACCTTTTAGTAGCCGAACAACTCCGCTCCCGCTATTGATTGTGTACAGTCGGGTATTTTAACCTTTTCTTACCCGCTTTTTACCAACTATGGTTGGACATTCACACCTTCTTACAGCAGAACACCTCCGCTCCCTGTTTTGATTATGTATGGTTTGACATTCGCACCTTCTCTCACCCGCCTTTTACTATGGTCGGCCATTCACAGCTTCCTCTCCACCATACTTGTATGGTGGGATATTCACACCCACTTGCATCCGAAGACCTCCGCCCCCACTTTTGTTGATATTTAGTCGGTCATTCGCACCTTACCCGCTTTTGGCAAACTATGGCCTTCTTGCAGCCAAACACCTCTGATCTCGCTTTTGATGATGTAAGGTTGGGCATTCAGACCTTGCTTCACCTGCTTTTCACCAAATATAGTCGGACATTCACACCTTCTTGCAGCCGAACACTTCCGCTTTTAGTGTTCTATGAGGCATTCACATATTTTTTTTCACCGTATTTTATAGATTATGGTTGGAAATTCTCACCCACTCTCATCCGAAGACCTCTCCTCCCGCTTTTGTTAATATATAGTCGGGCATTCGAACCTTTTCTTACCCGCTTTTTACAAATTATGGTCGAACATTCACACCTACTTGCAGCTGAATACTTCCGCTCCACCTTTTAGGTATGTATGGTTGGCATTTGCACCTCTTTTTATACTGATTGCTGAAGATTAAGTTGTTCTTTCTCAAACTACAAATTTTTTTTAATTGTTGTAACTTGATTTGAAGTGGATAAATAAGGAGGACAAACAGTTTTAAGTCAGGCTGATAGAAGGAATTAATTTTATAGCAAAATCTGTATTTCGTCATATGTCGAGAGATGCTTATTGCTGAAGAAGTTCTTTCTCATAATACAAAGTTTGTTGTTTATTGTTGAAACTTCATCAGAAGTGAAGAAATAAATGAATGCCTATCAACAAATGTGGGATCTAAACTCTAGTGCTTCCTCTAAAATAATTTCCTTTCTCAATTTAGAAATGTGTGTGTGTAAGTCACAACACCCGTGACACCAAAACGGCTTTCTTTTCTCTACACTCTGCACTATGAGCACACACACCAAATCAGAAAGGCTTTTTTCTCTCTTTTCTACATTATGGACAGTGGGGACACAAAACCGCTCTCTCTCTTTTTTTTTTTTTATCGTGTGCCAGGGCGTTGTATCACGTATTAGATTATGCTTAAGATACGAATGGGTTTATCAGTCACATCAGAATCCATACATACTGATCCTCCCGTAATAAAATGGTCGGATCTTATCAAACACACTTTGTTTCTTGTGACAATCAAGTCAGCGAAACAGCGTATACACGTCAAGACACTGAATCAAGTTTGCCACAAGAACTCATAAGTTTGGCAGTATTGCTCTGCCGTCAGCAATCATACACCCATTTTATTTTCGTGAGACATGTGCAAGCACCTGTTCATCTACTGTTCTATCACTATGAATTAGTGATCTATTATCAATAAGGATACTTCTACAACTACTATCAAAGTATGTCCGGACTTCTTATGTTGTCAGTTGCTATATATGAATAAGTGGGTAGCTACTGACAAGCATTAAGCATGTCACACAGCCCAAACATATAACATTTCAGGACACACCACACAGTTAACAACCACAGTGAAGCGTGTCAAAGCCCAAACATGTAACATTCAACAGGACACTTACACAACACATTCAAATCAAACAGTCAGACAACATACAAGAACATATACCCCAGCCGGCATTGCTCCCTGCCTATTTTCGTACAGCACACTATGTGTGCGCACACCTTTATTCACAAACTCTTCAACTTATACTCTTTTACCGAAGCTGCTACAGCTCGATTGGCCGAATACCCTTTGATCCTATTTCGGTGAATTTGACATCTGCCTTACATATAACAGATTAGCGGTTTAGCAGTTTTAATTTAGTATGAGTGAAGGAATTCATTTTATAGCAAAATCCGAAATCGTGAAGAACTCATGAAAGTAAGCTTATTCTCGGATTCCTGAAACTTTAGATTTGCTCTTTCTTTTACTGCAAAGTACAACGTTGTTTTTTTTGTTTAAATCTTTCTAGACATGGTAAATATTAAGGACGAAGCAGTTTTAACATAGTTTGAGTGAAGGAATTCATTTTATAGATAAAATCCCAAGAGTCTGCTGAGAAAAGAGAGTGAATGCGAAGTAGACTTTAACACGGCTATGGGAGCGAGCCGAGTGTGGGCTAACCGGGAGAATTGCTTGAAAGAAACGCGACACCGAATGAGCGATCAGAACAAAGCCTCAATACGGGATTCTCGTGGTGTTTTTGTTGCTGCCTTGTCTTTTGCACAGAGTAAAAGACAAGGCAGCCATCGAATAGGGCCCGATTGTTCCTACTTGGTCAGCCGAGGAGCAAGGGGGGGAGCAAGCGTCTCAACCAAGCAAAGCTCACCATGGGGAAGGTGGCTATGCCAACTAGCCTGATGCCCTGCTCCCGCAGTGACGGATAATCGTACTCTGGTTTCTCTTCATAACGTACAAGTCTTTCGCCTTTTACTAAAGATTTCTGTGGAGAGCAGCACTAATGAGTTGTTTCTATTTTTGGCAGGCTTTACCTTTGCGGGTGAAGCCCTTTCTGTCTGTGCAAAAGAAATCTTCTTACTGTGCAGAGTGACTTCTCTGAGTAGAGTCGCCTTACTTGTTGCGACTGTGCCGATGTTCGAAGCTGGAGTGCAAAGTTGTTGCTTGAATGGTGCTTGCTGGAGCGTGCGGGAGTGCAAAGTTATACCATTTAAAAGGGCTGAAGAGTGCTCAGTGCAGCGGGTGGGCGACACTCTGGCCACCTTGAAAACCGAGGTTACATCCACTACCAGGGGCAGCCCAAGTTATGCCGCAAGTGTGGTGAGCATGGGCACCTGATTGAGGCTTGTACCAAGGTGTTATGTGGGAAGAGCAGAGAAATTGGGCAAACTTTTGGAGAGTGTCCAAATGGCAGGAAATGTAATCTCTGTGGAGAATTAAATCACCTCTTCAGAGATTGCCCTAAATATTTTGCCAACAAATTAAAGACGGTAAAGCCACAGTCAAGCCAACAAAGAGAAGGACCAAAGGTGGCAGTTGGTGAACAAAGTGAAGAGGTTGACCCAATAAATTCAAACTTCCCGCCAAAAGCTTGGATTGGAAGTGAGGAGCAAAAAGGGGAGGGGCCTGTAGAGGCCTTACCACTCAGTGTTGAAGTCTGTGAGAATTCACAGGCAGAGGGTGGAGCTACGCTAAATGAGGAGGAAGAGCAGACAGGTGAGTCTAGTGAAGATACTCACCTCCCCGAAGGTCAACAGCCGAAGAGGACGGCATCTGAGCCTCTGATTCCCCAGTGGTATCAGAGAAGAGGGGAAGGGTTAGGTCCCTTTCAGACAGTTCTTCAGTGGAAGAACCTAGAGTCTTCCCCTCCGACTCACCAAATGAGGTCTCCTTTTTAACTTCAGCTCTGCAATCAACCCCCAGGGACTCAAAGTTAAATGCAACATTGCGTCAGAGGCCAACACCGAGAGTCCGAAAAGGAAATATAGATCACCCTACTCACTTTTCACCTAAAGAAATGAAGGAAGAGCTAGTTTCCCAAGAAATAACCTGTGTGTAATTTGTTTTGATAACTTAGAAAAACGAAAATGACATACCTACTTTCCTTTATGCTTTTAATGGTTCTCACCTTCTCAACACTAAATGTGAGAAGTGTGAAATCAAAGACAAGAGCCCAGAGTATTTTATCCTTCTTAGACTCCATAAAATCAGATGTGTTTTTAATACAAGAATGTGGACTACCTTTTTAAAAAAACCATAGACAATGGGAGGAAATGTGGCCCCATTTATCGATATGGAGTGGCTCAAATCAAAATAAAAATGATGGTGTGGCCATTCTAATTAAAAATCCGCATGTTCTGGTGAAAGGTAGCACAGTGGTGAGAGACGGACGGGCACTTTTAGCACACTTGAATTTTATGGGGCAAGACTTTAACCTCTTAAATATTTATGGTTTCAATGGAAAAAATGAAAGGTATGACCTTTTAGAAGATATACAGCTTTACATGCTAGGGCAAGTACCTTTAGTTGTAGTAGGGGATTTTAACTGTATCTTGAGCAGGAAAGATAGAAAAAGAGCAGGGGTAGATTTTAAAGTGGATAAGACTTCGATTTTACTTCAGGGCATATGCAGGGATTTTAAGCTTACTGACTGTTTTAAAACCATGCATCCCAGAGAGGAGGGCTTCACCTGGTTTAGTCATGATGGCACCAGAGCCTCTCGCATTGATTATTTCTTTACTAGAGATTGCCCACCCACTGATGTTAGATTAACCCCTGTTTTCTTTTCAGACCACCTTATGCTCTCCTGCACCCTTTCACCCCCTTCTGGTGTGACGGTAGGAAGTGGTCTGTGGAAACTCAACTGTTCCCTGTTGGAGGATGAAATCATAGTCAGTCAGTACAGGGAATGTTATAAAGAGTGGCAGACCCTTCAAGACCTCTACGAAACACATGCACAATGGTGGGAAATGGTGAAGGAAACGACCCAGACTTTTTTTAAACAGCAAGGTAAACGTAAAAAAAGGAAAGAGAATAGATGTATGATGGGACTACATAAACGCTTACAGCGCTACTTTAAACTAAATCAGTGTGGCATAGACTTTAAAGAAGAAATCAAAGATGTCAAAAAGGAAATGTCAGTTTTAGCAGAAATAAAGAGTAAAGGAATTTTTGTAAGAAGCAGGGAGCAGGAAATTGAGGAAGGTGAAAAAGAAAGAAAGTTAAGAAAATAAAAAGGAGTGTATTCAAAATCTAAAAAGAGAAGATGGGTTTTTAACAAAATCCACACAAGAGATGATTGAAACTGTACATACCTTTTATAGTAACATGTACAAAGAGAAAACAGTGCACTTGGAAACATCGGCAGAAATCTTAAAATTCGTTGACAAAACCGTAAAAGAGAATGCACACTTGACACAGAATTTTACTGCTTTAGAGTTAAAAAAATGCCTAACAGGTTTTAAGAGAAGTCGAGCTCCGGGTTTAGACGGGCTTCCTGCAGAATTCTATCTGACCTATTGGGACCTTTTATCATCAGACATTTTAGATGTTTTTAAAGATTTTGAAAAACTCGACCGACTGCCTGACAGTTTTAGAGTGGGAATAGTGACTCTACTTTATAAAAAAATGATAAGACTGACCTAAAGAATTGGAGGCCCATCACACTTTTAAACTTTGACTGTAAACTTTTTTGCAAGGTTTTAGCGACACGGATGTCCTCTGTTTTAGAGGAGGTAATTCACCCAGACCAAGCTTGTGCCATCTCAGGGAGACAACTCACCGACAGCCTCGTACTGATTCGAGACATCATTGATTACGCTAGAGACAGAAACACCCGGCTTGTCATCTTAAATTTAGACTTTGAAAAAGCATTTGATCGGGTCTCGCATCAATATCTCTTTCAGGTGTTGCAGCCATCGAAAAGGGCCCGATTGTTCCTACTTGGTGAGCTTTGCTTGGTTGAGACGCTGTGCCCCCCCCCCCCCCCCCCCGCTCCTCGGCTGACCAAGTAGAAACAATCTATTCGATGGCTGCCTTGTCTTTTACTCTGTGCAAAAGACAAGGCAGCCACAAACACCACGGGAACACCGTATTGAGGCTTTGTTCTGACCACTCATTCGGTGTCGCGTTTCTTTCAAGCAATTCTCCCGGTTAACCCGCACTCGGCTCGCTCCCAGAGCCGTGTTAAAGTCCACTTCACATTCACTCTCTTTTCTCAGCAGATTAAAAGAAAGTTTCATCTTGGGCTCCCTGAAACTTCCATCCTGCACCGCTGTTTGCTTTTTCACAAGAGCAGAGGAGAGCGCACCGTTCCCAGCGGCACTGCAGTACCGGGTCGAGGCTTGGAGTGAACGGAGCAAGCTTCTTTTTCAACTCCTATTCTTAAAAATCCATTTAATATGTTGTCCTCGTATAGAGGACATATTAAACTGATAAGAACAGATACTACACTTGATCTTAGCCAAAAGGCCGAGAAGCGATAACTGTCCACTGTTTCAGGTCCGAGGGCCCTTGCTGGCACAATGCGCACTTGTAGCAGTGTTCTTTTTATGGCCATAGGTGGCCAGAGTGTCACGTTGCACCTCCGCCCACCCGCTGCACTGAGCACTCTTCAGCCCTTTTAAATGGTATAACTTTGCACTCCCGCATGCTCCAGCAAGCACCATTCAAGCAACAACTTTGCACTCCAGCTTCGAACATCGGCACAGTCTCAACAAGTAAGGCGACTCTACTCAGAGAAGTCACTCTGCACAGTAACAAGATTTCTTTTGCACAGACAGAAAGGGCTTCACCCGCAAAGGTAAAGCCTGCCAAAAATAGAAACAACTCATTAGTGCTGCTCTCCACAGAAGTCTTTAGTAAAAGGCGAAAGACTTGTACGTTATGAAGAGAAACCAGAGTACGATTATCCGTCACTGCGGGAGCAGGGCATCAGGCTAGTTGGCATAGCAACCTTCCCCATGGTGAGCTTTGCTTGGTTGAGACGCTTGCCCAACCCCCCCCCCCCCCCCCCCCCCCCCCCCTTGCTCCTCGGCTGACCAAGTAGGAACAATCGGGCCCTATTCGATGGCTGCCTTGTCTTTTACTCTGTGCAAAAGACAAGGCAGCAACAAAAACACCACGGGAAAACCGTATTGAGGCTTTGTTCTGACCGCTCATTCGGTGTCGCGTTTCTTTCAAGCAATTCTCCCGGTAAGCCCGCACTCGGCTCGCTCCCAGAGCCGTGTTAAAGTCTACTTCGCATTCACTCTCTTTTCTCAGCAGACTCTTGGGATTTTATCAATAAAATGAATTCCTTCACTCAAACTATGTTAAAACTGCTTTGTCCTTCATATTTACCATGTCTTGAAAGATTTAAACAAAAAAACCAACGTTGTACTTTGCAGTAAAAGAAATAGCAAATCTAAAGTTTCAGGAATCCGAGAATAAGCTTACTTTCATGAGTTCTTCACGATTTCGGATTTTGCTATAAAATGAATTCCTTCACTCAAACTAAATTAAAACTGCTAAACCGCTAATCCGTTATATGTAAGGCAGATGTCAAAATTTCCGACCATAATGTATAAAATGCGGTGAAAAAAAGGTGTGATAGAACACTAACAGTGGAGCGGAAGTGTTCGGCTGCAAGAAGGTGTGAATGTCCGACTATATTTGGTGAAAAGCAGGTGAAGCAAGGTCTGAATGCCAAACCTTACATCATCAAATGCGAGATCAGAGGTGTTTGGCTGCAAGAAGGCCATAGTTTGCCAAAAGCGGGTAAGGTGCGAATGTCCGACTAAATATCAAAAAATTTGGGGCAGAGGTCTTCGGATGCAAGTGGTGTGAATATCCAACCATACAAGTATGGTGGAGAGGAAGCTGTGAATAGCCGACCATAGTTTGGAAAAAGCGGGTAAGAAAAGGTTTGAATACCCGACTGTACACAATCAATAGCGGGAGCGGATGTGTTCGGCTACAAGAAGGTGTGAAAGTCCAACCATAGTTTGTAAAAAGCGGGTTAGAAAAGGTTCGAATGCCCGACTATACACCATCAAAAGCGGGAGCAGAGGTGTTCCGCTGTAAGACGGTGTGAATGTCCGACCATAGTTGGTAAAAAGCGGGTAAGGAAAAGGTTAAAATACCCGACTGTACACAATCAATAGCAGGAGCGAGTTGTTCGGCTACAAGAAGGTGTGAAAGTCCGACCATGGTTTGTAAAAACCGGGAAGAAAAGGCTCGAAAGCCCGACTATACACCATCAAAAAGAAGGTTTGAATGTCCATCAATAATTGCTTTAAAACAAGAAAGTATATTTTCGATATCAAACCGTACATGATCATAAGCGGGAGAGGAGGTGTTCCGCTGTAAGACGGTGTGAAAGTCCAACCCTGGTTGTAAAAAGCGGGTAAGAAAAGGTTCGAATGCCCGAACATACACCATCAAAAGAGGAGCGGAGGTGTTCCGCTGTAAGACGGTGTGAATGTCCGATCATAGTTGGTAAAAAGCGGGTAAGAAAAGGTTAAAATACCCGACTGTACACCAATCAAAAGAGGGAGCGGAGTTGTTCAGCTAAGAGAAGGTGTGAAAGTCCGACCATGGTTTGTAAAAAGCGGGTAAGAAAAGGTTCGTATGCCCCGAATATACACTATCAAAACCGGAAGTGTAAGTGTTCGGCTGCAGAAGGTGTGAACGTCCGACCAAAGTTTGTAAAAAAGCAGTTAAGAAAAGGTAAAGAAAAGAAAAGAAAAGAAAAGAAAAGAAAAAGCTGATGAAAAAGGGTGAGAAATCCCGACTATACACCATCAAATGCGGTAGCGGAGTTGTTCGGTCTGTGAGTAGTGTGATTCTCCAACCATAATTGCTGAAAAATGTGTTAGAAAAGGTAAGAATGCCGGTCCATACATCATCAAAAGCGGGAGAGGTGGTGTTCGGCTACAAGTAGGTGTGAATGTCCATTAATAATTGCTTTAAAACATGAAAGAAAATTTTCGAATATCAAACCTTACATGATCATTAGCGGGAGAGGAGGTGTTCAGCTGCAAGAAGATGTGAATATCCACCTATAATTACTGAAAAATGGGTAGGAAAAGATTCGAATGTCCAACCATAAATCATCAAAAGCAGGAGTGGAGTTGTTCAGCTACAAGTAGGTATGAAAGTCCAACCATGGTTTGTAAAAAGCGGGTAAGAGAAGGTTCGAATACCCGAATATATACCATCAAAAGCGGAAGCGGGGGTGTTCGGCTGCAAGAAGGTGTGAACGTCCGACCAAAGTTTGTAAAAAGCAGTTAAGAAAAGGTTTGAATATCCAACCGAACATAATCAAAAGCGGGAGCAGAGCTGTTCGACTGCAAGTAGGTGTGAATGTCAGATCATAATTGTTGAAAAATGTGATAGAAAAGACTAGAATGCCGGACAATACATCATCAAAAGCGGGAGAGGTGGTTTTTCGGCTGCAAGTAGGTGTGAATGTCCATCCATAATTACTCACAAACGGGGGAAGAAAAGGTAGTATTTCCAGACCACACATGATCAAAACAGGAAATGGAGGTGGTTCAGCTGCAAGGTGTGAATGTCTGACTAAAGTTTGTAAAAACCGTGTAAGACAAGGGGCGAATGCCCGACAATGTATGATCAAAAGAGGGAGCGGAGGTTTTCGGCTGCAAGGTCTGAATGTCCAACCATAATTTGTAAAAATCGGGGAAGAAAAGGCTCGAAAGCCCGACTAGACACCATCAAAAGCGGGAGCAGAGGTGTTCAGGTGCAAGAAGGTCTGAATGTCCGACCAATAATTACTGAAAAATGGGTAAGAAAAGGTGCGAATGCCAAATCATACATCATCGAAAGCAGGAGCGGATGTGTTCGGCTACAAGAAGGTTTGAATGTACAACCATAGTAAGTAATAGGTGGGTAAGAAAAGGCTCGAATGCCCGACTATACACCATCAAAAGCGGAAGCGGAGGTGTTCGGCTGCAAGACGGTGTGAACGTCCGACCAAAGTTTGTAAAAAGCATTAAGAAAAGGTTCGAATATCCAACCAAACTTAATCAAAAGCGGGAGCAGAGCTGTTCGACTTCAAGTAGGTGTGAATATCAGATCATAATTTGCAAAAAGCTGATGAGAAAGGGTGAGAATGCCCGACTATACACTATCAAATGTGGGAGCGGAGGTGTTCGTCTGTGAGTAGGTGTGAATGTCCGACCATAATTGCTGAAAAATGTGTTAGAAAAGGTAAGAAGGCCGGCCCATATATCATCAAAAGCAGGAGAGGTTGTGTTCAGCTGCAAGAAGGTGTGAATGTCCAGCCATAATTACTCACAAACGGGTAAGAAAAGGTACTATTGCCAGACCATATATGATCAAAACAGGGAGCGGAGGTGGTTCAGCTGCAAGAAGGTTTGAATGTCCGACTAAAGTTTGTAAAAAGCGGGTAAGACAAGGTGTGAATGCCCGACAATGTATGATCAAAAGAGGAGCGGAGGTTTTCGGCTGCAAGAAGGTCTGAATGTCCACCCATAATTACTGAAAAATGGGTAAGAAAAGGTGCGAAAGCCCAACCGCACATGATCATAAGTGGATGAGAAGGTGTTCGACTGCAAGTAGGTGTGAATGTAATCAATGTCTAGATAGATTTCAACAAAAAACAACGTTGTACTTTGCAGTAAAAGAAAGTGCAAATCAAAAGTTTTCGGAATCCGAGAATAAGCTTATTTTCATGAGTTCTGCACGATTTCGGATTTTATGTATAAAATGAATTCATTCACTCAAACCAAGTTAAAACTGCTTTTTCCTTCATATTCATCAATGTCTAGATCGACTTCAACAAAGAACAACATTGTATTTTGCAGTAGAAGAAAGAGCAAAACTGAAGGATCAGGAATCCGAGAATAAGCTTCTTTTCATACGTTCTGCATGATTTGGGATTTTATGTATAAAATGAATTCCTTCACTCAAACTAAGTTAACACTGCTTTGTCCTTCATATGTACCCATTTCTACATATATTTCAAGCATAAACTTCCTCATACTACCCTGAATGAGAAAGAACCACACTTGTGATTAAGCCATACGCCCCTTTTGAGGAGTTCTGCATGATTTGGGATTTTATCTATAAAATCAATTCCTTCACTCAAACTATGTTAAAACGGCTTTTACCTTCATATTTATCAATGTCTCGATATATTTAAACAAAAAAAACAACGTTGTACTTTGCAGTAAAAGAAAGAGCCAATCAAAAGTTTTAGGAATCCGAGAATAAGCTTATATTCATGAGTTCTGCACGATTTCGGATTTTATGTATAAAATGAATTAATTCACTCAAACCAAGTTAAAACTGCTTTTTCCTTCATATTTATCAATGTCTAGATCGACTTCAACAAAGAACAACATTGTATTTTGCAGTAGAAGAAAGAGCAACACTGAAGGATCAGGAATTCGAGAATAAGCTTATTTTCTTATGGGCAAGTGGGAACTGCTTTGTCCTTCATATTTATCAATGTGTAGATGGATTTCAACTTCTTCTACTGCAAAGTCCAATGTTTTTCTT
Organism: Leuresthes tenuis; assembly: GCF_036924035.1. Classification (NCBI taxonomy): domain Eukaryota; kingdom Metazoa; phylum Chordata; class Actinopteri; order Atheriniformes; family Atherinopsidae; genus Leuresthes; species Leuresthes tenuis. Next base: position 229,133 of record NW_027325401.1, on the reverse strand, counting down.
TGTTGAAGTCGATCTAGACATTGATGAATATGGAAGGACAAAGCAGTTTTAACTTGGTTTGAGCAAAGCAATTCATTTTATAGCAAAATCCGAAATCGTGCAGAACTCATGAAAGCAGGCTTATACTCGGATTCCTGAAACTTTAGATTTGCTCTTTCTTTTACTGCAAAGTACAACGTTGTTTTTTTGTTTAAATATTTCTAGACATGGTAAATATGAAGGACAAATCAGTTTTAACATAGTTTGAGTGAAGTAATGCATTTTATAAGCAAAATCCCAAATCATGCAGAACTCACGAAATGCTTTTTCTCGCTTTTCACTGCTTTTTACAAACTTTGGTCGGACGTTCACACCTTCTTGCATCCGAACACCTCCGCTTCCGCTTTTGATGATGTATATTCGGGCATTTGAACCTTTTTTTACCCGCTTTTTACAAACCATTGTCGGACTTTCACACCTTCTTGCAGCCGAACACCACCTCTCCCGCTTTTGATGATGTATGGTCCAGTATCCTTACCTTTTCTAACACATTTTTCAGCAATTATGGTCGGACATTCACACCTACTCACAGCCGGACACCTCCGCTCCCGCTTTTGATCATACAATGTCGGGACATCGCTCCTTGTCTTACCAGCTTTTTACAAACTTTAGTCGAACATTCACACCTTCTTGCAGCTGAACACCTCCGCTCCCGCTTTTGATGATGTATAGTCGGGCTTTCGAGCCTTTTCTTACCCGGTTTTTACAAATTTAGGTTGGACATTCAGACCTTGCAGCCGAACACCTCCGCTCTCTCTTTTGATCATACATTGTTGGGCATTCGCACCTTGTCTTACCCGCTTTTTACAAACTATAGTCAGACATTAACACCTTGCAGCAAACCTCCGCTACCTGTTTTGATCATGTATGGTCTGGCAATACTACCTTTTCTTCCCCCGTTTGTGAGTAATTATGGCTGGACATTCACACCTACTTGCAGTCGAACAGCTCTGCTCCCGCTTTTGATTATGTTTGGTTGGATATTCGAACCTTTTCTTAACTGCTTTTTACAAACCATGGTCGGACTTTCACACCTTCTCTTAGCTGAACAACTCCGCTCCCGCTATTGATTGTGTACAGTCGGGTATTTTAACCTTTTCTTACCCGCTTTTTACCAACTATCGTCGGACATTCACACCGTCTTACAGCGGAACACCTCCGCTCCCGCTTTTTATGGTGTATAGTCGGGCATTCGAACCTTTTCTTACCCGCTTTTTACAAACTATGGTAGGACATTCAAACCTTCGTGTATCCGAAAACCTCCGCTCTCTCTTTTGATCATACATTGTCGGACATTCGCACCTTTTCTTACCCGCTTTTTACAAACCATGGTCGGACTGTCACACCTTCTTGTAGCCGAACACATCCGCTCCCGCTATTGATTGTGTACAGTCGGGTATTTTAACCTTTTCTTACCCGCTTTTTACCAAGTATGGTCGGACATTCACACCTTCGTACAGCGGAACACCTCCGCTCCCTCTTTTGATGGTGTATGTTCGGGCATTCAAACCTTTTCTTACCCGCTTTTTCCAAACTATGGTCGGCTATTCACAGCTTCCTCTCCACCATACTTGTATGGTGGGATATTCACACCCACTTGCATCCGAAAACCTCCGCCCCAAATTTTGTTGATATTTAGTCGGACATTCGCACCTTACCCGCTTTTGGCAAACTATGGCCTTCTTGCAGCCTAACAACTCTGATCTTGCTTTTGATGATGTAAGGTTGGGCATTCAGACCTTGCTTCACCTGCTTTTCACCAAATATAGTCGGACATTCACACCTTCTTGCAGCCGAACACTTCCGCTCCACCTTTTAGTGTTCTATCACACCTTTTTTTTCACCGCATTTTATACATTATGGTTGGAAATTTTCAACCACTTTCATCCGAAGACCTCTCCTCCCGCTTTTGTTAATATATTTGAACTTTAGTTTGACATTCAAACCTTCTTGCAGCTGAAACACCTCCGCTCCCTGTTTTGATCATATATGGTCTGGCAATACTACCTTTTCTTACCCGTTTGTGAGTAATTATGGCTGGACATTCACACCTACTTGCAGCCGAACACAACCTATCTCGCTTTTGATAATGTATGGACCGGCATTTTTACCTTTTCTAACACATTTTTCAGCAATTATGGTCGGAGATTCACACCTACTCACAGCCGAACAACTCCGCTCCCGCATTTGATGATGTATAGTCGGGCATTCTCACCCTTTCTCATCAGCTTTTTGCAAATTATGATCTGACATTCACACCTACTTGCAGTTGAACAGCTCTGCTCCCGCTTTTGATTATGTTTGGTTGGATATTCGAACCTTTTCTTAAGTTCTTTTTACATATTTTGGTTGGACGTTCACACCTTCTTGTAGCCGAACACTTCCACTCCTGCTTTTGATGATGTATGGTTGGGCATTCACACCTTTTTTTGCCCATTTTTCAGGAATTATGGGTGGACATTCACACCTTGCAGCTGAACACCTCCTCTCCCACTTATGATCATGTGCGGTTTGATTTTCGAAAAGTTTCTTTCATGTTTTCTAGCAATTATTGATGGACATGTAGATCTTCTTGCAGCTGAACACCTCCGCTCCCGCTTTTGATCATACATTGTCAGGCATTCGCACCTTGTCTTACCCACTTTTTACAAACTTTAGTCGAACAGTCACACCTTTTTGCAGCCGAACACCACCTCTACCGCTTTTGATGATGTATAGTCCAGCATTCTTACCTTTTCTAACACATTCTTCAGCAATTATGGTTGGACATTCACACCTACTTGCAGTCGAACAGCTCTGCTCCCGCTTTTGATTATGTATGGTTGGATATTCAAACCTTTTCTTAACTGCTTTTTACAAACTTTGGTCGGACGTTCACAATATCTTGCAGCCGAACACCTCCGCTTCCGCTTTTGATGGTGTATATTCGGGCATACGAATCTTTTCTTACCCGCTTTTTACAAACCAAGGTCGGACTTTCACACCTTCTCTTAGCTGAACAACTCCGCTCCCTCTTTTGATTGTGTACAGTCGGGTAATTTAACCTTTTCTTACCCGCTTTTTACCATCTATGGTCGGACATTCACACCGTCTTACAGCGGAACACCTCCGCTCCCTCTTTTGATGATGTATGGTTAGGCATTCGCACTTTTTCTTACCCATTTTTCAGTAATTATGGGTAGACATTCACACCTTCTTGCAGCTGAACACCTCCTCTCCTGCTTATGATCATGTGCAGTTTGATATTTGAAAATTTTCTTTCATGTTTTCTAGCAATTATTGATGGACATTCAGACCGTCTTGAAGCTGAATACCGTCTTGAAGCTGAACACCTCCGCTCCCACTTTTGATGGTGTATAGTCGGGCTTTCGAGCCTTTTCTTCCCCGGTTTTTACAAATTATGGTTGGACATTCAGACCTTCTTGCAGCCGAAAACCTCCACTCCCTCTTTTGATCATACATTGTCGGGCATTCGCACCTTTTCTTACCCGCTTTTTACAAACCATGGTCGGACTTTCACACCTTCTTGTAGCCGAACAACTCCGCTCCCGCTATTGATTGTGTGCAGTCGGGTATTTTAACCTTTTCTTACCCGCTTTTTACCAACTATTGTTGGACATTCACACCGTCTTACAGCGGAACACCTCCGCTCCCTCTTTTGATGGTGTATGTTCGGGCACTCGAACCTTTTCTTACTCGCTTTTTACAAACTATGGTCAGACATTCAAACCTTCTTGTAGCCGAACACATCCACTCCTGCTTTTGATGATGGGTATTCAAACCTACTTGTTGCCCGCTTTTCATTAATTATGGGTGGACATACACACCTTGTCGCAGCCAAACACCTCCGCTCCCTGTTTTGATCATGTATGATTGGACATTCGCACCTTTTCTCACCCGCTTTTTACTATGGTCGGCCATTCACAGCTTCCTCTCCACCATACTTGTATGGTGGGATATTCACACCCACTTGCATCCGAAGACCTCCGCCCCCACTTTTGTTGATATTTAGTCGGTCATTCGCAGCTTACCCGCTTTTGGCAAACTATGGCCTTCTTGCAGCCAAACACCTCTGATCTCGTTTTTGATGATGTAAGGTTGGGCATTCAGACCTTGCTTCACCTGCTTTTCACTAAATATAGTCGAACAGTCACACCTTCTTGCAGCCGAACACTTCTGCTCCACCTTTTAGTGTTCTATGGGGTATTCACACCTTTTTTTTCACCGCATTTTATTGATTATGGTTGGAAATTCTCACCCACTCTTATCCGAAGACCTCTCCTCCTGCTTTTGTTAATATATAGTCGGGCATTCAAACCTTTTCTTACCCGCTTTTTACAAATTATGGTCGAACATTCACACCTACTTGCAGCCGAACACCTCCGCTCCCGCTTTTGATGGTGTATAGTCGGGCTTTCGAGCCTTTTCTTCCCCGGTTTTTACAAATTATGGTTGTACATTCAGACCTTGCAGCCGAAAACCTCCGCTCCCTCATTTGATCATACATTGTCAGGCATTCGCACCTTGTCTTACCCGCTTTTTATAAACTTTAGTCAGACATTCACACCTTGCAGCTGAACCACCTCCGCTCCCTGTTTTGATAATGTATGGTCTGGCAATACTACCTTTTCTTACCGGTTTGTGAGTAATTATGGCTGGACATTCACACCTACTTGCAGTCGAACACCACTTTTCCCGCTTTTGATGATGTATGGTCCGGCATTCTAGTCTTTTCTAACACATTTTTCAGCAATTATGGTTTGACATTCACACCTACTCACAGCCGAACACTTCCGCTCCCGCTTTTGATTATGTTTGGTTGGATATTCGAAACTTTTCTTCACTGCTTTTTACAAACTTTGGTCGGACATTCACACCTTCTTGCAGACGAACACCTCCGCTTCCGCTTTTGATGGTATATATTCGGGCATTCGAACCTTTTCTTACCCGCTTTTTACAAACCATGGTCGGACTTTCACACCTTCTTGTAGCCGAACAACTCCGCTCCCGCTATTGATTGTGTACAGTCGGGTATTTTAACCTTTTCTTACCCACTTTATACCAACTATTGTTGGACATTCACACCGTCTTACAGCGGAACACCTCCGCTCCCTCTTTTGATGGTGTATGTTTGGGCATTCGAACCTTTTCTTACCCGCATTTTACGAACTATGGTCGGACATTCAAACCTTCATTTAGCCGAACACATCCACTCCTGCTTTTGATGATGTATGGTTGAGCATTCGCACCTTTTCTTACCCATTTTTTACAAACTATGGTCGGACATTCACACCTTCTTGCAGCTGAACACCTCCTCTCCCGCTTATGATGATGTGTGGTTTGATATTCGAAAATTTTCTTTCATGTTTTCTAGCAATTATTGATGGACATTCAGACCTTCTTGCAGGTGAACACCTCCGCTCCCGCTTTTGATGATGTATAGTCGGGCTTTCGAGCCTTTTCTTCCCCGGTTTTTACAAAATTATTGTTGGACATTCAGACCTTCTTGCAGCCGAAAACCTCCGCTCCCTCTTTTGATCATACATTGTCGGGCATTCGCACCTTCTCTTACCCGCTTTTTACAAACCAGGGTCGGACTTTCACACCTTTTAGTAGCCGAACAACTCCGCTCCCGCTATTGATTGTGTACAGTCGGGTATTTTCACCTTTTCTTACCCGCTTTTTACCAACTATGGTCAGACATTCACACCTTCTTACAGTGGAACACCTCCGCTCCCTCTTTTGATGGTGTATGTTCGGGCATTCGAACCTTTTCTTACCCGTTTTTTACAAACTATGGTCAGACATTAAAACCTTCTTGTAGCCGAACACATCCACTCCTGCTTTTGATGATGTATGGTTGGGCATTCGTACCTTTTCTTACCCATTTTGCAGTAATTATGGGTGGACATTCACACCTTTTTGCATTTTAACACCTCCTCTCCCGCTTATGATTATGTGCGGTTTGATATTCGAAAATTCTCTTCCATGTTTTCTAGCAATTATTGATGGACATTCAGACCGTCTTGCAGCTGAACACCTCCGCTCCAGCTGTTGATGGTGTATAGTCGGGCTTTCGAGCCTTTTCTTCCCCGATTTTTACAAATTATGGATGGACATTCAGACCTTCTTTCAGCCGAAAACCTCCTTTTAGTAGCGGAACAACTCTGCTCCCGCTATTGATTGTGTACAATAGGGTATTTTAACCTTTTCTTACCTGCTTTTTGCCAATTATGGTTGGACATTCACACCTTCTTACAGCGGAACACCTCAGCTCCCTCCTTTGATGGTGTATGTTCGGGCATTCGAACCTTTTCTTACCCGCTTTTTACAAACTATGGTCAGACATTCAAACCTTCTTGTAGCCGAACACATCCACTCCTGCTTTTGATGATGGGTATTCAAACCTACTTGTTGCCCGCTTTTCATTAATTATGGGTGTACATACACACCTTGTCGCAGCCAAACACCTCCGCTCCCTGTTAGGATCATGTATGGTTGGGCATTCGTACCTTTTCTTACCCATTTTGCAGTAATTATGGGTGGACATTCACACCTTCTTGCATTTGAACACCTCCTCTCCCGCTTATGATCATGTGCGGTTTGATATTCGAAAATTCTCTTCCATGTTTTCTAGCAATTATTGATGGACATTCAGACCTTCTTGCAGCTGAACACCTCCGCTCCAGCTGTTGATGGTGTATAGTCGGGCTTTCGAGCCTTTTCTTCCCAGATTTTTACAAAATATGGATGGACATTCAGACCTTGTTTCAGCCGAAAACCTCCTCTCCCTCTTTTGATCATACATTGTCGGGCATTCACACCTTTTCTTACCCGCTTTTTACAAACCATGGTCGGACTTTCACACCTTTTAGTAGTGGAACAACTCTGCTCCCGCTATTGATTGTGTACAATCGGGTATTTTAACCTTTTCTTACCTGCTTTTTGCCAACTATGGTCGGACATTCACACCTTCTTACAGCGGAACACCTCCGCTCCCTCCTTTGATGGTGTATGTTCGGGCATTCGAACCTTTTCTTACCCGCTTTTTACAAACTATGGTCAGACATTCACACCTTCTTGCAGCCGAACACTTCCGCTCTACCTTTTAGTGTTCTATGGGGTATTCACACCTTTTTTTTCACCGCATTTTATAGATTATGGTTGTAAATTCTCACCCACTCGTATCCGAAGACCTCTCCTCCTGCTTTGGTTAATATATAGTCGGGCATTCGAACCTTTTCTTACCCGCTTTTTACAAATTATGGTCGAACATTCACACCTACTTGCAGCCGAACACCTCCGCTCCCGCTTTTGATGGTGTATAGTCGGGCTTTCGAGCCTTTTCTTCCCCGGTTTTTACAAATTATGGTTGGACATTCAGACCTGGCAGCCGAAAACCTCCGCTCCCTCTTTTGATCATACATTGTCAGGCATTCGCACCTACTTGCAGCCGAATACTTCCGCTCCACCTTTTAGTGATGTATGGTTGGCATTTGCACCTTTTCTTACCCTTTCTTACCCTACTGATTGCTTAAGATGAAGTTGTTTTTTCTCAAACTACAACATTTTTTTAATTGTTGAAACTTGATTTGAAGTGGATAAATAAGGAGGACAAACAGTTTTAAGTCAGGCTGATAGAAGGAATTAATTTTATAGCAAAATCTGTATTTCGTCATATGTCGAGAGATGCTTATTGCTGAAGAAGTTCTTTCTCATTCTACAAAGTACAACGTTGTATATCGTTGAAACTTGATTAGACATGAATAAATATGAAGGACAAAGCAGTCTTAACTTGGTTAGAGTTAAGGAATTCGTTTTATAGGAGAATCCGAATTCGTGCATAACTCGTAAAATAGAGCTTATTTTCGGATTCCTGAAGAATGAGTCTGGTTCTTTCTCATAATACAAAGTTTGTTGTTTATTGTTGAAACTTCATCAGAAGTGAAGAAATAAATGAATGCCTATCAACAAATGTGGGATCTAAACTCTAGTGCTTCCTCTAAAATAATTTTCTTTCTCAATTCAGAAATGTGTGTGTGTAAGTCACAACACCCGTGACACCAAAACGGCTTTCTTTTCTCTCTTTTCTCTACACTCTGCACTGTGAGCACACACACCAAATCAGAAAGGCTTTTTTCTCTCTTTTCTACATTATGGACTGTGGGGACACAAAACCGCTCTCTCTTTTTTTTTTTGATTGTGTGCCAGGGCGTTGTCTCACGTATTAGATTATGCTTAAGATACGAATGGGTTTATCAGTCACATCAGAATCCATACATACTGATCCTCCCGTAATAAAATGGTCGGATCTTATCAAACACACTTTATTTCTTGTGACAATCAAGTCAGCGAAACAGCGTATACACGTCAAGACACTGAATCAAGTTTGCCACAAGAACTCATAAGTTTGGCAGTATTGCTCTGCCGTCAGCAATCATACACCCATTTTATTTTCGTGAGACATGTGCAGGCACCTGTTCATCTACTGTTCTATCACTATGAATTAGTTTATCTATTATCAATAAGGATACTTCTACAACTACTATCAAAGTATGTCCAGACTTCTTATGTTGTCAGTTGCTATATATGAATAAGTGGGTAGCTACTGACAAGCATTAAGCATGTCACACAGCCCAAACATATAACATTTCAGGACACACCACACAGTTAACAACCACAGTGAAGTGTCAAAGCCCAAACATGTAACATTCAACAGGACACTTACACAACACATTCAAGTCAAACAGTCAGACAACATACAAGAACATATACCCCAGCCGGCATTGCTCCCTGCCTATTTTCCTACAGCTCACTATGTGTGCGCACACCTTTATTCACAAACTCTTCAACTTATACTCTTTTACCAAAGCTGCTACAGCTCGATTGGCCGAATACCCTTAGATCCTATTTCGGTGAATTTGACATCTGCCTTACATGTAACAGATTAGCGGTTTAGCAGTTTTAATTTAGTTTGAGTGAAGGAATTCATTTTATAGCAAAATCCGAAATCGTGAAGAACTCATGAAAGTAAGCTTATTCTTGGATTCCTGAAACTTTAGATTTGCTATTTCTTTTACTGCAAAGTACAACGTTGGTTTTTTTGTTTAAATCTTTCAAGACATGGTAAATATGATTTTTATATATATAATAAATATATTTATTTCTGTTTACAATATATGACATGTAATAGAACTGAACCGGACCGGGGGACAAGGAAAGAAGAAGAAGAAGAAGAGGAAAGAAGAGAAAAACAGAACATACATCGCATACAACACAGCTGTGGATATAGATGACCTGAGACGACATGATAATACATCAACTGCTTAGCGACCATGCTACTGGACTAATGAATGTGGTTGTGTGTGTGTGAGAACATGCAACACCCATGGCACAGGACCTACATGATAACCGTGCTTAGTTATGAGTGTATAAGCGTACAGGGCCACAATCCACAGCCCCCCCAAGCAATCAGAAGCAGGCAGAGAGGGCCACAAGACCCAGGCCACCAGCAGCCCCCACAGAGCACAGAACCCAGGAAGCCCACCGCAGGGGCAACCACGCATCCACCCAGAAGACTACAGAGGAAGCCCCCGGAAAGAGCCCCCATAAGCATAGGGCAGAGGCCTTCCGGGAGCCAGGGGCAACAGCCCACCGACGTCGCCAGGCCCCAGCCGCCCAGACATGGGCCGTGCACTGGATCCGGGCCCCAGGAGCCCGAGCGCCCCCAAACCCCCCGGCAGAGGCCCCACCCAATACCCAGGAGGGCCAAGCGCCCCAGACAGCCACACAGTGGGTCAGTGCCTGCCCCAGCACCCCTGGCCAAGTGCCCTGGGAGTCAAGACGTGCCCACAGGTGGGTGAAGTCGCGAGCAGCGGAGAGAGGCCACGCCGCCCCCCCCATCGGGAGAAGCACAGGCAGGCCAGGCGACAGCAAGTCCAAGATCCAGGCCCAATCATTACCACACACACTTTCATGTCCCATACATCCACACGTCCTCCCTCCCTCGACTCCGCTGGGGTGTAGTGCAGCGGGCACACCAGGGGGCCAGCAGCCCCCCAGCCACCACAGACCCCAAACCAGCAGAACAATTAATTAATCCTCCTGGCCCCTCCCGCCCCGAGCAGCAACCAGGAAGCAGGGGTGTGCGAAGAAGACCCCTCCCCTCACCCTTCTGGCTCTTCAATATTTTCTAATAGTGAGCAATTAAAATTGAGGGGCAGCCAAACTTGTAGAACTGGGAGCGTGGCCCTCTGGGCAGCCTACATACCCAAAGAGCCCCGCCCACCAGATGCCACTCAGTGTAACCACCCCCCAAGACCTAATGTGTGTGTGTGAGTGTGTTTGATAAGTAGTAATGTCTAAGGTGTAATTAAAACAGGGGTGGGAACTGCAGAGGGCAACTACTGCAGAGTCCACTACACCCCACCGAACACACACGCCCCCAAAACCCTTCATGTGTGAGTGTGTGCTGTGTACAGGAGCCAGAAGGGAGAGGGGTATGGGGATATACACTGGGGGCAGCCAGGGACTGGCTGCAATAGGCATCCCCGCTACCAGGGAGCCAACACAGGACAGGAGGGCCTGATGTCCACCAGGCTCGGGGCCTGCAGCGACCATATTCTGGGAGCTACTGTACCCCCAGAAGGTACCCATCCCGCCCCACCCCACTCAACCCAACCCCACTCCGGAGGACCTCTACAAAAAACAAACAAACAACAACAAAAAACAAACAAACAAACCACCCGGTCACACCAGTCGCAGCAGCCCGGGCCTGAGACCCACCATCACCCAGGCCCCCCCAGGCCCCCCCTCAACAGGTGCGCTCTTGTGAAAAAGCAAACAGCGGCAGCAACAAAAACACAACGGGAACACCGTATTGAGGCTTTGTTCTGACCGCTCATTTGGTATGGCGTTTCTTTCAAGCAACTCTCCCGGTTAGCCCGCACTCGGCTCGCTCCCAGAGCCGTGTTAAAGTCTACTTCGCATTCACTCTCTTTTCTCAGCAGACTAAAAGAAAGTTTCATCTTGGGCTCCCTGAAACTTGCACCCTGCACCGCTGTTTGCTTTTTCACAAGAGTAGAGAAGAGTGCACCGTTCCCAGCGGCACTGCAGTACGGGGTCAATGCTTGGAGTGAACGGAGCAAGCTAATTTTTCAACTCCTATTGCTAAAAATCCATTTAATATGTAGTCCTCGTATAGAGGACATATCAGATATTAAACTGATAAGAACAGATACTACACTTGATCTTAGCCAAAAGGCCGAGAAGCGACAACTGTCCACTGGTTCACGTCCGAGGGCCCTTCCTGGCACAATGCGCACTTATCCGCTAACACCCCTGTTCTTTTTATGGCCATAGGTGGCCAGAGTGTCACTTTGCACCTCCGCCCACCTGCTGCACTGAGCACTCTTCAGCCCTTTTAAATGGTATAACTTTGCACTCCCGCACGCTCCAGCAAGCTCCATTCAAGCAACAACTTTGCACTCCAGCTTCGAACATCGGCACAGTCGCAACAAGTAAGGCGACTCTACTCAGAGAAGTCACTCTGCACAGTAACAAGATTTCTTTTGCACAGACAGAAAGGGCTTCACCCGCAAAGGTAAAGCCTGCCAAAAATAGAAACAACTCATTAGTGCTGCTCTCCACAGAAGTCTTTAGTAAAAGGCGAAAGACTTGTACGTTATGAAGAGAAACCAGAGTACGATTATCCGTCACTGCGGGAGCAGGGCATCAGGCTAGTTGGCATAGCCACCTTCCCCATGGTGAGCTTTGCTTGGTTGAGACGCTTGCTCCCCCCCCATGCTCCTCGGCTGACCAAGTAGGAACAATCGGGCCCTATTCGATGGCTGCCTTGTCTTTTACTCTGTGCAAAAGACAAGGCAGCAACAAAAACACCACGGGAAAACCGTATTGAGGCTTTGTTCTGACCGCTCATTCGGTGTCGCGTTTCTTTCAAGCAATTCTCCCGGTTAGCCCACACTCGGCTCGCTCCCAGAGCCGTGTTAAAGTCTACTTCGCATTCACTCTCTTTTCTCAGCAGACTCTTGGGATTTTATCAATAAAATGAATTCCTTCACTCAAACTATGTTAAAACTGCTTTGTCCTTCATATTTACCATGTCTAGAAAGATTTAAACAAAAAAACCAACGTTGTACTTTGCAGTAAAAGAAATAGCAAATCTAAAGTTTCAGGAATCCGAGAATAAGCTTACTTTCATGAGTTCTTCACGATTTCGGATTTTGCTATAAAATGAATTCCTTCACTCAAACTAAATTAAAACTGCTAAACCGCTAATCTGTTACATACAAGGCAGATGTCAAATTCACCGAAATAGGATCTAAGGGTATTTGGCCAATCGAGCTGTAGCAGCTTCGGTAAAAGAGTATAAGTTGAAGAGTTTGTGAATAAAGGTGTGCGCACACATAGTGAGTTGTAGGAAAATAGGCAGGGAGCAATGCCGGCTGGGGTATATGTTCTTGTATGTTGTCTGACTGTTTGATTTGAATGTGTTGTGTAAGTGTCCTGTTGAATGTTACATGTTTGGGCTTTGACACTTCACTGTGGTTGTTAACTGTGTGGTGTGTCCTGAAATGTTATATGTTTGGGCTGTGTGACATGCTTAATGCTTGTCAGTAGCTACCCACTTATTCATATATAGCAACTGACAACATAAGAAGTCTGGACATACTTTGATAGTAGTTGTAGAAGTATCCTTATTGATAATAGATAAACTAATTCATAGTGATAGAACAGTAGATGAACAGGTGCCTGCACATGTCTCATGAAAATAAAATGGGTGTATGATTGCTGACGGCAGAGCAATACTGCCAAACTTATGAGTTCTTGTGGCAAACTTGATTCAGTGTCTTGACGTGTATACGCTGTTTCGCTGACTTGTCACAAGAAACAAAGTGTGTTTGATAAGATCCGACCATTTTATTATTGGAGGATCAGTATGTATGGATTCTGATGTGACTGATAAACCCATTCGTATCTTAAGCATAATCTAATACGTGAGACAACGCCCTGGCACACAATCAAAAAAAAAAGAGAGAGAGCGGTTTTGTGTCCCCACAGTCCTTTCTGATTTGGTGTGTGTGCTCACAGTGCAGAGTGTAGAGAAAAGAGAGAAAAGAAAGCCGTTTTGGTGTCACGGGTGTTGTGACTTACACACACACATTTCTGAATTGAGAAAGGAAATTATTTTAGAGGAAGCACTAGAGTTTAGATCCCACATTTGTTGATAGGCATTCATTTATTTCTTCACTTCTGATAAAAATGATAAGACTGACCTAAAGAATTGGAGGCCCATCACATTTTTAAACTTTGACTGTAAACTTTTTAGCAAGGTTTTAACGACACGGATGTCCTCTGTTTTAGAGGAGGTAATTCACCCAGACCAGGCTTGTGCCATCTCAGAGAGACAACTCACCGACAGCCTCGTACTGATTCGAGACATCATTGATTACGCTAGAGACAGAAACACCCGGCTTGTCATCTTAAATTTAGACTTTGAAAAAGCTTTTGATCGGGTCTCGCATCAATATCTCTTTCAGGTGTTGCAGCCATCGAATAGGGCCCGATTGTTCCTACTTGGTGAGATTTGCTTGGTTGAGACGCTTGCTCCCCCCCCTTGCTCCTCGGCTGACCAAGTAGGAACAATTGGGCCCTATTCGATGGCTGCCTTGTCTTTTACTCTGTGCAAAAGACAAGGCAGCCACAAACACCACGGGAAAACCGTATTGAGGCTTTGTTCTGACCACTCATTCGGTGTCGCGTTTCTTTCAAGCAATTCTCCCGGTTAGCCCACACTCGGCTCGCTCCCAGAGCTGTGTTAAAGTCTACTTCGCATTCACTCTCTTTTCTCAGCAGATTAAAAGAAAGTTTCATCTTGGGCTCCCTGAAACTTCCATCCTGCACCGCTGTTTGCTTTTTCACAAGAGCAGAGAAGAGCGCACCGTTCCCAGCGGCACTGCAGTACTGGGTCAATGCTTGGAGTGAACGGAGCAAGCTTCTTTTTCAACTCCTATTCTTAAAAATCCATTTAATATGTAGTCCTCGTATAGAGGACATATTAAACTGATAAGAACAGATACTACACTTGATCTTAGCCAAAAGGCCGAGAAGCGATAACTGTCCACTGTTTCAGGTCCGAGGGCCCTTGCTGGCACAATGCGCACTTGTAGCAGTGTTCTTTTTATGGCCATAGGTGGCCAGAGTGTCACGTTGCACCTCCGCCCACCCGCTGCACTGAGCACTCTTCAGCCCTTTTAAATGGTATAACTTTGCACTCCCGCATGCTCCAGCAAGCACCATTCAAGCAACAACTTTGCACTCCAGCTTCGAACATCGGCACAATCGCAACAAGTAAGGCGACTCTACTCAGAGAAGTCACTCTGCACAGTAACAAGATTTCTTTTGCACAGACAGAAAGGGCTTCACCTGCAAAGGTAAAGCCTGCCAAAAATAGAAACAACTCATTAGTGCTGCTCTCCACGAAAGTCTTTAGTAAAAGGCGAAAGACTTGTATGTTATGAAGAGAAACCAGAGTACGATTATCCGTCACTGCGGGAGCAGGGCATCAGGCTAGTTGCCATAGCCACCTTCCCCATGGTGAGCGTTGCTTGGTTGAAACGCTTGCCCCTGTGCAATCGACAAGGCAGCAACAAAAACACCACGGGAACACCGTATTGAGGCTTTGTTCTGACCGCTCATTCGGTGTCGCGTTTCTTTCAAGCAATTCTCCCGGTTAGCCCACACTCGGCTCGCTCCCAGAGCCGTGTTAAAGTCTACTTCGCATTCACTCTCTTTTCTCAGCAGACTCTTGGGATTTTATCTATAAAATGAATTCCTTCACTCAAACTATGTTAAAACTGCTTTGTCCTTCATATTTACCATGTCTAGAAAGATTTAAACAAAAAAACAACAACGTTGTACTTTGCAGTAAAAGAAAGAGCAAATCTAAAGTTTCAGGAATCCGAGAATAAGCTTACTTTCATGAGTTCTTCAAGATTTCGGATTTTGCTATAAAATGAATTCCTTCACTCAAACTAAATTAAAACTGCTAAACCGCTAATCTGTTACATGTAAGGCAGATGTCAAATTCACCGAAATAGGATCTAAGGGTATTCGGCCAATCGAGCTGTAGCAGCTTCGGTAAAAGAGTATAAGTTGAAGAGTTTGTGAATAAAGGTGTGCGCACACATAGTGTGCTGTACGAAAATAGGCAGGGAGCAATGCCGGCTGGGGTATATGTTCTTGTATGTTGTCTGACTGTTTGATTTGAATGTGTTGTGTAAGTGTCCTGTTGAATGTTACATGTTTGGGCTTTGACACGCTTCACTGTGGTTGTTAACTGTGTGGTGTGTCCTGAAATGTTATATGTTTGTGCTGTGTGACATGCTTAATGCTTGTCAGTAGCTACCCACTTATTCATATATAGCAACTGACAACATAAGAAGTCCGGACATACTTTGATAGTAGTTGTAGAAGTATCCTTATTGATAATAGATCACTAATTCATAGTGATAGAACAGTAGATGAACAGGTGCTTGCACATGTCTCACGAAAATAAAATGGGTGTATGATTGCTGACGGCAGAGCAATACTGCCAAACTTATGAGTTCTTGTGGCAAACTTGATTCAGTGTCTTGACGTGTATACGCTGTTTCGCTGACTTGATTGTCACAAGAAACAAAGTGTGTTTGATAAGATCCGACCATTTTATTACGGGAGGATCAGTATGTATGGATTCTGATGTGACTGATAAACCCATTCGTATCTTAAGCATAATCTAATACGTGAGACAACGCCCTGGCACACGATAAAAAAAAAAAAAGAGAGAGAGCGGTTTTGTGTCCCCACTGTCCATAATGTAGAAAAGAGAGAAAAAAGCCTTTCTGATTTGGTGTGTGTGCTCATAGTGCAGAGTGTAGAGAAAAGAAAGCCGTTTTGGTGTCACGGGTGTTGTGACTTACACACACACATTTCTAAATTGAGAAAGGAAATTATTTTAGAGGAAGCACTAGAGTTTAGATCCCACATTTGTTGATAGGCATTCATTTATTTCTTCACTTCTGATGAAGTTTCAACAATAAACAACAAACTTTGTATTATGAGAAAGAACTTCTTCAGCAATAAGCATCTCTCGACATATGACGAAATACAGATTTTGCTATAAAATTAATTCCTTCTATCAGCCTGACTTAAAACTGTTTGTCCTCCTTATTTATCCACTTCAAATCAAGTTACAACAATTAAAAAAAATTTGTAGTTTGAGAAAGAACAACTTAATCTTCAGCAATCAGTATAAAAAGAGGTGCAAATGCCAACCATACATACCTAAAAGGTGGAGCGGAAGTATTCAGCTGCAAGTAGGTGTGAATGTTCGACCATAATTTGTAAAAAGCGGGTAAGAAAAGGTTCGAATGCCCGACTATATATTAACAAAAGCGGGAGGAGAGGTCTTCGGATGAGAGTGGGTGAGAATTTCCAACCATAATCTATAAAATACGGTGAAAAAAAATATGTGAATGCCTCATAGAACACCAAAAGCGGAAGTGTTCGGCTGCAAGAAGGTGTGAATGTCCGACTATATTTGGTGAAAAGCAGGTGAAGCAAGGTCTGAATGCCCAACCTTACATCATCAAAAGCGAGATCAGAGGTGTTTGGCTGCAAGAAGGCCATAGTTTGCCAAAAGCGGGTAAGGTGCGAATGTCCGACTAAATATCAACAAAATTTGGGGCAGAGGTCTTCGGATGCAAGTGGGTGTGAATATCCAACCATACAAGTATGGTGGAGAGGAAGCTGTGAATAGCCGACCATAGTTTGGAAAAAGCGGGTAAGAAAAGGTTTGAATACCCGAACATACACCATCAAAGAGGGAGCGGAGGTGTTCCGCTGTAAGACGGTGTGAATGTCCGATCATAGTTGGTAAAAAGCAGGTAAGAAAAGGGTAAAATACCCGACTGTACACAATCAAAAGAGGGAGCGGAGTTGTTCAGCTAAGAGAAGGTGTGAAAGTCCGACCATGGTTTGTAAAAAGCGGGTAAGAAAAGGTTCGTATGCCCGAAAATACACTATCAAAACCGGAAGCGTAGGTGTTCGGCTGCAAGAAGGTGTGAACGTCCGACCAAAGTTTGTAAAAAAGCAGTTAAGAAAAGGTTCGAATATCTAACCAAACATAATCAAAAGCGGGAGCAGAGCTGTTCGACTGCAAGTAGGTGTGAATGTCAGAGAATAATTTGCAAAAAGCTGATGAGAAAGGGTGAGAAATCCCGACTATACACCATCAAATGCGGGAGCGGAGTTGTTCGGCTGTGAGTAGGTGTGATTCTCCAACCATAATTGCTGAAAAATGTGTTAGAAAAGGTAAGAATGCCGGTCCATACATCATCAAAAGCGGGAGAGGTGGTGTTCGGCTGCAAGTAGGTGTGAATGTCCATTAATAATTGCTTTAAAACATGAAAGAAAATTTTCGAATATCAAACCTTACATGATCATTAGCGGGAGAGGAGGTGTTCAGCTGCAAGAAGATGTGAATATCCACCCATAATTACTGAAAAATGGGTAGGAAAAGATGCGAATGTCCAACCATAAATCATCAAAAGCAGGAGTGGAGTTGTTCGGCTACAAGAAGGTATGAAAGTCCAACCATGGTTTGTAAAAAGCGGGTAAGAGAAGGTTCGAATACCCGAATATATACCATCAAAAGCGGAAGCCGGGGTGTTCGGCTGCAAGAACGTGTGAACGTCCGACCATAGTTTGTAAAAAGCAGTTAAGAAAAGGTTTGAATATCCAACCGAACATAATCAAAAGCGGGAGCAGAGTTGTTCGACTGCAAGTAGGTGTGAATGTCAGATCATAATTGCTGAAAAATGTGATAGAAAAGACTAGAATGCCGGGCAATACATCATCAAAAGCGGGAGAGGTGGTTTTTCGGCTGCAAGTAGGTGTGAATGTCCAGCCATAATTACTCACAAACGGGGGAAGAAAAGGTAGTATTTCCAGACCACACATGATCAAAACAGGGAATGGAGGTGGTTCAGCTGCAAGGTGTGAATGTCTGACTAAAGTTTGTAAAAACCGTGTAAGACAAGGGGCGAATGCCCGACAATGTATGATCAAAAGAGGGAGCGGAGGTTTTCGGCTGCAAGGTCTGAATGTCCAACCATAATTTGTAAAAATCGGGGAAGAAAAGGCTCGAAAGCCAGACTATACACCATCAAAAGCGGGAGCAGAGGTGTTCAGGTGCAAGAAGGTCTGAATGTCCGACCAATAATTACTGAAAAATGGGTAAGAAAAGGTGCGAATGCCAAATCATACATCATCAAAAGCAGGAGCGGATGTGTTCGGCTACAAGAAGGTTTGAATGTCCAACCATAGTAAGTAATAGGTGGGTAAGAAAAGGCTCGAATGCCCAACTATACACCATCAAAAGCGGAAGCGGAGGTGTTCGGCTGCAAGACGGTGTGAACGTCCAACCAAAGTTTGTAAAAAGCATTAAGAAAAGGTTCGAATATCCAACCGAACATAATCAAAAGCGGGAGCAGAGCTGTTCGACTGCAAGTAGGTGTGAATATCAGATCATAATTTGCAAAAAGCTGATGAGAAAGGGTGAGAATGCCCGACTATACACTGTCAAATGTGGGAGCGGAGGTGTTCGTCTGTGAGTAGGTGTGAATGTCCGACCATAATTGCTGAAAAATGTGTTAGAAAAGGTAAGAATGCCGGACCATATATCATCAAAAGCGGGAGAGGTTGTGTTCGGCTGCAAGAAGGTGTGAATGTCCAGCCATAATTACTCACAAACGGGTAAGAAAAGGTACTATTGCCAGACCATATATGATCAAAACAGGGAGCGGAGGTGGTTCAGCTGCAAGAAGGTTTGAATGTCCGACTAAAGTTTGTAAAAAGCGGGTAAGACAAGGTGTGAATGCCCGACAATGTATGATCAAAAGAGGAGCGGAGGTTTTCGGCTGCAAGAAGGTCTGAATGTCCACCCATAATTACTGAAAAATGGTTAAGAAAAGGTGCGAAAGCCCAACCGCACATGATCATAAGTGGATGAGAAGGTGTTCGACTCCAAGTAGGTGTGAATGTAAGATCATAATTTGTAAAAAGCGGGTAAGAAAAGGTAAGAATGCCCAACCATAAATTATCAAAAGCGGCAGCAGAGTTTCGGCTGGTATTTATCAATGTCTAGATAGATTTCAACAAAAAACAACGTTGTACTTTGCAGTAAAAGAAAGTGCAAATCAAAAGTTTTAGGAATCCGAGAATAAGCTTATTTTCATGAGTTCTGCACGATTTTGGATTTTATGTATAAAATGAATTTCTTCACGCAAACTAAGTTAACACTGCTTTGTCCTTCATATGTACCCATTTCTACATATATTTCAAGCATAAACTTCCTCATATTACCCTGAATGAGAAAGAGCCACACTTGTGATTAAGCCATACCTCCCTTTTGAGGAGTTCTGCATGATTTGGGATTTTATCTATAAAATTAATTCCTTCACTCAAACTATGTTAAAACGGCTTTTACCTTCATATTTATCAATGTCTCGATAGATTTAAACAAAAAACAACGTTGTACTTTGCAATAAAAGAAAGAGCAAATCAAAAGTTTTAGGAATCCGAGAATAAGCTTATTTTCATGAGTTCTGCACGATTTCGGATTTTATGTATAAAATGAATTCATTCACTCAAACCATGTTAAAACTGCTTTTTCCTTCATATTTATCAATGTCTAGATCGACTTCAACAAAGAACAACATTGTATTTTGCAGTAGAAGAAAGAGCAAAACTGAAGGATCAGGAATCCGAGAATAAGCTTCTTTTCATACGTTCTGCATGATTTGGGATTTTATGTATAAAATGAATTCCTTCACTCAAACTAAGTTAACACTGCTTTGTCCTTCATATGTACCCATTTCTACATATATTTCAAGCATAAACTTCCTCATACTACCCTGAATGAGAAAGAACCACACTTGTGATTAAGCCATACGCCCCTTTTGAGGAGTTCTGCATGATTTGGGATTTTATCTATAAAATCAATTCCTTCACTCAAACTATGTTAAAACGGCTTTTACCTTCATATTTATCAATGTCTCGATAGATTTAAACAAAAAAACAACGTTGTACTTTGCAGTAAAAGAAAGAGCCAATCAAAAGTTTTAGGAATCCGAGAATAAGCTTATTTTCATGAGTTCTGCACGATTTCGGATTTTATGTATAAAATGAATTCATTCACTCAAACCAAGTTAAAACTGCCTTTTCCTTCATATTTATCAATGTCTAGATCGACTTCAACAAAGAACAACATTGTATTTTGCAGTAGAAGAAAGAGCAACACTGAAGGATCAGGAATCCGAGAATAAGCTTATTTTCTTATGGGCAAGTGGGAACTGCTTTGTCCTTCATATTTATCAATGTGTAGATGGATTTCAACTTCTTCTACTGCAAAGTCCAATGTTTTTCTTTGTAGAAGTCGATCTAGACATTGATGAATATGGAAGGACAAAGCAGTTTTAACTTGGTTAAAAACCATGGTCGGACTTTCACACCTTCTTGTAATGGAACACCTCCGCTCCCGCTATTGATTGTGTACAGTCGGGTATTTTAACCTTTTCTTACCCGCTTTTTACCAACTATGGTCGGACATTCACACCGTCTTACAGCGGAACACCTCCGCTCCTGCTTTTTATGGTGTATAGTCGGGCATTCGAACCTTTTCTTACCCGCTATTTACAAACTATGGTAGGACATTCAAACCTTCGTGTATCCGAAAACCTCCGCTCTCTCTTTTGATCATACATTGTCGGACATTCGCACCTTTTCTTACCCGCTTTTTACAAACCATGGTCGGACTGTCACACCTTCTTGTAGCCGAACACATCCGCTCCCGCTATTGATTGTGTACAGTCGGGTATTTTAACCTTTTCTTACCCGCTTTTTACCAAGTATGGTCGGACATTCACACCTTCGTACAGCGGAACACCTCCGCTCCCTCTTTTGATGGTGTATGTTCGGGCACTCGAACCTTTTCTTACCCGCTTTTTACAAACTATGGTCAGACATTCAAACCTTCTTGTAGCCGAACACATCCACTCCTGCTTTTGATGATGGGTATTCAAACCTACTTGTTGCCCGCTTTTCATTAATTATGGGTGGACATACACACCTTGTCGCAGCCAAACACCTCCGCTTCCTGTTTTGATCATGTATGATTGGACATTCGCACCTTTTCTCACCCGCTTTTTACTATAGTCGGCCATTCACAGCTTCCTCTCCACCATACTTGTATGGTGGGATATTCACACCCACTTGCATCCGAAGACCTCCGCCCCCACTTTTGTTGATATTTAGTCGGTCATTCGCAGCTTACCCGCTTTTGGCAAACTATGGCCTTCTTTCAGCCAAACACCTCTGATCTCGTTTTTGATGATGTAAGGTTGGGCATTCAGACCTTGCTTCACCTGCTTTTCACCAAATATAGTCGAACAGTCACACCTTCTTGCAGCCGAACACTTCTGCTCCACCTTTTAGTGTTCTATGGGGTATTCACACCTTTTTTTTCACCTTATTTTATTGATTATGGTTGGAAATTCTCACCCACTCTTATCCGAAGACCTCTCCTCCTGCTTTTGTTAATATATAGTCGGGTTTCAAACCTTTTCTTACCCGCTTTTTACAAATTATGGTCGAACATTCACACCTACTTGCAGCCGAACACCTCCGCTCCCGCTTTTGATGGTGTATAGTCGGGCTTTCGAGCCTTTTCTTCCCCGGTTTTTACAAATTATGGTTGTACATTCAGACCTTGCAGCCGAAAACCTCCGCTCCCTCATTTGATCATACATTGTCAGGCATTCGCACCTTGTCTTACCCGCTTTTTATAAACTTTAGTCAGACATTCACACCTTGCAGCTGAACCACCTCCGCTCCCTGTTTTGATAATGTATGGTCTGGCAATACTACCTTTTCTTACCGGTTTGTGAGTAATTATGGCTGGACATTCACTCCTACTTGCAGCCGAACACCACTTTTCCCACTTTTGATGATGTATGGTCAAGGATTCTAGTCTTTTCTAACACATTCTTCAGCAATTATGGTTTGATATTCACACCTACTCACAGCCGAACACTTCCGCTCCCGCATTTGATGGTGTATAGTCGGGCATTCTCACCCTTTCTCATCAGCTTTTTGCAAATTATGATCTGACATTCACACCTACTTGCAGTCGAACAGCTCTGCTCCCGCTTTTGATTATGTTTGGTTGGATATTCGAAACTTTTCTTCACTGCTTTTTACAAACTTTGGTCGGACGTTCACACCTTCTTGCAGCCGAACACCTCCGCTTCCGCTTTTGATGGTATATATTCGGGCATTCGAACCTTTTCTTACCCGCTTTTTACAAACCATGGTCGGACTTTCACACCTTCTTGTAGCCGAACAACTCCGCTCCCTCTTTTGAGGGTGTATGTTCGGGCATTCAAACCTTTTCTTACCCGCATTTTACGAACTATGGTCGGACATTCAAACCTTCTTTTAGCCGAACACATCCACTCCTGCTTTTGATGATGTATGGTTGAGCATTCGAACCTTTTCTTACCCATTTTTTACAAACTATGGTCGGACATTCACACCTTCTTGCAGCTGAACACCTCCTCTCCCGCTTATGATGATGTGTGGTTTGATATTCGAAAATTTTCTTTCATGTTTTCTAGCAATTATTGATGGACATTCAGACCTTCTTGCAGCTGAACACCTCCGCTCCCGCTTTTGATGATGTATAGTCGGGCTTTCGAGCCTTTTCTTCCCCGGTTTTTACAAAATTATTGTTGGACATTCAGACCTTCTTGCAGCCGAAAACCTCCGCTCCCTCTTTTGATCATACATTGTCGGGCATTCGCACCTTCTCTTACCCGCTTTTTACAAACCAGGGTCGGACTTTCACACCTTTTAGTAGCCGAACAACTCCGCTCCCGCTATTGATTGTGTACAGTCGGGTATTTTCACCTTTTCTTACCCGCTTTTTACCAACTATGGTCAGACATTCACACCTTCTTACAGTGGAACACCTCCGCTCCCTCTTTTGATGGTGTATGTTCGGGCATTCGAACCTTTTCTAACCCGCTTTTTACAAACTATGGTCGGACATTAAAACCTTCTTGTAGCCGAACACATCCACTCCTGCTTTTGATGATGTATGGTTGGGCATTCGTACCTTTTCTTACCCATTTTGCAGTAATTATGGGTGGAAATTCACACCTTTTTGCATTTTAACACCTCCTCTCCCGCTTATGATCATGTGCGGTTTGATATTCGAAAATTCTCTTCCATGTTTTCTAGCAATTATTGATGGACATTCAGACCTTCTTGCAGCTGAACACCTCCGCTCCAGCTGTTGATGGTGTATAGTCGGGCTTTCGAGCCTTTTCTTCCCCGATTTTTACAAATTATGGATGGACATTCAGACCTTCTTTCAGCCGAAAACCTCCACTCCCTCTTTTGATCATACATTGTCGGGCATTCGCACCTTTTCTTACCCGCTTTTTACAATTCATGGTCGGACTTTCACACCTTTTAGTAGCGGAACAACTCTGCTCCCGCTATTGATTGTGTACAATAGGGTATTTTAACCTTTTCTTACCTGCTTTTTGCCAATTATGGTTGGACATTCACACCTTCTTACAGCGGAACACCTCCGCTCCCTCCTTTGATGGTGTATGTTCGGGCATTCGAACCTTTTCCTACCCGCTTTTTACAAACTATGGTCAGACATTCAAACCTTCTTGTAGCCGAACACATCCACTCCTGCTTTTGATGATGGGTATTCAAACCTACTTGTTGCCCGCTTTTCATTAATTATGGGTGGACATACACACCTTGTCGCAGCCAAACACCTCCGCTCCCTGTGAGGATCATGTATGGTTGGGCATTCGTACCTTTTCTTACCCATTTTGCAGTAATTATGGGTGGACATTCACACCTTCTTGCATTTGAACACCTCCTCTCCCGCTTATGATCATGTGCGGTTTGATATTCGAAAATTCTCTTCCATGTTTTCTAGCAATTATTGATGGACATTCAGACCTTCTTGCAGCTGAACACCTCCGCTCCAGCTGTTGATGGTGTATAGTCGGGCTTTCGAGCCTTTTCTTCCCAGATTTTTACAAAATATGGATGGACATTCAGACGTTGTTTCAGCCGAAAACCTCCGCTCCCTCTTTTGATCATACATTGTCGGGCATTCGCACCTTTTCTTACCCGCTTTTTACAAACCATGGTCGGACTTTCACACCTTTTAGTAGTGGAACAACTCTGCTCCCGCTATTGATTGTGTACAATCGGGTATTTTAACCTTTTCTTACCTGCTTTTTGCCAACTATGGTCGGACATTCACACCTTCTTACAGCGGAACACCTCCGCTCCCTCCTTTGATGGTGTATGTTCGGGCATTCGAACCTTTTCTTACCCGCTTTTTACAAACTATGGTCAGACATTCACACCTTCTTGCAGCCGAACACCTCCGCTCCCGCTTTTGATGGTGTATAGTCGGGCTTTCGAGCCTTTTCTTCCCCGGTTTTTACAAATTATGGTTGGACATTCAGACCTTGCAGCCGAAAACCTCCGCTCCCTCTTTTGATCATACATTGTCAGGCATTCGCACCTACTTGCAGCCGAATACTTCCGCTCCACCTTTTAGTGATGTATGGTTGGCATTTGCACCTTTTCTTACCCTTTCTTACCCTACTGATTGCTTAAGATTAAGTTGTTTTTTCTCAAACTACAACATTTTTTTAATTGTTGAAACTTGATTTGAAGTGGATAAATAAGGAGGACAAACAGTTTTAAGTCAGGCTGATAGAAGGAATTAATTTTATAGCAAAATCTGTATTTCGTCATATGTCGAGAGATGCTTATTGCTGAAGAAGTTCTTTCTCATTCTACAAAGTACAACGTTGTTTATCGTTGAAACTTGATTAGACATGAATAAATATGAAGGACAAAGCAGTCTTAACTTGGTTAGAGTTAAGGAATTCGTTTTATAGGAGAATCCGAATTCGTGCATAACTCGTAAAATAGAGCTTATTTTCGGATTCCTGAAGAATGAGTCTGGTTCTTTCTCATAATACAAAGTTTGTTGTTTATTGTTGAAACTTCATCAGAAGTGAAGAAATAAATGAATGCCTATCAACAAATGTGGGATCTAAACTCTAGTGCTTCCTCTAAAATAATTTCCTTTCTCAATTCAGAAATGTGTGTGTGTAAGTCACAACACCCGTGACACCAAAACGGCTTTCTTTTCTCTCTTTTCTCTACACTCTGCACTGTGAGCACACACACCAAATCAGAAAGGCTTTTTTCTCTCTTTTCTACATTATGGACTGTGGGGACACAAAACCGCTCTCTCTTTTTTTTTTTGATTGTGTGCCAGGGCGTTGTCTCACGTATTAGATTATGCTTACGATACGAATGGGTTTATCAGTCACATCAGAATCCATACATACTGATACTCCCGTAATAAAATGGTCGGATCTTATCAAACACACTTTGTTTCTTGTGACAATCAAGTCAGCGAAACAGCGTATACACGTCAAGACACTGAATCAAGTTTGCCACAAGAACTCATAAGTTTGGCAGTATTGCTCTGCCGTCAGCAATCATACACCCATTTTATTTTCGTGAGACATGTGCAGGCACCTGTTCATCTACTGTTCTATCACTATGAATTAGTTTATCTATTATCAATAAGGATACTTCTACAACTACTATCAAAGTATGTCCAGACTTCTTATGTTGTCAGTTGCTATATATGAATAAGTGGGTAGCTACTGACAAGCATTAAGCATGTCACACAGCCCAAACATATAACATTTCAGGACACACCACACAGTTAACAACCACAGTGAAGTGTCAAAGCCCAAACATGTAACATTCAACAGGACACTTACACAACACATTCAAATCAAACAGTCAGACAACATACAAGAACATATACCCCAGCCGGCATTGCTCCCTGCCTATTTTCCTACAGCTCACTATGTGTGCGCACACCTTTATTCACAAACTCTTCAACTTATACTCTTTTACCAAAGCTGCTACAGCTCGATTGGCCGAATACCCTTAGATCCTATTTCGGTGAATTTGACATCTGCCTTACATGTAACAGATTAGCGGTTTAGCAGTTTTAATTTAGTTTGAGTGAAGGAATTCATTTTATAGCAAAATCCGAAATCGTGAAGAACTCATGAAAGTAAGCTTATTCTCGGATTCCTGAAACTTTAGATTTGCTCTTTCTTTTACTGCAAAGTACAACGTTGTTTTTTTTTGTTTAAATCTTTCTGGACATGGTAAATATGAAGGACAAAGCAGTTTTAACATAGTTTGAGTGAAGGAATTCATTTTATAGATAAAATCCCAAGAGTCTGCTGAGAAAAGAGAGTGAATGCGAAGTAGACTTTAACACGGCTCTGGGAGCGAGCCGAGTGTGGGCTAACCGGGAGAATTGCTTGAAAGAAATGCGACACCCGAATGAGCGGTCAGAACAAAGCCTCAATACGGTGTTCCCGTGGTGTTTTTGTTGCTGCCTTGTCGATTGCACAGGGGCAAGCGTTTCAACCAAGCAACGCTCACCATCGGGAAGGTGGCTATGGCAACTAGCCTGATGCCCTGCTCCCGCAGTGACGGATAATCGTACTCTGGTTTCTCTTCATAACATACAAGTCTTTCGCCTTTTACTAAAGACTTTCGTGGAGAGCAGCACTAATGAGTTGTTTCTATTTTTGGCAGGCTTTACCTTTGCGGGTGAAGCCCTTTCTGTCTGTGCAAAAGAAATCTTGTTACTGTGCAGAGTGACTTCTCTGAGTAGAGTCGCCTTACTTGTTGCGATTGTGCCGATGTTCGAAGCTGGAGTGCAAAGTTGTTGCTTGAATGGTGCTTGCTGGAGCATGCGGGAGTGCAAAGTTATACCATTTAAAAGGGCTGAAGAGTGCTCAGTGCAGCGGGTGGGCGGAGGTGCAACGTGACACTCTGGCCACCTATGGCCATAAAAAGAACACTGCTACAAGTGCGCATTGTGCCAGCAAGGGCCCTCGGACCTGAAACAGTGGACAGTTATCGCTTCTCGGCCTTTTGGCTAAGATCAAGTGTAGTATCTGTTCTTATCAGTTTAATATGTCCTCTATACGAGGACTACATATTAAATGGATTTTTAAGAATAGGAGTTGAAAAAGAAGCTTTGCTCCGTTCACTCCAAGCATCGACCCAGTACTGCAGTGCCGCTGGGAACGGTGCGCTCTTCTCTGCTCTTGTGAAAAAGCAAACAGCGGTGCAGGATGGAAGTTTCAGGGAGCCCAAGATGAAACTTTCTTTTAATCTGCTGAGAAAAGAGAGTGAATGCGAAGTAGACTTTAACACAGCTCTGGGAGTGAGCCGAGTGTGGGCTAACCGGGAGAATTGCTTGAAAGAAACGCGACACCGAATGAGTGGTCAGAACAAAGCCTCAATACGGTGTTCCCGTGGTGTTTGTGGCTGCCTTGTCTTTTGCACAGAGTAAAAGACAAGGCAGCCATCGAATAGGGCCCGATTGTTCCTACTTGGTCAGCCGAGGAGCAAGGGGGGGGAGCAAGCGTCTCAACCAAGCAAATCTCACCAAGTAGGAACAATCGGGCCCTATTCGATGGCTGCAACACCTGAAAGAGATATTGATGCGAGACCCGATCAAAAGCTTTTTCAAAGTCTAAATTTAAGATGACAAGCCGGGTGTTTCTGTCTCTAGCGTAATCAATGATGTCTCGAATCAGTACGAGGCTGTCGGTGAGTTGTCTCTCTGAGATGGCACAAGCCTGGTCTGGGTGAATTACCTCCTCTAAAACAGAGGACATCCGTGTCGTTAAAACCTTGCTAAAAAGTTTACAGTCAAAGTTTAAAAGTGTGATGGGCCTCCAATTCTTTAGGTCAGTCTTATCATTTTTATCAGAAGTGAAGAAATAAATGAATGCCTATCAACAAATGTGGGATCTAAACTCTAGTGCTTCCTCTAAAATAATTTCCTTTCTCAATTTAGAAATGTGTTAGAAAAGGTAAAAATGCCGGTCCATACATAATCAAAATCGGGAGAGGTGGTGTTCAGCTGCAAGAAGGTCTAAATGTCCATCAATAATTGCTAGAAAACATGAAAGAAACTTTTCGAAAATCAAACCGCACATGATCATAAGTGGGATAGGAGGTGTTCAGCTGCAAGGTGTGAATGTCCACCCATAATTCCTGAAAAATGGGCAAAAAAAAGGTGTGAATGCCCAACCATACATTATCAAAAGCAGGAGTGGAAGTGTTCGGCTACAAGAAGGTGTGAACGTCCAACCAAAATATGTAAAAAGCAGTTAAGAAAAGGTTCGAATATCCAACCAAACATAATCAAAAGCGGGAGCAGAGCTTTTCGACTGCAAGTAGGTGTGAATGTCAGATCATAATTTGCAAAAAGCTGATGAGAAAGGGTGAGAATGCCCGACTATACATCATCAAATGCGGGAGCGGAGTTGTTCGGCTGTGAGTAGGTGTGAATCTCCGACCATAATTGCTGAAAAATGTGTTAGAAAAGGTAAAAATGCCGGTCCATACATCATCAAAAGCGAGAAGGGTTGTGTTCGGCTGCAAGTAGGTGTGAATGTCCAGCCATAATTACTCACAAACGGGTAAGAAAAGGTAGTATTTCCAGACCATATATGATCAAAACAGGGAGCGGAACTAAAGTTCAAATATATTAACAAAAGCGGGAGGAGAGGTCTTCGGATGAGAGTGGTTGAAAATTTCCGACCATAATGTATAAAATGCGGTGAAAAAAAGGTGTGATAGAACACTAAAAGGTGGAGCGGAAGTGTTCGGCTGCAAGAAGGTGTGAATGTCCGACTATATTTGGTGAAAAGCAGGTGAAGCAAGGTCTGAATGCCAAACCTTACATCATCAAATGCGAGATCAGAGGTGTTTGGCTGCAAGAAGGCCATAGTTTGCCAAAATCGGGTAAGGTGCGAATGTCCGACTAATTATCAAAAAAATTTGGATTAGAGGTCTTCGGATGCAAGTGGGTGTGAATATCCAACCATACAAGTATGGTGGAGAGGAAGCTGTGAATAGCCGACCATAGTTTGGAAAAAGCGGGTAAGAAAAGGTTTGAATACCCGAACATACACCATCAAAAGAGGGAGCGGAGGTGTTCCGCTGTACGAAGGTGTGAATGTCCGACCATAGTTGGTAAAAGGCGGGTAAGAAAAGGTTAAAATACCCGACTGTACACAATCAATAGCGGGAGCGGATGTGTTCGGCTACAAGAAGGTGTGAAAGTCCGACCATGGTTTGTAAAAAGCGGGTAAGAAAAGGTGCGAATGTCCGTTAATGTATGATCAAAAGAGAGAGCGGAGGTTTTCGGATACAAGAAGGTTTGAATGTCCCACCATAGTTTGTAAAAAGCGGGTAAGAAAAGGTTCGAATGCCCGACTATACACCATCAAAAGCGGGAGCGGAGGTGTTCCGCTGTAAGACGGTGTGAATGTCCGACCATAGTTGGTAAAAAGCGGGTAAGAAAAGGTTAAAATACCCGACTGTACACAATCAATAGCAGGAGTGGAGTTGTTCGGCTACAAGAAGGTGTGAAAGTCCGACCATGGTTTGTAAAAACCGGGAAGAAAAGGCTCGAAAGCCCGACTATACACCATCAAAAAGAAGGTTTGAATGTCCATCAATAATTGCTTTAAAACAAGAAAGTAAATTTTCGAATATCAAACCATACATGATCATAAGCGGAAGAGGAGGTGTTCCGCTGTAAGACGGTGTGAATGTCCGACCATAGTTGGTAAAAAGCGGGTAAGAAAAGGTTAAAATACCCGACTGTACACAATCAATAGCGGGAGCGGAGTTGTTCGGCTACTAAAAGGTGTGAAAGTCCGACCCTGGTTTGTAAAAAGCGGGTAAGAAAAGGTTCGAATGCCCGAACATACACCATCAAAAGAGGGAGCGGAGGTGTTCCGCTGTAAGACGGTGTGAATGTCCGATCATAGTTGGTAAAAAGCGGGTAAGAAAAGGTTAAAATACCCGACTGTACACAATCAAAAGAGGGAGCGGAGTTGTTCAGCTAAGAGAAGGTGTGAAAGTCCGACCATGGTTTGTAAAAAGCGGGTAAGAAAAGGTTCGTATGCCCGAATATACACTATCAAAACCGGAAGTGTAGGTGTTCGGCTGCAAGAAGGTGTGAACGTCCGACCAAAGTTTGTAAAAAAGCAGTTAAGAAAAGGTTCCCCCACAGAGCACAGAACCCAGGAAGCCCACCACAGGGGCAACCACGCATCCACCCAGAAGACTGCAGAGGAAGCCCCCGGAAAGAGCCCCCATAAGCATAGGGCAGAGGCCCTCCGGGAGCCAGGGGCAACAGCCCACCGACGTCGCCAGGCCCCAGCCGCCCAGACATGGGCCGTGCACTGGATCCGGGCCCCAGGAGCCCGAGCGCCCCCAAACCCCCCGGCAGAGGCCCCACCCAATACCCAGGAGGGCCAAGCGCCCCAGACAGCCACACAGTGGGTCAGTGCCTGCCCCAGCACCCCTGGCCAAGTGCCCTGGGAGTCAAGACGTGCCCACAGGTGGGTGAAGTCGCGAGCAGCGGAGAGAGGCCACGCCGCCCCCCCCATCGGGAGAAGCACAGGCAGGCCAGGCGACAGCAAGTCCAAGATCCAGGCCCAATCATTACCACACACACTTTCATGTCCCATACATCTACACGTCCTCCCTCCCTCGACTCCGCTGGGGTGTAGTGCAGCGGGCACACCAGGGGGCCAGCAGCCCCCCAGCCACCACAGACCCCAAACCAGCAGAACAATTAATTAATCCTCCTGGCCCCTCCCGCCCCGAGCAGCAACCAGGAAGCAGGGGTGTGCGAAGAAGACCCCTCCCCTCACCCTTCTGGCTCTTCAATATTTTCTAATAGTGAGCAATTAAAATTGAGGGGCAGCCAAATTTGTAGAACTGGGAGCGTGGCCCTCTGGGCAGCCTACATACCCAAAGAGCCCCGCCCACCAGATGCCACTCAGTGTAACCACCCCCCAAGACCTAATGTGTGTGTGTGAGTGTGTTTGATAAGTAGTAATGTCTAAGGTGTAATTAAAACAGGGGTGGGAACTGCAGAGGGCAACTACTGCAGAGTCCACTACACCCCACCGAACACACACGCCCCCAAAACCCTTCATGTGTGAGTGTGTGCTGTGTACAGGAGCCAGAAGGGAGAGGGGTATGGGGATATACACTGGGGGCAGCCAGGGACTGGCTGCAATAGGCATCCCCGCTACCAGGGAGCCAACACAGGACAGGAGGGCCTGATGTCCACCAGGCCAGGGGCCTGCAGCGACCATATTCTGGGAGCTACTGTACCCCCAGAAGGTACCCATCCCGCCCCACCCCACTCAACCCAACCCCACTCCGGAGGACCTCTACAAAAAACAAACAAACAACAACAAAAAACAAACAAACAAACCACCCGGTCACACCAGTCGCAGCAGCCCGGGCCTGAGACCCACCATCACCCAGGCCCCCCCAGGCCCCCCCTCAACAGGTGCGCTCTTGTGAAAAAAAAAACAGCGGCAGCAACAAAAACACAACGGGAACACCGTATTGAGGCTTTGTTCTGACCGCTCATTTGGTATGGCGTTTCTTTCAAGCAATTCTCCCGGTTAGCCCGCACTCGGCTCGCTCCCAGAGCTGTGTTAAAGTCTACTTCGCATTCACTCTCTTTTCTCAGCAGATTAAAAGAAAGTTTCATCTTGGGCTCCCTGAAACTTGCATCCTGCACCGCTGTTTGCTTTTTCACAAGAGCAGAGAAGAGCGCACCGTTCCCAGCGGCACTGCAGTACTGGGTCAATGCTTGGAGTGAACGGAGCAAGCTTCTTTTTCAACTCCTATTCTTAAAAATCCATTTAATATGTAGTCCTCGTATAGAGGACATATTAAACTGATAAGAACAGATACTACACTTGATCTTAGCCAAAAGGCCGAGAAGCGATAACTGTCCACTGTTTCAGGTCCGAGGGCCCTTGCTGGCACAATGCGCACTTGTAGCAGTGTTCTTTTTATGGCCATAGGTGGCCAGAGTGTCACGTTGCACCTCCGCCCACCCGCTGCACTGAGCACTCTTCAGCCCTTTTAAATGGTATAACTTTGCACTCCCGCATGCTCCAGCAAGCACCATTCAAGCAACAACTTTGCACTCCAGCTTCGAACATCGGCACAATCGCAACAAGTAAGGCGACTCTACTCAGAGAAGTCACTCTGCACAGTAACAAGATTTCTTTTGCACAGACAGAAAGGGCTTCACCCGCAAAGGTAAAGCCTGCCAAAAATAGAAACAACTCATTAGTGCTGCTCTCCACGAAAGTCTTTAGTAAAAGGCGAAAGACTTGTATGTTATGAAGAGAAACCAGAGTACGATTATCCGTCACTGCGGGAGCAGGGCATCAGGCTAGTTGCCATAGCCACCTTCCCCATGGTGAGCGTTGCTTGGTTGAAACGCTTGACCCTGTGCAATCGACAAGGCAGCAACAAAAACACCACGGGAACACCGTATTGAGGCTTTGTTCTGACCTCTCATTCGGTGTCGCGTTTCTTTCAAGCAATTCTCCCGGTTAGCCCACACTCGGCTCGCTCCCAGAGCCGTGTTAAAGTCTACTTCGCATTCACTCTCTTTTCTCAGCAGACTCTTGGGATTTTATCTATAAAATGAATTCCTTCACTCAAACTATGTTAAAACTGCTTTGTCCTTCATATTTACCATGTCTAGAAAGATTTAAACAAAAAAAAAACAATGTTGTACTTTGCAGAAAAAGAAAGAGCAAATCTAAAGTTTCAGGAATCCGAGAATAAGCTTACTTTCATGAGTTCTTCACGATTTCGGATTTTGCTATAAAATGAATTCCTTCACTCAAACTAAATTAAAACTGCTAAACCGCTAATCTGTTACATGTAAGGCAGATGTCAAATTCACCGAAATAGGATCTAAGGGTATTCGGCCAATCGAGCTGTAGCAGCTTTGGTAAAAGAGTATAAGTTGAAGAGTTTGTGAATAAAGGTGTGCGCACACATAGTGAGCTGTAGGAAAATAGGCAGGGAGCAATGCCGGCTGGGGTATATGTTCTTGTATGTTGTCTGACTGTTTGATTTGAATGTGTTGTGTAAGTGTCCTGTTGAATGTTACATGTTTGGGCTTTGACACTTCACTGTGGTTGTTAACTGTGTGGTGTGTCCTGAAATGTTATATGTTTGGGCTGTGTGACATGCTTAATGCTTGTCAGTAGCTACCCACTTATTCATATATAGCAACTGACAACATAAGAAGTCTGGACATACTTTGATAGTAGTTGTAGAAGTATCCTTATTGATAATAGATAAACTAATTCATAGTGATAGAACAGTAGATGAACAGGTGCCTGCACATGTCTCACGAAAATAAAATGGGTGTATGATTGCTGACGGCAGAGCAATACTGCCAAACTTATGAGTTCTTGTGGCAAACTTGATTCAGTGTCTTGACGTGTATACGCTGTTTCGCTGACTTGATTGTCACAAGAAACAAAGTGTGTTTGATAAGATCCGACCATTTTATTACGGGAGGATCAGTATGTATGGATTCTGATGTGACTGATAAACCCATTCGTATCGTAAGCATAATCTAATACGTGAGACAACGCCCTGGCACACAATCAAAAAAAAAGAGAGAGCGGTTTTGTGTCCCCACAGTCCATAATGTAGAAAAGAGAGAAAAAAGCCTTTCTGATTTGGTGTGTGTGCTCACAGTGCAGAGTGTAGAGAAAAGAGAGAAAAGAAAGCCGTTTTGGTGTCACGGGTGTTGTGACTTACACACACACATTTCTGAATTGAGAAAGGAAATTATTTTAGAGGAAGCACTAGAGTTTAGATCCCACATTTGTTGATAGGCATTCATTTATTTCTTCACTTCTGATGAAGTTTCAACAATAAACAACAAACTTTGTAGAATGAGAAAGAACTTCTTCAGCAATAAGCATCTCTCGACATATGACGAAATACAGATTTTGCTATAAAATTAATTCCTTCTATCAGCCTGACTTAAAACTGTTTGTCCTCCTTATTTATCCACTTCAAATCAAGTTTCAACAATTAAAAAAATGTTGTAGTTTGAGAAAAAACAACTTCATCTTAAGCAATCAGTAGGGTAAGAAAGGGTAAGAAAAGGTGCAAATGCCAACCATACATCACTAAAAGGTGGAGCGGAAGTATTCGGCTGCAAGTAGGTGCGAATGCCTGACAATGTATGATCAAAAGAGGGAGCGGAGGTTTTCGGCTGCAAGGTCTGAATGTCCAACCATAATTTGTAAAAACCGGGGAAGAAAAGGCTCGAAAGCCCGACTATACACCATCAAAAGCGGGAGCGGAGGTGTTCGGCTGCAAGTAGGTGTGAATGTTCGACCATAATTTGTAAAAAGCGGGTAAGAAAAGGTTCGAATGCCCGACTATATATTAACCAAAGCAGGAGGAGAGGTCTTCGGATACGAGTGGGTGAGAATTTACAACCATAATCTATAAAATGTGGTGAAAAAAAAGGTGTGAATACCCCATAGAACACTAAAAGGTAGAGCGGAAGTGTTCGGCTGCAAGAAGGTGTGAATGTCTGACCATAGTTTGTAAAAAGCGGGTAAGAAAAGATTCGAATGCCCGAACATACACCATCAAAGGAGGGAGCGGAGGTGTTCCGCTGTAAGAAGGTGTGAATGTCCGACCATAGTTGGCAAAAAGCAGGTAAGAAAAGGTTAAAATACCCGATTGTACACAATCAATAGCGGGAGCAGAGTTGTTCCGCTACTAAAAGGTGTGAAAGTCCGACCATGGTTTGTAAAAAGCGGGTAAGAAAAGGTGTGAATGCCCGACAATGTATGATCAAAAGAGGGAGAGGAGGTTTTCGGCTGAAACAAGGTCTGAATGTCCATCCATATTTTGTAAAAATCTGGGAAGAAAAGGCTCAAAAGCCCGACTATACACCATCAACAGCTGGAGCGGAGGTGTTCAGCTGCAAGAAGGTCTGAATGTCCATCAATAATTGCTAGAAAACATGGAAGAGAATTTTCGAATATCAAACCGCACATGATCATAAGCGGGAGAGGAGGTGTTCAAATGCAAGAAGGTGTGAAAGTCCACCCATAATTACTGCAAAATGGGTAAGAAAAGGTACGAATGCCCAACCATACATGATCCTAACAGGGAGCGGAGGTGTTTGGCTGCGACAAGGTGTGTATGTACACCCATAATTAATGAAAAGCGGGCAACAAGTAGGTTTGAATACCCATCATCAAAAGCAGGAGTGGATATGTTCGGCTACAAGAAGGTTTGAATGTCTGACCATAGTTTGTAAAAAGCGGGTCAGAAAAGGTTCGAATGCCCGAACATACACCATCAAAGGAGGGAGCGGAGGTGTTCCGCTGTAAGAAGGTGTGAATGTCCAACCATAATTGGCAAAAAGCAGGTAAGAAAAGGTTAAAATACCCTATTGAACACAATCAATAGCGGGAGCAGAGTTGTTCCGCTACTAAAAGGTGTGAAAGTCCGACCATGAATTGTAAAAAGCGGGTAAGAAAAGGTGCGAATGCCCGACAATGTATGATCAAAAAAGGGAGCGGAGGTTTTCGGCTGAAAGAAGGTCTGAATGTCCATCCATAATTTGTAAAAATCGGGGAAGAAAAGGCTCGAAAGCCCGACTATACACCATCAACAGCTGGAGCGGAGGTGTTCAGCTGCAAGAAGGTCTGAATGTCCATCATTAATTGCTAGAAAACATGGAAGAGAATTTTCGAATATCAAACCGCACATGATCATAAGCGGGAGAGGAGGTGTTAAAATGCAAAAAGGTGTGAATGTCCACCCATAATTACTGCAAAATGGGTAAGAAAAGGTACGAATGCCCAACCATACATCATCAAAAGCAGGAGTGGATGTGTTCGGCTACAAGAAGGTTTTAATGTCCGACCATAGTTTGTAAAAAACGGGTAAGAAAAGGTTCGAATGCCCGAACATACACCATCAAAAGAGGGAGCGGAGGTGTTCCACTGTAAGAAGGTGTGAATGTCTGACCATAGTTGGTAAAAAGCGGGTAAGAAAAGGTGAAAATACCCGACTGTACACAATCAATAGCGGTAGCGGAGTTGTTCGGCTACTAAAAGGTGTGAAAGTCCGACCCTGGTTTGTAAAAAGCGGGTAAGAGAAGGTGCGAATGCCCGACAATGTATGATCAAAAGAGGGAGCGGAGGTTTTCGGCTGCAAGAAGGTCTGAATGTCCAACAATAATTTTGTAAAAACCGGGGAAGAAAAGGCTCGAAAGCCCGACTATACATCATCAAAAGCGGGAGCGGAGGTGTTCAGCTGCAAGAAGGTCTGAATGTCCATCAATAATTGCTAGAAAAAATGAAAGAAAATTTTCGAATATCAAACCACACATCATCATAAGCGGGAGAGGAGGTGTTCAGCTGCAAGAAGGTGTGAATGTCCGACCATAGTTTGTAAAAAATGGGTAAGAAAAGGTGCGAATGCTCAACCATACATCATCAAAAGCAGGAGTGGATGTGTTCGGCTAAAAGAAGGTTTGAATGTCCGACCATAGTTCGTAAAATGCGGGTAAGAAAAGGTTCGAATGCCCGAACATACACCATCAAAAGAGGGAGCGGAGGTGTTCCGCTGTAAGACGGTGTGAATGTCCAACAATAGTTGGTATAAAGCGGGTAAGAAAAGGTTAAAATACCCGACTGTACACAATCAAAAGCGGAAGCGGAGGTGTTCGGCTGCAAGAAGGTGTGAAAGTCCGACCATGGTTTGTAAAAAGCGGGTAAGAAAAGGTTCGAATGCCCGAATATATACCATCAAAAGCGGAAGCGGAGGTGTTCGGCTGCAAGAAGGTGTGAATGTCCGACCAAAGTTTGTAAAAAGCAGTGAAGAAAAGTTTCGAATATCCAACCAAACATAATCAAAAGCGGGAGCGGAAGTGTTCGGCTGTGAGTAGGTGTGAATGTCAAACCATAATTGCTGAAAAATGTGTTAGAAAAGACTAGAATGCCGGACCATACATCATCAAAAGCGGGAAAAGTGGTGTTCGGCTGCAAGTAGGTGTGAATGTCCAGCCATAATTACTCACAAACCGGTAAGAAAAGGTAGTATTGCCAGACCATACATTATCAAAACAGGGAGCGGAGGTGGTTCAGCTGCAAGGTGTGAATGTCTGACTAAAGTTTATAAAAAGCGGGTAAGACAAGGTGCGAATGCCTGACAATGTATGATCAAATGAGGGAGCGGAGGTTTTCGGCTGCAAGGTCTGAATGTACAACCATAATTTGGAAAAACCGGGGAAGAAAAGGCTCGAAAGCCCGACTATACACCATCAAAAGCGGGAGCGGAGGTGTTCGGCTGCAAGTAGGTGTGAATGTTCGACCATAATTTGTAAAAAGTGGGTAAGACAAGGTGCGAATGCCTGACAATGTATGATCAAAAGCGGGAGCGGAGGTGTTCAGCTGCAAGAAGGTCTACATGTCCATCAATAATTGCTAGAAAACATGAAAGAAACTTTTCGAAAATCAAACCGAACATGATCATAAGTGGGATAGGAGGTGTTCAGCTGCAAGGTGTGAATGTCCACCCATAATTCCTGAAAAATGGGCAAAAAAAAGGTGTGAATGCCCAACCATACATCATCAAAAGCAGGAGTGGAAGTGTTTGGCTACAAGAAGGTGTGAACGTCCAACCAAAATATGTAAAAAGAAGTTAAGAAAAGGTTTGAATATCCAACCAAACATAATCAAAAGCGGGAGCAGAGCTGTTCGACTGCAAGTAGGTGTGAATGTCAGATCATAATTTGCAAAAAGCTGATGAGAAAGGGTGAGAATGCCCGACTATACATCATCAAATGCGGGAGCGGAGTTGTTCGGCTGTGAGTAGGTGTGAATGTCCAGCCATAATTACTCACAAACGGGTAAGAAAAGGTAGTATTGCCAGACCATATATGATCAAAACAGGGAGCGGAGGTGGTTCAGCTGCAAGAAGGTTTGAATGCCCGACTAAAGTTCAAATATATTAACAAAAGCGGGAGGAGAGGTCTTCGGATGAGAGTGGTTGAAAATTTCCAACCATAATGTATAAAATGCGGTGAAAAAAAGGTGTGATAGAACACTAAAAGGTGGAGCGGAAGTGTTCGGCTGCAAGAAGGTGTGAATGTCCGACTATATTTGGTGAAAAGCAGGTGAAGCAAGGTCTGAATGCCCAACCTTACATCATCAAAAGCAAGATCAGAGTTGTTAGGCTGCAAGAAGGCCAAAGTTTGCCAAAAGCGGGTAAGGTGCGAATGTCCGACTAAATATCAACAAAATTTGGGGCGGAGGTTTTCGGATGCAAGTGGTTGTGAATATCCCACCATACAAGTATGGTGGAGAGGATGCTGTGAATAGCCGACCATAGTTTGGAAAAAGCGTGTAAGAAAAGGTTTGAATGCCCGAACATACACCATCAAAAGAGGGAGCGGAGGTGTTCCGCTGTACGAAGGTGTGAATGTCCGACCATACTTGGTAAAAAGCACGTAAGAAAAGGTTAAAATACCCGACTGTACACAATCAATAGCGGGAGCGGATGTGTTCGGCTACAAGAAGGTGTGACAGTCCGACCATGGTTTGTAAAAAGCGGGTAAGAAAAGGTGCGAATGTCCGACAATGTATGATCAAAAGAGAGAGCGGAGGTTTTCGGATACACGAAGGTTTGAATGTCCTACCATAGTTTGTAAAAAGCGGGTAAGAAAAGGTTCGAATGCCCGACTATACACC
Source organism: Leuresthes tenuis (assembly GCF_036924035.1). NCBI lineage: Eukaryota > Metazoa > Chordata > Actinopteri > Atheriniformes > Atherinopsidae > Leuresthes > Leuresthes tenuis. Next base: position 190,218 of record NW_027325401.1, on the reverse strand, counting down.
ATAAAAAGCGGGAGCGGAGGTGTTCCGCTGTAAGACGGTGTGAATGTCCGACCATAGTTGGTAAAAAGCGGGTAAGAAAAGGTTAAAATACCCGACTGTACACAATCAATAGCGGGAGCGGAGTTGTTCGGCTACAAGAAGGTGTGAAAGTCCAACCATGGTTTGTAAAAAGCAGTTAAGAAAAGGCTCGAATATCCAACCAAACATAATCAAAAGCGGGAGCAGAGCTGTTCGACTGCAAGTAGGTGTGAATGTCCAGCCACAATTACTCACAAACGGGGGAAGAAAAGGTAGTATTGCCAGACCATACATGATCAAAACAGGGAGCGGAGGTTCAGCTGCAAGGTGTTAATGTCTGACTATAGTTTGTAAAAAGCGGGTAAGACAAGGTGCGAATGCCCAACAATGTATGATCAAAAGAGAGAGCGGAGGTGTTCGGCTGCAAGGTCTGAATGTCCAACCATAATTTGTAAAAACCGGGTAAGAAAAGGCTCGAAAGCCCGACTATACATCATCAAAAGCGGGAGCGGAGGTGTTCAGCTGCAAGAAGGTGTGAATGTTCGACTAAAGTTTGTAAAAAGCTGGTAAGAGAAGGAGCGATGTCCCGACATTGTATGATCAAAAGCGGGAGCGGAGGTGTCCGGCTGTGAGTAGGTGTGAATGTCCGACCATAATTGCTGAAAAATGTGTTAGAAAAGGTAAGAATACTGGACCATACATCATCAAAAGCGGGAGAGGTGGTGTTCGGCTGCAAGAAGGTGTGAAAGTCCGACAATGGTTTGTAAAAAGCGGGTAAAAAAAGGTTCAAATGCCCGATCATATTTATTGCTATAAAATGAATTGCTTTGCTCAAACCAAGTTAAAACTGCTTTGTCCTTCCATATTCATCAATGTCTAGATCGACTTCAACAAAGAAAAACATTGGACTTTGCAGTAGAAGAAGTTGAAATCCATCTACACATTGATAAATATGAAGGACAAAGCAGTTCCCACTTGCCCATAAGAAAATAAGCTTATTCTCGGATTCCTGATCCTTCAGTGTTGCTCTTTCTTCTACTGCAAAATACAATGTTGTTCTTTGTTGAAGTCGATCTAGACATTGATAAATATGAAGGAAAAAGCAGTTTTAACTTGGTTTGAGTGAATGAATTCATTTTATACATAAAATCCGAAATCGTGCAGAACTCATGAAAATAAGCTTATTCTCGGATTCCTAAAACTTTTGATTGGCTCTTTCTTTTACTGCAAAGTACAACGTTGTTTTATTTGTTTAAATATATCGAGACATTGATAAATATGAAGGTAAAAGCCGTTTTAACATAGTTTGAGTGAAGGAATTGATTTTATAGATAAAATCCCAAATCATGCAGAACTCCTCAAAAGGGGCGTATGGCTTAATCACAAGTGTGGTTCTTTCTCATTCGGGGTAGTATGAGGAAGTTTATGCTTGAAATATATGTAGAAATGGGTACATATGAAGGACAAAGCAGTGTTAACTTAGTTTGAGTGAAGGAATTCATTTTATACATAAAATCCCAAATCATGCAGAACGTATGAAAAGAAGCTTATTCTCGGATTCCTGATCCTTCAGTTTTGCTCTTTCTTCTACTGCAAAATACAATGTTGTTCTTTGTTGAAGTCGATCTAGACATTGATAAATATGAAGGAAAAAGCAGTTTTAACTTGGTTTGAGTGAATGAATTCATTTTATACATAAAATCCGAAATCGTGCAGAACTCATGAAAATAAGCTTATTGTCGGATTCCTAAAACTTTTGATTTGCTCTTTCTTTTATTGCAAAGTACAACGTTGTTTTTTTGTTTAAATCTATCGAGACATTGATATATATGAAGGTAAAAGCCGTTTTAACATAGTTTGAGTGAAGGAATTGATTTTATAGATAAAATCCCAAATCATGCAGAACTCCTCAAAAGGGAGGTATGGCTTAATCACAAGTGTGGCTCTTTCTCATTCAGGGTAATATGAGGAAGTTTATGCTTGAAATATATGTAGAAATGGGTACATATGAAGGACAAAGCAGTGTTAACTTAGTTTGCGTGAAGAAATTCATTTTATACATAAAATCCGAAATCGTGCAGAACTCATGAAAATAAGCTTATTCTCGGATTCCTAAAACTTTTGATTTGCACTTTCTTTTACTGCAAAGTACAACGTTGTTTTTTGTTGAAATCTATCTAGACATTGATTACATTCACATCTACTTGCAGTCGAACACCTTCTCATCCACTTATGATCATGTGCGGTTGGGCTTTCGCACCTTTTCTTACCCATTTTTCAGTAATTATGGGTGGACATTCAGACCTTCTTGCAGCCGAAAACCTCCGCTCCTCTTTTGATCATACATTGTCGGGCATTCACACCTTGTCTTACCCGCTTTTTACAAACTTTAGTTGGACATTCAAACCTTCTTGCAGCTGAACCACCTCCGCTCCCTGTTTTGATCATATATGGTCTGGCAATAGTACCTTTTCTTACCCGTTTGTGAGTAATTATGGCTGGACATTCACACCTTCTTGCAGCCGAACACAACCTCTCCCGCTTTTGATGATATATGGTCCGGCCTTCTTACCTTTTCTAACACATTTTTCAGCAATTATGGTTGGACATTCACACCTACTCACAGACGAACACCTCCGCTCCCACATTTGATAGTGTATAGTCGGGCATTCTCACCCTTTCTCATCAGCTTTTTGCAAATTATGATCTGATATTCACACCTACTTGAAGTCGAACAGCTCTGCTCCCGCTTTTGATTATGTTTGGTTGGATATTCGAACATTTTCTTAATGCTTTTTACAAACTTTGGTCGGACGTTCACACCGTCTTGCAGCCGAACACCTCCGCTTCCGCTTTTGATGGTGTATAGTCGGGCATTCGAGCCTTTTCTTACCCACCTATTACTTACTATGGTTGGACATTCAAACCTTCTTGTAGCCGAACACATCCGCTCCTGCTTTTGATGATGTATGATTTGGCATTTGCACCTTTTCTTACCCATTTTTCAGTAATTATTGGTCGGACATTCAGACCTTCTTGCACCTGAACACCTCTGCTCCCGCTTTTGATGGTGTATAGTCGGGCTTTCGAGCCGTTTCTTCCCCGATTTTTACAAATTATGGTTGGACATTCAGACCTTGCAGCCGAAAACCTCCGCTCCCTCTTTTGATCATACATTGTCGGGCATTCGCCCCTTGTCTTACACGGTTTTTACAAACTTTAGTCAGACATTCACACCTTGCAGCTGAACCACCTCCATTCCCTGTTTTGATCATGTGTGGTCTGGAAATACTACCTTTTCTTCCCCCGTTTGTGAGTAATTATGGCTGGACATTCACACCTACTTGCAGCCGAAAAACCACCTCTCCCGCTTTTGATGATGTATTGTCCGGCATTCTAGTCTTTTCTATCACATTTTTCAGCAATTATGATCTGACATTCACACCTACTTGCAGTCGAACAGCTCTGCTCCCGCTTTTGATTATGTTCGGTTGGATATTCAAACCTTTTCTTAACTGCTTTTTACAAACTTTGGTCGGACGTTCACACCTTCTTGCAGCCGAACACCCCCGCTTCCGCTTTTGATGGTATATATTCGGGTATTCGAACCTTCTCTTACCCGCTTTTTACAAACCATGGTTGGACTTTCATACCTTCTTGTAGCTGAACAACTCCACTCCTGCTTTTGATGATTTATGGTTGGACATTTGCATCTTTTCCTACCCATTTTTCAGTAATTATAGGTGGATATTCACATCTTCTTGCAGCTGAACACCTCCTCTCCCGCTAATGATCATGTAAGGTTTGATATTCGAAAATTTTCTTTCATGTTTTAAAGCAATTATTAATGGACATTCACACCTACTTGCAGCCGAACATCACCTCTCCCGCTTTTGATGATGTATGGACCGGCATTCTTACCTTTTCTAACACATTTTTCAGCAATTATGGTTGGAGAATCACACCTACTCACAGCCGAACAACTCCGCTACCGCATTTGATGGTGTATAGTCGGGATTTCTCACCCTTTCTCATCAGCTTTTTGCAAATTATTCTCTGACATTCACACCTACTTGCAGTCGAACAGCTCTGCTCCCGCTTTTGATTATGTTTGGTTAGATATTCGAACATTTTCTTAACTGCTTTTTTACAAACTTTGGTCGGACGTTCACACCTTCTTGCAGCCGAACACCTACACTTCCGGTTTTGATAGTGTATATTAGGGCATACGAACCTTTTCTTACCCGCTTTTTACAAACCATGGTCGGACTTTCACACCTTCTCTTAGCTGAACAACTCCGCTCCCTCTTTTGATTGTGTACAGTCGGGTATTTTAACCTTTTCTTACCTGCTTTTTACCAACTATGATCGGACATTCACACCGTCTTACAGCGGAACACCTCCGCTCCCTCTTTTGATGGTGTATGTTTGGGCATTCGAACCTTTTCTTACCCGCTTTTTACAAACCAGGGTCGGACTTTCACACCTTTTAGTAGCCGAACAACTCCGCTCCCGCTATTGATTGTGTACAGTCGGGTATTTTAACCTTTTCTTACCCGCTTTTTAACAACTATGGTCGGACATTCACACCGTCTTACAGCGGAACACCTCCTCTCCCGCTTATGATCATGTACGGTTTGATATTCGAAAATTTACTTTCTTGTTTTAAAGCAATTATTGATGGACATTCAAACCTTCTTTTTGATGGTGTATAGTCGGGCTTTCGAGCCTTTTCTTCCCGGTTTTTACAAACCATGGTCGGACTTTCACACCTTCTTGTAGCCGAACAACTCCGCTCCTGCTATTGATTGTGTACAGTGGGGTATTTTAACCTTTTCTTACCCGCTTTTTACCAACTATGGTCGGACATTCACACCGTCTTACAGCGGAACACCTCTGCTCCCGCTTTTGATGGTGTATAGTCGGGCATTCGAACCTTTTCTTACCCGCTTTTTACAAACTATGGTGGGACATTCAAACCTTCTTGTATCCGAAAACCTCCGCTCTCTCTTTTGATCATACATTGTCGGACATTCGCACCTTTTCTTACCCGCTTTTTACAAACCATGGTCGGACTTTCACACCTTCTTGTAGCCGAACACATCCGCTCCCGCTATTGATTGTGTACAGTCGGGTATTTTAACCTTTTCTTACCCGCTTTTTACCAACTATGGTCGGACATTCACACCTTCGTACAGCGGAACACCTCCGCTCCCTCTTTTGATGGTGTATGTTCGGGTATTCAAACCTTTTCTTACCCGCTTTTTCCAAACTATGGTCGGCTATTCACAGCTTCCTCTCCACCATACTTGTATGGTTGGATATTCACACCCACTTGCATCCGAAGACGTCTGCCCCAAATTTTTTTGATATTTAGTCGGACATTCGCACCTTACCCGCTTTTGGCAAACTATGGCCTTCTTGCAGCCAAACACCTCTGATCTCGCATTTGATGATGTAAGGTTTGGCATTCAGACCTTGCTTCACCTGCTTTTCACCAAATATAGTCGGACATTCACACCTTCTTGCAGCCGAACACTTCCGCTCCACCTTTTAGTGTTCTATCACACCTTTTTTTCACCGCATTTTATACATTATGGTCGGAAATTTTCAACCACTCTCATCCGAAGACCTCTCCTCCCGCTTTCTTTAATATATTTGAACTTTAGTCGGACATTCAAACCTTCTTGCAGCTGAACCACCTCCGCTCCCTGTTTTGATCATATTATGGTCTGGCAATACTACCTTTTCTTACCCGTTTGTGAGTAATTATGGCTGGACATTCACACCTACTTGCCGCCGAACACAACCCCTCTCGCTTTTGATGATGTATGGACCGGCATTTTTACCTTTTCTAACACATTTTTCAGCAATTATGGTCGGAGATTCACACCTACTCACAGCCGAACAACTCCGCTCCCGCATTTGATGATGTATAGTCGGGCATTCTCACCCTTTCTCATCAGCTTTTTGCAAATTATGATCTGACATTCACACCTACTTGCAGTCGAACAGCTCTGCTCCCGCTTTTGATTATGTTTGGTTGGATATTCGAACCTTTTCTTAACTTCTTTTTACATATTTTGGTTGGACGTTCACACCTTCTTGTAGCCGAACACTTCCACTCCTGCTTTTGATGATGTATGGTTGGGCATTCACACCTTTTTTTTGCCCATTTTTTAGGAATTATGGGTGGACATTCACACCTTGCAGCTGAACACCTCCTATCCCACTTATGATCATGTGCGGTTTGATTTTCGAAAAGTTTCTTTCATGTTTTCTAGCAATTATTGATGGACATGTAGACCTTCTTGCAGCTGAACACCTCCGCTCCTGCTTTTGATCATACATTGTCAGGCATTCGCACCTTGTCTTACCCACTTTTTACAAACTTTAGTCGAACAGTCACACCTACTTGCAGCCGAACACAACCTCTCTCGCTTTTGATGATGTATGGACCGGCATTCTTACCTTTTCTAACACATTTTTCAGCAATTATGGTCGGAGATTCACACCTACTCACAGCCGAACAACTCCGCTCCCGCATTTGAAGGTGTATAGTCGGGCATTCTCACCCTTTCTCATCAGCTTTTTGCAAATTATGATCTGACATTCACACCTACTTCCAGTCGAACAGCTCTGCTCCCGCTTTTGATTATGTTTGGTTGGATATTCGAACCTTTTCTTAACTTCGTTTTACATATTTTGGTTGGACGTTCACACCTTCTTGTTGCCGAACACTTCCACTCCTGCTTTTGATGATGTATGGTTGGGCATTCACACCTTTTTTTTGCCCATTTTTTAGGAATTATGGGTGGACATTCACACCTTGCAGCTGAACACCTCCTGTCCCACTTATGATCATGTGCGGTTTGATTTTCGAAAAGTTTCTTTCATGTTTTCTAGCAATTATTGATGGACATGTAGACCTTCTTGCAGCTGAACACCTCCGCTCCCGCTTTTGATCATACATTGTCAGGCATTCGCACCTTGTCTTACCCACTTTTTACAAACTTTAGTCGAACAGTCACACCTACTTGCAGCCGAACACAACCTCTCTCGCTTTTGATGATGTATGGACCGGCATTCTTACCTTTTCTAACACATTTTTCAGCAATTATGGTCGGAGATTCACACCTACTCACAGCCGAACAACTCCGCTCCCGCATTTGAAGGTGTATAGTCGGGCATTCTCACCCTTTCTCATCAGCTTTTTGCAAATTATGATCTGACATTCACACCTACTTGCAGTCGAACAGCTCTGCTCCTGCTTTTGATTATGTTTGGTTGGATATTCGAACCTTTTCTTAACTGCTTTTTACAAACTTTGGTTGGACGTTCACACCTTCTTGTAGCCGAACACATGCACTCCTGCTTTTGATGATGTACGGTTGGGCATTCGCACCTTTTTTTTACCCATTTTTCAGGTATTATGGGTGGACATTCACACCTTCTTGCAGCTGAACACCTCCTCTCCCACTTATGATCATGTGTGGTTTGATTTTCGAAAATTTTCTTTCATGTTTTCTAGCAATTATTGATGGACATTTAGACCTTCTTGCAGCTGAACACCACCTCTCCCGATTTCGATGATGTATGGACCGGCATTTTTACCTTTTCTAACACATTTTTCAGCAATTATGGTTGGAGATTCACACCTACTCACAGCCGAACAACTCCGCTCCCGCATTTGATGGTGTATAGTCGGGCATTCTCACCCTTTCTCATCAGCTTTTTGCAAATTATGATCTGACATTCACACCTACTTCCAGTCGAACAGCTCTGCTCCCGCTTTTGATTATGTTTGGTTAGATATTCGAACCTTTTCTTAACTGCTTTTTACAAACTTTGGTCGGACGTTCACAATATCTTGCAGCCGAACACCTCCGCTTCCGCTTTTGATGGTGTATATTTGGGCATACGAACCTTTTCTTACCCGCTTTTTACAAACCAAGGTCGGACTTTCACACCTTCTCTTAGCTGAACAACTCCGCTCCCTCTTTTGATTGTGTACAGTCGGGTAATTTAACCTTTTCTTACCCGCTTTTTACCATCTATGGTCGGACATTCACACCGTCTTACAGCGGAACACCTCCGCTCCCTCTTTTGATGATGTATGGTTAGGCATTCGCACCTTTTCTTACCCATTTTTCAGTAATTATGGGTAGACATTCACACCTTCTTGCAGCTGAACACCTCCTCTCCCGCTTATGATCATGTGCACTTTGATATTCGAACATTTTCTTTCATGTTTTCTAGCAATTATTGATGGACATTCAGACCACCGTCCTGCAGCTGAACACCTCCGCTCCCACTTTTGATGGTGTATAGTCGGGCTTTCGAGCCTTTTCTTCCCCGGTTTTTACAAATTATGGTTGGACATTCAGACCTTCTTGCAGCCGAAAACCTCCACTCCCTCTTTTGATCATACATTGTCGGGCATTCGCACCTTTTCTTACCCGCTTTTTACAAACCATGGTCGGACTTTCACACCTTTTAGTAGCCGAACAACTCCGCTCCCGCTATTGATTGTGTACAGTCGGGTATTTTAACCTTTTCTTACCCGCTTTTTACCAACTATGGTTGGACATTCACACCTTCTTACACCAGAACACCTCCGCTCCCTGTTTTGATTATGTATGGTTTGACATTCGCACCTTCTCTCACCCGCCTTTTACTATGGTCGGCCATTCACAGCTTCCTCTCCACCATACTTGTATGGTGGGATATTCACACCCACCTGCATCCGAAGACCTCCGCCCCCACTTTTGTTGATATTTAGTCGGTCATTCGCACCTTACCCGCTTTTGGCAAACTATGGCCTTCTTGCAGCCAAACACCTCTGATCTCGCTTTTGATGATGTAAGGTTGGGCATTCAGACCTTGCTTCACCTGCTTTTCACCAAATATAGTCGGACATTCACACCCACTTGCATCCGAAGACCTCCGCCCCAAATTTTGTTGATATTTAGTCGGACATTCGCACCTTACCCGCTTTTGGCAAACTATGGCCTTCTTGCAGCCAAACACCTCTGATCTCGCTTTTGATGATGTAAGGTTGGGCATTCAGACCTTGCTTCACCTGCTTTTCACCAAATATAGTCGGACATTCACACCTTCTTGCAGCCGAACACTTCCGCTCCACCTTTTAGTGTTCTATCACACCTTTTTTTCACCGCATTTTATACATTATGGTTGGAAATTTTCAACCACTCTCATCCGAAGACCTCTCCTCCCGCTTTTGTTAATATATTTGAACTTTAGTCGGGCATTCAAACCTTCTTCCAGCTGAACCACCTCCGCTCCCTGTTTTGATCATATATGGTCTGGCAATACTACCTTTTCTTACCCGTTTGTGAGTAATTATGGCTGGACATTCACACCTACTTGCAGCCGAACACAACCTCTCTCGCTTTTGATGATGTATGGACCGGCATTCTTACCTTTTCTAACACATTTTTCAGCAATTATGGTCGGAGATTCACACCTACTCACAGCCGAACAACTCCGCTCCCGCATTTGATGGTGTATAGTCGGGCATTCTCACCCTTTCTCATCAGCTTTTTGCAAATTATGATCTGACATTCACACCTACTTGCAGTCGAACAGCTCTGCTCCCGCTTTTGATTATGTATGGTTGGATATTCGAACCTTTTCTTAACTGCTTTTTACAAACTTTGGTTGGACGTTCACACCTTCTTGTAGCCGAACACATGCACTCCTGCTTTTGATGATGTATGGGTGGACATTCACACCTTCTTGCAGCTGAACACCACCTCTCCCGATTTTGATTATGTATGGACCGGCATTTTTACCTTTTCTAACACATTTTTCAGCAATTATGGTTGGAGATTCACACCTACTCACAGCCGAACAACTCCGCTTCCGCTTTTGATGGTGTATATTCGGGCATACGAACCTTTTCTTACCCGCTTTTTACAAACCAAGGTCAGACTTTCACACCTTCTCTTAGCTGAACAACTCCGCTCCCTCTTTTGATTGTGTACAGTCGGGTAATTTAACCTTTTCTTACCCGCTTTTTACCATCTATGGTCGGACATTCACACCGTCTTACAGCGGAACACCTCCGCTCCCTCTTTTGATGATGTATGGTTAGGCATTCGCACCTTTTCTTACCCATTTTTCAGTAATTATGGGTAGACATTCACACCTTCTTGCAGCTGAACACCTCCTCTCCCGCTTATGATCATGTGCAGTTTGATATTCGAAAATTTTCTTTCATGTTTTCTAGCAATTATTGATGGACATTCAGACCGTCTTGCAGCTGAACACCTCCGCTCCCACTTTTGATGGTGTATAGTCGGGCTTTCGAGCCTTTTCTTCCCCGGTTTTTACAAATTATGGTTGGACATTCAGACCTTCTTGCAGCCGAAAACCTCCACTCCCTCTTTTGATCATACATTGTCGGGCATTTGCACCTTTTCTTACCAGCTTTTTACAAACCATGGTCGGACTTTCACACCTTTTAGTAGCCGAACAACTCCGCTCCCGCTATTGATTGTGTACAGTCGGGTATTTTAACCTTTTCTTACCCGCTTTTTACCAACTATGGTTGGACATTCACACCTTCTTACAGCAGAACACCTCCGCTCCCTGTTTTGATTATGTATGGTTTGACATTCGCACCTTCTCTCACCCGCCTTTTACTATGGTCGGCCATTCACAGCTTCCTCTCCACCATACTTGTATGGTGGGATATTCACACCCACCTGCATCCGAAGACCTCCGCCCCCACTTTTGTTGATATTTAGTCGGTCATTCGCACCTTACCCGCTTTTGGCAAACTATGGCCTTCTTGCAGCCAAACACCTCTGATCTCGCTTTTGATGATGTAAGGTTGGGCTTTCAGACCTTGCTTCACCTGCTTTTCACCAAATATAGTCGGACATTCACACCCACTTGCATCCGAAGACCTCCGCCCAAAATTTTGTTGATATTTAGTCGGACATTCGCACCTTACCCGCTTTTGGCAAACTATGGCCTTCTTGCAGCCAAACACCTCTGATCTCGCTTTTGATGATGTAAGGTTGGGCATTCAGACCTTGCTTCACCTGCTTTTCACCAAATATAGTCGGACATTCACACCTTCTTGCAGCCGAACACTTCCGCTCCACCTTTTAGTGTTCTATCACACCTTTTTTTCACCGCATTTTATACATTATGGTTGGAAATTTTCAACCACTCTCATCCGAAGACCTCTCCTCCCGCTTTTGTTAATATATTTGAACTTTAGTCGGACATTCAAACCTTCTTGCAGCTGAACCACCTCCGCTCCCTGTTTTGATCATATATGGTCTGGCAATACTACCTTTTCTTACCCGTTTGTGAGTAATTATGGCTGGACATTCACACCTACTTGCAGCCGAACACAACCTCTCTCGCTTTTGATGATGTATGGACCGGCATTCTTACCTTTTCTAACACATTTTTCAGCAATTATGGTCGGAGATTCACACCTACTCACAGCCGAACAACTCCGCTCCCGCATTTGATGGTGTATAGTCGGGCATTCTCACCCTTTCTCATCAGCTTTTTGCAAATTATGATCTGACATTCACACCTACTTGCAGTCGAACAGCTCTGCTCCCGCTTTTGATTATGTATGGTTGGATATTCGAACCTTTTCTTAACTGCTTTTTACAAACTTTGGTTGGACGTTCACACCTTCTTGTAGCCGAACACCTCCGCTCCCTCTTTTGATGATGTATGGTTAGGCATTCGCACCTTTTCTTACCCATTTTTCAGTAATTATGGGTAGACATTCACACCTTCTTGCAGCTGAACACCTCCTCTCCCGCTTATGATCATGTGCAGTTTGATATTCGAACATTTTCTTTCATGTTTTCTAGCAATTATTGATGGACATTCAGACCACCGTCCTGCAGCTGAACACCTCCGCTCCCACTTTTGATGGTGTATAGTCGGGCTTTCGAGCCTTTTCTTCCCCGGTTTTTACAAATTATGGTTGGACATTCAGACCTTCTTGCAGCCGAAAACCTCCACTCCCTCTTTTGATCATACATTGTCGGGCATTCGCACCTTTTCTTACCCGCTTTTTACAAACCATGGTCGGACTTTCACACCTTTTAGTAGCCGAACAACTCCGCTCCCGCTATTGATTGTGTACAGTCGGGTATTTTAACCTTTTCTTACCCGCTTTTTACCAACTATGGTTGGACATTCACACCTTCTTACACCAGAACACCTCCGCTCCCTGTTTTGATTATGTATGGTTTGACATTCGCACCTTCTCTCACCCGCCTTTTACTATGGTCGGCCATTCACAGCTTCCTCTCCACCATACTTGTATGGTGGGATATTCACAGCCACCTGCATCCGAAGACCTCCGCCCCCACTTTTGTTGATATTTAGTCGGTCATTCGCACCTTACCCGCTTTTGGCAAACTATGGCCTTCTTGCAGCCAAACACCTCTGATCTCGCTTTTGATGATGTAAGGTTGGGCATTCAGACCTTGCTTCACCTGCTTTTCACCAAATATAGTCGGACATTCACACCCACTTGCATCCGAAGACCTCCGCCCCAAATTTTGTTGATATTTAGTCGGACATTCGCACCTTACCCGCTTTTGGCAAACTATGGCCTTCTTGCAGCCAAACACCTCTGATCTCGCTTTTGATGATGTAAGGTTGGGCATTCAGACCTTGCTTCACCTGCTTTTCACCAAATATAGTCGGACATTCACACCTTCTTGCAGCCGAACACTTCCGCTCCACCTTTTAGTGTTCTATCACACCTTTTTTTCACCGCATTTTATACATTATGGTTGGAAATTTTCAACCACTCTCATCCGAAGACCTCTCCTCCCGCTTTTGTTAATATATTTGAACTTTAGTCGGGCATTCAAACCTTCTTGCAGCTGAACCACCTCCGCTCCCTGTTTTGATCATATATGGTCTGGCAATACTACCTTTTCTTACCCGTTTGTGAGTAATTATGGCTGGACATTCACACCTACTTGCAGCCGAACACAACCTCTCTCGCTTTTGATGATGTATGGACCGGCATTCTTACCTTTTCTAACACATTTTTCAGCAATTATGGTCGGAGATTCACACCTACTCACAGCCGAACAACTCCGCTCCCGCATTTGATGGTGTATAGTCGGGCATTCTCACCCTTTCTCATCAGCTTTTTGCAAATTATGATCTGACATTCACACCTACTTGCAGTCGAACAGCTCTGCTCCCGCTTTTGATTATGTATGGTTGGATATTCGAACCTTTTCTTAACTGCTTTTTACAAACTTTGGTTGGACGTTCACACCTTCTTGTAGCCGAACACATGCACTCCTGCTTTTGATGATGTATGGTTGGGCATTCGCACCTTTTTTTTTACCCATTTTTCAGGTATTATGGGTGGACATTCACACCTTCTTGCAGCTGAACACCTCCTCTCCCACTTATGATCATGTGTGGTTTGATTTTCGAAAATTTTCTTTCATGTTTTCTAGCAATTATTGATGGACATTTAGACCTTCTTGCAGCTGAACACCACCTCTCCCGATTTTGATTATGTATGGACCGGCATTTTTACCTTTTCTAACACATTTTTCAGCAATTATGGTTGGAGATTCACACCTACTCACAGCCGAACAACTCCGCTACCGCATTTAATGGTGTATAGTCGGGCATTCTCACCCTTTCTCATCAGCTTTTTGCAAATTATGATCTGACATTCACACCTACTTGCAGTCGAACAGCTCTGCTCCCGCTTTTGATTATGTATGGTTGGATATTCGAACCTTTTCTTAACTGCTTTTTACAAACTTTGGTTGGACGTTCACACCTTCTTGTAGCCGAACACATGCACTCCTGCTTTTGATGATGTATGGTTGGGCATTTGCACCTTTTTTTTTACCCATTTTTCAGGTATTATGGGTGGACATTCACACCTTCTTGCAGCTGAACACCTCCTCTCCCACTTATGATCATGTGTGGTTTGATTTTCGAAAATTTTCTTTCATGTTTTCTAGCAATTATTGATGGACAGTTAGACCTTCTTGCAGCTGAACACCACCTCTCCCGATTTTGATTATGTATGGACCGGCATTTTTACCTTTTCTAACACATTTTTCAGCAATTATGGTTGGAGATTCACACCTACTCACAGCCGAACAACTCCGCTACCGCATTTGATGGTGTATAGTCGGGCATTCTCACCCTTTCTCATCAGCTTTTTGCAAATTATGATCTGACATTCACACCTACTTCCAGTCAAACAGCTCTGCTCCCGCTTTTGATTATGTTTGGTTAGATATTCGAACCTTTTCTTAACTGCTTTTTACAAACTTTGGTCGGACGTTCACAATATCTTGCAGCCGAACACCTCCGCTTCCGCTTTTGATGGTGTATATTCGGGCATACGAACCTTTTCTTACCCGCTTTTTACAAACCAAGGTCGGACTTTCACACCTTCTCTTAGCTGAACAACTCCGCTCCCTCTTTTGATTATGTATGGTTGGATATTCGAACCTTTTCTTAACTGCTTTTTACAAACTTTGGTTGGACGTTCACACCTTCTTGTAGCCGAACACATGCACTCCTGCTTTTGATGATGTATGGTTGGGCATTCGCACCTTTTTTTTACCCATTTTTCAGGTATTATGGGTGGACATTCACACCTTCTTGCAGCTGAACACCTCCTCTCCCACTTATGATCATGTGTGGTTTGATTTTCGAAAATTTTCTTTCATGTTTTCTAGCAATTATTGATGGACATTTAGACCTTCTTGCAGCTGAACAGGCTTTGTGCACATGTCTCATGAAAATAAAATGGGTGTATGATTGCTGACGGCAGAGCAATACTGCCAAACTTATGAGTTCTTGTGGCAAACTTGATTCAGTGTCTTGACGTGTATACGCTGTTTCGCTGACTTGTCACAAGAAACAAAGTGTGTTTGATAAGATCCGACCATTTTATTACGGGAGGATCAGTATGTATGGATTCTGATGTGACTGATAAACCCATTCGTATCTTAAGCATAATCTAATACGTGAGACAACGCCCTGGCACACAATCAAAAAAAAAATAGAGAGAGAGCGGTTTTGTGTCCCCACAGTCCATAATGTAGAAAAGAGAGAAAAAAGCCTTTCTGATTTGGTGTGTGTGCTCACAGTGCAGAGTGTAGAGAAAAGAGAGAAAAGAAAGCCATTTTGGTGTCACGGGTGTTGTGACTTACACACACACATTTCTGAATTGAGAAAGGAAATTATTTTAGAGAAAGCACTAGAGTTTAGATCCCACATTTGTTGATAGGCATTCATTTAATTTTTCTTTTAATCAGTTTTAAAGTGAATACTAACTGAGAAATGAAAAAGGTGAAGAGTTTAGAAGCTTGGTTCAAGAGCAAAACTTGGTTTATGATCAGCTGAGTCTCTAAACAGAACAGCAAAGGGCTTCATCGAACATTTAAAAAAGATTCAGATTGTTAGAATATCCAGAATTTATAGGAATGGTGGTGATTACTCTTATTTTCTAGAATGGAAATAACTGCACCATGTCTGTTTTATGAATTTAAGGGGCTAAAAAGTTTTGTTCTCGTTTTTCTATGATTAACCGAATGTATGTGAGAGTCCAAACAGACAGAAGGGTTACGGCCGAGCGCTGGACCTTCCAAAAAAGATGAGACAGGCTGGACCTGTGCCATACTAGTTAAGACCGGCCTGTGGATAACAGGTTCTTTAAACTCTCACACACACAAACTCACACACGTTCGCACACATACACCCATACACACACACATTCTTGAACTTGCTGCAAGATTAAACATTTGCATTAACTGACTCCAGAAACTCTGAGTCTCATTGAGAGACTTTTCTCAACAATTGGGTCCTCAAACCAGATCTCAACGTTTTTTCCGCTTTCCAGGGTCGGAGCTGAAACCGTGCACGGGGGAGTCCAGTACTCCTAATGAAAGACCCCCTGCTGAATTGCGGTAATTAGGGGCCAGTGTCCACTGAAAGGGGGAAACAGGGACGAGATCGTACTTTTGAATCAATGGCCAGAAGCCATTGGCAGTGCAGGCATCAACAATAATGGTGTTATTTCACCCATTAACACTTAAGGTACCTCATGCAGTGGCTGTGATATGGTTACTTAACAAAATATCTTTACCAGACATCTCTCCTACATAACAGTTCTTCTTTCACAGCCACACCTTGTTGTCGAGAGATGTGCTACACTTAATCCATCCACACTGCTACCTACCCCACAGATGGAAAGCCTCATGATTGCATGTCAGAAATAACCATCAGTGTTTTACCCAGGCCAGACTTAACTGATATACGTTATGAAAATGCAGAAATAACTATATTTATTCAACAGGTCAAGCAAAAAACCCTGATGGCACAAATGCTACAGGATTTGCAGTAGTAACAGAAACTGAAGTTTTCTTAAAACAACCACTACCAAAAAATTACTCTGTTCAAGCAGTCGAATTGGTAGCTTTAACTGAAGCTTGTAAATTAAATAACAAAAAGGTTGTTAACGTTTACACTGACAGTCAGTATGCCTTCTCAACTGTACATGTGTTAACACAGCATTGGAAAAACAGGTATGTTGACATCCACAGCTAAATGTATAAACTACAAATATTTTAGCATTATTAGATGTTATTCAATTGCCATCTACAATAGACTCGTATGAATGACCGGAAGGAAAACCATACTGCCAAAGAATTTGTTTAAATATGCTGCAGTATTGAGCCACGGACCATGTCATGTCTCAACAGGAGGGATGGAAGCAATAATGAACAAGGTTTTTACAGCATATGGTTTTACTAATTATTGAATTTTTTTTTTTAGAATAAATAAATGAATAAAGTTTTGTCTAGCAGGTCAAATATGTGCAAAATACATTCCACAGGGCAATCTAAGACCAAAACGAAGATAATTCCCTAAGCCAGTGTATCTTTTTCAACATATTTGTTTGGATTTCATTATTTCATTATTGTGTAGATTTCATTGAACTAAATTAATGTTAAGGGAAACGATTCTGCTCAGTGACAACAGAGGTTTTTACCAAATGGTCTGAAATATTTCCATGTGCACAAGCAGATGCACTCTCAGTAGCAAAATCACGCGTAAAATAACTCATTTCTAGATTTGAAATTCCTGAAAAGATCTTCAGTGATAATTTGACACACTTTGTAAACTATGTCATCTCACTGATGGCAAAGAACTTAAAATAGATCTTAGAAACCACTGTGATATAGAAGGTTTCGCTAACACATTGGAATTGTTTTACTATTTACATATGCATGTGCAGTGAAGAATTGCTTGCTGCTGATAAATGCAAAGAAGAACAGCTTACACATAGATGCTCACATATAGGCTGCTGAATGCAATGAAGACCTGCTTATCCAGTAAAGTTCAATGTCAATGTGTAATATTCAATTAGGATTTGCAAAACAGTGAAGTTAAACAATGAATGGGTCCATAGTCGGTATGAGAAGACTACAGGAATATTTACCTGGGTGTACGTTCAAACAGAGATGAGAAAATTGCGATAAATTATTGTTTGTTTGTTTGTTAGTATGTATATGAATGTTATGTGTATAAACTGTGTTGAGTTGTAGTTACTCAGTAGTGTCTCAGTGAAACAACCGACGGGGGAAGCCTTGCGGTGACAACAAAAGCAGTGTTTTACTGATCAGTCAAGTTGCTCCAGTGTACTCCATACAAACTGGTTGGCTACTGAAGGGATAGAAAATGGGGAATACTTGTTTTAAAGCAAACAAGGAATTAGATGGGAAAAATACATGTTTTAACGGGACCCAGACAATATTATATAGATGTCGCCACTGAAGTAAAGAACATTTACGTGGGATGGTGTGAGGGTCCTCGTTTGGCTGACGTTCGCCGATATGCTCGCCATGCTCAGAACCAAGTTGAGACGCGTAAGACAACCAAAAGGGACAAGTGTGAAAAGGAGCTGCATTTGGCAACCATGACCATGTATTACGCAGTTGGTGTAAACAGAGGACGAGGCCGAAGTCGAAGACGTGGACGTGTGGGAGAGGAGGTCGAAATGGGCCACGCCAGAGCTATGATCCGAATATTTGTTTTTACTGTGGCCAGACTGGACACTGGAAGAAGGACTGTCCACAGCTAAAAAGTGATGAAATTGGGCAAAAGGCTGACTGAGGGTGGGAGGCAGGTTCTGGACGTCACGCGGCAGCAGAGCCTTCACTACTTCACTCACACATTTTTCCTGCTCTGTGTAGTGAAGCAACGCTTGCCGACTGTGATTCACGTAGTAAAGTTTTGCATGCTATTTCCGTCCTAGAGCAAAGATATTTCTTTCAGAATATAGGAACTTATGTTCATCAGTAGTGACGTCAGGGGAGTTTGATTGTCCTCCAAAGTTAAGTGGAAACCACGTTTACTGTATGTCTGCATCAGGCCAGGTTGTGAAGGAGAAAATGACAATGCCCATTGCGTGTTGTCACTCCCGATGAGCTCTCCTTCAAACACTCATTTTTGTTATCAGAGTTGTGTCCCATTCACCTGATGGGCTGTGATCTCATGTGTAAATTAGGCATTATTTTAACTTCTACACCAGAGGGTGTTAAGGTTATGTTACAGCCTGACAAAGTTTTCACAGCAGTGCAGTTTGATTCATCGGCACTTACATATGCTTATGAGTGGAAACTTCCCAGCTCTCCTTTTTCACAACAACTAGTGGAAGAAGCAAAAGCGTTAGTTTCACCCCTTTCTGATTTCATGCAACCTACTGATTTGCACTGCACATCACACATTTCTTTGGGGCCTGACGATGACTATGAGAAGAAGTGAAAAAATATGTGCGCCTACTTTATTGGCTGTGTCGCTCACTCCAGAGCACTTCGATTTTTTTAATGTTTGTGGTACTCGCCCTCACATTTCCTTGGCCAAACGTACACACTGGCAGTGACAAGGTGTGGGAGAGTTTGTTGCTAAATGTCAGAAAGAAATGGAGTGGACTGTTTCACCTGCTGATCCAAATTTGATGTTTTCTGAACGATTGTCAGCATACAAAAAAACATTTTGGAGTACAATGCATTGTCAAAGAACTGTGGACTTAATTCCTACCACAGAATCACATTTTGAAGCATGTTTTTTATCTGAAACAGATTTGTCTTCGATACCCATGTTGGCTGAAGTGCCCAATGATCTTTGGGCTAAGAGCAAATATGATGTGGGGTTGATAAAAGGCTGTGAACCAGTAATTGTCACCCCTAAATCAGACTTTTGTCCATGTAAAAAACAATACCCTTTTAAGCCTGAAGCAATTAAAGGGATTAAACCTGTTTTTCAATCTTTTCAGAAAACAGGCGTTATTGTTCCTTTTGAAAATTCACCTGTGCTTACTCCATTGTTTCCTGTTAAAAAGATTAAAGATGCTGGCCAGCCAGATGAATGGCGTTTTGTACAGGACCTCCAAGCGGTGAATGCTGCAGTTCAGCCACATGCTCCTACTGTGCCCAACCCACACACTATTTTGTCTCAAATTACATCAGATGCACAGTTTTTCTCAGTGGTTGACTTGTCGCCAGTGCACCCTGATAGCCCATTTTGGTTTGCTTTTTAGTTTGAAGGGAGATCTTGGACTTTTACCCGGTTATGCCAGGGGTACTGTGAAAGTCCCACTATTTACAATGCTGCCCTCAAAGCTAGTCTGGATTCACTTCAATCAACCACAGGCTCTGCTCTTTTGCAGTATGTGGATGACATCCTTTTATGTAGTCCATCTAAACAACAGTGTGAAAAAGACCAAATGACTCAAATAACTTTCTTGCTTTCAAAATCTTTCCTCTAGTGACGCTGACTTAGAGAGGGATGAAGATAATCATGTTTAATTGTTCATGTTTTGATTGTTTATCATTGGACCCTTTATTACTATGATGCCTGCATTTTAAACTCACGTTGTGTGCAAATGCAGGCTGATGTTTTACAGATAAAGTTATTATTTTCCTTGTTTCTTTTGGGTTGATTAATACAATGGTATTATTATAATCAAAAGGGAGGAATGTAATGGAAAATAATTCTTATATGCATTGTATTGAGTGTTACTGTGTATAACCTGCAAATGACCGAGCTGCAAGGTACCACCCTGCCCTGTTTTCTTAAATTCATCTTTACAATGGTGGGCTTGTTATAATGAGATAGCTGCACTTTAGGGGGGACAGGGTTAGGCTGGTATTTACGAGTGTGTCTGGGTAACCTCAACTGATGGTTGGGGAGGAAAGTTAAAAGAACAATCAATTATACCCAAAAACAGATGACGTGATGAGCGGGCAATATAACTGTGTGTTTTTGCTTCAGTGGTCAGAGCAACTCTGTATTCTGTACTGTGTTGTTCTCTCTTGCAAGATATTATTATTAAAGTCTCTTATCTCCTCACAAGAAAATAACTGACTCCCCAAATGCAAGTGTCAGGACAAATGATCAAACTTCTCCAAGCTTCAGTCTGCAGAGAAGTACAAGACAGGGTTGCTCACTTTCTCCCTCACTTTTTGCTATTTTCATCAAACCTTTAGCAGCTGCTATCAGACAAGATAGAAATATTAAAGACATCCAACCCCAAAATATTGAGCATAAAATAAGTCTTTATGCTGATGATGTATTACTTTTCCTTCAGAACTCACAGACGTCTCTCACTCACACGATCACACATAAATAAATTCTCAGCACTTTCTGACTACTCTATCAATTGGTCTAAGACCACAGTTCTGCCCATTAACTGTAGGGTCCAGAATATACCTGCGATCACTTTACAGTCAGGAAATATTAGATATTTAGGCATAAACATTTCCTCCAGGCTCTCAGAGCTAACAAAGCTAATTTATGTGCAATTATTAAAGACAGTAGAGGACAATCTCTCTCGTTGGAAGTCCTTACCTATATCACTTATGGGGAGAGTTACAACCATTAAAATGATGATACTACCAAAAGTTATCTATTTGTTCTCAATGATCCCCATAAAACCAACCTGCTACTTGGTTTAAGTCACTAGATTCATGCATCTCCAAATTTCTGTGGAAAAACAAACCACCACGTATTAGTTTAAAAACTCTACAGAAGACCAAGGACAGTGGTGGATTAGATTTACCTAATTTTCAGCACTATTCCTTAGCCAATAGGTTACGGTATATATCAAAATGGTTTAAACCTAGCCCAATAGATGAACATGGATAAATATAGAACAAGCATTGTGTGATAATCTGGAAATCTCTGACCTGCCACTTATTAGTCAAAACGTAAAAAATCACAAATGTTTCAAAAGCATTAACATCAGCACCTCTCTGACAGCCTGGTGGGAATTTCTTAAAATAACAAAGTCTTCACTTGTCCCGTGTAAGCTTACACCCATCTGGAACAATCCTGACATCCTGCAAAACAAAAAAATGCTAAACTTTACTCTCTGGAAGATCAAAGGAATCAAACATCTGGAACATATAATCCAAAATGGACATTTTATTTCATTTGATGAGCTCATATCACAACATGAGATAGGCAGCAATAAATTCCTAGAATATCAACAACTTAAGTCTATAATAACAAAGAAATATATCCTCCACCAACCAGACTTACAACTCCCGATTAGGGTAGCAGAATTTCTAAGCATCTGCACCCCAAAACTACTATCAAAAATATATAAATTATTGTCTAAGATAGATGACACAATGTCTCTACCGTCCTCAAAATGGGAGGCAGATTTATCCATCAGTTCTAGTCATAGCTTCTGGCCACAAATATGTTTGAACACCTTCAGAATGACTCAAAATCCTAATTTACAGCTCATACAATACAAAATTCTTCATAGAACACACTATACAGGACAAAGGATGTTCAGGATGGGTCTAACACACTCAAACATCTGCTCACATTGCACAGATAACACACCTGATGATTATGCACACGCTTTGTGGTTTTGTGCGCCTGTCCAGAAGTTCTGGCTTGAAGTCTGTGCGGACCTATCAACATGGCTAAAGTGTAGCATTCCTGCATGCCCCACACTGTGCATACTGGGTGACTTAGACAACATCAACGTGGAATTTAGCTTAGCACACATGATCCTCACAGTGTTATGTATAGCAAAGAAAACTATTCTCATGAACTGGAAAGCGAAGAACAATCTGTGTATTAACCAGTTTAGAAATTTTCTTTTAGATTATATTAGCATGGAAACAATGTTTGCCTCCTCAAAACATCAATTGGCTGAATTTAATTCTCTCTGGTCCCCTCTGATTAGCTTGATCACATAGTGTTGGTGGTGGGTTGCTGTCCCGTCGCTCTGGGCGGTTGGGTGTGTGCTGGGGGGGGCTGTGTGGCTTCGGGCGTCTGGTGGTCTCTCGGGTCGTGGGGACCGGGTTGGTCATTGCTGGGGGGGACTGTGTGTCGGGCTTGGAGGGCAGTTTTGGGGGCTTGCGGGTGGGGCTGTCTTGCGGTGTGGGGCGGGGTCCCTTAGGGGCCTTGGGGTGGTGGCTGCTGGCTCTGTACCGGGTGACCGGGCCGCTCTGGCGTGTGTGGTGGAGCTGGGCCTGGACCTGGTGGCTTGCCGCTGCCTTGCGCCCGGGGCGGGGCCCTGCCTGTGCCTGGGGGGTCTGGGTTGCCCTGGACATGCCACAATATGCGTGGGTTGGTGCAGGTCCTGGTGCCGGCCTTGTTGCTCTGGGAACTCCAAGGTGTCCGCAGGTGGTTATTTTCTTTAGGGTGTTGGGGCGTGCGGTGAGGGGGAGGGGGTATGTGTGGGGGTGTGCTTTTCCCCTGTTGGGGGGGGCCTGAGGGGGCCTGGGTGATGGTGGGTCTCGCTGCTGCGACTGGTGTGACCGGGTGATTTGTTTGTTTGTTTGTTTGATTTTTGTTGTTGTTTGTTTGTTTTTGTAGAGGTCCTCCGGGGTGGGGTTGGGTTGAGTGGGGTGGGGCGGGATGGGTTCCTTCTGGGGGTACAGTAGCTCCCGGAATATGGTGACTGCAGGCCCCGAGCCTGGTGGACATCAGGCCCTCCTGCCCTGTGTTGGGTCCCAGGTAGCGGGGATGCCTATTGCAGCCAGTCTCTGGCTGCCCTCTCCGGGGTGGGAGGGACCAGGAGGATGAATTAATTATTCTGCTAGTTTATATATTGTAAACATAAACAATAAACATTTATAAAACTTCCCTTGGCAAAGCAAATCTGTTTGGCATAAAGGTATTCAGATTACAATTCTGCTGACATAATGCACAATTCCGGATTTTGATATAAAATGAATTCCTTCACTCAAACCAAGTTAAAACTGCTTTTTCCTTCATATTTATCCATGTCTAAATAGCTTTAAACAAAAAAGAACGTTGTACTTTGCAGGATAGGAAAGAACAACACTAAACCTTTAGGAATCTGAGAATAAGCTTATTTTCACGAGTTCTACACAATTTCGGATTTTGATATAAAATGAATTCCTTCACTCAAACCAAGTTAAAACTGCTTTGTCCTTCATATTTATCCATGTCTAAATAGCTTTAAACAAAAACGAACGTAGTACTTTTCAGGATAGGAAACAACAACACTAAATTTTTTCAGGAATCCAAGAATAAGCTTCTTTTCACGAGTTCTACACAATTCCGGATTTTGATATAAAATGAATTCCTTCACTCAAACCAAGTTAAAACTGCTTTGTCCTTCATATTTTTGCATGTCTAAATAGGTTTCAGGCATAATATTCTTCATATTACCCTGTATGTGAAAGAAGCATACTTGTGATGGAGCAATACACTCCTTTTGGGTAACCTAAACTGATGGTTGGGGAGGAAAGTTAGAAGAACAATCAACTATCAACCAAAGACAGATGACGTGATGAGCGGGCAATATAACTGTGTGTTTTTGCTTCAGTGGTCAGAGCAACTCTGTATTCTGTACTGTGTTGTTCTCTCTTTCAAGATATTATTATTAAAGCCTCTTATCTCCTCAGAAGAAAATAACTGACTCTGTGCGTTACTAAATTTCCACCACAATTTTGGCTTCACGAACAGGATCCCTCGACTGGTGTCTCTGGACCGGATCGCAGTGCATGGCCAGCCTGGACTGAAGTAGCTGTTCCAGCCTCATACCTCCAAGGCCTTTTCTGAGAGAGAGGACTGGCAGGTCCTTTTCTTGAATACCAGCGCTGGGATCATTTTTGAAATATGATAGTCTGAGACGATAGGACTGCTTTTTAGTTTTTATTTGAATAAAAGAGTGTTTCCCGGTTGTGTCATTAGTGAGACAGAGATTTCATGGGTAAGTGAAACTTTTGAAGCAGTCCGAAGAAGTGTGAAGTACTCCGAAGAAGTGTGAGTACAGATTAAGGTCCTCATTGGAGACGTCCTTTGAGTGAAGGAATATATTTCCCCATTCCAAGTCTGAGAATGGGAAACAGTAGGTCTCAGACTTTTGACCCTACCGGGGGACCTAAGCATGATGAAATGAAAAAGACATATGGTCCAGAGGTTTTCCACCTGAAGGTTCTTTTAGTATGTTAGAAATAAGAAAATTAGAAGAAAAGTTTTGCAAATATGAGAAAGAGATGAAGCAAAAAAAAGAAAATTAAGTTTATATAAGAAGTAAGAAAGGTATAGAATTTTGGAAAAAATAAAGTGTATTAAGAGAAAGAAAGGAAAATGTTAAACAAATGCCATGACGGAATGATGATAATAATTTAGTATTAGCTGTGCCGGATCCAGACCTGGACTCCTGCCCTGCAACAACAACAGCCAGCCCTGCCACAAGCCTCTGGCTCTCGGGAAGAAGGGACTTCTTCCATCCTCCCTCGGGAAGAAATTCCATCATTCTCACAACATCAGTTAC
Source organism: Leuresthes tenuis (assembly GCF_036924035.1). Classification (NCBI taxonomy): domain Eukaryota; kingdom Metazoa; phylum Chordata; class Actinopteri; order Atheriniformes; family Atherinopsidae; genus Leuresthes; species Leuresthes tenuis. The sequence goes on along the minus strand of NW_027325401.1, from coordinate 165,356 downwards.
ATAGGTCTGATGATGAGGAAAAGGAAGACGTTTGGTTCTCCAGCGTACCTGCCCAAGAACTTTTAACGCAAGTGACAAAAATCCTTTACCCACAATCTGGACTTCAGAGATCTAAACGTGAGAAAAAACAAAACCAGATTCAAACCATGCCTATGGTTAAAGTTGCAGTTCCCACTGGACCATTACTGGTTTATCGACCCTGGACTGAGACTGACATCATGGAAGCATAACAATGCTTACCAGATCCAGAGATTTCTGGACCCCATTTTGCTGACGAGTTGCGAGATTTCTGCGCGCAATCTGCCCGACTGGGGTTGAATTGCGTCGCATATTGGCAAAAAAGTTCAAACCGACCGACCTCTGCAAAATAGAGGCCAGTATGCTACAACTGGATTTGCGACCTACCAACAGTGAACGAGGACATAATGATAACGCTCAATATGAAGCAGCCATCCAAAGACTGTGTCAAACCATCACCACTCAATTTCCAACCAAAATCAATATGTCCCACATTTACACCTGCAAACAGAAACCCGGTGAAGGGACTGATGATTTTGTACACCGCATCCTTGAGGAAGTCAGCAAGCACAGCGGTCATCAGAGACCAAGGGATTTGGGTAATGAATCAGGACCATGGGAGAGTATTGCATGCAATGCAATAATTAAAGGCCTCATGCCAGATGTCGCCACTGAAGTAAAGAACATTTACGTGGGATGGTGTGAGGGTCCTCGTTTGGCTGACGTTCGCCGATATGTTTGCCATGCTCATAACCAAGTTGAGACGCGTAAGACAACCAAAAGGGACAAGTGTGAAAAGGAGCTGCATTTGGCAGCCATGACCATGTATTACGCAGTTGGTGTAAAAAGAGGACGAGGCCGAAGTTGAAAGAGAGGAGGGAGAGGAGGTCGAAAATGGGCCACGCCAGAGCTATGATCCGAATATTTGTTTTTACTGTGGCCAGACTGGACACTGGAAGAAGGACTGTCCACAGCTGAAAAGTGATGAAATTGGGCAAAAGGCTGACTGAGGGTGGGAGGCAGGTTCTGGACGTCACGCGGCAGCGGAGCCTCCACTGATGGGTGATAGCACAAACACACTCACACATTTTTCCTGCTCTGTGTAGTGAAGAAACGCTTGCCGACTGTGATTCACGTAGTAAAGTTTTGCATGCTATTTCCGTCCTAGAGCAAAGATATTTCTTTCAGAATATAGGAACTTATGTTCATCAGTAGTGACGTCAGGGGAGTTTGATTGTCCTCCAAAGTTAAGTGGAAACCACGTTTACTGTATGTCTGCCTCAGGCCAGGTTGTGAAGGAGAAAATGACAATGCCCATTGCGTGTTGTCACTCCCGATGAGCTCTCCTTCAAACACTCATTTTTGTTATCAGAGTTGTGTCCCATTAACCTGATGGGCTGTGATCTCATGTGTAAATTAGGCATTATTTTAACTTCTACACCAGAGGGTGTTAAGGTTATGTTACAGCCTGACAAAGTTTTCACAGCAGTGCAGTTTGATTCATCGGCACTTACATATGCTTATGAGTGGAAACTTCCCAGCTCTCCTTTTTCACAACAACTAGTGGAAGAAGCAAAAGCGTTAGTTTCACCCCTTTCTGATTTCATGCAACCTACTGATTTGCACTGCACATCACACATTTCTTCGGGGCCTGACAATGACTATGAGAAGAAGTGAAAAAATATGTGCGCCTACTTTATTGGCTGTGTCGCTCACTCCAGAGCACTTCGATTTTTTTAATGTTTGTGGTACTCGCCCTCACATTTCCTTGGCCAAACGTACACACTGGCAGTGACAAGGTGTGGGAGAGTTTGTTGCTACATGTCAGAAAGAAATGGAGTGGACCGTTTCACCTGCTGATCCAAATTTGATGTTTTCTGAACGATTGTCAGCATACAAAAAAACATTTTTGAGTACAATGCATTGTCAAAGAACTGTGGACTTAATTCCTACCACAGAATCACATTTTGAAGCATGTTTTTTATCTGAAACAGATTTGTCTTTGATACCCATGTTGGCTGAAGTGCCCAATGATCTTTGGGCTAAGAGCAAATATGATGTGGGGTTGATAAAAGGCTGTGAACCAGTAATTGTCACCCCTAAATCAGACTTTTGTCCATGTAAAAAACAATACCCTTTTAAGCCTGAAGCAATTAAAGGGATTAAACCTGTTTTTCAATCTTTTCAGAAAACAGGCGTTATTGTTCCTTTTGAAAATTCACCTGTGCTTACTCCATTGTTTCCTGTTAAAAAGATTAAAGATGCTGGCCAGCCAGATGAATGGCGTTTTGTACAGGACCTCCAAGCGGTGAATGCTGCAGTTCAGCCACATGCTCCTACTGTGCCCAACCCACACACTATTTTGTCTCAAATTACATCAGATGCACAGTTTTTCTCAGTGGTTGACTTGTCGCCAGTGCACCCTGATAGCCCATTTTGGTTTGCTTTTTAGTTTGAAGGGAGATCTTGGACTTTTACCCGGTTATGCCAGGGGTACTGTGAAAGTCCCACTATTTACAATGCTGCCCTCAAAGCTAGTCTGGATTAACTTCAATCAACCACAGGCTCTGCTCTTTTGCAGTATGTGGATGACATCCTTTTATGTGGTCCATCTAAACAACAGTGTGAAAAAGACAGTGAATCTGTTGAAACATCTTCCTTCTTATGGCCATAAAGCCAGCCTTTCTAAGTTACAGTTTGTACAGGACGAAGTCACCTTTTTGGGTCATGTGATTTTTAAGGATGGGCGCTCACTTTCTCCTAAACGTGTTGCTGCAGTTCAGATCATTCCTAAACCGGTTACTAAAAAACAGCTTATGTCATTCTTAGGTATAACATCTTACTGCAGGAACTTTATTCCTAACTACTCTTTTCTCGAAGCTCTCTTAGGTGCTCTTATCCATGGTAAAGGCAGCTGCAGTTCTGACATGCAGCTCCAGCCTTTAGTCAGCTTAAGCTGGCTCTTCAAACAGCACCAACACTTGACATTCCAGATCCTCATAAACCTTTCATACAGGCAGTTGATGAGAAGCATGGTTGTATGACATCTGTTCTTATGCAGGAACATGGGGCAGGCAAAGGCCAGTGGCTCATTTCTCAGCAAAACTGGACTCTGTGACTGCAGGCCTGCCTGGTTGTCTTCGTGCTGTTGCAGCTGCAGAGAAAGCTGTCCTGGCCTCCCAAGATATTGTGGGCTACGCTAATTTGACTGTTTTGGTTCCTCATGCTGTTGCCTTTATTCTTCTCGAGCAGAAAACTTCACATCTTTCAACTGCTCGTTGGCTCAGATACACCTCTGTGATATGCCAAATGTCACTGTTAAACGTTGTACTGTTCTGAATCCTGCTACTTTGCTTCCGACTCCTGAGGATGAGGAGCCTCATGACTGTGAAGCTGTTTTGGAACAAGTTTGTACACCCCGACCTGATCTTTTAGAGACTCCTCTTCCAAACTCTGACATGATTCTTTTTGTAGATGGATCAGCTTTGCGTGATCCAGCCACAGGTACTAACTGTGTTTGGTTTGCAGTATGTTCTTCACATGACACTTTGTTGTCTGGTTCTCTTCCTAAACATTTCTCTGCTCAAACTACTGAGCTTATTGCACTTACTGAAGCTTGTAAGTTGGCAGCTGGTAAGTCTGTCACTATTTACACAGATTCCAGATATGCTTTTGGTGTTGTTCATGACTTTGGTGCGCTGTGGAAACACAGGCATTTCCTTAAATCAGATGGTAAAACTATTCTGAACTCCAAGCAGGTTTCTGATCTTCTTGATGCGATCCTTTTGCCTACAGCAATCTCGGTCTGTAAGTGTACGGCTCACACTAACTCAGACGATCCTGTTGCTTGTGGCAATGCCAGAGCTGATGCTGCAGCTAAGCAAGCAGCTAATTTTTTCCTGTTTTCGCTTCCCTCTCTTTGCAGGCAGAAGACTCCCTCACAGATCTCCATGCTTTGCAAACTTTTGCCTCTGCAGATGAAATTTGGTCCTCTGGACGCATTTGGTCCTCTGTGGGTGCAACTCATACGGATGGTGTTTGGATGGGACCTGATGGTAAACCCTGTCTACCTAAACATTTTTTTCCTCATTTTTCAAAATTGACACATGGGTTGGACCATGTGTCAAAAGGGGGGATGCTGAATGCACTCACTGCTCAGTGGTTCACAAAAGGGTTCAGTTCATATGCGCAAAAATACTGTCAGTCATGTATGGTTTGTGCCACACATAATGTAGGAAAGGCATTACACACATCGCAAGTTGCACACCCTCCACCAGAGAAACCTTTTGAACATTTGATGATGGATTTTGTTGAACTCACACCAGCTGAAGGAAAGAAATATGCATTAGTAATAGTGGACGTGTTTAGTAAATGGGTTGAAGTTTTCCTTGCAAAACATGCAAACAGTAATGCAGTGACTAAAGCACTGCTAAACAGAAATCATTCCTAGATGGGGCATTCCAGAGAAGATCAGCAGTGATAATGGCACACATTTTGTAAACACTGCATTGACTGAGGTTGGTAAATTCCTGGGAATAACCTTGCGCACACATTGTGCTTATCATCCACAGAGTGGAGGTGCTGTGGAAAGAGAAAATGGTACATTAAAGTCCAAGTTAGCCAAATGTTGTGAAGAAACAGGTCTGCCATGGACAAAAGTATTACCTATTGTGCTTACCTACATGAGAATGAGAATCAGAGCTCAAGTGAATCTCAGCCCATTTGAAATTTTATTTGGCAGACCTCCTAACCTGGGATTGGGACCTGTAACCAGACCCCTCCCTTCCACAACTGTTTGTGATGATGCTATGTTGTCTTACTGTCGAAACCTTTCCACTGTTCTATCTCAAGTTTCACAGACAGTAAAAGCAGCCCTTCCAGCCACAGAAAACACACCACTCCAACCAGATGACAGGTGGTGAAGGAACTTCGCAGGAAACATTGGAAGTCCAAACGTTGGCAAGGCCCGTTCCAGGTGCTACTGGTCACTCATACAGCTGTTAAAGTTGCAGAGAGAGCAACCTGGATTCATGCCAGTCACTGTAAGAAGGTACCAGAACCAGTAGATGACTTCCACCCTGACATACATCAGCCTAACCAACACGCCCGGAAGGACAAAGATAAGAGTCAGCAGTAAAAGCTGTACTCCACCGGTGTGTTAAGTGCTAGTAACCTCTGACACCGAAGATTGAAACATCCTTACTGAGACCTGCGATGAAGATGATCATACACATGCTGTGAACCATGGAAGAAACTGTTTGTTGTTTGTATTTTCTTATTTGTAACCAGCATGTGCACATTGTATCTTGATTTCACAGGAAGCAATAATACAGGGCTGCTGTATTTTTCCCTGTGTGAAAGGCCTCATTGTATGTATCTCACCAAATGATTCAAATGACTCAAAGAACTTTTTTGCTTTCAAAATTTTTCCTCTAGTGACGCTGACTTAGAGAGGGATGAAGATAATCATATTTAATTGTTCATGTTTTGATTGTTTATCATTGGACCCTTTATCACTATGATGCCTGCATTTTAAACTCACGTTGTGTGCAAATGCAGGCTGATGTTTTACAGATAAAGTTATTATTTTCCTTGTTTCTTTTGGGTTGATTAATATAATGGTATTATTATAATCAAAAGGGAGGAATGTAATGGAAAATAATTCTTATATGCATTGTATTGAGTGTTACTGTGTATAACCTGCAAATGACCGAGCTGCAAGGTACCACCCTGCCCTGTTTTCTTAAATTCCTCTTTACAATGGTGGGCTTGTTATTATGAGATAGCTGCACTTTAGGGGGGACAGGGTTAGGCTGGTATTTACGAGTGTGTCTGGGTAACCTCAACTAATGGTTGGGGAGGAAAGTTAGAAGAACAATCAATTATACCCAAAAACAGATGACGTGATGAGTGGGCAATATAACTGTGTGTTTTTGCTTCAGTGGTCAGAGCAACTCTGTATTCTGTACTGTGTTGTTCTCTCTTGCAAGATATTATTATTAAAGCCTCTTATCTCCTCAAAAGAAAATAACTGACTCCCCAAGTGCAAGTGTCAGGACAAATGATCAAACTTCTCCAAGCTTCAGTCTGCAGAGAGGTACAAGACAGGGTTGCCCACTTTCGCCCTCACTTTTTGCTATTTTCATCGAACCTTTAGCAGCTGCTATCAGACAAGATAGAAATATTAAAGGCATCCAACCCCAAAATATTGAGCATAAAATAAGTCTTTATGCTGATGATGTATTACTTTTCCTTCAGAACTCACAGACGTCTCTCACTCACACGATCACACTCATAAATAAATTCTCAGCACTTTCTGACTACTCTATCAATTGGTCTAAGACCACAGTTCTGCCCATTAACTATAGGGACCAGAATATACCTTCGATCACTTTACAGTCAGGAAATATTAGATATTTAGGCATAAACATTTCCTCCAGGCTCTCAGGGCTAACAAAGCTAAATTATGTGCAATTATTAAAGACAGTAGAGGACGATCTCTCTCGTTTGAAGTCCTTACCTATATCACTTATGGGGAGAGTTACAACCATTAAAATGATGATACTACCAAAAGTTAACTATTTGTTCTCAATGATCCCCATAAAACCATCTGCTACTTGGTTTAAGTCACTAGGTTCATGCATCTCCAAATTTCTGTGGAAAAACAAACCACCACGTATTAGTTTAAAAACCCTACAGAAGACCAAGGACAGTGGTGGATTAGATTTACCTAATTTTCAGCACTATTCCTTAGCCAATAGGTTACAGTATATATCAAAATGGTTTAAACCTAGCCCAATAGATGAACCATGGATAAATATAGAACAAGCATTGTGTGATAATCTGGAAATCTCTGACCTGCCACTTATTAGTCAAAACGTAAAAAATCACAAATGTTTCAAAAGCATTAACATCAGCACCTCTCTGACAGCCTGGTAGGAATTTCTTAAAATAACAAAGTCTTCACTTGTCCCGTGTAAGCTTACACCCATCTGGAACAATCCTGACATCCTGCAAAACAAAAAAATGCTAAACTTTACTCTGTGGAAGATCAAAGGAATCAAACATCTGGAACATATAATCCAAAATGGACATTTTATTTCATTTGATGAGCTCATATCACAACATGAGATAGGCAGCAATAAATTCCTAGAATATCAACAACTTAAGTCTATAATAACAAAGAAATATATCCTCCACCAACCAGACTTACAACTCCCGATTAGGGTAGTAGAATTTCTAAGCATCTGCACCCCAAAACTACTATCAAAAATATATAAATTATTGTCTAAGATAGATGACACAATGTCTCTACCGTCCTCAAAATGGGAGGCAGATTTATCCATCAGTTCTAGTCATAGCTTCTGGCCACATATATGTTTGAACACCTTCAGAATGACTCGAAATCCTAATTTACAGCTCATACAATACAAAATTATTCATAGAACACACTATACAGGACAAAGGATGTTCAGGATGGGTCTAACACACTCAAACATCTGCTCACATTGCACAGATAACACACCTGATGATTATGCACACGCTTTGTGGTTTTGTGCGCCTGTCCAGAGGTTCTGGCTTGAAGTCTTTGCGGACCTATCAACATGACTAAAGTGTAGCATTCCTGCATGCCCCACACTGTGCATACTGGGTGACTTAGACAACATCAATGTGGAATTTAGCTTAGCACACATGATCCTCACAGTGTTATGTATAGCAAAGAAAACTATTCTCATGAACTGGAAAGCGAAGAACAATCTGTGTATTAACCAGTTTAGAAATTTTCTTTTAGATTATATTAGCATGGAAACAATGTTTGCTTCCTCAAAACATCAATTGGCTGAATTTCATTCTCTCTGGTCCCTTCTGATTAGCTTGATCACATAGTGGTGGTGGTGGGTTGCTGTCCCGTCGCTCTGGGCGGTTGGGTTTGTGCTGGGGGGGGCTGTGTGGCTTCGGGCGTCTGGTGGTCTCTCGGGTCGTGGGGAAATACAGCAGCCCTGTATTATTGCTTCCTGTGAAATCAAGATACAATGTGCACATGCTGGTTACAAATAAGAAAATACAAACAACAAACAGTTTCTTCCATGGTTCACAGCATGTGTATGATCATCTTCATCGCTGGTCTCAGTAAGGATGTTTCAATCTTCGGGGTCAGAGGTTACTAGCACTTAACACACCGGTGGAGTACAGCTTTTACTGCTGACTCTTATCTTTGTCCTTCCGGGCGTGTTGGTTAGGCTGATGTATGTCAGGGTGGAAGTCATCTACTGGTTCTGGTACCTTCTTACAGTGACTGGCATGAATCCAGGTTGCTCTCTCTGCAACTTTAACAGCTGTGTGAGTGACCAGTAGCACCTGGAACGGGCCTTGCCAACGTTTGGACTTCCAATGTTTCCTGCGAAGTTCCTTCACCACCTGTCATCTGGTTGGAGTGGTGTGTTTTCTGTGGCTGGAAGGGCTGCTTTTACTGCCTGTGAAACTTGAGATAGAACAGTGGAAAGGTTTCGACAGTAAGACAACATAGCATCATCACAAACAGTTGTGGAAGGGAGGGGTCTGGTTACAGGTCCCAATCCCAGGTTAGGAGGTCTGCCAAATAAAATTTCAAATGGGCTGAGATTCACTTGAGCTCTGATTCTCATTCTCATGTAGATAAGCACAATAGGTAATGCTTTTGTCCATGGCAGACCTGTTTCTTCACAACATTTGGCTAACTTGGACTTTAATGTACCATTTTCTCTTTCCACAGCACCTCCACTCTGTGGATGATAAGCACAATGTGTGCGCAAGGTTATTCCCAGGAATTTACCAACCTCAGTCAATGCAGTGTTTACAAAATGTGTGCCATTATCACTGCTGATCTTCTCTGGAATGCCCCATCTAGGAATGATTTCTGTTTAGCAGTGCTTTAGTCACTGCATTACTGTTTGCATGTTTTGCAGGGAAAACTTCAACCCATTTACTAAACACGTCCACTATTACTAGTGCATATTTCTTTCCTTCAGCTGGTGTGAGTTCAACAAAATCCATCATCAAATGTTCAAAAGGTTTCTCTGGTGGAGGGTGTGCAACTTGCGATGTGTGTAATGCCTTTCCTACATTATGTGTGGCACAAACCATACATGACTGACAGTATTTTTGCGCATATGAACTGAACCCTTTTGTGAACCACTGAGCAGTGAGTGCATTCAGCATCCCCCCTTTTGACACATGGTTCAACCCATGTGTCAATTTTGAAAAATGAGGAAAAAAATGTTTAGGTAGACAGGGTTTACCATCAGGTCCCATCCAAACACCATCCGTATGAGTTGCACCCACAGAGGACCAAATGCGTCCAGAGGACCAAATTTCATCTGCAGAGGCAAAAGTTTGCAAAGCATGGAGATCTGTGAGGGAGTCTTCTGCCTGCAAAGAGAGGGAAGCGAAAACAGGAAAAAAATTAGCTGCTTGCTTAGCTGCAGCATCAGCTCTGGTATTGCCACAAGCAACAGGATCGTCTGAGTTAGTGTGAGCCGTACACTTACAGACCGAGATTGCTGTAGGCAAAAGGATCGCATCAAGAAGATCAGAAACCTGCTTGGAGTTCAGAATAGTTTTACCATCTGATTTAAGGAAATGCCTGTGTTTCCACAGCGCACCAAAGTCATGAACAACACCAAAAGCATATCTGGAATCTGTGTAAATAGTGACAGACTTACCAGCTGCCAACTTACAAGCTTCAGTAAGTGCAATAAGCTCAGTAGTTTGAGCAGAGAAATGTTTAGGAAGAGAACCAGACAACAAAGTGTCATGTGAAGAACATACTGCAAACCAAACACAGTTAGTACCTGTGGCTGGATCACGCAAAGCTGATCCATCTACAAAAAGAATCATGTCAGAGTTTGGAAGAGGAGTCTCTAAAAGATCAGGTCGGGGTGTACAAACTTGTTCCAAAACAGCTTCACAGTCATGAGGCTCCCCATCCTCAGGAGTCGGAAGCAAAGTAGCAGGATTCAGAACAGTACAACGTTTAACAGTGACATTTGGCATATCACGGAGCACAGAGGTGTATCTGAGCCAACAAGCAGTTGAAAGATGTGAAGTTTTCTGCTCGAGAAGAATAATGGCAACAGCATGAGGAACCAAAACAGTCAAATTAGCGTAGCCCACAATATCTTGGGAGGCCAGGACAGCTTTCTCTGCAGCTGCAACAGCACGAAGACAACCAGGCAGGCCTGCAGCCACAGAGTCCAGTTTTGCTGAGAAATGAGCCACTGGCCTTTGCCTGCCCCATGTTCCTGCATAAGAACAGATGTCATACAACCATGCTTCTCATCAACTGCCTGTATGAAAGGTTTATGAGGATCTGGAATGCCAAGTGTTGGTGCTGTTTGAAGAGCCAGCTTAAGCTGACTAAAGGCTGATTCAGCCTCAGGAGTCCATGGAACACGATCAGCTGACTGGAGCTGCATGTCAGAACTGCAGCTGCCTTTACCATGGATAAGAGCACCTAAGAGAGCTTCGAGAAAAGAGTAGTTAGGAATAAAGTTCCTGCAGTAAGATGTTATACCTAAGAATGACATAAGCTGTTTTTTAGTAACCGGTTTAGGAATGATCTGAACTGCATCCATTTTCTATACCGACAGTCCGTTAATCGGGTAGCGGGTGGGCTGGAGCCTATCCCAGCAGTCATCGAAAGGCGAAAGGCGGGGTACACCCTGGACAGGTCGCCAGTCCATCGCAGGGCCACATAGAGACAAACGAGACAAACAACCATGCATACTCACACTCACTACGGACAATTTGGAGTCAACAATTAACCTGACATGCATGTTTTTGGATGGTGGGAGGAAGCCAGAGTACCTGGAGAGAACCCACGCATACACGGGGAGAACATGCAAACTCCACACAGAAAGGCCCCAGGCAGGGATCGAACCTGGAACCCTCTTGCTGTGAGGTGACAGTGCTAACCACCACACCACCGCGCAGCCCTGCAGCAACATGTTTAGGAGAAAGTGAGCGCCCATCCTTAGAAATCACATGACCCAAAAAGGTGACTTCGTCCTGTACAAACTGTAACTTAGAAAGGCTGGCTTTATGGCCATAAGAAGGAAGATGTTTCAACAGATTCACTGTCTTTTTCACACTGTTGTTTAGATGGACCACATAAAAGGATGTCATCCGCATACTGCAAAAGAGCAGAGCCTGTGGTTGATTGAAGTTAATCCAGACTAGCTTTGAGGGCAGCATTGTAAATAGTGGGACTTTCACAGTACCCCTGGCATAACCGGGTAAAAGTCCAAGATCTCCCTTCAAACTAAAAAGCAAACCAAAATGGGCTATGAGGGTGCACTGGCGACAAGTCAACCACTGAGAAAAACTGTGCATCTGATGTAATTTGAGACAAAATAGTGTGTGGGTTGGGCACAGTAGGAGCATGTGGCTGAACTGCAGCATTCACCGCTTGGAGGTCCTGTACAAAACGCCATTCATCTGGCTGGCCAGCATCTTTAATCTTTTTAACAGGAAACAATGGAGTAAGCACAGGTGAATTTTCAAAAGGAACAATAACGCCTGTTTTCTGAAAAGATTGAAAAACAGGTTTAATCCCTTTAATTGCTTCAGGCTTAAAAGGGTATTGTTTTTTACATGGACAAAAGTCTGATTTAGGGGTGACAATTACTGGTTCACAGCCTTTTATCAACCCCACATCATATTTGCTCTTAGCCCAAAGATCATTGGGCACTTCAGCCAACATGGGTATCGAAGACAAATCTGTTTCAGTTAAAAAACATGCTTCAAAATGTGATTCTGTGGTAGGAATTAAGTCCACAGTTCTTTGACAATGCATTGTACTCAAAAATGTTTTTTTGTATGCTGACAATCGTTCAGAAAACATCAAATTTGGATCAGCAGGTGAAACAGTCCACTCCATTTCTTTTTGACATGTAGCAACAAACTCTCCCACACCTTGTCACTGCCAGTGTGTACGTTTGGCCAAGGAAATGTGAGGGCGAGTACCACAAACATTAAAAAAATCAAAGTGCTCTGGAGTCAATAAAGTAGGCGCACATATTTTTTCACTTCTTCTCAGGCCCCAAAGAAATGTGTGATGTGCAGTGCAAATCAGTAGGTTGCATGAAATCAGAAAGGGGTGAAACTAACGCTTTTTCTTCTTCCACTAGTTGTTGTGAAAAAGGAGAGCTGGGAAGTTTCCACTCATAAGCATATGTAAGTGCCGATGAATCAAACTGCACTGCTGTGAAAAAAGGCTGTAACATAACCTTAACACCCTCTGGTGTAGAAGTTAAAATAATGCCTAATTTACACATGAGATCACAGCCCATCAGGTTAATGGGACACAACTCTGATAACAAAAATGAGTGTTTGAAGGAGAGCTCATCGGGAGTGACAACACGCAATGGGCATTGTCATTTTCTCCTTCACAACCTGGCCTGATGCAGACATACAGTAAACGTGGTTTCCACTTAACTTTGGAGGACAATCAAACTCCCCTGACGTCACTACTGACGAACATAAGTTCCTATATTCTGAGAGAAATATCTTTGCTCTAGGACGGAAATAGCATGCAAAACTTTACTACGTGAATCACAGTCGGCAAGCGTTGCTTCACTACACAGAGCAGGAAGAATGTGTGAGTGTGTTTGTGCTATCACCCATTAGTGGAGGCTCCGCTGCCGCGTGACGTCCAGAACCTGCCTCCCACCCTCAGTCAGCCTTTTGCCCAATTTCATCACTGTTTAGCTGTGGACAGTCCTTCTTCCAGTGTCCAGTCTGGCCACAGTAAAAACAAATATTCGGATCATAGCTCTGGCGTGGCCCATTTCGACCTCCTCTCCCACACGTCCACGTCTTCGACTTCGGCCTCGTCCTCTGTTTACACCAACTGCGTAATACATGGTCATTGTTGCCAAATGCAGCTCCTTTTCTCGCGAGCATATCGGCGAACGTCAGCCAAACGAGGACCCTCACACCATCCCACGTAAATGTTCTTTACTTCAGTGGCGACATCTATATAATATTGTCTGGGTCCCGTTAAAACATGTATTTTTCCCATCTAATTCCTTGTTTGCTTTAAGTATTCCCCATTTTCTATCCCATCAGTTGCCAACCAGTTTGTATGGAGTACACTGGAGCAACTTGACTGATCAGTAAAACACTGCTTTTGTTGTCACCGCAAGGCTTCCCCCGTCGGTTGTTTCACTGAGACACTACTGAGTAACTACAACTCAACACAGTTTATACACATAACATTCATATACATACTAACAAACAAACAAACAATAATTTATCGCAATTTTCTCATCTCTGTTTGAACGTACACCCAGGTAAATATTCCTGTAGTCTTCTCATACCGACTATGGACCCATTCATTGTTTAACTTCACTGTTTTGCAAATCCTAATTGAATATTACACATTGACATTGAACTTTACTGGATAAGCAGGTCTTCATTGCATTCAGCAGCCTATATGTGAGCATCTATGTGTAAGCTGTTCTTCTTTGCATTTATCAGCAGCAAGCAATTCTTCACTGCACATGCATATGTAAATAGTAAAACAATTCCAATGTGTTAGCGAAACCTTCTATATCACAGTGGTTTCTAAGATCTATTTTAAGTTCTTTGCCATCAGTGAGATGACATAGTTTACAAAGTGTGTCAAATTATCACTGAAGATCTTTTCAGGAATTTCAAATCTAGAAATGAGTTATTTTACGCGTGATTTTGCTACTGAGAGTGCATCTGCTTGTGCACATGGAAATATTTCAGACCATTTGGTAAAAACCTCTGTTGTCACTGAGCAGAATCGTTTCCCTTAACATTAATTTAGTTCAATGAAATCTACACAATAATGAAATAATGAAATCCAAACAAATATGTTGAAAAAGATACACTGGCTTAGGGAATTATCTTCGTTTTGGTCTTAGATTGCCCTGTGGAATGTATTTTGCACATATTTGACCTGCTAGACAAAACTTTATTCATTTATTTATTCTAAAAAAAAAAATTCAATAATTAGTAAAACCATATGCTGTAAAAACCTTGTTCATTATTGCTTCCATCCCTCCTGTTGAGACATGACATGGTCCGTGGCTCAATACTGCAGCATATTTAAACAAATTCTTTGGCAGTATGGTTTTCCTTCCGGTCATTCATACGAGTCTATTGTAGATGGCAATTGAATAACATCTAATAATGCTAAAATATTTGTAGTTTATACATTTAGCTGTGGATGTCAACATACCTGTTTTTCCAATGCTGTGTTAACACATGTACAGTTGAGAAGGCATACTGACTGTCAGTGTAAACGTTAACAACCTTTTTGTTATTTAATTTACAAGCTTCAGTTAAAGCTACCAATTTGACTGCTTGAACAGAGTAATTTTTTGGTAGTGGTTGTTTTAAGAAAACTTCAGTTTCTGTTACTACTGCAAATCCTGTAGCATTTGTGCCATCAGGGTTTTTTGCTTGACCTGTTGAATAAATATAGTTATTTCTGCATTTTCATAACGTATATCAGTTAAGTCTGGCCTGGGTAAAACACTGATGGTTATTTCTGACATGCAATCATGAGGCTTTCCATCTGTGGGGTAGGTAGCAGTGTGGATGGATTAAGTGTAGCACATCTCTCGACAACAAGGTGTGGCTGTGAAAGAAGAACTGTTATGTAGGAGAGATGTCTGGTAAAGATATTTTGTTAAGTAACCATATCACAGCCACTGCATGAGGTACCTTAAGTGTTAATGGGTGAAATAACACCATTATTGTTGATGCCTGCACTGCCAATGGCTTCTGGCCATTGATTCAAAAGTACGATCTCGTCCCTGTTTCCCCCTTTCAGTGGACACTGGCCCCTAATTACCGCAATTCAGCAGGGGGTCTTTCATTAGGAGTACTGGACTCCCCCGTGCACGGTTTCAGCTCCGACCCTGGAAAGCGGAAAAAACGTTGAGATCTGGTTTGAGGACCCAATTGTTGAGAAAAGTCTCTCAATGAGACTCAGAGTTGCTGGAGTCAGTTAATGCAAATGTTTAATCTTGCAGCAAGTTCAAGAATGTGTGTGTGTATGGGTGTATGTGTGCGAACGTGTGTGAGTTTGTGTGTGTGAGAGTTTAAAGAACCTGTTATCCACAGGCAGGTCTTAACTAGTATGGCACAGGTCCAGCCTGTCTCATCTTTTTTGGAAGGTCCAGCGCTCGGCCGTAACCCTTCTGTCTGTTTGGACTCTCACATACATTCGGTTAATCATAGAAAAACGAGAACAAAACTTTTTAGCCCCTTAAATTCATAAAACAGACATGGTGCAGTTATTTCCATTCTAGAAAATAAGAGTAATCACCACCATTCCTATAAATTCTGGATATTCTAACAATCTGAATCTTTTTTAAATGTTCGATGAAGCCCTTTGCTGTTCTGTTTAGAGACTCAGCTGATCATAAACCAAGTTTTGCTCTTGAACCAAGCTTCTAAACTCTTCACCTTTTTCATTTCTCAGTTAGTATTCACTTTAAAACTGATTAAAAGAAAAATTAAATGAATGCCTATCAACAAATGTGGGATCTAAACTCTAGTGCTTTCTCTAAAATAATTTCCTTTCTCAATTCAGAAATGTGTGTGTGTAAGTCACAACACCCGTGACACCAAAACGGCTTTCTTTTCTCTCTTTTCTCTACACTCTGCACTGTGAGCACACACACCAAATCAGAAAGGCTTTTTTCTCTCTTTTCTACATTATGGACTGTGGGGACAGTCCATAATGTGTGCCAGGGCGTTGTCTCACGTATTAGATTATGCTTAAGATACGAATGGGTTTATCAGTCACATCAGAATCCATACATACTGATCCTCCCGTAATAAAATGGTCGGATCTTATCAAACACACTTTGTTTCTTGTGACAAGTCAGCGAAACAGCGTATACACGTCAAGACACTGAATCAAGTTTGCCACAAGAACTCATAAGTTTGGCAGTATTGCTCTGCCGTCAGCAATCATACACCCATTTTATTTTCATGAGACATGTGCAGGCACCTGTTCATCTACTGTTCTATCACTATGAATTAGTTTATCTATTATCAATAAGGATACTTCTACAACTACTATCAAAGTATGTCCAGACTTCTTATGTTGTCAGTTGCTATATATGAATAAGTGGGTTGCTACTGAAAAGCATTAAGCATGTCACACAGCCCAAACATATAACATTTCAGGACACACCACACAGTTAACAACCACAGTGAAGCGTGTCAAAGCCCAAACATGTAACATTCAACAGGACACTTACACAACACATTCAAATCAAACAGTCAGACAACATACAAGAACATATACCCCAGCCGGCATTGCTCCCTGCCTATTTTCCTACAACTCACTATGTGTGCGCACACCTTTATTCACAAACTCTTCAACTTATACTCTTTTACCGAAGCTGCTACAGCTCGATTGGCCAAATACCCTTAGATCCTATTTCGGTGAATTTGACATCTGCCTTGTATGTAACAGATTAGCGGTTTAGCAGTTTTAATTTAGTTTGAGTGAAGGAATTCATTTTATAGCAAAATCCGAAATCGTGAAGAACTCATGAAAGTAAGCTTATTCTCGGATTCCTGAAACTTTAGATTTGCTCTTTCTTTTACTGCAAAGTACAACGTTGAGCAGCACTAATGAGTTGTTTCTATTTTTGGCAGGCTTTACCTTTGCGGATGAAGCCCTTTCTGTCTGTGCAAAAGAAATCTTGTTACTGTGCAGAGTGACTTCTCTGAGTAGAGTCGCCTTACTTGTTGCGACTGTGCCGATGTTCGAAGCTGGAGTGCAAAGTTGTTGCTTGAATGGTGCTCGCTGGAGCGTGTGGTAGTGTAAAGTTATACCATTTAAAAGGGCTGAAGAGTGCTCAGTGCAGCGGGTGGGCGGAGGTGCAAAGTGACACTATGGCCATAAAAAGAACACCGCTACAAGTGCGCATTTTGCCAGGAAGGGCCCTCGGACGTGAACCAGTGGACAGTTATCGCTTCTCGGCCTTTTGGCTAAGATGAAGTGTAGTATCTGTTCTTATCAGTTTAATGTCTGATATGTCCTCTATGCGAGGACTACATATTAAATGGATTTTTATCAATAGGAGTTGAAAAAGGAGCTTGCTCCGTTCACTCCAAGCATCGACCCGGTACTGCAGTGCCGCTGGGAACGGTGCGCTCTCCTCTGCTCTTGTGAAAAAGCAAACAGCGGTGCAGGATGGAAGTTTCTTTTAATCTGCTGAGAAAAGAGAGTGAATGCGAAGCAGACTTTAACACGGCTCTGGGAGCGAGCCGAGTGCGGGCTAACCGGGACAATTGCTTGAAAGAAACGCGACACCGAATGAGCAGTCAGAACAAAGCCTCAATACGGTGTTCCTGTGTTGTTTGTGGCTGCCTTGTCTTTTGCACAGAGTAAAAGACAAGGCAGCCATCGAATAGGGCCCGATTGTTCCTACTTGGTCAGCCGAGGAGCAAGGGGGGGAGCAAGCGTCTCAACCAAGCAAAGCTCACCATGGGGAAGGTGGCTATGCCAACTAGCCTGATGCCCTGCTCCCGCAGTGATGGATAATCGTACACTGGTTTCTCTTCATAATGTACAAGTCTTTCGCCTTTTACTAAAGACTTCCGTGGAGAGCAGCACTAATGAATTGTTTCTATTTTTGGCAGGCTTTACCTTTGCGGGTGAAGCCCTTTCTGTCTGTGCAAAAGAAATCTTGTTACTGTGCAGAGTGACTTCTCTGAGTAGAGTCGCCTTACTTGTTGCGACTGTGCCGATGTTGCTTGAATGGTGCTCGCTGGAGCGTGCGGTAGTGTAAAGTTATACCATTTAAAAGGGTTGAAGAGTGCTCAGTGCAGCGGGTGGGCGGAGGTGCAAAGTGACACTATGGCCATAAAACGAACACCGCTACAAGTGCGCATTGTGCCAGGAAGGGCCCTCGGACGTGAACCAGTGGACAGATATCGCTTCTCGGCCTTTTGGCTAAGATCAAGTGTAGTATCTGTACTTATCAGTTTAATATGTGATATGTCTATGCAAGGACTACATATTAAATGGATTTTTATCAATAGGATTTGAAAAAGGAACGGTGCGCTCTCCTCTGCTCTTGTGAAAAAGCAAACAGCGGTGCAGGATGGAAGTTTCTTTTAATCTGCTGAGAAAAGAGAGTGAATGCAAAGCAGACTTTAACACGGCTCTGGTAGCGAGCCGAGTGCGGGCTAACCAGGAGAATTGCTTGAAAGATACGCGACACCGAATGAGCGGTCAGAACAAAATCTCAATACGGTGTTCTTGTGGTGTTTTTATAAAATGCGGTGTAAAAAAAGGTGTGAATGCCCCATAGAAAACTAAAAGGTGGAGCGGAAGTGTTCGGCTGCAAGAAGGTGTGAATGTCCGACTATATTTGGTGAAAAGCAGGTGAAGCAAGGTCTGAATGCCCAACCTTACATCATCAAAAGCGAGATAAGAGGTTTTTGGCTGCAAGAAGGCCATAGTTTGCCAAAAGCGGGTAAGGTGCGAATGATCGGCTAAATATCAACAAAAGTGGGGGCGGAGGTCTTCGGATGCAAGTGGGTGTGAATATCCCACCATACAAGTATGGTGGAGAGGAAGCTGTGAATGGCCGACCATAGTTTGCAAAAAGCGGGTGAGAAAAGGTGCGAATGTCCAACCATACATGATCAAAACAGGGAGCGGAGGTGTTTTGCTGCGACAAGGTGTGAATGTCCACCCATAATTAATGAAAAGCGGGCAACAAGTAGGTTCGAATGCCCAACCATACATCATCAAAAGCAGGAGTGGATGTGTTCGGCTACAAGAAGGTTTGAATGTCCGAGCATAGTTTGTAAAAAGCGGGTAAGAAAAGGTTCGAATGCCCGAACATACACCATCAAAAGAGGGAGCGGAGGTGTTCCGCTGAAAGACGGTGTGAATGTCCGACCATAGTTGGTAAAAAGCGGGTAAGAAAAGGTTCGAATGCCCGAATATGTACCATCAAAACGGAAGCGGAGGTGTTCGGCTGTAAGAAGTTGTGAATGTCCGACCAAAGTTTGTAAAAAGCAGTTAAGAAAAGGTTCGAATATCCAACCAAACATAATCAAAAGTGGGAGCAGAGCTGTTCGACTGCAAGTAGGTGTGAATGTCCACCCATAATTCCTGAAAAATGGGTAAGAAAAGGTGCGAATGCCCAACCATACATCATCAAAAGAAGAAGTGGATGTGTTCTGCTACAAGAAGGTTTGAATATCCGACCATAGTTTGTAAAAAGTGGGTAAGAAAAAGTTCGAATGCCCGAACATACACCATCAAAAGAGGGAGCGGAGGTGTTCCGCTGTAAGATGCTGCGAATGTCCGACCATAGTTGGTAAAAAGCGGGTAAAAAAAGGTTAAAAAACCCGACTGTACACAATCAATAGCGGAAGCGGAGTTGTTCGGCTACAAGAAGGTGTGAAAGTCCACCAATAATTACTGAAAAATGGGTAAGAAAAGGTGTGAATGCCCAACTATACATCATCAAAAGCAGAAGTGGATGTGTTCGGCCACAAGAAGGTTTGAATGTCCGACCATAGTTTGTAAAAGGCGGGTAAGAAAAGGTTCGAATGCCCGTACATACACAATCAAAAGAGGGAGCGGAGGTGTTTCGCTGCAAGAAGGTGTGAATGTCCGAGCATAGTTTGTAAAAAGTGGGTGAGAAAAGGTTCGAATGCCAGAACATACACCATCAAAAGAGGGAGCGGAGGTGTTCCGCTGTAAGAAGGTGTGAATGTCCGACCATAGTTGGTAAAAAGCGGGTAAGAAAAGGTTCGAATGCCAAAATATACACCATCAAAAGCGGAAGCCGAGGTGTTCGGCTGCAAGTAGGTGTGAATGTCAGATCATAATTTGCAAAAAGCTGATGAGAAAGGTGTGAATGACCGACAATAATTGCTGAAAAATGTGTTAGAAAAGGTAAGAATGCCGGACCATTCATCATCAAAAGCGGGAGAAGAGGTGTTCGGCTGCAAGAAGCTGTGAATGTCCAGCCATAATTACTCAAAAACGGGTAAGAAAAGGTAGTATTGCCAGACCATAAATGATCAAAAAAGGGAGCGGAGGTTTTCCGCTGTAAGAAGGTGTGAATATCCGACCATAATTGGTAAAAAGCGGGTAAGAAAAGGTGCAAATGCCCGACAATGTATGATCAAAAGAGGGAGCGGAGGTTATCGGCTGCAAGAAGGTCTAAATGTCCAACCATAATTTGTAAAAACCGGGGAAGAAAAGGCTCCGAAGCCCAACTATACACCATCAAAAGCGGGAGCGGAGGTGTTCAGCTGCAAGAAGGTCTGAATGTCCATCAATAATTGCTAGAAAACATGAAAAAAAAATTTCGAATATCCAACCGCACATGATCATAAGTGGGAGAAGAGGTGTTCAGCTGCAAGAAGGTGTGAATGTCCACCCATAATTCCTCAAAAATGGGTAAGAAAAGGTGCGAATGCCCAACCATACATCATCAAAAGAAGAAGTGGATGTGTTCTGCTACAAGAAGGTTTGAATGTCCGACCATAGTTTGTAAAAAGTGGGTAAGAAAAAGTTCGAATGCCCGAACATACACCATCAAAAGAGGGAGCGGAGGTGTTCCGCTGTAAGATGCTGCGAATGTCCGACCATAGTTGGTAAAAAGCGGGTAATAAAAGATTAAAAAAACCCGACTGTACACAATCAATAGCGGAAGCGGAGTTGTTCGGCTACAAGAAGGTGTGAAAGTCCACCAATAATTACTGAAAAATGGGTAAGAAAAGGTGTGAATGCCCAACTATACATCATCAAAAGCAGAAGTGGATGTGTTCGGCCACAAGGTTTGAATGTCCGACCATAGTTTGTGAAAAGTGGGTAAGAAAAAGTTCGAATGCCCGAACATACACCATCAAAAGAGGGAGCGGAGGTGTTCCGCTGTAAGATGCTGCGAATGTCCGACCATAGTTGGTAAAAAGCGGGTAAGAAAAGGTTAAAAAACCCGACTGTACACAATCAATAGCGGAAGCGGAGTTGTTCGGCTACAAGAAGGTGTGAAAGTCCACCAATAATTACTGAAAAATGGGTAAGAAAAGGTGTGAATGCCCAACTATACTTCATCAAAAGCAGAAGTGGATGTGTTCGGCCACAAGAAGGTTTGAATGTCCGACCATAGTTTGTAAAAGGCGGGTAAGAAAAGGATCGAATGCCCGTACATACACAATCAAAAGAGGGAGCGGAGGTGTTTCGCTGCAAGAAGGTGTGAATGTCCAGCCATAATTACTCAAAAACGGGTAAGAAAAGGTAGTATTGCCAGACCATAAATGATCAAAAAAGGGAGCGGAGGTTTTCCGCTGTAAGAAGGTGTGAATATCCGACCATAATTGGTAAAAAGCGGGTAAGAAAAGGTGCAAATGCCCGACAATGTATGATCAAAAGAGGGAACAGAGGTTTTCGGCTGCAAGAAGGTCTAAATGTCCAACCATAATTTGTAAAAACCGGGGAAGAAAAGGCTCGGAAGCCCAACTATACACCATCAAAAGCGGGAGCGGAGGTGTTCAGCTGCAAGAAGGTCTGAATGTCCATCAATAATTGCTAGAAAACATGAAAATTTTTTTTCGAATATCCAACCGCACATGATCATAAGTGGGAGAGGAGGTGTTCAGCTGCAAGAAGGTGTGAATGTCCACCCATAATTCCTCAAAAATGGGTAAAAAAAAAGGTGCGAATGCCCAACCATACATCATCAAAAGCAGGACTGGATGTGTTCGGCTACAAGAAGGTTTGAATGTCCGAGCATAGTTTGTAAAAAGCGGGTAAGAAAAGGTTCGAATGCCCGAACATACACCATCAAAAGAGGGAGCGGAGGTGTTCCGCCATAAGGTGTGAATGTCCGACCGTAGTTGGTTAAAATACCCGACTGTACACAATCAATAGCGGGAGCGAATGTGTTCGGCTACAAGAAGGTGTGAATGGCCGACCATTTTTTGTAAATAGCGGGTAAGAAAAGGTGCGAATGCCCGACAATGTATGATCAAAAGAGGGAGCGGAGGTTTTCGGCTAAAAGAAGGTCTGAATTTCCAACCATAATTTGTAAAAACCGGGGAAGAAAAGGCTCGAAAGCCCGACTATACACCATCAAAAGCGGCAGCAGAGGGGTTCAGCTGCAAGAAGGTCTGAATGTCCATCAATAATTGCTAGAAAAAATGAAAGAAAATTTTCAAATATAAAACCGCACATGATCATATGCGGGAGAGGAGGTGTTCAGCTGCAAGAAGGTGTGAATGTCCACCCATAATTCCTGAAAAATGGGTAAAAAAAGGTGCGAATGCCCAACCATACATCATCAAAAGCATGTGTGAATGTCAGATCATAATTTGCAAAAACCTGATTGTGTGCAGCTGAACACCTCTGCTCCCGCTTTTGATGGTGTATAGTCGGGCTTTCGAGGCTTTTCTTCAACGGTGTTTACAAATTATGGTTGGAAATTCAGACCTTGCAGCCGAACACCTCCGCTCCCTCTTTTGATCATACATTGTCGGGCATTCGCACCTTGTCTTACCCGCGTTTTACAAACCATGGTCGGACTTTCACACCTTCTTGTAGCTGAACAGCTCTGCTCCCACTTTTGATTATGTTTGGTTGGATATTCGCACCTTTTCTTAACTGCTTTTTACAAACTTTGGTCGGACGTTCACAACTTCTTACAGCCGAACACCTCCGCTTCCGCTTTCGATGGTATATATTCGGGCATTCGAACCTTTTCTTACCCGCTTTTTACCAACTATGGTCGGACATTCACACCGTCTTTCAGCGGAACACCTCCGCTCCCTCTTTTGATGGTGTATGTTCGGGCATTCGCACCTTTTATTACCCACTTTTTACAAACTATGGTCGTACATTCAAACCTTCTTGTAGCCGAAAACCTCCACTCCCTCTTTTGATCATACTTTGTGGGGCATTCGCACCTTTTCTTACCCGCTTTTTACAAACTATGCTCGGACATTCAAACCTTCTTGTAGCCAAACACATCCACTCCTGCTTTTGTTGATGTATGGTTGGGCATTCGAACCTACTTGTTGCCCGCTTTTCATTAATTATGGGTGTACATTCACACCTTGTCGCAGCCAAACACCTCCGCTCCCTGTTTTGATCATGTATGGTTGGACATTCGCACCTTTTCTTACCCGCTTTTTGCAAACTATGGTCGGCCATTCACAGCTTCCTCTCCACCATACTTGTATGGTGGGATATTCACACCCACTTGCATCCGAAGACCTCCGCCCCCACTTTTGTTGATATTTAGCCGATCATTCGCACCTTACCCGCTTTTGGCAAACTATGGCCTTCTTGCAGCCAAAAACCTCTGATCTCGCTTTTGATGATGTAAGGTTGGGCATTCAGACCTTGCTTCACCTGCTTTTCACCAAATATAGTCGGACATTCACACCTTCTTGCAGCCGAACACTTCCGCTCCACCTTTTAGTTTTCTATGGGGCATTCACACCTTTTTTTACACCGCATTTTATAAAAACACCACAGGAACACCGTATTGAGGCTTTGTTCTGACCGCTCATTCGGTGTCGCGTTTCTTTCAAGCAATTCTCCTGGTTAGCCCGCACTCGGCTCGCTCCCAGAGCCGTGTTAAAGTCTGCTTCGCATTCACTCTCTTTTCTCAGCAGATTAAAAGAAACTTCCATCCTGCACCGCTGTTTGCTTTTTCACAAGAGCAGAGGAGAGCGCACCGTTCCCAGCGGCACTGCAGTACCGGGTCGATGCTTGGAGTGAACGGAGCAAGCTCCTTTTTCAACTCCTATTGATAAAAATCCATTTAATATGTAGTCCTCGCATAGACATATCACATATTAAACTGATAAGTACAGATACTACACTTGATCTTAGCCAAAAGGCCGAGAAGCGATATCTGTCCACTGGTTCACGTCCGAGGGCCCTTCCTGGCACAATGCGCACTTGTAGCGGTGTTCGTTTTATGGCCATAGTGTCACTTTGCACCTCCGCCCACCCGCTGCACTGAGCACTCTTCAACCCTTTTAAATGGTATAACTTTACACTACCGCACGCTCCAGCGAGCACCATTCAAGCAACATCGGCACAGTCGCAACAAGTAAGGCGACTCTACTCAGAGAAGTCACTCTGCACAGTAACAAGATTTCTTTTGCACAGACAGAAAGGGCTTCACCCGCAAAGGTAAAGCCTGCCAAAAATAGAAACAATTCATTAGTGCTGCTCTCCACGGAAGTCTTTAGTAAAAGGCGAAGGACTTGTACATTATGAAGAGAAACCAGTGTACGATTATCCATCACTGCGGGAGCAGGGCATCAGGCTAGTTGGCATAGCCACCTTCCCCATGGTGAGCTTTGCTTGGTTGAGATGCTTGCTCCCCCCCCTTGCTCCTCGGCTGACCAAGTAGGAACAATCGGGCCCTATTTGATGGCTGCCTTGTCTTTTACTCTGTGCAAAAGACAAGGCAGCCACAAACAACACGGGAACACCGTATTGAGGCTTTGTTCTGACTGCTCATTCGGTGTCGCGTTTCTTTCAAGCAATTCTCCCGGTTAGCCCGCACTCGGCTCGCTCCCAGAGCCGTGTTAAAGTCTGCTTCGCATTCACTCTCTTTTCTCAGCAGATTAAAAGAAAGTTTCATCTTAGGCTCCCTGAAACTTCCATCCTGCACCGCTGTTTGCTTTTTCACAAGAGCAGAGGAGAGCGCACCGTTCCCAGCGGCACTGCAGTACCGGGTCGATGCTTGGAGTGAACGGAGCAAGCTCCTTTTTCAACTCCTATTGATAAAAATCCATTTAATATGTAGTCCTCGCATAGAGGACATATCAGACATTAAACTGATAAGAACAGATGTTACACTTGATCTTAGCCAAAAGGCCGAGAAGCGATAACTGTCCACTGGTTCACGTCCGAGGGCCCTTCCTGGCACAATGCGCACTTGTAGCGGTGTTCTTTTTATGGCCATAGTGTCACTTTGCACCTCCGCCCACCCGCTGCACTAAGCACTCTTCAGCCCTTTTAAATGGTATAACTTTACACTACCACACGCTCCAGTGAGCACCATTCAAGCAACAACTTTGCACTCCAGCTTCGAACATCGGCACAGTCGCAACAAGTAAGGCGACTCTACTCAGAGAAGTCACTCTGCACAGTAACAAGATTTCTTTTGCACAGACAGAAAGGGCTTCATCCGCAAAGGTAAAGCCTGCCAAAAATAGAAACAACTCATTAGTGCTGCTCAACGTTGTACTTTGCAGTAAAAGAAAGAGCAAATCTAAAGTTTCAGGAATCCGAGAATAAGCTTACTTTCATGAGTTCTTCACGATTTCGGATTTTGCTATAAAATGAATTCCTTCACTCAAACTAAATTAAAACTGCTAAACCGCTAATCTGTTACATACAAGGCAGATGTCAAATTCACCGAAATAGGATCTAAGGGTATTTGGCTTATCGAGCTGTAGCAGCTTCGGTAAAAGAGTATAAGTTGAAGAGTTTGTGAATAAAGGTGTGCGCACACATAGTGAGTTGTAGGAAAATAGGCAGGGAGCAATGCCGGCTGGGGTATATGTTCTTGTATGTTGTCTGACTGTTTGATTTGAATGTGTTGTGTAAGTGTCCTGTTGAATGTTACATGTTTGGGCTTTGACACGCTTCACTGTGGTTGTTAACTGTGTGGTGTGTCCTGAAATGTTATATGTTTGGGCTGTGTGACATGCTTAATGCTTTTCAGTAGCAACCCACTTATTCATATATAGCAACTGACAACATAAGAAGTCCGGACATACTTTGATAGTAGTTGTAGAAGTATCCTTATTGATAATAGATAAACTAATTCATAGTGATAGAACAGTAGATGAACAGGTGCCTGCACATGTCTCATGAAAATAAAATGGGTGTATGATTGCTGACGGCAGAGCAATACTGCCAAACTTATGAGTTCTTGTGGCAAACTTGATTCAGTGTCTTGACGTGTATACGCTGTTTCGCTGACTTGTCACAAGAAACAAAGTGTGTTTGATAAGATCCGACCATTTTATTATTGGAGGATCAGTATGTATGGATTCTGATGTGACTGATAAACCCATTCGTATCTTAAGCATAATCTAATACGTGAGACAACGCCCTGGCACACAATCAAAAAAAAAAGAGAGAGAGCGGTTTTGTGTCCCCACAGTCCTTTCTGATTTGGTGTGTGTGCTCACAGTGCAGAGTGTAGAGAAAAGAGAGAAAAGAAAGCCGTTTTGGTGTCACGGGTGTTGTGACTTACACACATACATTTCTGAATTGAGAAAAGAAATTATTTTAGAGAAAGCACTAGAGTTTAGATCCCACATTTGTTGATAGGCATTCATTTAATTTTTCTTTTAATCAGTTTTAAAGTGAATACTAACTGAGAAATGAAAAAGGTGAAGAGTTTAGAAGCTTGGTTCAAGAGCAAAACTTGGTTTATGATCAGCTGAGTCTCTAAACAGAACAGCAATGGGCTTCATCGAACATTTAAAAAAGATTCAGATTGTTAGAATATCCAGAATTTATAGGAATGGTGGTGATTACTCTTATTTTCTAGAATGGAAATAACTGCACCATGTCTGTTTTATGAATTTAAGGGGCTAAAAAGTTTTGTTCTCATTTTTCTATGATTAACCGAATGTATGTGAGAGTCCAAACAGACAGAAGGGTTACGGCCGAGCGCTGGACCTTCCAAAAAAGATGAGACAGGCTGGACCTGTGCCATACTAGTTAAGACCTGCCTGTGGATAACAGGTTCTTTAAACTCTCACACACACAAACTCACACACGTTCACACACATACACCCATACACACACACATTCTTGAACTTGCTGCAAGATTAAACATTTGCATTAACTGACTCCAGCAACTCTGAGTCTCATTGAGAGACTTTTCTCAACAATTGGGTCCTCAAACCAGATCTCAACGTTTTTTCCGCTTTCCAGGGTCGGAGCTGAAACCGTGCACGGGGGAGTCCAGTACTCCTAATGAAAGACCCCCTGCTGAATTGCGGTAATTAGGGGCCAGTGTCCACTGAAAGGGGGAAAAAGGGACGAGATCGTACTTTTGAATCAATGGCCAGAAGCCATTGGCAGTGCAGGCATCAACAATAATGGTGTTATTTCACCCATTAACACTTAAGGTACCTCATGCAGTGGCTGTGATATGGTTACTTAACAAAATATCTTTACCAGACATCTCTCCTACATAACAGTTCTTCTTTCACAGCCACACCTTGTTGTCGAGAGATGTGCTACACTTAATCCATCCACACTGCTACCTACCCCACAGATGGAAAGCCTCATGATTGCATGTCAGAAATAACCATCAGTGTTTTACCCAGGCCAGACTTAACTGATATACGTTATGAAAATGCAGAAATAACTATATTTATTCAACAGGTCAAGCAAAAAACCCTGATGGCAGAAATGCTACAGGATTTGCAGTAGTAACAGAAACTGAAGTTTTCTTAAAACAACCACTACCAAAAAATTACTCTGTTCAAGCAGTCGAATTGGTAGCTTTAACTGAAGCTTGTAAATTAAATAACAAAAAGGTTGTTAACGTTTACACTGACAGTCAGTATGCCTTCTCAACTGTACATGTGTTAACACAGCATTGGAAAAACAGGTATGTTGACATCCACAGCTAAATGTATAAACTACAAATATTTTAGCATTATTAGATGTTATTCAATTGCCATCTACAATAGACTCGTATGAATGACCGGAAGGAAAACCATACTGCCAAAGAATTTGTTTAAATATGCTGCAGTATTGAGCCACGGACCATGTCATGTCTCAACAGGAGGGATGGAAGCAATAATGAACAAGGTTTTTACAGCATATGGTTTTACTAATTATTGAATTTTTTTTTTTAGAATAAATAAATGAATAAAGTTTTGTCTAGCAGGTCAAATATGTGCAAAATACATTCTACAGGGCAATCTAAGACCAAAACGAAGATAATTCCCTAAGCCAGTGTATCTTTTTCAACATATTTGTTTGGATTTCATTATTTCATTATTGTGTAGATTTCATTGAACTAAATTAATGTTAAGGGAAACGATTCTGCTCAGTGACAACAGAGGTTTTTACCAAATGGTCTGAAATATTTCCATGTGCACAAGCAGATGCACTCTCAGTAGCAAAATCACGCGTAAAATAACTCATTTCTAGATTTGAAATTCCTGAAAAGATCTTCAGTGATAATTTTACACACTTTGTAAACTATGTCATCTCACTGATGGCAAAGAACTTAAAATAGATCTTAGAAACCACTGTGATATAGAAGGTTTCGCTATCACATTGGAATTGTTTTACTATTTACATATGCATGTGCAGTGAAGAATTGCTTGCTGCTGATAAATGCAAAGAAGAACAGCTTACACATAGATGCTCACATATAGGCTGCTGAATGCAATGAAGACCTGCTTATCCAGTAAAGTTCAATGTCAATGTGTAATATTCAATTAGGATTTGCAAAACAGTGAAGTTAAACAATGAATGGGTCCATAGTCGGTATGAGAAGACTACAGGAATATTTACCTGGGTGTACGTTCAAATAGAGATGAGAAAATTGCGATAAATTATTGTTTGTTTGTTTGTTAGTATGTATATGAATGTTATGTGTATAAACTGTGTTGAGTTGTAGTTACTCAGTAGTGTCTCAGTGAAACAACCGACGGGGGAAGCCTTGCGGTGACAACAAAAGCAGTGTTTTACTGATCAGTCAAGTTGCTCCAGTGTACTCCATACAAACTGGTTGGCTACTGAAGGGATAGAAAATGGGGAATACTTGTTTTAAAGCAAACAAGGAATTAGATGGGAAAAATACATGTTTTAACGGGACCCAGACAATATTATATAGATGTCGCCACTGAAGTAAAGAACATTTACGTGGGATGGTGTGAGGGTCCTCGTTTGGCTGACGTTCGCCGATATGCTCGCCATGCTCAGAACCAAGTTGAGACGCGTAAGACAACCAAAAGGGACAAGTGTGAAAAGGAGCTGCATTTGGCAACCATGACCATGTATTACGCAGTTGGTGTAAACAGAGGACGAGGCCGAAGTCGAAGACGTGGACGTGTGGGAGAGGAGGTCGAAATGGGCCACGCCAGAGCTATGATCCGAATATTTGTTTTTACTGTGGCCAGACTGGACACTGGAAGAAGGACTGTCCACAGCTAAAAAGTGATGAAATTGGGCAAAAGGCTGACTGAGGGTGGGAGGCAGGTTCTGGACGTCACGCGGCAGCGGAGCCTCCACTAATGGGTGATAGCACAAACACACTCACACATTTTTCCTGCTCTGTGTAGTGAAGCAACGCTTGCCGACTGTGATTCACGTAGTAAAGTTTTGCAGGCTATTTCCGTCCTAGAGCAAAGATATTTCTCTCAGAATATAGGAATTTATGTTCATCAGTAGTGACGTCAGGGGAGTTTGATTGTCCTCCAAAGTTAAGTGGAAACCACGTTTACTGTATGTCTGCATCAGGCCAGGTTGTGAAGGAGAAAATGACAATGCCCATTGCGTGTTGTCACTCCGGATGAGCTCTCCTTCAAACACTCATTTTTGTTATCAGAGTTGTGTCCCATTAACCTGATGGGCTGTGATCTCATGTGTAAATTAGGCATTATTTTAACTTCTACACTAGAGGGTGTTAAGGTTATGTTACAGCCTGACAAAGTTTTCACAGCAGTGCAGTTTGATTCATCGGCACTTACATATGCTTATGAGTGGAAACTTCCCAGCTCTCCTTTTTCACAACAACTAGTGGAAGAAGCAAAAGTGTTAGTTTCACCCCTTTCTGATTTCATGCAACCTACTGATTTGCACTGCACATCACACATTTCTTTGGGGCCTGACAATGACTATGAGAAGAAGTGAAAAAATATGTGCGCCTACTTTATTGGCTGTGTCGCTCACTCCAGAGCACTTCGATTTTTTTAATGTTTGTGGTACTCGCCCTCACATTTCCTTGGCCAAACGTACACACTGGCAGTGACAAGGTGTGGGAGAGTTTGTTGCTACATGTCAGAAAGAAATGGAGTGGACTGTTTCACCTGCTGATCCAAATTTGATGTTTTCTGAACGATTGTCAGCATACAAAAAAACATTTTTGAGTACAATGCATTGTCAAAGAACTGTGGACTTAATTCCTACCACAGAATCACATTTTGAAGCATGTTTTTTTATCTGAAACAGATTTGTCTTCGATACTCATGTTGGCTGAAGTGCCCAATGATCTTTGGGCTAAGAGCAAATATGATGTGTACAGTTTTGTACAGGACCTCCAAGCGGTGAATGCTGCAGTTCAGCCACATGCTCCTACTGTGCCCAACCCACACACTATTTTGTCTCAAATTACATCAGATGCACAGTTTTTCTCAGTGGTTGACTTGTCGCCAGTGCACCCTGATAGCCCATTTTGGTTTGCTTTTTAGTTTGAAGGGAGATCTTGGACTTTTACCCGGTTATGCCAGGGGTACTGTGAAAGTCCCACTATTTACAATGCTGCCCTCAAAGCTAGTCTGGATTAACTTCAATCAACCACAGGCTCTGCTCTTTTGCAGTATGTGGATGACATCCTTTTATGTAGTCCATCTAAACAACAGTGTGAAAAAGACCAAATGACTCAAATAACTTTCTTGCTTTCAAAATTTTTCCTCTAGTGACGCTGACTTAGAGAGGGATGAAGATAATCATGTTTAATTGTTCATGTTTTGATTGTTTATCATTGGACCCTTTATTACTATGATGCCTGCATTTTAAACTCACGTTGTGTGCAAATGCAGGCTGATGTTTTACAGATAAAGTTATTATTTTCCTTGTTTCTTTTGGGTTGATTAATATAATGGTATTATTATAATCAAAAGGGAGGAATGTAATGGAAAATAATTCTTATATGCATTGTATTGAGTGTTACTGTGTATAACCTGCAAATGACCGAGCTGCAAGGTACCACCCTGCCCTGTTTTCTTAAATTCCTCTTTACAATGGTGGGCTTGTTATAATGAGATAGCTGCACTTTAGGGGGGACAGGGTTAGGCTGGTATTTACGAGTGTGTCTGGGTAACCTCAACTGATGGTTGGGGAGGAAAGTTAGAAGAACAATCAATTATACCCAAAAACAGATGACGTGATGAGCGGGCAATATAACTGTGTGTTTTTGCTTCAGTGGTCAGAGCAACTCTGTATTCTGTACTGTGTTGTTCTCTCTTGCAAGATATTATTATTAAAGCCTCTTATCTCCTCACAAGAAAATAACTGACTCCCCAAATGCAAGTGTCAGGACAAATGATCAAACTTCTCCAAGCTTCAGTCTGCAGAGAAGTACAAGACAGGGTTGCTCACTTTCTCCCTCACTTTTTTGCTATTTTCATCAAACCTTTAGCAGCTGCTATCAGACAAGATAGAAATATTAAAGACATCCAACCCCAAAATATTTAGCATAAAATAAGTCTTTATGCTGATGATGTATTACTTTTCCTTCAGAACTCACAGACGTCTCTCACTCACACGATCACACTCATAAATAAATTCTCAGCACTTTCTGACTACTCTATCAATTGGTCTAAGACCACAGTTCTGCCCATTAACTGTAGGGTCCAGAATATACCTGCGATCACTTTACAGTCAGGAAATATTAGATATTTAGGCATAAATATTTCCTCCAGGCTCTCAGAGCTAACAAAGCTAATTTATGTGCAATTATTAAAGACAGTAGAGGACAATCTCTCTCGTTAGAAGTCCTTACCTATATCACTTATGGAGAGAGTTACAACCATTAAAATGATGATACTACCAAAAGTTAACTATTTGTTCTCAATGATCCCCATAAAACCAACCTGCTACTTGGTTTAAGTCACTAGATTCATGCATCTCCAAATTTCTGTGGAAAAACAAACCACCACGTATTAGTTTAAAAACCCTACAGAAGACCAAGGACAGTGGTGGATTAGATTTACCTAATTTTCAGCACTATTCCTTAGCCAATAGGTTACGGTATATATCAAAATGGTTTAAACCTAGCCCAATAGATGAACATGGATAAATATAGAACAAGCATTGTGTGATAATCTGGAAATCTCTGACCTGCCACTTATTAGTCAAAACGTAAAAAATCACAAATGTTTCAAAAGCATTAACATCAGCACCTCTCTGACAGCCTGGTGGGAATTTCTTAAAATAACAAAGTCTTCACTTGTCCCGTGTAAGCTTACACCCATCTGGAACAATCCTGACATCCTGCAAAACAAAAAAATGCTAAACTTTACTCTGTGGAAGATCAAAAGAATCAAACATCTGGAACATATAATCCAAAATGGGCATTTTATTTCATTTGATGAGCTCATATCACAACATGAGATAGGCAGCAATAAATTCCTAGAATATCAACAACTTAAGTCTATAATAACAAAGAAATATATCCTCCACCAACCAGACTTACAACTCCCGATTAGGGTAGCAGAATTTCTAAGCATCTGCACCCCAAAACTACTATCAAAAATATATAAATTATTGTCTAAGATAGATGACACAATGTCTCTACCGTCCTCAAAATGGGAGGCAGATTTATCCATCAGTTCTAGTCATAGCTTCTGGCCACAAATATGTTTGAACACCTTCAGAATGACTCAAAATCCTAATTTACAGCTCATACAATACAAAATTCTTCATAGAACACACTATACAGGACAAAGGATGTTCAGGATGGGTCTAACACACTCAAACATCTGCTCACATTGCACAGATAACACACCTGATGATTATGCACACGCTTTGTGGTTTTGTGCGCCTGTCCAGAAGTTCTGGCTTGAAGTCTGTGCGGACCTATCAACATGGCTAAAGTGTAGCATTCCTGCATGCCCCACACTGTGCATACTGGGTGACTTAGACAACATCAACGTGGAATTTAGCTTAGCACACATGATCCTCACAGTGTTATGTATAGCAAAGAAAACTATTCTCATGAACTGGAAAGCGAAGAACAATCTGTGTATTAACCAGTTTAGAAATCGCTCTGGGCGGTTGGGTGTGTGCTGGGGGGAGCTGTGTGGCTTCGGGCGTCTGGTGGTCTCTCGGGTCGTGGGGACCGTGTTGGTCATTGCTGGGGGGGACTGTGTGTCGGGCTTGGAGGGCAGTTTTGGGGGCTTGCGGGTTGGGTTGTCTTGCGGTGTGGGGCGGGGTCCCTTAGGGGCCTTGGGGTGGTGGCTGCTGGCTCTGTACCGGGTGACCGGGCCGCTCTGGCGTGGGTGGTGGAGCTGGGCCTTGACCTGGTGGCTTGCCGCTGCCTTGTGCCCAGGGCGGGGCCCTGCCTGTGCCTGGGGGGTCTGGGTTGCCCTGGACATGCCACAGTATGCGTGGGTTGGTGCAGGTCCTGGTGCCGGGCTTGTTGCTCTGGGAACTCGAAGGTGTCCGCAGGTGGTTGTTTTTTTTAGGGTGTTGGGGCGTGCGGTGAGGGGGAGGGGGTCTGTGTGGGGGTGTGCTTTTCCCCTGTTGGGAGGGGCCTGGGGGGGCCTGGGTGATGGTGGGTGTCAGGCCCGGGCTGCTGCGACTGGTGTAATAAGAATAAGCTTATTTTCACGAGTTCTACACAATTCCGGATTTTGATATAAAATTAATTCCTTCACTCAAACCAAGTTAAAACTGCTTTGTCCTTCATATTTATCCATGTCTAAATAGCTTTAAACAAAAAAGAACGTTGTACTTTGCAGGATAGGAAAGAACAACACTAAACCTTTAGGAATCCGAGAATAAGCTTATTTTCACGAGTTCTACACAATTTCAGATTTTGTTATAAAATGAATTCCTTCACTCAAACCAAGTTAAAACTGCTTTGTCCTTCATATTTTTGCATGTCTAAATAGGTTTCAGGCATAATATTCTTCATATTACCCTGTTTGTGAAAGAAGCATACTTGTGATGGAGCAATACACTCCTTTTGGGTAACCTAAACTGATGGTTGGGGAGGAAAGTTAGAAGAACAATCAACTATCAACCAAAGACAGATGACGTGATGAGCGGGCAATATAACTGTGTGTTTTTACTTCAGTGGTCAGTGCAACTCTGTATTCTGTACTGTGCTGTTCTCTCTTTCAAGATATTATTATTAAAGCCTCTTATCTCCTCAGAAGAAAATAACTGACTCTGTGCGTTACTAAATTTCCACCACAATTTTGGCGTCACGAACAGGATCCCTCGACTGGTGTCTCTGGACCGGATCGCAGTGCATGGCCAGCCTGGACTGAAGTAGCTGTTCCAGCCTCATACCTCCAAGGCCTTTTCTGAGAGAGAGGACTGGCAGGTCCTTTTCCTGAATACCAGCGCTGGGATCATTTTTGAAATATGATAGTCTGAGACGATAGGACTGCTTTTTAGTTTTTATTTGAATAAAAGAGGGTTTCCCGGTTGTGTCATTAGTGAGACAGAGATTTCATGGGTAAGTGAAACTTTTGAAGCAGTCCGAAGAAGTGTGAAGTACTCCGAAGAAGTGTGAGTACAGATTAAGGTCCTCATTGGAGACGTCCTTTGAGTGAAGGAATATATTTCCCCATTCCAAGTCTGAGAATGGGAAACAGTAGGTCTCAGACTTTTGACCCTACCGGGGGACCTGAGCATGATGAAATGAAAAAGACATATGGTCCAGAGGTTTTCCACCTGAAGGTTCTTTTAGTATGTTAGAAATAAGAAAGTTTTGCAAATATGAGAAAGAGATGAAGCAAAAAAAAGAAAATTAAGTTTAAATAAGAAGTAAGAAAGGTATAGAATTTTGGAAAAAATAAAGTGTATTAAGAGAAAGAAAGGAAAATGTTAAACAAATGCCATGACGGAATGATGATAATAATTTAGTATTAGCTGTGCCGGATCCAGACCTGGACTCCTGCCCTCCACGACGCCTGCAACAACAACAGCCAGCCCTGCCACAAGCCTCTGGCTCTCGGAAAGAAGGGACTTCTTCCATCCTCCCTCGGGAAGAAATTCCATCATTCTCACAACATCAGTTACATAGGTCTGATGATGAGGAAAAGGAAGACGTTTGGTTCTCCAGCGTACCTGCCCAAGAACTTTTAACGCAAGTGACAAAAATCCTTTACCCACAATCTGGACTTCAGAGATCTAAACTTGAGAAAAAACAAAACCAGATTCAAACCATGCCTATGGTTAAAGTTGCAGTTCCCACTGGACCATTACTGGTTTATCGACCCTGGACTGAGACTGACATCATGGAAGCATAACAATGCTTACCAGATCCAGAGATTTCTGGACCCCATTTTGCTGACGAGTTGCGAGATTTCTGCGCACAATTCTGCCTGACTGGGGTTGAATTGCGTCGCATATTGGCAAAAAAGTTCAAACTGACCGACCTCTGCAAAATAGAGGCCAGTATGCTACAACTGAATTTGCGACCTACCAACAGTGAACGAGGACATAATGATAACGCTCAATATGAAGCAGCCATCCAAAGACTGTGTCAAGCCATCACCACTCAATTTCCAACCAAAATCAATATGTCCCACATTTACACCTGCAAACAGAAACCTGGTGAAGGGACTGATGATTTTGTACACCGCATCCTTGAGAAAGTCAGCAAGCACAGCGGTCATCAGAGACCAAGGGATTTGGGTAATGAATCAGGACCATGGGAGAGTATTGCATGCAATGGAATGTCCGACCATAGTTGGTAAAAAGCGGGTAAGAAAAGGTTAAAATACCCGACTGTACACAATCAATAGTGGGAGCGTATGTGTTCGGCTACAAGAAGGTGTGAAAGTCCGACCATGGTTTGTAAAAAGCGGGTAAGAAAAGGTGCAAATGCCCGACAATGTATGATCAAAAGAGGGAGCGGAGGTTTTCGGCTGCAAGAAGGTCTGAATGTCCAACCATAATTTTTTTAAAAACGGGGAAGAAAATAATCGAAAGCCCGACTATACACCATCAAAAGCGGGAGCGGAGGTGTTCAGCTGCAAAAAGGTCTGAATGTCCATCAAAAATTGCTAGAAAACATGAAAGAAAATTTTCGAATATCAAACCGCACATGATCATA
This sequence comes from Leuresthes tenuis, assembly GCF_036924035.1. Classification (NCBI taxonomy): domain Eukaryota; kingdom Metazoa; phylum Chordata; class Actinopteri; order Atheriniformes; family Atherinopsidae; genus Leuresthes; species Leuresthes tenuis. Next base: position 129,252 of record NW_027325401.1, on the reverse strand, counting down.
AGCGGGAGAGGAGGTGTTCAGCTGCAGGAAGGTTTGAATGTCCATAATTCCTGAAAAATGAAAAATTCCTGAAAAATGGGTAAGAAAAGGTGTGAATGTCCAACTATACATCATCAAAAGCAGGTGTGAATGTTAGATCATAATTTGCAAAAAGCTGATGAGAAAGGGTGAGAATGCCCAACTATACACCATCAAATGCAGGAGCGGAGGTGTTCAGCTGTAAGGAGGTATGAATCTCCGACCATAATTGCTGAAAAATGTGTTAGAAAAGGTAAGAATGCCGGACCATACATCATCAAAAGCGGGAGAGGTGGTGTTCGGCTGCAAGTAGGTGTGAATGTCCAGCCATAATTACTCACAAACGGGTAAGAAAAGGTAGTATTGCCAGACCATACATGATCAAAACAGGGAGCGGAGGTGGTTCGGCTGCAAGAAGGTGTGAATGTCCGACTAAAGTTCAAATATATTAACAAAAGCGGAAGGAGAGGTCTTCGGATGAGAGTGGTTGAGAATTTCCAACCATAATCTATAAAATGCGGTGAAAAAAAAGGTGTGATAGAACACTAAAAGGTGGAGCGGAAGTGTTCGGCTGCAAGAAGGTGTGAATGTCCGACTATATTTGGTGAAAAGCAGGTGAAGCAAGGTCTGAATGCCCAACCTTACATCATGAAAAGCGAGATCAGAGGTGTTTGGCTGAGAGAAGGCCACAGTCTGCGATGCAATAATTAAAGGCCTCATGCCAGATGTCGCCACTGAAGTAAAGAACATTTACGTGGGATGGTTTTTGGCATTTGGCAGCCATGACCATGTATTACGCAGTTGGTGTAAACAGAGGACGAGGCCGAAGTCGAAGACGTGGACGTGTGGGAGAGGAGGTCGAAATGGGCCACGCCAGAGCTATGATCCGAATATTTGTTTTTACTGTGGCCAGACTGGACACTGGAAGAAGGACTGTCCACAGCTGAAAAGTGATGAAATTGGGCAAAAGACTGACTGAGGGTGGGAGGCAGGTTCTGGACGTCACGCGGCAGCGGAGCCTCCACTAATGGGTGATAGCACAAACACACTCACACATTTTTCCTGCTCTGTGTAGTGAAGAAACGCTTGCCGAATATGATTCACGTAGTAAAGTTTTGCATGCTATTTCCGTCCTAGAGCAAAGATATTTCTCTCAGAATATAGGAACTTATGTTCATCAGTAGTGACGTCAGGGGAGTTTGATTGTCCTCCAAAGTTAAGTGGAAACCACGTTTACTGTATGTCTGCATCAGGCCAGGTTGTGAAGGAGAAAATGACAATGCCCATTGCGTGTTGTCACTCCGGATGAGCTCTCCTTCAAACACTCATTTTTGTTATCAGAGTTGTGTCCCATTAACCTGATGGGCTGTGATCTCATGTGTAAATTAGGCATTATTTTAACTTCTACACCAGAGGGTGTTAAGGTTATGTTACAGCCTGACAAAGTTTTCACAGCAGTGCAGTTTGATTCATCGGCACTTACATATGCTTATGAGTGGAAACTTCCCAGCTCTCCTTTTTCACAACAACTAGTGGAAGAAGCAAAAGTGTTAGTTTCACCCCTTTCTGATTTCATGCAACCTACTGATTTGCACTGCACATCACACATTTCTTTGGGGCCTGACAATGACTATGAGAAGAAGTGAAAAAATATGTGCGCCTACTTTATTGGCTGTGTCGCTCACTCCAGAGCACTTCGATTTTTTTAATGTTTGTGGTACTCGCCCTCACATTTCCTTGGCCAAACGTACACACTGGCAGTGTCAAGGTGTGGGAGAGTTTGTTGCTACATGTCAGAAATAAATGGAGTGGACCGTTTCACCTGCTGATCCAAATTTGATGTTTTCTGAACGATTGTCAGCATACAAAAAAACATTTTTGAGTACAATGCATTGTCAAAGAACTGTGGACTTAATTCCTACCACAGAATCACATTTTGAAGCATGTTTTTTATCTGAAACAGATTTGTCTTCGATACCCATGTTGGCTGAAGTATCCAATGATCTTTGGGCTAAGAGCAAATATGATGTGGGGTTGATAAAAGGCTGTGAACCAGTAATTGTCACCCCTAAATCAGACTTTTGTCCATGTAAAAAACAATACCCTTTTAAACCTGAAGCAATTAAAGGGATTAAACCTGTTTTTCAATCTTTTCAGAAAACAGGCGTTATTGTTCCTTTTGAAAATTCACCTGTGCTTACTCCATTGTTTCCTGTTAAAAAGATTAAAGATGCTGGCCAGCCAGATGAATGGCGTTTTGTACAGGACCTCCAAGCGGTGAATGCTGCAGTTCAGCCACATGCTCCTACTGTGCCCAACCCACACACTATTTTGTCTCAAATTACATCAGATGCACAGTTTTTCTCAGTGGTTGACTTGTCGCCAGTGCACCCTGATAGCCCATTTTGGTTTGCTTTTTAGTTTGAAGGGAGATCTTGGACTTTTACCCGGTTATGCCAGGGGTACTGTGAAAGTCCCACTATTTACAATGCTGCCCTCAAAGCTAGTCTGGATTAACTTCAATCAACCACAGGCTCTGCTCTTTTGCAGTATGTGGATGACATCCTTTTATGTAGTCCATCTAAACAACAGTGTGAAAAAGACAGTGAATCTGTTGAAACATCTTCATTCTTATGGCCATAAAGCCAGCCTTTCTAATTTACAGTTTGTACAGGACGAAGTCACCTTTTTGGGTCATGTGATTTCTAAGGATGGGCGCTCACTTTCTCCTAAACGTGTTGCTGCAGTTCAGATCATTCCTAAACCGGTTACTAAAAAACAGCTTATGTCATTCTTAGGTATAACATCTTACTGCAGGAACTTTATTCCTAACTACTCTTTTCTCGAAGCTCTCTTAGGTGCTCTTATCCATGGTAAAGGCCTCCAGTCAGCTGATCGTGTTCCATGGACTCCTGAGGCTGAATCAGCCTTTAGTCAGCTTAAGCTGGCTCTTCAAACAGCACCAACACTTGGCATTCCAGATCCTCATAAACCTTTCATACAGGCAGTTGATGAGAAGCATGACATCTGTTCTTATGCAGGAACATGGGGCAGGCAAAGGCCAGTGGCTCATTTCTCAGCAAAACTGGACTCTGTGGCTGCAGGCCTGCCTGGTTGTCTTCGTGTTGTTGCAGCTGCAGAGAAAGCTGTCCTGGCCTCCCAAGATATTGTGGGCTACGCTAATTTGACTGTTTTGGTTCCTCATGCTGTTGCCATTATTCTTCTCGAGCAGAAAACTTCACATCTTTCAACTGCTCGTTGGCTCAGATACACCTCTGTGATATGCCAAATGTCACTGTTAAACGTTGTACTGTTCTGAATCCTGCTACTTTGCTTCCGACTCCTGAGGATGGGGAGCCTCATGACTGTGAAGCTGTTTTGGAACAAGTTTGTACACCCCGACCTGATCTTTTAGAGACTCCTCTTCCAAACTCTGACATGATTCTTTTTGTAGATGGATCAGCTTTGCGTGATCCAGCCACAGGTACTAACTGTGTTTGGTTTGCAGTATGTTCTTCACATGACACTTTGTTGTCTGGTTCTCTTCCTAAACATTTCTCTGCTCAAACTACTGAGCTTATTGCACTTACTGAAGCTTGTAAGTTGGCAGCTGGTAAGTCTGTCACTATTTACACAGATTCCAGATATGCTTTTGGTGTTGTTCATGACTTTGGTGCGCTGTGGAAACACAGGCATTTCCTTAAATCAGATGGTAAAACTATTCTGAACTCCAAGCAGGTTTCTGATCTTCTTGATGTGATCCTTTTGCCTACAGCAATCTCGGTCTGTAAGTGTGCGGCTCACACTAACTCAGACGATCCTGTTGCTTGTGGCAATGCCAGAGCTGATGCTGCAGCTAAGCAAGCAGCTAAATCTTTTCCTGTTTTCGCTTCCCTCTCTTTGCAGGCAGAAGACTCCCTCACAGATCTCCATGCTTTGCAAACTTTTGCCTCTGCAGATGAAATTTGGTCCTCTGGACGCATTTGGTCCTCTGTGGGTGCAACTCATATGGATGGTGTTTGGATGGGACCTGATGGTAAACCCTGTCTACCTAAACATTTTTTTCCTCATTTTTCAAAATTGACACATGGGTTGGACCATGTGTCAAAAGGGGGGATGCTGAATGCACTCACTGCTCAGTGGTTCACAAAAGGGTTCAGTTCACATGCGCAAAAATACTGTCAGTCATGTATGGTTTGTGCCACACATAATGTAGGAAAGGCATTACACACATCGCAAGTTGCACACCCTCCACCAGAGAAACCTTTTGAACATTTGATGATGGATTTTGTTGAACTCACACCAGCTGAAGGAAAGAAATATGCACTAGTAATAGTGGACGTGTTTAGTAAATGGGTTGAAGTTTTCCCTGCAAAACACGCAAACAGTAATGCAGTGACTAAAGCACTGCTAAACAGAAATCATTCCTAGATGGGGCATTCCAGAGAAGATCAGCAGTGATAATGGCACACATTTTGTAAACACTGCATTGACTGAGGTTGGTAAATTCCTGGGAATAACCTTGCGCACACATTGTGCTTATCATCCACAGAGTGGAGGTGCTGTGGAAAGAGAAAATGGTACATTAAAGTCCAAGTTAGCCAAATGTTGTGAAGAAACAGGTCTGCCATGGACAAAAGTATTACCTATTGTGCTTACCTACATGAGAATGAGAATCAGAGCTCAAGTGAAACTCAGCCCATTTGAAATTTTATTTGGCAGACCTCCTAACCTGGGATTGGGACCTGTAACCAGACCCCTCCCTTCCACAACTGTTTGTGATGATGCTATGTTGTCTTACTGTTGAAACCTTTCCACTGTTCTATCTCAAGTTTCACAGACAGTAAAAGTAGCCCTTCCAGCCACAGAAAACACACCACTCCAACCAGATGACAGGTGGTGAAGGAACTTCGCAGGAAACATTGGAAGTCCAAACGTTGGCAAGGCCCGTTCCAGGTGCTACTGGTCACTCATACAGCTGTTAAAGTTGCAGAGAGAGCAACCTGGATTCATGCCAGTCACTGTAAGAAGGTACCAGAACCAGTAGATGACTTCCACCCTGACATACATCAGCCTAACCAACACGCCCGGAAGGACAAAGATAAGAGTCAGCAGTAAAAGCTGTACTCCACCGGTGTGTTAAGTGCTAGTAACCTCTGACACCGAAGATTGAAACATCCTTACTGAGACCAGCGATGAAGATGATCATACACATGGTGTGAACCATGGTTCAAACTGTTTGTTGTTTGTATTTTCTTATTTGTAACCAGCATGTGCACATTGTATCTTGATTTCACAGGAAGCAATAATACAGGGCTGCTGTATTTCCCCACGACCCGAGAGACCACCAGACGCCCGAAGCCACACAGCCCCCCCCAGCACACACCCAACCGCCCAGAGCGACGGGACAGCAACCCACCACCACCACTATGTGATCAAGCTAATCAGAAGGGACCAGAGAGAATTAAATTCAGCCAATTGATGTTTTGAGGAAGCAGACATTGTTTCCATGCTAATATAATCTAAAAGAAAATTTCTAAACTGGTTAATACACAGATTGTTCTTCGCTTTCCAGTTCATGAGAATAGTTTTCTTTGCTATACATAACACTGTGAGGATCATGTGTGCTAAGCTAAATTCCACATTGATGTTGTCTAAGTCACCCAGTATGTACAGTGTGGGGCATGCAGGAATGCTACACTTTAGTCATGTTGATAGGTCCGCAAAGACTTCAAGCCAGAACCTCTGGACAGGCGCACAAAACCACAAAGCGTGTGCATAATCATCAGGTGTGTTATCTGTGCAATGTGAGCAGATGTTTGAGTGTGTTAGACCCATCCTGAACATCCTTTGTCCTGTATAGTGTGTTCTATGAAGAATTTTGTATTGTATGAGCTGTAAATTAGGATTTCGAGTCATTCTGAAGGTGTTCAAACATATATGTGGCCAGAAGCTATGACTAGAACTGATGGATAAATCTGCCTCCCATTTTGAGGACGGTAGAGACATTGTGTCATCTATCTTAGACAATAATTTATATATTTTTGATAGTAGTTTTGGGGTGCAGATGCTTAGAAATTCTACTACCCTAATCGGGAGTTGTAAGTCTGGTTGGTGGAGGATATATTTCTTTGTTATTATAGACTTAAGTTGTTGATATTCTAGGAATTTATTGCTGCCTATCTCATGTTGTGATATGAGCTCATCAAATGAAATAAAATGTCCATTATGGATTATATGTTCCAGATGTTTGATTGCTTTGATCTTCCAGAGAGTAAAGTTTAGCATTTTTTTGTTTTGCAGGATGTCAGGATTGTTCCAGATGGGTGTAAGCTTACACGGGACAAGTGAAGACTTTGTTATTTTAAGAAATTCCCACCAGGCTGTCAGAGAGGTGCTGATGTTAATGCTCTTGAAACATTTGTGATTTTTTACGTTTTGACTAATAAGTGGCAGGTCAGAGATTTCCAGATTATCACACAATGCTTGTTCTATATTTATCCATGGTTCATCTATTGGGCTAGGTTTAAACCATTTTGATATATACTGTAACCTATTGGCTAAGGAATAGTGCTGAAAATTAGGTAAATCTAATCCACCACTGTCCTTGGTCTTCTGTAGGGTTTTTAAACTAATACGTGGTGGTTTGTTTTTCCACAGAAATTTGGAGATGCATGAACCTAGTGACTTAAACCAAGTAGCAGATGGTTTTATGGGGATCATTGAGAACAAATAGTTAACTTTTGGTAGTATCATCATTTTAATGGTTGTAACTCTCCCCATAAGTGATATAGGTAAGGACTTCAAACGAGAGAGATCGTCCTCTACTGTGTTTAATAATTGCACATAATTTAGCTTTGTTAGCTCTGAGAGCCTGGAGGAAATGTTTATGCCTAAATATCTAATATTTCCTGACTGTAAAGTGATCGCAGGTATATTCTGGTCCCTATAGTTAATGGGCAGAACTGTGGTCTTAGACCAATTGATAGAGTAGTCAGAAAGTGCTGAGAATTTATTTATGAGTGTGATCGTGTGAGTGAGAGACGTCTGTGAGTTCTGAAGGAAAAGTAATACATCATCAGCATAAAGACTTATTTTTTGCTCAATATTTTGGGGTTGGATGCCTTTAATATTTCTATCTTGTCTGATAGCAGCTGCTAAAGGTTCGATGAAAATAGCAAAAAGTGAGGGCGAAAGGGGGCAACCCTGTCTTGTACCTCTCTGCAGACTGAAGCTTGGAGAAGTTTGATCATTTGTCCTGACACTTGCACTTGGGGAGTCAGTTATTTTCTTTTGAGGAGATAAGAGGCTTTAATAATAATATCTTGCAAGAGAGAACAACACAGTACAGAATACAGAGTTGCTCTGACCACTGAAGCAAAAACACACAGTTATATTGCCCGCTCATCACGTCATCTGTTTTTGGGTATAGTTGATTGTTCTTCTAACTTTCCTCCCCAACCATTAGTTGAGGTTACCCAGACACACTCGTAAATACCAGCCTAACCCTGTCCCCCCTAAAGTGCAGCTATCTCATAATAACAAGCCCACCATTGTAAAGAGGAATTTAAGAAAACAGGGCAGGGTGGTACCTTGCAGCTCAGTCATTTGCAGGTTATACACAGTAACACTCAATACAATGCATATAAGAATTATTTTCCATTACATTCCTCCCTTTTGATTATAATAATACCATTATATTAATCAACCCAAAAGAAACAAGGAAAATAATAACTTTATCTGTAAAACATCAGCCTGCATTTGCACACAACGTGAGTTTAAAATGCAGGCATCATAGTGATAAAGGGTCCAATGATAAACAATCAAAACATGAACAATTAAATATGATTATCTTCATCCCTCTCTAAGTCAGCGTCACTAGAGGAAAAATTTTGAAAGCAAAAAAGTTCTTTGAGTCATTTGAATCATTTGGTGAGATACATACAATGAGGCCTTTCACACAGGGAAAAATACAGCAGCCCTGTATTATTGCTTCCTGTGAAATCAAGATACAATGTGCACATGCTGGTTACAAATAAGAAAATACAAACAACAAACAGTTTCTTCCATGGTTCACAGCATGTGTATGATCATCTTCATTGCAGGTCTCAGTAAAGATGTTTCAATCTTCGGTGTCAGAGGTTACTAGCACTTAACACACCGGTGGAGTACAGCTTTTACTGCTGACTCTTATCTTTGTCCTTCCGGGCGTGTTGGTTAGGCTGATGTATGTCAGGGTGGAAGTCATCTACTGGTTCTGGTACCTTCTTACAGTGACTGGCATGAATCCACGTTGCTCTCTCTGCAACTTTAACAGCTGTGTGAGTGACCAGTAGCACCTGGAACGGGCCTTGCCAACGTTTGGACTTCCAATGTTTCCTGCGAAGTTCCTTCACCACCTGTCATCTGGTTGGAGTGGTGTGTTTTCTGTGGCTGGAAGGGCTGCTTTTACTGTCTGTGAAACTTGAGATAGAACAGTGGAAAGGTTTCGACAGTAAGACAACATTAGGGGTAAGCACAATAGGTAATGCTTTTGTCCATGGCAGACCTGTTTCTTCACAACATTTGGCTAACTTGGACTTTAATGTACCATTTTCTCTTTCCACAGCACCTCCACTCTGTGGATGATAAGCACAATGTGTGCGCAAGGTTATTCCCAGGAATTTACCAACCTCAGTCAATGCAGTGTTTACAAAATGTGTGCCATTATCACTGCTGATCTTCTCTGGAATGCCCCATCTAGGAATGATTTCTGTTTAGCAGTGCTTTAGTCACTGCATTACTGTTTGCATGTTTTGCAGGGAAAACTTCAACCCATTTACTAAACACGTCCACTATTACTAGTGCATATTTCTTTCCTTCAGCTGGTGTGAGTTCAACAAAATCCATCATCAAATGTTCAAAAGGTTTCTCTGTTGGAGGGTGTGCAACTTGCGATGTGTGTAATGCCTTTCCTACATTATGTGTGGCACAAACCATACATGACTGACAGTATTTTTGCGCATATGAACTGAACCCTTTTGTGAACCACTGAGCAGTGAGTGCATTCAGCATCCCCCCTTTTGACACATGGTTCAACCCATGTGTCAATTTTGAAAAATGAGGAAAAAAATGTTTAGGTAGACAGGGTTTACCATCAGGTCCCATCCAAACACCATCCGTATGAGTTGCACCCACAGAGGACCAAATGCGTCCAGAGGACCAAATTTCATCTGCAGAGGCAAAAGTTTGCAAAGCATGGAGATCTGTGAGGGAGTCTTCTGCCTGCAAAGAGAGGGAAGCGAAAACAGGAAAAAAATTAGCTGCTTGCTTAGCTGCAGCATCAGCTCTGGCATTGCCACAAGCAACAGGATCGTCTGAGTTAGTGTGAGCCGCACACTTACAGACCGAGATTGCTGTAGGCAAAAGGATCACATCAAGAAGATCAGAAACCTGCTTGGAGTTCAGAATAGTTTTACCATCTGATTTAAGGAAATGCCTGTGTTTCCACAGCGCACCAAAGTCATGAACAACACCAAAAGCATATCTGGAATCTGTGTAAATAGTGACAGACTTACCAGCTGCCAACTTACAAGCTTCAGTAAGTGCAATAAGCTCAGTAGTTTGAGCAGAGAAATGTTTAGGAAGAGAACCAGACAACAAAGTGTCATGTGAAGAACATACTGCAAACCAAACACAGTTAGTACCTGTGGCTGGATCACGCAAAGCTGATCCATCTACAAAAAGAATCAAGTCAGAGTTTGGAAGAGGAGTCTCTAAAAGATCAGGTCGGGGTGTACAAACTTGTTCCAAAACAGCTTCACAGTCATGAGGCTCCCCATCCTCAGGAGTCGGAAGCAAAGTAGCAGGATTCAGAACAGTACAACGTTTAACAGTGACATTTGGCATATCACGGAGCACAGAGGTGTATCTGAGCCAACAAGCAGTTGAAAGATGTGAACTTTTCTGCTCGAGAAGAATAATGGCAACAGCATGAGGAACCAAAACAGTCAAATTAGCGTAGCCCACAATATCTTGGGAGGCCAGGACAGCTTTCTCTGCAGCTGCAACAGCACGAAGACAACCAGGCAGGCCTGCAGCCACAGAGTCCAGTTTTGCTGAGAAATGAGCCACTGGCCTTTGCCTGCCCCATGTTCCTGCATAAGAACAGATGTCATACAACCATGCTTCTCATCAACTGCCTGTATGAAAGGTTTATGAGGATCTGGAATGCCAAGTGTTGGTGCTGTTTGAAGAGCCAGCTTAAGCTGACTAAAGGCTGATTCAGCCTCAGGAGTCCATGGAACACGATCAGCTGACTGGAGCTGCATGTCAGAACTGCAGCTGCCTTTACCATGGATAAGAGCACCTAAGAGAGCTTCGAGAAAAGAGTAGTTAGGAATAAAGTTCCTGCAGTAAGATGTTATACCTAAGAATGACATAAGCTGTTTTTTAGTAACCGGTTTAGGAATGATCTGAACTGCAGCAACATGTTTAGGAGAAAGTGAGCGCCCATCCTTAGAAATCACATGACCCAAAAAGGTGACTTCGTCCTGTACAAACTGTAACTTAGAAAGGCTGGCTTTATGGCCATAAGAAGGAAGATGTTTCAACAGATTCACTGTCTTTTTCACACTGTTGTTTAGATGGACCACATAAAAGGATGTCATCCACATACTGCAAAAGAGCAGAGCCTGTGGTTGATTGAAGTTAATCCAGACTAGCTTTGAGGGCAGCATTGTAAATAGTGGGACTTTCACAGTACCCCTGGCATAACCGGGTAAAAGTCCAAGATCTCCCTTCAAACTAAAAAGCAAACCAAAATGGGCTATCAGGGTGCACTGGCGACAAGTCAACCACTGAGAAAAACTGTGCATCTGATGTAATTTGAGACAAAATAGTGTGTGGGTTGGGCACAGTAGGAGCATGTGGCTGAACTGCAGCATTCACCGCTTGAAGGTCCTGTACAAAACGCCATTCATCTGGCTGGCCAGCATCTTTAATCTTTTTAACAGGAAACAATGGAGTAAGCACAGGTGAATTTTCAAAAGGAACAATAACGCCTGTTTTCTGAAAAGATTGAAAAACAGGTTTAATCCCTTTAATTGCTTCAGGCTTAAAAGGGTATTGTTTTTTACATGGACAAAAGTCTGATTTAGGGGTGACAATTACTGGTTCACAGCCTTTTATCAACCCCACATCATATTTGCTCTTAGCCCAAAGATCATTGGGCACTTCAGCCAACATGGGTATCGAAGACAAATCTGTTTCAGATAAAAAACTTGCTTCAAAATGTGATTCTGTGGTAGGAATTAAGTCCACAGTTCTTTGACAATGCATTGTACTCAAAAATGTTTTTTTGTATGCTGACAATCGTTCAGAAAACATCAAATTTGGATCAGCAGGTGAAACGGTCCACTCCATTTCTTTCTGACATGTAGCAACAAACTCTTCCACACCTTGTCACTGCCAGTGTGTACGTTTGGCCAAGGAAATGTGAGGGCGAGTACCACAAACATTAAAAAATCGAAGTGCTCTGGAGTGAGCGACACAGCCAATAAAGTAGGCGCACATATTTTTTCACTTCTTATCATAGCCCCAAAGAAATGTGTGATGTGCAGTGCAAATCAGTAGGTTGCATGAAATCAGAAAGGGGTGAAACTAACGCTTTTGCTTCTTCCACTAGTTGTTGTGAAAAAGGAGAGCTGGGAAGTTTCCACTCATAAGCATATGTAAGTGCCGATGAATCAAACTGCACTGCTGTGAAAACTTTGTCAGGCTGTAACATAACCTTAACACCCTCTGGTGTAGAAGTTAAAATAATGCCTAATTTACACATGAGATCACAGCCCATCAGGTTAATGGGACACAACTCTGATAACAAAAATGAGTGTTTGAAGGAGAGCTCATCGGGAGTGACAACACGCAATGGGCATTGTCATTTTCTCCTTCACAACCTGGCCTGATGCAGACATACAGTAAACGTGGTTTCCACTTAACTTTGGAGGACAATCAAACTCCCCTGACGTCACTACTGATGAACATAATTTCCTATATTCTGAGAGAAATATCTTTGCTCTAGGACGGAAATAGCATGCAAAACTTTACTACGTGAATCACAGTCGGCAAGCGTTTCTTCACTACACAGAGCAGGAAAAATGTGTGAGTGTGTTTGTGCTATCACCCATTAGTGGAGGCTCCGCTGCCGCGTGACGTCCAGAACCTGCCTCCCACCCTCAGTCAGCCTTTTGCCCAATTTCATCACTTTTCAGCTGTGGACAGTCCTTCTTCCAGTGTCCAGTCTGGCCACAGTAAAAACAAATATTCGGATCATAGCTCTGGCGTGGCCCATTTCGACCTCCTCTCCCACACGTCCACGTCTTCGACTTCGGCCTCGTCCTCTGTTTACACACACTGCGTAATACATGGTCATGGCTGCCAAATGCAGCTCCTTTTCACACTTGTCCCTTTTGGTTGTCTTACGCGTCTCAACTTGGTTATGAGCATGGCGAGCATATCGGCGAACGTCAGCCAAACGAGGACCCTCACACCATCCCACGTAAATATTCTTTACTTCAGTGGCGACATCTGGCATGAGGCCTTTAATTATTGCATCGCAAACTGTGGCCTTCTCTCAGCCAAACACCTCTGATCTCGCTTTTCATGATGTAAGTTCCTGCGTATGCTGCCGCTTACCTGGATGACGTCATCATCCATAGCAACAGCTGGGCGGAGCATGTTCAGCAGATGGCGGCAGTGCTGGAGTCACTGCGGCAGGCGGGGCTCACGGCCAACCCAAAGAAGTGTGCAGTTGGATGGAGGGAGGTACGGTATCTGGGGTACCACTTGGGCGGCGGACAGGTGCGTCCACAGGTAGACAAGACAGCAGCGATTGCAGCCTGCCCAAAACCTAAGATCAAGAAAGAGGTGAGGCGGTTTTTGGGGCTGGCCGGATATTACCGGCGATTTATTCCCAACTTCGCGAAAAGGTGCATCTGATCCGGTCCGGTGGACGAAGCAGTGCCAGGTGTCACTTGAGAGGGTAAAGCAGACCCTCTGTGGGGAGCCTCTTCTCCACACACCTAACTCCTTTCTCCCATTTGTCCTGCAGACTGATGCATCGGGAAGGGGGTCGGGGGCTGTTCTGTCCCAGCAGGTGCGGGGCGTTCACCGCCCAGTGCTTTACATCAGCCAGAAACTATCTGAGAGGGAGACCAGATACAACACGGTGGAGAGGGAGTGCCTGGCCATCCGGTGGGTGGTCGGCGCTCTGCGGTATTACTTGCTGGGGCGCCCATTCACCCTTTGCTCGGACCTTGCTCCCCTCCAGTGGCTCCATCGAATGAAAAATGTCAATGCACGGATCACCCGCTGGTATCTGGCACTACAGCCTTTTAAATTCAAAGTGGTCCATAGGCCGGGGGCACCGATTAGCGGTAGCCGACTTCCTTTACAGCTCGCATGGCGAGGTGGGGGGGGGAGAGAGTAGGTTAGGCCGGACCGCTCCCCGGCCAAGGTCAGGCGGTGGAGGTATGTGGAGGGGGCGTGGTGCATCAGCTGCAGGAGAGAGCTGTGGAGAGAGCTCTGGGGAGCAGGACTAGGTGAGTGATTAGTACACCGGCAGTCACTTGTCTAATCACTCTCCTCTTTAAAAAACTCAGAGCTGTAAGGAGGATTGAAGTGGAGTCGGCAGCACGAACCGGGAGGGAAGGCCTGCGAACGACTCCACATTCATGAAAAAGGGTTAAATAAACTATACGTTGAACCGTCCTCTGTCTCTGTGTCTCTCTGAAAGAACCCGCAGTGGCAACAGGCCGCCTCAATGTGCAATTATTAAAGACAGTAAAGGACGATCTCTCTCGTTTGAAGTCCTTACCTATATCACTTATGGGGAGAGTTACAACCATTAAAATGATGATACTACCAAAAGTTAACTATCTGTTCTCAATGATCCCCATAAAACCACCTGCTACTTGGTTTAAGTCACTAGATTCATGCATCTCTAAATTTCTGTGGAAAAACAAACCACCACGTATTAGTTTAAAAACCCTACAGAAGACCAAGGACAGGGTGGATTAGATTTACCTAATTTTCAGCACTATTCCTTAGCCAATAGGTTACAGTATATATCAAAATGGTTTAAACCTAGCCCAATACATGAACATGGATAAGTATAGAACAAGCATTGTGTGATAATCTGGAAATCTCGGACCTGCCACTTATTAGTCAAAACGTGAAAAATCACAAATGTTTCAAAAGCATTAACATCAGCACCTCTCTGACAGCCTGGTGGGAATTTCTTAAAATAACAAAGTCTTCACTTGTCCCGTGTAAGCTTACACCCATCTGGAACAATCCTGACATCCTGCAAAACAAAAAAATGCTAAACATTACTCTCTGGAAGATCAAAGCAATCAAACATCTGGAACATATAATCCATAATGGACATTTTATTTCATTTGATGAGCTCATATCACAACATGAGATAGGCAGCAATAAATTCCTAGAATATCAACAACTTAAGTCTATAATAACAAAGAAATATATCCTCCACCAACCAGACTTACAACTCCCGATTAGGGAAGCAGAATTTCTAAGCATCTGCACCCCAAAACTACTATCAAAAATATATAAATTATTGTCTAAGATAGATGACACAATGTCTCTACCGTCCTCAAAATGGGAGGCAGATTTATCCATCAGTTCTAGTCATAGCTTCTGGCCACAAATATGTTTGAACACCTTCACAATGACTCGAAATCCTAATTTACAGCTCATACAATACAAAATTCTTCATAGAACACACTATACAGGACAAAGGATGTTCAGGATGGGTCTAACACACTCAAACATCTGCTCACATTGCACAGATAACACACCTGATGATTATGCACACGCTTTGTGGTTTTGTGCGCCTGTCCAGAAGTTCTGGCTTGAAGTCTGTGCGGACCTATCAACATGGCTAAAGTGTAGCATTCCTGCATGCCCCACACTGTGCATACTGGGTGACTTAGACAACATCAACGTGGAATTTAGCTTAGCACACATGATCCTCACAGTGTTATGTATAGCAAAGAAAACTATTCTCATGAACTGGAAAGCGAAGAACAATCTGTGTATTAACCAGTTTAGAAATTTTCTTTTAGATTATATTAGCATGGAAACAATGTCTGCCTCCTCAAAACATCAATTGGCTGAATTTAATTCTCTCTGGTCCCCTCTGATTAGCTTGATCACATAGTGTTGGTGGTGGGTTGCTGTCCCGTCGCTCTGGGCGGTTGGTCATTGCTGGGGGGACTGTGTGTCGGGCTTGGAGGGCAGTTTTGGGGGCTTGCGGGTGGGGCTGTCTTGCGGTGTGGGGCGGGGTCCCTTATGGGCCTTGGGGTGGTGGCTGCTGGCTCTGTACCGGGTGACGGGGCCGCTCTGGCGTGGGTGGTGGAGCTGGGCCTGGACCTGGTGGCTTGCCGCTGCCTTGTGCCCGGGGCGGGGCCCTGCCTGTGCCTGGAGGGTCTGGGTTGCCCTGGACATGCCACAGCATGCGTGGGTTGGTGCAGGTCCTGGTGCCGGCCTTGTTGCTCTGGGAACTCCAAGGTGTCCGCAGGTGGTTATTTTTTTTAGGGTGTTGGGGCGTGCGGTGAGGAGGAGGGGGTCTGTATGGGGGTGTGCTTTTCCCCTGTTGGGGGGGGCCTGGGGGGGCCTGGGTGATGGTGGGTCTCAGGCCCGGGCTGCTGCGACTGGTGTAACCGGGTGATTTGTTTGTTTGTTTGTTTGATTTTTGTTGTTGTTTGTTTGTTTTTGTAGAGGTCCTCCGGGGTGGGGTTGGGTTGAGTGGGCTGGGGCGGGATGGGTTCCTTCTGGGGGTACAGTAGCTCCCGGAATATGGTGACTGCAGGCCCCGAGCCTGGTGGACATCAGGCCCTCCTGCCCTGTGTTGGGTCCCAGGTAGCGGGGATGCCTATTGCAGCCAGTCTCTGGCTGCCCTCTCCGGGGTGGGAGGGACCAGGAGGATGAATTAATTACTCTGCTAGTTTATATATTATAAACATAAACAATAAACAATTATAAAACTTCCCTTGGCAAAGCAAATCTGTTTGGCATAAAGGTATTCAGACTACAATTCTGCTGCCATAATGCACAATTCCGGATTTTGATATAAAATGAATTCCTTCACTCAAACCAAGTTAAAACTGCTTTTCCTTCATATTTATCCATGTCTAAATAGCTTTAAACAAAAAAGAACGTTGTACTTTGCAGGATAGGAAACAACAACACTAAACCTTTAGGAATCCGAGAATAAGCTTATTTTCACGAGTTCTACACAATTTCGGATTTTGATATAAAATGAATTCCTTCACTCAAACTAAGTTAAAACTGCTTTGTCCTTCATATTTATCCATGTCTAAATACCTTTAAACAAAAACGAACGTAGTACTTTTCAGGATAGGAAACAACAACACTAAATTTTTTCAGGAATCCAAGAATAAGC
Organism: Leuresthes tenuis; assembly: GCF_036924035.1. Classification (NCBI taxonomy): domain Eukaryota; kingdom Metazoa; phylum Chordata; class Actinopteri; order Atheriniformes; family Atherinopsidae; genus Leuresthes; species Leuresthes tenuis. The sequence continues at coordinate 112,769 of NW_027325401.1, read as the reverse complement.
TTCTTTTCACGAGTTCTACACAATTCCGGATTTTGATATAAAATATAAAAAAAAAGAAGCATACTTGTGATGGAGCAATACACTCCTTTTGGGTAACCTAAACTGATGGTTGGGGAGGAAAGTTAGAAGAACAATCAACTATCAACCAAAGACAGATGACGTGATGAGCGGGCAATATAACTGTGTTTTTGCTTCAGAGCAACTCTGTATTCTGTACTGTGTTGTTCTCTCTTTCAAGATATTATTATTAAAGCCTCTTATCTCCTCAGAAGAAAATAACTGACTCTGTGCGTTACTAAATTTCCACCACAATTTTGGCGTCACGAACAGGATCCCTCGACTGGTGTCTCTGGACCGGATCGCAGTGCATGGCCAGCCTGGACTGAAGTAGCTGTTCCAGCCTCATACCTCCAAGGCCTTTTCTGAGAGAGAGGACTGGCAGGTCCTTTTCTTGAATACCAGCGCTGGGATCATTTTTGAAATATGATAGTCTGAGACGATAGGACTGCTTTTTAGTTTTTATTTGAATAAAAGAGGGTTTCCCGGTTGTGTCATTAGTGAGACAGAGATTTCATGGGTAAGTGAAACTTTTGAAGCAGTCCGAAGAAGTGTGAAGTACTCCGAAGAAGTGTGAGTACAGATTAAGGTCCTCATTGGAGACGTCCTTTGAGTGAAGGAATATATTTCCCCATTCCAAGTCTGAGAATGGGAAACAGTAGGTCTCAGACTTTTGACCCTACCGGGGGACCTAAGCATGATGAAATGAAAAAGACATATGGTCCAGAGGTTTTCCACCAGAAGGTTCTTTTAGTATGTTAGAAATAAGAAAATTAGAAGAAAAGTTTTGCAAATATGAGAAAGAGATGAAGCAAAAAAAAAGAAAATTAAGTTTAAATAAGAAGTAAGAAAGGTATAGAATTTTGGAAAAAATAAAGTGTATTAAGAGAAAGAAAGGAAAATGTTAAACAAATGCCATGACGGAATGATGATAATAATTTAGTATTAGCTGTGCCGGATCCAGACCTGGACTCCTGCCCTCCACGACGCCTGCAACAACAACAGCCAGCCCTGCCACAAGCCTCTGGCTCTCGGGAAGAAGGGACTTCTTCCATCCTCCCTCGGGAAGAAATTCCATCATTCTCACAACATCAGCTACATAGGTCTGATGATGAGGAAAAGGAAGACGTTTGGTTCTCCAGCGTACCTGCCCAAGAACTTTTAACGCAAGTGACAAAAATCCTTTACCCACAATCTGGACTTCAGAGATCTAAACGTGAGAAAAAACAAAACCAGATTCAAACCATGCCTATGGTTAAAGTTGCAGTTCCCACTGGACCATTACTGGTTTATCGACCCTGGACTGAGACTGACATCATGGAAGCATAACAATGCTTACCAGATCCAGAGATTTCTGGACCCCATTTTGCTGACGAGTTGCGAGATTTCTGCGCACAATTCTGCCCGACTGGGGTTGAATTGCGTCGCATATTAGCAAAAAAGTTCAAACCGTCCGACCTCTGCAAAATAGAGGCCAGTATGCTACAACTGGATTTGCGACCTACCAACAGTGAACGAGGACATAATGATAACGCTCAATATGAAGCAGCCAACCAAAGACTGTGTCAAGCCATCACCACTCAATTTCCAACCAAAATCAATATGTCCCACATTTACACCTGCAAACAGAAACCCGGTGAAGTGACTGATGATTTTATACAAAGCATCCTTGAGGAAGTCAGCAAGCACAGCGGTCATCAGAGACCAAGGGATTTGGGTAATGAATCAGGACCATGGGAGAGTATTGCATGCAATGCAATAATTAAAGGCCTCATGCCAGATGTCGCCACTGAAGTAAAGAACATTTACGTGGGATGGTGTGAGGGTCCTCGTTTGGCTGACGTTCGCCGATATGCTCGCCATGCTCATAACCAAGTTGAGACGCGTAAGACAACCAAAAGGGACAAGTGTGAAAAGGAGCTGCATTTGGCAGCCATGACCATGTATTACGCAGTTGGTGTAAAAAGAGGACGAGGCCGAAGTCGAAGACGTGGACGTGTGGGATCAGAGCTATGATCCGAATATTTGTTTTTACTGTGGCCAGACTGGACACTGGAAGAAGGACTGTCCACAGCTGAAAAGTGATGAAATTGGGCAAACGCTCACTTTCTCCTAAACGTGTTGCTGCAGTTCAGATCATTCCTAAACCGGTTACTAAAAAACAGCTTATGTCATTCTTAGGTATAACATCTTACTGCAGGAACTTTATTCCTAACTACTCTTTTCTCGAAGCTCTCTTAGGTGCTCTTATCCATGGTAAAGGCAGCTGCAGTTCTGACATGCAGCTCCAGTCAGCTGATCGTGTTCCATGGACTCCTGAGGCTGAATCAGCCTTTAGTCAGCTTAAGCTGGCTCTTCAAACAGCACCAACACTTGGCATTCCAGATCCTCATAAACCTTTCATACAGGCAGTTGATGAGAAGCATGGTTGTATGACATCTGTTCTTATGCAGGAACATGGGGCAGGCAAAGGCCAGTGGCTCATTTCTCAGCAAAACTGGACTCTGTGGCTGCAGGCCTGCCTGGTTGTCTTCGTGCTGTTGCAGCTGCAGAGAAAGCTGTCCTGGCCTCCCAAGATATTGTGGGCTACGCTAATTTGACTGTTTTGGTTCCTCATGCTGTTGCCATTATTCTTCTCGAGCAGAAAACTTCCCATCTTTCAACATCTTGTTGGCTCAGATACACCTCTGTGCTCCTTGATATGCCAAATGTCACTGTTAAACGTTGTACTGTTCTGAATCCTGCTACTTTGCTTCCGACTCCTGAGGATGGGGAGCCTCATGACTGTGAAGCTGTTTTGGAACAAGTTTGTACACCCCGACCTGATCTTTTAGAGACTCCTCTTCCAAACTCTGACATGATTCTTTTTGTAGATGGATCAGCTTTGCGTGATCCAGCCACAGGTCCTAACTGTGTTTGGTTTGCAGTATTTTCTTCACATGACACTTTGTTGTCTGGTTCTCTTCCTAAACATTTCTCTGCTCAAACTACTGAGCTTATTGCACTTACTGAAGCTTGTAAGTTGGCAGCTGGTAAGTCTGTCACTATTTACACAGATTCCAGATATGCTTTTGGTGTTGTTCATGACTTTGGTGCGCTGTGGAAACACAGGCATTTCCTTAAATCAGATGGTAAAACTTGTTAGAGTTTTTAATTGTTATCTCATGATATACCCTGTTTTACAATTATATTCCTGTGCTTTAATTGCACTTATATGCTATACCATAAAAATCATATGTGTGATGTATGGATCTTATACTACATTAGTTCTAATCATGTGATGATGAAATGTGTGTGTGAGTATGAACAAAGGGAGATGCTTCAGGACAGAGCCTTCCGGAGGTCAACTGAGTTTAACTGAGTTCAAACTACAACGCACAATGCCTGATTCAAACTAGTTTGTAGATGTATCTCTTTGAATGATTATCGTCAAGGTCTCACACTCTGAAGTTACAGATGTGTCTCCATACCTAAATGTTAGACAGAGTCACACGCTCTGAAATTTCTATGCAGCCTTTTGTTTTGTAAAACTCTTCCCCTTTTCTAATCTTTGAATAAAACCAGGCTGCTGCAAGGAGAGAGTCGGAGATTGTTGTAGGTTGCTTAGACACATACACCTGTGGCTGAAGCAGCGACGGCTCTCCCCTTTTGCAAAAGCTGAACTTTATATTGATCTCTTGTGTGGTTCTTTCTGTTTAAGGTGGGACTTCGTTAGTAAGAACGAAAAACCCCATCAACTTGGTGCCGTGACCCGGATCCCAACATACCTGACCGCTGGCGGACGGAGGACGACGCGCTGAAATCCGTGCACGGCCAGTGTCAACAGGACCTGGAAGAAAGTCCTGGGGGGTAAATTCTTCGCTGGGCCAGCGTCATAGGTCCGACTTCGTCTGCCAACGGTGGATTGACGGGATCCGGACGGAGTGAAACGAACCAACAGAGAAGATCAAGTAAGTGAAAAGCGCTGTGTTACGGGTCAGAGGCTCTGTAAGAAGAGAGGCCTTGAGTCCCAAAGAGTACAGGGTCAGAGGCTAAAAACCTTGAGTCCCAGAAAGTAAAGGGTCAGAGGCTCTGTACGCAGTGGCCTTGAGTCCCAAGTGAGAGAGACTGCTGCAGAAGTCTGCTCTTTGTCAGAAGTAGTTCCTTGTCGAAGGTTTGCTTCTGAGTAGCAGGGAAAGAATTTGTGCTTTGTGCTGTACAAAATACTTGCTGCTGTGTAAATACGAGTGAATGAGAGTGTGAATGACAGAGTACACTGACTGAATCAGCATTACTGGTGGAAACCTAACGGTGTTAACACAAACCAGTAGTTTGTTGAAGTAGGTCAGTTTAATCTGTATTAAGGACATATATTAATAAAAATATACGCAGAGTACTAAATTAAGTTAAAATAAAAAATGGGTAATCAAACCAGTAAATCCTCCCCCAGAGGTGCCGAAGGTGATGAAAAATATATGGTTGGCAAATTTCCTGGTTGTCTACGTTATATGTCAAAGTGGCAGAAGAAGTTTGGTGTTGACAAAAAGTTGAAAGTTGATCAGTGGAAAGGAGTGGTTGTGATGCTGGAAGGAAGCGTAGCTGCAAAGCGTGGAGCAAAGAGGGAGAGAAAGGAAAAAGAGTTGCAGTACGCTAACTTGTGGTTGAAGGCATCTGAAGAAAGGAGAGAGCAGATTCAGAAGGCAAAACAGAGAAATTCGGGAGATAATAAAACAGCAAGCTTGTTTGTAAGACCAGAAGATAATGAAACACAGGCTAGCAAGCGCCCACCTCAAGCTGCAGTACCCCCAACACCGGCTGACGGGTGCTCGCCCCCTGCAGGGGCAGAGGCTATTTCTCCCACTGCACCCCCTACTCAGTTAGCGAATACCTCTGATTTGTATCCTAATCTGAGCAAACCTGTGCCTGATTTCACGTTTTACCCAAGTCCCACAAACCCCTTCGTCTCCCCTATGTGGCTTAGAAGTCATTCTAAAAAAGAAACAATGCCTCCTCAGAACACAGTCGAACATTATCCAATGATTCAAGTGGCCAATCCTAACCCTGGTGAAGGACAGGCTGCTCACATGTATGTGTACAGGCCGTGGACTTTAGAAGAAGCCAGAAGAGCTGTGGAAGGATGCACACCTGCAAAAGAGGATCCTGCCCAGTGGGCTGAGGACATGCTAGGAATCATCCTTTCATATAGATTAAATGGGCTTGAAGCAGGCCAAGCAGCCATGACTTCACTCGGGAAGGATTGGGCCCGAGTCAGAGGAGATTTTACTGGCGCACGTGATAATCACGTGCCCTTTCCTGCCCCAAATGATGAGCCAGCCACACTCGGTGCTGAGTTTCAGGTTCAGTGGAACGCTCTCACAGGAAGAGTGGCAACATTGTACCGCAGACGGGCAGATTATGGCTGCCTGGCGGGAATAAAACAGAAAAGTGATGAAGATGTTGAAGATTTCCGTTTGAGATTTGAAAAAGAATTCAGAATACATAGCGGTATCGAGGTTAATATTAACGATCGTTCTACTTATCAGCAACAGCTGAAAAATGGTCTCCTCACAGGATTCCGCCCTGAGATTGGAAATTGGATAAGAAAACATCATGTTGAATCCGCTGAAAGCACAGTCGGCCAGACCATGCAATGGGCCAGACATGCTGAGAGAGTGGTAAATGAGAAAGAAGGAAATTCAGATGTGTTTTACACCGATGGTTTGGAATCCAGCAGCTCCACTGTTTTCTTCCGCGGCAGCCAGAGAGGTGGCGGTCGAGGAAAAAACAGAGGGAGGGGAAGAGGCCAAAGGCCCTTCCAATCTGGATCTGATAGAAATTCTGACGAATGCTGGAACTGTGGAGAACAGGGACATTGGTCCAGAAATTGTCCAAAGAAAAAACAAGATGATCACAAAGGAGGAAGAGGAGACAGAGGAAGGTCTAACTCCTGACTAGACATGAAAACCTCTGACTCCTCTAATCCTACAGATGAGATGGTTGTTGATGTCCATGCAGCTTGGGACGTTTTGAATGCACTCAAAGAGAAACCCTATATAGTGTTGAAAATAAATAGTAAACCTACAGAGTTTCTATGTGACAGTGGTGCATGCAAAACAGTTCTTAAAACACATGTCCCAGGTTTAAAACAGTCTCAAAATAGCATTTGGGTTAAATCAGCAGATGGGCAAACACACAAAGAGTATTTTTCTAAAGCTTTGACTGTTGCAGATGAAGAAGCTAAACTCACTATCTCAGCCTCTGTAGTGATTTCACCAAAATGCCCCGTTAACCTGTTGGGAAGAGACTTGATGACCCGGCTGGGCATCGCCATCGTCCCAATTAAAAACGGCATGAAGGCTTGCAGAGTCAGAGATGTTGACGTTTATGCATCCTGCACAGATGACAACAGTGTGTATTGTTCATATGATTTGAGCCCAAAGTTTGATTCTCACCTTCCTAGCAGAATGCTACAAGAAGCACGTGAACAACTACTAAATCCAGAGACAGAAATGACGCATAGTCAATTACATGTCACCATGAATGTTTTGACTGATCCCCATGACACATACGTCAAAGAATTTGGCAAAATGTCTCCTGTTGTAGTGGGATTGCTTCACATGTACACTGACCGAAGGTCATTTGCTGCTGTGACTGTACTCCTCCCTGTGGATCGAGCATCCAGCTACAGGTTATCAGCTACCCCTCATATCTCTCTGTTCAAGCCTGAGAACATAACTTGGACAGATGCTGGCATGAGAACGAAAATGGCAGCAGTTGCAAATGATTATGAGAGCAGTGACGGAAACTGGAGTTACAGTCCCAGCTGTGACATGTGGAGACAACCTTTCGGTGGTGCAGCAACGTGCGAAGCACAAGTGCACCCCCTCCCAAGACAAACTGACGTTTTTCTAACTGCCAAAGAAGAAGCTGAATTGGCAGAGATCCCAGAAAAACTGTGGTCAAAGGGTCCTTCTGATGTTGGACTTTTAACATCCATACCTCCAGTACAAATTAAACCTCGATCAGACTGGAGGCCCAGAGTAAAACAATACCCTCTGAAACATGAGGCAGTGAAGGGCATCTCACCAGTGGTAACAGACCTTAACAAAGGGGAAATAATCAGACCATGCCCAGATTCCCCATGTAATACACCAATCTTTCCAGTGCAAAAAGCAAATGGTAAAGACTGGCGTATGATTCAAGATCTACGTGCTGTAAATGAAGCAGTTGAAACAAGAGCTCCAAATGTACCTGATCCACACACATTGTTGAACTCTCTAAAGCCTGATAAAAAGTTCTTTACTGTAGTTGACCTCAGTAACGCCTTTTTCTCAGTCCCAATTCACCCAGACTCTCAGTTCTGGTTTGCATTCACATATGAGGGTCAAGGATACACCTACACCAGATTGCCACAAGGGTTTGCTGACAGCCCCACTATCTTTACCCAAGCAATAATGGCCTGTTTGGCAGATTTTCACATGCCCGAGCGAAGCCAGTTGCTTGTGTATGTGGATGACATTTTGGTGGCATCAGAAACAGAGGAAGCATGCAGAGAAGACTCTCTTGCCCTGTTGCAGCACCTCTGCAGAACTGGAAAGAAAGTATCAAAAGATAAGCTCCAGTGGGTGAGAAAAGAGGTGAACTATTTGGGCCACACACTGTCAGCCGCAGGCAGGCAGATACAAACAGCTAGAAAACAAACTATAGCTGACGTGCCTAAACCAGAGACAAAGAAACAAATGATGTCCTTCCTAGGACTTTGCAACTACTGCAGAGCGTGGATTCCACATTATGCAGAAAAAACTCACACTTTGCAGAATCTCATTTACGGTGTCCCCATGACAATGTCTGATAAAATCAAGTGGACCCCTGAAACTGAGACAGCATTTGTAGTTTTAAAACAAGCTTTGATGGAAACCACAACTCTCGTGTTACCAGACTACAGTAAAACCTTCGTTCAGACAGTGGACTGCAAAAATGGCTACATGACTTCAGTGTTGTTGCAGAACCATGGTGGCAGATTGAAACCTGTAGCTTTCTACTCAAAGAAGTTGGACCCAGTGGCCCAAGCTTTACCTGAGTGTGTCCAAGCTGTTTGTGCAGCTGCTCTTGCAGTCACCCAATCAGCAGATGTCGTGTTGTTTCATAAAATGGAACTTTTGGTCCCACATGCTGTGGACGTGCTGTTGTTGCAAAGCAAAATGAATTTCCTTTCACCAGCCAGACATCTATCATACACAGCCACACTGCTGTCTCAGCCCCATCTGGTGGTGAAAAGATGTACTGTCTTAAACCCTGCAACATTGATTCCATTACCTGAAGATGGTACACCACACAACTGTCTGGAAACAACAGAACATTTGCAGTTACCAAGACCAGACCTCAGTGATACACCTCTCACTGTAGGAGAAAAATGGTTTGTTGATGGGTCATGTTCCAAAGACCCACAAGGTAACAATCGAAGTGGCTATGCAATAGTCCAACTGCCCTCCAGAGTGGTAGAGGCAGCCAAACTCCCTAGCCAAATGTCAGCACAAGCTGCTGAGCTTATTGCACTGACTAGAGCATGCAAATTAGCAGAAGGACATGAGGTAACAATCTACACTGACAGCCAATATGCTTTCTCAACCTTGTTTTATTTTGCAAAACAATGGGAACGCAGAGGCATGACAACATCTACAGGTAAACCTGTAACACATGCCTCCCTTCTGACTGATCTCCTTCAAGCTATACAGTTGCCAGCCAAATTAGCAGTGTGCAAGTGTGCTGCACACACTACAGGCAAAGATGAAGTCTCCAATGGCAACAGATTTGCAGACCAAGTAGCAAAAGAAGCAGCTACAGGAAAACATGGACATGACAAATTTTTATCACACACCGATGATAAACAACTTATTGACCAAACTGTACTAACAGATATGCAACAAAATGCATCAGTACAAGAAAAACAGATGTGGGCCACAAAAGGTGCCACACAAAACTCTGATGGGATTTTTCAAGTGAATGAAAAACCAGTTCTGCCTAAATCTCTTTTCAAAGCAGCAGCAATTGTGACACATGGGCCTTGCCATGTGTCAACAGGAGGGATGAGTGCTATCATACAACAACACTATACAACGTACGGATTAAATTCCTACTTAAAAAATTTTTGTAAAGCATGTCTTGTGTGTGTGAAGCATAACCCCCAAGGAAACATGAGACCAAAAAGAGGCTCTTTTCCAAAACCCTCTTACCCGTTTCAAACAATGCACATGGACTTCATTGAACTTACACAAAGTGGACCTCACAAGTACTGTTTAGTGATGGTCGATGCTTTTTCCAAATGGGTTGAGATAGTTCCATCAAAGCTAGCTGATGCACTAACAGTAGCTAAGGCTATTTGCAAAACTATCATCCCAGCCCACGGCATCCCACAAACCATTTACAGTGACAATGGACCACACTTTGTGAATAAAGTAGTTCAGAAAATGGCAGAGCATTTGGGAATGGATTTGAAAAATCATTGTGCCTACCACCCTCAAAGTGCAGGCCTTGTGGAAAGAACAAACGGCACTATCAAAATCAGATTGAAAAAGTGCATGGAAACTACTGGCCGTCCATGGCCAGAATGCTTGGACCTGGTGAAACTCTATATGAGAATCACTCCCACATCAGAAGGATTAACTCCGTTTGAGATAGTCCATGGGAGACCATATAGGTTACCAGTGTTTTCATCAGACTTACAGAAAGCAGAGGAAGAACAGACTCTGGCAGATTATATGATCAGGACACTAAACCAGAAAGACGTGTCCTATGCAAATTTACTGCCTTCTGATTCCTCTCTTCCACAGGTTGACAGTCCCATCAAAGCAGGTGACTGGGTGTACATCAAAGTCATCAAAAGGAAGAACTGGGCCAGCCCACGGTGGGAAGGACCATACCAAGTGCTCCTGACCACACCCACTGCAGTGAAGATTGCTGAAAGACCCAGCTGGATCCACCTCAGCCACTGTAAGTTACAGAGAGTGTTGGACCCCTAATTTCAGAGTGGTGGGGAAGCCTGACTACAAAGGGACCTCATTGTTTAGAGTGAGGTGTCTCAACGTCAGTGAAGAAACCAACTGATCCTCACTCTGATAGGCCAAGGGTGCACCTGCATCTCTGATAACTGAGCAGCAATGGGAACACAAAAGGTGTTACTCAGCTGCGCTGCGGCTGTAGCGTGTGTATTGTCTGTATTCATCCTAGGTGTCCAAAGTAATCCCAAACCAAACCGGGAAAAGAGATGGACCCATGATGTGGACTACAAGGACTGGACATGGGACCCGAAACATCCATTCGACACAAATACCTGGTACAGGTATGTGAAATCCACAGTGGGACAACCTGACGGAGCTGAGGGATGTTATGTGTGATCCAAACTTCCCCCTTCCTCTACGCAGACCCATCTTGCAGCCAAGTGGATGAATGAAACTGAAGCGAAATGTATGGCCTCAATGGCAGGTATTGGGTTTCAACATGGTAACATTGTGATCAATGACTCTGATTCCCATTGGGGAGTAGAAAACAGGACATGCAGTACATTGTTCTGGGCTAGCATGAACATTACAATCAAAGGAAAACCCACACCACAAGTAGCATATCTCCACATTCCCAAAGGGCAGAACTTCACTTGCTTCACTCAAGGAAATGAGACGCATCTGTGCAAAAGCAAGGGCTGCCCACAGGGAGGAGCCTGGATGGGAGCTCTAAACATCACTTCTGAGTGCCAAGACGGGATTGCCACAGCAACTGGAGAAGGCTCCCCAACCAACATGTCCGCACCATCGAACGGGACGTACCTCATCCAGAACGGGTGGTGGTTATGCGGACATAATGTATATCCGATGTTGCCCATGAACTGGACGGGAGTCTGTGCACCGGTGTGGGTCACCGACCACACCTATAAGATCTACCGTGGCCAACTGCCCTCCCTTCATAAGCGACAACAGAGAAGTGTCGCAATCTTCAAACCACACAATCCTATCTGGGGCTCAGATGTCCCATACGACATCTGGTTTGGATGTCGTATGGGATGTTTGGAGCACAGGCTCAAAAGTTATACATTCCCTCTTCCCTTGGGATGGTATTGGAAAACATGCACTGTATATTGAAACTCTGAATTATCGCTTCCAGTCTTTTGTCAACTTTTCTTTGCAGGTAGAAAATGGCCAGAATCGTGAACTCCAAGCCACACGGCTGATGGTTCTCCAGAACAGAATGGCTCTGGACTTGCTCACCGCAGCACAAGGTGGTGTGTGTCACATTATAGGTACTTCTTGCTGTACCTATATCCCTGGAGAAAATGACACCCACATAAACGAAGCAATGGCCTCCCTGCTCAACCTGCAACAAACCATGTCACAAGAGAAAGCGCAACAACAATGGAACTTTCTCGCATGGCTGATGACCGGCACCTGGTGGCAACCAATATTAAAGATCGTGACCCCCCTCTTTGGTGTATTGATCTTATTCTGTGTGTTTACGACTTGTGTGATTCCCTGTTTCAAGTCTGTGATCACTAAGACGGCTACTTCCACCATGGTGAACCTACAACTGCTCCGCCAACCCACAGAAGATGCTGATGATGATGATGCTTTTAGTGATGATTTTAGTGATGACTCTGATAACTGTTCTTCACATGTGTAAAGCATAAAGAAACTAACAATGACCTCTACATTGAAAATGTCCAAAACAAGTGATGTAGACTGATGTACTGTTTCTGCCTACCACAGTGAACCACAAGAAACTTTGCTTGCTTCGCATTAAAATTATTGCATATGTTTTTGTTTTTTGTATCTCATTCGATAAACAGGAGGGAAATGTTAGAGTTTTTAATTGTTATCTCATGATATACCCTGTTTTACAATTATATTCCTGTGCTTTAATTGCACTTATATGCTATACCATAAAAATCATATGTGTGATGTATGGATCTTATACTACATTAGTTCTAATCATGTGATGATGAAATGTGTGTGTGAGTATGAACAAAGGGAGATGCTTCAGGACAGAGCCTTCCGGAGGTCAACTGAGTTTAACTGAGTTCAAACTACAACGCACAATGCCTGATTCAAACTAGTTTGTAGATGTATCTCTTTGAATGATTATCGTCAAGGTCTCACACTCTGAAGTTACAGATGTGTCTCCATACCTAAATGTTAGACAGAGTCACACGCTCTGAAATTTCTATGCAGCCTTTTGTTTTGTAAAACTCTTCCCCTTTTCTAATCTTTGAATAAAACCAGGCTGCTGCAAGGAGAGAGTCGGAGATTGTTGTAGGTTGCTTAGACACATACACCTGTGGCTGAAGCAGCGACGGCTCTCCCCTTTTGCAAAAGCTGAACTTTATATTGATCTCTTGTGTGGTTCTTTCTGTTTAAGGTGGGACTTCGTTAGTAAGAACGAAAAACCCCATCAAAACTATTCTGAACTCCAAGCAGGTTTCTGATCTTCTTGATGCGATCCTTTTGCCTACAGCAATCTCGGTCTGTAAGTGTGCGGCTCACACTAACTCAGACGATCCTGTTGCTTGTGGCAATGCCAGAGCTGATGCTGCAGCTAAGCAAGCAGCTAATTTTTTTCCTGTTTTCGCTTCCCTCTCTTTGCAGGCAGAAGACTCCCTCACAGATCTCCATGCTTTGCAAACTTTTGCCTCTGCAGATGAAATTTGGTCCTCTGGACGCATTTGGTCCTCTGTGGGTGCAACTCATACGGATGGTGTTTGGATGGGACCTGATGGTAAACCCTGTCTACCTAAACATTTTTTTCCTCATTTTTCAAAATTGACACATGGGTTGAACCATGTGTCAAAAGGGGGGATGCTGAATGCACTCACTGCTCAGTGGTTCACAAAAGGGTTCAGTTCATATGCGCAAAAATACTGTCAGTCATGTATGGTTTGTGCCACACATAATGTAGGAAAGGCATTACACACATCGCAAGTTGCACACCCTCCACCAGAGAAACCTTTTGAACATTTGATGATGGATTTTGTTGAACTCACACCAGCTGAAGGAAAGAAATATGCACTAGTAATAGTGGACGTGTTTAGTAAATGGGTTGAAGTTTTCCCTGCAAAACATGCAAACAGTAATGCAGTGACTAAAGCACTGCTAAACAGAAATCATTCCTAGATGGGGCATTCCAGAGAAGATCAGCAGTGATAATGGCACACATTTTGTAAACACTGCATTGACTGAGGTTGGTAAATTCCTGGGAATAACCTTGCGCACACATTGTGCTTATCATCCACAGAGTGGAGGTGCTGTGGAAAGAGAAAATGGTACATTAAAGTCCAAGTTAGCCAAATGTTGTGAAGAAACAGGTCTGCCATGGACAAAAGCATTACCTATTGTGCTTACCCCTAATGTTGTCTTACTGTCGAAACCTTTCCACTGTTCTATCTCAAGTTTCACAGACAGTAAAAGCAGCCCTTCCAGCCACAGAAAACACACCACTCCAACCAGATGACAGGTGGTGAAGGAACTTCGCAGGAAACATTGGAAGTCCAAACGTTGGCAAGGCCCGTTCCAGGTGCTACTGGTCACTCACACAGCTGTTAAAGTTGCAGAGAGAGCAACGTGGATTCATGCCAGTCACTGTAAGAAGGTACCAGAACCAGTAGATGACTTCCACCCTGACATACATCAGCCTAACCAACACGCCCGGAAGGACAAAGATAAGAGTCAGCAGTAAAAGCTGTACTCCACCGGTGTGTTAAGTGCTAGTAACCTCTGACACCGAAGATTGAAACATCCTTACTGAGACCTGCGATGAAGATGATCATACACATGCTGTGAACCATGGAAGAAACTGTTTGTTGTTTGTATTTTCTTATTTGTAACCAGCATGTGCACATTGTATCTTGATTTCACAGGAAGCAATAATACAGGGCTGCTGTATTTTTCCCTGTGTGAAAGGCCTCATTGTATGTATCTCACCAAATGATTCAAATGACTCAAAGAACTTTTTTGCTTTCAAAATTTTTCCTCTAGTGACGCTGACTTAGAGAGGGATGAAGATAATCATATTTAATTGTTCATGTTTTGATTGTTTATCATTGGACCCTTTATCACTATGATGCCTGCATTTTAAACTCACGTTGTGTGCAAATGCAGGCTGATGTTTTACAGATAAAGTTATTATTTTCCTTGTTTCTTTTGGGTTGATTAATATAATGGTATTATTATAATCAAAAGGGAGGAATGTAATGGAAAATAATTCTTATATGCATTGTATTGAGTGTTACTGTGTATAACCTGCAAATGACTGAGCTGCAAGGTACCACCCTGCCCTGTTTTCTTAAATTCCTCTTTACAATGGTGGGCTTGTTATTATGAGATAGCTGCACTTTAGGGGGGACAGGGTTAGGCTGGTATTTACGAGTGTGTCTGGGTAACCTCAACTAATGGTTGGGGAGGAAAGTTAGAAGAACAATCAACTATACCCAAAAACAGATGACGTGATGAGTGGGCAATATAACTGTGTGTTTTTGCTTCAGTGGTCAGAGCAACTCTGTATTCTGTACTGTGTTGTTCTCTCTTGCAAGATATTATTATTAAAGTCTCTTATCTCCTCACAAGAAAATAACTGACTCCCCAAGTGCAAGTGTCAGGACAAATGATCAAACTTCTCCAAGCTTCAGTCTGCAGAGAGGTACAAGACAGGGTTGCCCCCTTTCGCCCTCACTTTTTGCTATTTTCATCGAACCTTTAGCAGCTGCTATCAGACAAGATAGAAATATTAAAGGCATCCAACCCCAAAATATTGAGCAAAAAATAAGTCTTTATGCTGATGATGTATTACTTTTCCTTCAGAACTCACAGACGTCTCTCACTCACACGATCACACTCATAAATAAATTCTCAGCACTTTCTGACTACTCTATCAATTGGTCTAAGACCACAGTTCTGCCCATTAACTATAGGGACCAGAATATACCTGCGATCACTTTACAGTCAGGAAATATTAGATATTTAGGCATAAACATTTCCTCCAGGCTCTCAGAGCTAACAAAGCTAAATTATGTGCAATTATTAAACACAGTAGAGGACGATCTCTCTCGTTTGAAGTCCTTACCTATATCACTTATGGGGAGAGTTACAACCATTAAAATGATGATACTACCAAAAGTTAACTATTTGTTCTCAATGATCCCCATAAAACCATCTGCTACTTGGTTTAAGTCACTAGGTTCATGCATCTCCAAATTTCTGTGGAAAAACAAACCACCACGTATTAGTTTAAAAACCCTACAGAAGACCAAGGACAGTGGTGGATTAGATTTACCTAATTTTCAGCACTATTCCTTAGCCAATAGGTTACAGTATATATCAAAATGGTTTAAACCTAGCCCAATAGATGAACCATGGATAAATATAGAACAAGCATTGTGTGATAATCTGGAAATCTCTGACCTGCCACTTATTAGTCAAAACGTAAAAAATCACAAATGTTTCAAGAGCATTAACATCAGCACCTCTCTGACAGCCTGGTGGGAATTTCTTAAAATAACAAAGTCTTCACTTGTCCCGTGTAAGCTTACACCCATCTGGAACAATCCTGACATCCTGCAAAACAAAAAAATGCTAAACTTTACTCTCTGGAAGATCAAAGCAATCAAACATCTGGAACATATAATCCATAATGGACATTTTATTTCATTTGATGAGCTCATATCACAACATGAGATAGGCAGCAATAAATTCCTAGAATATCAACAACTTAAGTCTATAATAACAAAGAAATATATCCTCCACCAACCAGACTTACAACTCCCGATTAGGGTAGTAGAATTTCTAAGCATCTGCACCCCAAAACTACTATCAAAAATATATAAATTATTGTCTAAGATAGATGACACAATGTCTCTACCGTCCTCAAAATGGGAGGCAGATTTATCCATCACTTCTAGTCATAGCTTCTGGCCACATATATGTTTGAACACCTTCAGAATGACTCGAAATCCTAATTTACAGCTCATACAATACAAAATTCTTCATAGAACACACTATAATGGACAAAGGATGTTCAGGATGGGTCTAACACACTCAAACATCTGCTCACATTGCACAGATAACACACCTGATGATTATGCACACGCTTTGTGGTTTTGTGCGCCTGTCCAGAGGTTCTGGCTTGAAGTCTTTGCGGACCTATCAACATGACTAAAGTGTAGCATTCCTGCATGCCCCACACTGTACATACTGGGTGACTTAGACAACATCAATGTGGAATTTAGCTTAGCACACATGATCCTCACAGTGTTATGTATAGCAAAGAAAACTATTCTCATGAACTGGAAAGCGAAGAACAATCTGTGTATTAACCAGTTTAGAAATTTTCTTTTAGATTATATTAGCATGGAAACAATGTCTGCTTCCTCAAAACATCAATTGGCTGAATTTAATTCTCTCTGGTCCCTTCTGATTAGCTTGATCACATAGTGGTGGTGGTGGGTTGCTGTCCCGTCGCTCTGGGCGGTTGGGTGTGTGCTGGGGGGGGCTGTGTGGCTTCGGGCGTCTGGTGGTCTCTCGGGTCGTGGGGAAATACAGCAGCCCTGTATTATTGCTTCCTGTGAAATCAAGATACAATGTGCACATGCTGGTTACAAATAAGAAAATACAAACAACAAACAGTTTGAACCATGGTTCACAGCATGTGTATGATCATCTTCATCGCTGGTCTCAGTAAGGATGTTTCAATCTTCGGTGTCAGAGGTTACTAGCACGTAACACACCGGTGGAGTACAGCTTTTACTGCTGACTCTTATCTTTGTCCTTCCGGGCGTGTTGGTTAGGCTGATGTATGTCAGGGTGGAAGTCATCTACTGGTTCTGGTACCTTCTTACAGTGACTGGCATGAATCCAGGTTGCTCTCTCTGCAACTTTAACAGCTGTATGAGTGACCAGTAGCACCTGGAACGGGCCTTGCCAACGTTTGGACTTCCAATGTTTCCTGCGAAGTTCCTTCACCACCTGTCATCTGGTTGGAGTGGTGTGTTTTCTGTGGCTGGAAGGGCTGCTTTTACTGTCTGTGAAACTTGAGATAGAACAGTGGAAAGGTTTCGACAGTAAGACAACATAGCATCATCACAAACAGTTGTGGAAGGGAGGGGTCTGGTTACAGGTCCCAATCCCAGGTTAGGAGGTCTGCCAAATAAAATTTCAAATGGGCTGAGATTCACTTGAGCTCTGATTCTCATTCTCATGTAGGTAAGCACAATAGGTAATACTTTTGTCCATGGCAGACCTGTTTCTTCACAACATTTGGCTAACTTGGACTTTAATGTACCATTTTCTCTTTCCACAGCACCTCCACTCTGTGGATGATAAGCACAATGTGTGCGCAAGGTTATTCCCAGGAATTTACCAACCTCAGTCAATGCAGTGTTTACAAAATGTGTGCCATTATCACTGCTGATCTTCTCTGGAATGCCCCATCTAGGAATGATTTCTGTTTAGCAGTGCTTTAGTCACTGCATTACTGTTTGCGTGTTTTGCAGGGAAAACTTCAACCCATTTACTAAACACGTCCACTATTACTAGTGCATATTTCTTTCCTTCAGCTGGTGTGAGTTCAACAAAATCCATCATCAAATGTTCAAAAGGTTTCTCTGGTGGAGGGTGTGCAACTTGCGATGTGTGTAATGCCTTTCCTACATTATGTGTGGCACAAACCATACATGACTGACAGTATTTTTGCGCATATGAACTGAACCCTTTTGTGAACCACTGAGCAGTGAGTGCATTCAGCATCCCCCCTTTTGACACATGGTCCAACCCATGTGTCAATTTTGAAAAATGAGGAAAAAAATGTTTAGGTAGACAGGGTTTACCATCAGGTCCCATCCAAACACCATCCATATGAGTTGCACCCACAGAGGACCAAATGCGTCCAGAGGACCAAATTTCATCTGCAGAGGCAAAAGTTTGCAAAGCATGGAGATCTGTGAGGGAGTCTTCTGCCTGCAAAGAGAGGGAAGCGAAAACAGGAAAAGATTTAGCTGCTTGCTTAGCTGCAGCATCAGCTCTGGCATTGCCACAAGCAACAGGATCGTCTGAGTTAGTGTGAGCCGCACACTTACAGACCGAGATTGCTGTAGGCAAAAGGATCACATCAAGAAGATCAGAAACCTGCTTGGAGTTCAGAATAGTTTTACCATCTGATTTAAGGAAATGCCTGTGTTTCCACAGCGCACCAAAGTCATGAACAACACCAAAAGCATATCTGGAATCTGTGTAAATAGTGACAGACTTACCAGCTGCCAACTTACAAGCTTCAGTAAGTGCAATAAGCTCAGTAGTTTGAGCAGAGAAATGTTTAGGAAGAGAACCAGACAACAAAGTGTCATGTGAAGAACATACTGCAAACCAAACACAGTTAGTACCTGTGGCTGGATCACGCAAAGCTGATCCATCTACAAAAAGAATCATGTCAGAGTTTGGAAGAGGAGTCTCTAAAAGATCAGGTCGGGGTGTACAAACTTGTTCCAAAACAGCTTCACAGTCATGAGGCTCCCCATCCTCAGGAGTCGGAAGCAAAGTAGCAGGATTCAGAACAGTACAACGTTTAACAGTGACATTTGGCATATCACAGAGGTGTATCTGAGCCAACGAGCAGTTGAAAGATGTGAAGTTTTCTGCTCGAGAAGAATAATGGCAACAGCATGAGGAACCAAAACAGTCAAATTAGCGTAGCCCACAATATCTTGGGAGGCCAGGACAGCTTTCTCTGCAGCTGCAACAACACGAAGACAACCAGGCAGGCCTGCAGCCACAGAGTCCAGTTTTGCTGAGAAATGAGCCACTGGCCTTTGCCTGCCCCATGTTCCTGCATAAGAACAGATGTCATGCTTCTCATCAACTGCCTGTATGAAAGGTTTATGAGGATCTGGAATGCCAAGTGTTGGTGCTGTTTGAAGAGCCAGCTTAAGCTGACTAAAGGCTGATTCAGCCTCAGGAGTCCATGGAACACGATCAGCTGACTGGAGGCCTTTACCATGGATAAGAGCACCTAAGAGAGCTTCGAGAAAAGAGTAGTTAGGAATAAAGTTCCTGCAGTAAGATGTTATACCTAAGAATGACATAAGCTGTTTTTTAGTAACCGGTTTAGGAATGATCTGAACTGCAGCAACACGTTTAGGAGAAAGTGAGCGCCCATCCTTAGAAATCACATGACCCAAAAAGGTGACTTCGTCCTGTACAAACTGTAAATTAGAAAGGCTGGCTTTATGGCCATAAGAATGAAGATGTTTCAACAGATTCACTGTCTTTTTCACACTGTTGTTTAGATGGACTACATAAAAGGATGTCATCCACATACTGCAAAAGAGCAGAGCCTGTGGTTGATTGAAGTTAATCCAGACTAGCTTTGAGGGCAGCATTGTAAATAGTGGGACTTTCACAGTACCCCTGGCATAACCGGGTAAAAGTCCAAGATCTCCCTTCAAACTAAAAAGCAAACCAAAATGGGCTATCAGGGTGCACTGGCGACAAGTCAACCACTGAGAAAAACTGTGCATCTGATGTAATTTGAGACAAAATAGTGTGTGGGTTGGGCACAGTAGGAGCATGTGGCTGAACTGCAGCATTCACCGCTTGGAGGTCCTGTACAAAACGCCATTCATCTGGCTGGCCAGCATCTTTAATCTTTTTAACAGGAAACAATGGAGTAAGCACAGGTGAATTTTCAAAAGGAACAATAACGCCTGTTTTCTGAAAAGATTGAAAAACAGGTTTAATCCCTTTAATTGCTTCAGGTTTAAAAGGGTATTGTTTTTTACATGGACAAAAGTCTGATTTAGGGGTGACAATTACTGGTTCACAGCCTTTTATCAACCCCACATCATATTTGCTCTTAGCCCAAAGATCATTGGATACTTCAGCCAACATGGGTATCGAAGACAAATCTGTTTCAGATAAAAAACATGCTTCAAAATGTGATTCTGTGGTAGGAATTAAGTCCACAGTTCTTTGACAATGCATTGTACTCAAAAATGTTTTTTTGTATGCTGACAATCGTTCAGAAAACATCAAATTTGGATCAGCAGGTGAAACGGTCCACTCCATTTATTTCTGACATGTAGCAACAAACTCTCCCACACCTTGACACTGCCAGTGTGTACGTTTGGCCAAGGAAATGTGAGGGCGAGTACCACAAACATTAAAAAAATCGAAGTGCTCTGGAGTGAGCGACACAGCCAATAAAGTAGGCGCACATATTTTTTCACTTCTTCTCATAGTCATTGTCAGGCCCCAAAGAAATGTGTGATGTGCAGTGCAAATCAGTAGGTTGCATGAAATCAGAAAGGGGTGAAACTAACACTTTTGCTTCTTCCACTAGTTGTTGTGAAAAAGGAGAGCTGGGAAGTTTCCACTCATAAGCATATGTAAGTGCCGATGAATCAAACTGCACTGCTGTGAAAACTTTGTCAGGCTGTAACATAACCTTAACACCCTCTGGTGTAGAAGTTAAAATAATGCCTAATTTACACATGAGATCACAGCCCATCAGGTTAATGGGACACAACTCTGATAACAAAAATGAGTGTTTGAAGGAGAGCTCATCCGGAGTGACAACACGCAATGGGCATTGTCATTTTCTCCTTCACAACCTGGCCTGATGCAGACATACAGTAAACGTGGTTTCCACTTAACTTTGGAGGACAATCAAACTCCCCTGACGTCACTACTGATGAACATAAGTTCCTATATTCTGAGAGAAATATCTTTGCTCTAGGACGGAAATAGCATGCAAAACTTTACTACGTGAATCATATTCGGCAAGCGTTTCTTCACTACACAGAGCAGGAAAAATGTGTGAGTGTGTTTGTGCTATCACCCATTAGTGGAGGCTCCGCTGCCGCGTGACGTCCAGAACCTGCCTCCCACCCTCAGTCAGTCTTTTGCCCAATTTCATCACTTTTCAGCTGTGGACAGTCCTTCTTCCAGTGTCCAGTCTGGCCACAGTAAAAACAAATATTCGGATCATAGCTCTGGCGTGGCCCATTTCGACCTCCTCTCCCACACGTCCACGTCTTCGACTTCGGCCTCGTCCTCTGTTTACACCAACTGCGTAATACATGGTCATGGCTGCCAAATGCCAAAAACCATCCCACGTAAATGTTCTTTACTTCAGTGGCGACATCTGGCATGAGGCCTTTAATTATTGCATCGCAGACTGTGGCCTTCTCTCAGCCAAACACCTCTGATCTCGCTTTTTATGATGTAAGGTTGGGCATTCAGACCTTGCTTCACCTGCTTTTCACCAAATATAGTCGGACATTCACACCTTCTTGCAGCCGAACACTTCCGCTCCACCTTTTAGTGTTCTATCACACCTTTTTTTTCACCGCATTTTATAGATTATGGTTGGAAATTCTCAACCACTCTCATCCGAAGACCTCTCCTTCCGCTTTTGTTAATATATTTGAACTTTAGTCGGACATTCACACCTTCTTGCAGCCGAACCACCTCCGCTCCCTGTTTTGATCATGTATGGTCTGGCAATACTACCTTTTCTTACCCGTTTGTGAGTAATTATGGCTGGACATTCACACCTACTTGCAGCCGAACACCACCTCTCCCGCTTTTGATGATGTATGGTCCGGCATTCTTACCTTTTCTAACACATTTTTCAGCAATTATGGTCGGAGATTCATACCTCCTTACAGCTGAACACCTCCGCTCCTGCATTTGATGGTGTATAGTTGGGCATTCTCACCCTTTCTCATCAGCTTTTTGCAAATTATGATCTAACATTCACACCTGCTTTTGATGATGTATAGTTGGACATTCACACCTTTTCTTACCCATTTTTCAGGAATTTTTCATTTTTCAGGAATTATGGACATTCAAACCTTCCTGCAGCTGAACACCTCCTCTCCCGCTTATGATCATGTGCGGTTTGATATTCGAAAATTTTCTTTCATGTTTTCTAGCAATTTTTGATGGACATTCAGACCTTCTTGCAGCTGAACACCTCCGCTCCCGCTTTTGATGGTGTATAGTCGGGCTTTCGATTATTTTCTTCCCCGTTTTTAAAAAAATTATGGTTGGACATTCAGACCTTCTTGCAGCCGAAAACCTCCGCTCCCTCTTTTGATCATACATTATCGGGCATTTGCACCTTTTCTTACCCGCTTTTTACAAACCATGGTCGGACTTTCACACCTTCTTGTAGCCGAACACATACGCTCCCACTATTGATTGTGTACAGTCGGGTATTTTAACCTTTTCTTACCCGCTTTTTACCAACTATGGTCGGACATTCCATTGCATGCAATACTCTCCCATGGTCCTGATTCATTACCCAAATCCCTTGGTCTCTGATGACCGCTGTGCTTGCTGACTTTCTCAAGGATGCGGTGTACAAAATCATCAGTCCCTTCACCAGGTTTCTGTTTGCAGGTGTAAATGTGGGACATATTGATTTTGGTTGGAAATTGAGTGGTGATGGCTTGACACAGTCTTTGGATGGCTGCTTCATATTGAGCGTTATCATTATGTCCTCGTTCACTGTTGGTAGGTCGCAAATCCAGTTGTAGCATACTGGCCTCTATTTTGCAGAGGTCGGTCAGTTTGAACTTTTTTGCCAATATGCGACGCAATTCAACCCCAGTCAGGCAGAATTGTGCGCAGAAATCTCGCAACTCGTCAGCAAAATGGGGTCCAGAAATCTCTGGATCTGGTAAGCATTGTTATGCTTCCATGATGTCAGTCTCAGTCCAGGGTCGATAAACCAGTAATGGTCCAGTGGGAACTGCAACTTTAACCATAGGCATGGTTTGAATCTGGTTTTGTTTTTTCTCAAGTTTAGATCTCTGAAGTCCAGATTGTGGGTAAAGGATTTTTGTCACTTGCGTTAAAAGTTCTTGGGCAGGTACGCTGGAGAACCAAACGTCTTCCTTTTCCTCATCATCAGACCTATGTAACTGATGTTGTGAGAATGATGGAATTTCTTCCCGAGGGAGGATGGAAGAAGTCCCTTCTTTCCGAGAGCCAGAGGCTTGTGGCAGGGCTGGCTGTTGTTGTTGCAGGCGTCGTGGAGGGCAGGAGTCCAGGTCTGGATCCGGCACAGCTAATACTAAATTATTATCATCATTCCGTCATGGCATTTGTTTAACATTTTCCTTTCTTTCTCTTAATACACTTTATTTTTTCCAAAATTCTATACCTTTCTTACTTCTTATTTAAACTTAATTTTCTTTTTTTTGCTTCATCTCTTTCTCATATTTGCAAAACTTTCTTATTTCTAACATACTAAAAGAACCTTCAGGTGGAAAACCTCTGGACCATATGTCTTTTTCATTTCATCATGCTCAGGTCCCCCGGTAGGGTCAAAAGTCTGAGACCTACTGTTTCCCATTCTCAGACTTGGAATGGGGAAATATATTCCTTCACTCAAAGGACGTCTCCAATGAGGACCTTAATCTGTACTCACACTTCTTCGGAGTACTTCACACTTCTTCGGACTGCTTCAAAAGTTTCACTTACCCATGAAATCTCTGTCTCACTAATGACACAACCGGGAAACCCTCTTTTATTCAAATAAAAACTAAAAAGCAGTCCTATCGTCTCAGACTATCATATTTCAAAAATGATCCCAGCGCTGGTATTCAGGAAAAGGACCTGCCAGTCCTCTCTCTCAGAAAAGGCCTTGGAGGTATGAGGCTGGAACAGCTACTTCAGTCCAGGCTGGCCATGCACTGCGATCCGGTCCAGAGACACCAGTCGAGGGATCCTGTTCGTGACGCCAAAATTGTGGTGGAAATTTAGTAACGCACAGAGTCAGTTATTTTCTTCTGAGGAGATAAGAGGCTTTAATAATAATATCTTGAAAGAGAGAACAGCACAGTACAGAATACAGAGTTGCACTGACCACTGAAGTAAAAACACACAGTTATATTGCCCGCTCATCACGTCATCTGTCTTTGGTTGATAGTTGATTGTTCTTCTAACTTTCCTCCCCAACCATCAGTTTAGGTTACCCAAAAGGAGTGTATTGCTCCATCACAAGTATGCTTCTTTCACAAACAGGGTAATATGAAGAATTTTATGCCTGAAACCTATTTAGACATGCAAAAATATGAAGGACAAAGTAGTTTTAACTTGGTTTGAGTGAAGGAATTCATTTAAAACAAAATCTGAAATTGTGTAGAACTCGTGAAAATAAGCTTATTCTCGGATTCCTAAAGGTTTAGTGTTGTTCTTTCCTATCCTGCAAAGTACAACGTTCTTTTTTGTTTAAAGCTATTTAGACATGGATAAATATGAAGGACAAAGCAGTTTTAACTTGGTTTGAGTGAAGGAATTAATTTTATATCAAAATCCGGAATTGTGTAGAACTCGTGAAAAGAAGCTTATTCTTATTACACCAGTCGCAGCAGCCCGGGCCTGACACCCACCATCACCCAGGCCCCCCCAGGCCCCTCCCAATAGGGGAAAAGCACACCCCCACACAGACCCCCTCCCCCTCACCGCACGCCCCAACACCCTAAAAAAAACAACCACCTGCGGACACCTTCGAGTTCCCAGAGCAACAAGCCCGGCACCAGGACCTGCACCAACCCACGCATACTGTGGCATGTCCAGGGCAACCCAGACCCCCCAGGCACAGGCAGGGCCCCGCCCCGGGCACAAGGCAGCGGCAAGCCACCAGGTCAAGGCCCAGCCCCACCACCCACGCCAGAGCGGCCCCGTCACCCGGTACAGAGCCAGCAGCCACCACCCCAAGGCCCCTAAGGGACCCCGCCCCACACCGCAAGACAACCCAACCCGCAAGCCCCCAAAACTGCCCTCCAAGCCCGACACACAGTCCCCCCCAGCAATGACCAACCCGGTCCCCACGACCCGAGAGACCACCAGACGCCCGAAGCCACACAGCTCCCCCCAGCACACACTCAACCGCCCAGAGCGATTTCTAAACTGGTTAATACACAGATTGTTCTTCGCTTTCCAGTTCATGAGAATAGTTTTCTTTGCTATACATAACACTGTGAGGATCATGTGTGCTAAGCTAAATTCCACGTTGATGTTGTCTAAGTCACCCAGTATGCACAGTGTGGGGCATGCAGGAATGCTACACTTTAGCCATGTTGATAGGTCCGCACAGACTTCAAGCCAGAACTTCTGGACAGGCGCACAAAACCACAAAGCGTGTGCAAAATCATAAGGTGTGTTATCTGTGCAATGTGAGCAGATGTTTGAGTGTGTTAGACCCATCCTGAACATCCTTTGTCCTGTATAGTGTGTTCTATGAAGAATTTTGTATTGTATGAGCTGTAAATTAGGATTTTGAGTCATTCTGAAGGTGTTCAAACATATTTGTGGCCAGAAGCTATGACTAGAACTGATGGATAAATCTGCCTCCCATTTTGAGGACGGTAGAGACATTGTGTCATCTATCTTAGACAATAATTTATATATTTTTGATAGTAGTTTTGGGGTGCAGATGCTTAGAAATTCTGCTACCCTAATCGGGAGTTGTAAGTCTGGTTGGTGGAGGATATATTTCTTTGTTATTATAGACTTAAGTTGTTGATATTCTAGGAATTTATTGCTGCCTATCTCATGTTGTGATATGAGCTCATCAAATGAAATAAAATGCCCATTTTGGATTATATGTTCCAGATGTTTGATTCTTTTGATCTTCCACAGAGTAAAGTTTAGCATTTTTTTGTTTTGCAGGATGTCAGGATTGTTCCAGATGGGTGTAAGCTTACACGGGACAAGTGAAGACTTTGTTATTTTAAGAAATTCCCACCAGGCTGTCAGAGAGGTGCTGATGTTAATGCTTTTGAAACATTTGTGATTTTTTACGTTTTGACTAATAAGTGGCAGGTCAGAGATTTCCAGATTATCACACAATGCTTGTTCTATATTTATCCATGTTCATCTATTGGGCTAGGTTTAAACCATTTTGATATATACCGTAACCTATTGGCTAAGGAATAGTGCTGAAAATTAGGTAAATCTAATCCACCACTGTCCTTGGTCTTCTGTAGGGTTTTTAAACTAATACGTGGTGGTTTGTTTTTCCACAGAAATTTGGAGATGCATGAATCTAGTGACTTAAACCAAGTAGCAGGTTGGTTTTATGGGGATCATTGAGAACAAATAGTTAACTTTTGGTAGTATCATCATTTTAATGGTTGTAACTCTCTCCATAAGTGATATAGGTAAGGACTTCTAACGAGAGAGATTGTCCTCTACTGTCTTTAATAATTGCACATAAATTAGCTTTGTTAGCTCTGAGAGCCTGGAGGAAATGTTTATGCCTAAATATCTAATATTTCCTGACTGTAAAGTGATCGCAGGTATATTCTGGACCCTACAGTTAATGGGCAGAACTGTGGTCTTAGACCAATTGATAGAGTAGTCAGAAAGTGCTGAGAATTTATTTATGAGTGTGATCGTGTGAGTGAGAGACGTCTGTGAGTTCTGAAGGAAAAGTAATACATCATCAGCATAAAGACTTATTTTATGCTCAATATTTTGGGGTTGGATGTCTTTAATATTTCTATCTTGTCTGATAGCAGCTGCTAAAGGTTTGATGAAAATAGCAAAAAAGTGAGGGAGAAAGTGAGCAACCCTGTCTTGTACTTCTCTGCAGACTGAAGCTTGGAGAAGTTTGATCATTTGTCCTGACACTTGCATTTGGGGAGTCAGTTATTTTCTTGTGAGGAGATAAGAGGCTTTAATAATAATATCTTGCAAGAGAGAACAACACAGTACAGAATACAGAGTTGCTCTGACCACTGAAGCAAAAACACACAGTTATATTGCCCGCTCATCACGTCATCTGTTTTTGGGTATAATTGATTGTTCTTCTAACTTTCCTCCCCAACCATCAGTTGAGGTTACCCAGACACACTCGTAAATACCAGCCTAACCCTGTCCCCCCTAAAGTGCAGCTATCTCATTATAACAAGCCCACCATTGTAAAGAGGAATTTAAGAAAACAGGGCAGGGTGGTACCTTGCAGCTCGGTCATTTGCAGGTTATACACAGTAACACTCAATACAATGCATATAAGAATTATTTTCCATTACATTCCTCCCTTTTGATTATAATAATACCATTATATTAATCAACCCAAAAGAAACAAGGAAAATAATAACTTTATCTGTAAAACATCAGCCTGCATTTGCACACAACGTGAGTTTAAAATGCAGGCATCATAGTAATAAAGGGTCCAATGATAAACAATCAAAACATGAACAATTAAACATGATTATCTTCATCCCTCTCTAAGTCAGCGTCACTAGAGGAAAAATTTTGAAAGCAAGAAAGTTATTTGAGTCATTTGGTCTTTTTCACACTGTTGTTTAGATGGACTACATAAAAGGATGTCATCCACATACTGCAAAAGAGCAGAGCCTGTGGTTGATTGAAGTTAATCCAGACTAGCTTTGAGGGCAGCATTGTAAATAGTGGGACTTTCACAGTACCCCTGGCATAACCGGGTAAAAGTCCAAGATCTCCCTTCAAACTAAAAAGCAAACCAAAATGGGCTATCAGGGTGCACTGGCGACAAGTCAACCACTGAGAAAAACTGTGCATCTGATGTAATTTGAGACAAAATAGTGTGTGGGTTGGGCACAGTAGGAGCATGTGGCTGAACTGCAGCATTCACCGCTTGGAGGTCCTGTACAAAACTGTACACATCATATTTGCTCTTAGCCCAAAGATCATTGGGCACTTCAGCCAACATGAGTATCGAAGACAAATCTGTTTCAGATAAAAAAACATGCTTCAAAATGTGATTCTGTGGTAGGAATTAAGTCCACAGTTCTTTGACAATGCATTGTACTCAAAAATGTTTTTTTGTATGCTGACAATCGTTCAGAAAACATCAAATTTGGATCAGCAGGTGAAACAGTCCACTCCATTTCTTTCTGACATGTAGCAACAAACTCTCCCACACCTTGTCACTGCCAGTGTGTACGTTTGGCCAAGGAAATGTGAGGGCGAGTACCACAAACATTAAAAAAATCGAAGTGCTCTGGAGTGAGCGACACAGCCAATAAAGTAGGCGCACATATTTTTTCACTTCTTCTCATAGTCATTGTCAGGCCCCAAAGAAATGTGTGATGTGCAGTGCAAATCAGTAGGTTGCATGAAATCAGAAAGGGGTGAAACTAACACTTTTGCTTCTTCCACTAGTTGTTGTGAAAAAGGAGAGCTGGGAAGTTTCCACTCATAAGCATATGTAAGTGCCGATGAATCAAACTGCACTGCTGTGAAAACTTTGTCAGGCTGTAACATAACCTTAACACCCTCTAGTGTAGAAGTTAAAATAATGCCTAATTTACACATGAGATCACAGCCCATCAGGTTAATGGGACACAACTCTGATAACAAAAATGAGTGTTTGAAGGAGAGCTCATCGGGAGTGACAACACGCAATGGGCATTGTCATTTTCTCCTTCACAACCTGGCCTGATGCAGACATACAGTAAACGTGGTTTCCACTTAACTTTGGAGGACAATCAAACTCCCCTGACGTCACTACTGATGAACATAAGTTCCTATATTCTGAGAGAAATATCTTTGCTCTGGGACGGAAATAGCATGCAAAACTTTACTACGTGAATCACAGTCGGCAAGCGTTGCTTCACTACACAGAGCAGGAAAAATGTGTGAGTGTGTTTGTGCTATCACCCATTAGTGGAGGCTCCGCTGCCGCGTGACGTCCAGAACCTGCCTCCCACCCTCAGTCAGCCTTTTGCCCAATTTCATCACTTTTTAGCTGTGGACAGTCCTTCTTCCAGTGTCCAGTCTGGCCACAGTAAAAACAAATATTCGGATCATAGCTCTGGCGTGGCCCATTTCGACCTCCTCTCCCACACGTCCACGTCTTCGACTTCGGCCTCGTCCTCTGTTTACACCAACTGCGTAATACATGGTCATGGTTGCCAAATGCAGCTCCTTTTCACACTTGTCCCTTTTGGTTGTCTTACGCGTCTCAACTTGGTTCTGAGCATGGCGAGCATATCGGCGAACGTCAGCCAAACGAGGACCCTCACACCATCCCACGTAAATGTTCTTTACTTCAGTGGCGACATCTATATAATATTGTCTGGGTCCCGTTAAAACATGTATTTTTCCCATCTAATTCCTTGTTTGCTTTAAAACAAGTATTCCCCATTTTCTATCCCTTCAGTAGCCAACCAGTTTGTATGGAGTACACTGGAGCAACTTGACTGATCAGTAAAACACTGCTTTTGTTGTCACCGCAAGGCTTCCCCTGTCGGTTGTTTCACTGAGACACTACTGAGTAACTACAACTCAACACAGTTTATACACATAACATTCATATACATACTAACAAACAAACAAACAATAATTTATCGCAATTTTCTCATCTCTGTTTGAACGTACACCCAGGTAAATATTCCTGTAGTCTTCTCATACCGACTATGGACCCATTCATTGTTTAACTTCACTGTTTTGCAAATCCTAATTGAATATTACACATTGACATTGAACTTTACTGGATAAGCAGGTCTTCATTGCATTCAGCAGCCTATATGTGAGCATCTATGTGTAAGCTGTTCTTCTTTGCATTTATCAGCAGCAAGCAATTCTTCACTGCACATGCATATGTAAATAGTAAAACAATTCCAATGTGATAGCGAAACCTTCTATATCACAGTGGTTTCTAAGATCTATTTTAAGTTCTTTGCCATCAGTGAGATGACATAGTTTACAAAGTGTGTAAAATTATCACTGAAGATCTTTTCAGGAATTTCAAATCTAGAAATGAGTTATTTTACGCGTGATTTTGCTACTGAGAGTGCATCTGCTTGTGCACATGGAAATATTTCAGACCATTTGGTAAAAACCTCTGTTGTCACTGAGCAGAATCGTTTCCCTTAACATTAATTTAGTTCAATGAAATCTACACAATAATGAAATAATGAAATCCAAACAAATATGTTGAAAAAGATACACTGGCTTAGGGAATTATCTTCGTTTTGGTCTTAGATTGCCCTGTGGAATGTATTTTGCACATATTTGACCTGCTAGACAAAACTTTATTCATTTATTTATTCTAAAAAAAAAAATTCAATAATTAGTAAAACCATATGCTGTAAAAACCTTGTTCATTATTGCTTCCATCCCTCCTGTTGAGACATGACATGGTCCGTGGCTCAATACTGCAGCATATTTAAACAAATTCTTTGGCAGTATGGTTTTCCTTCCGGTCATTCATACGAGTCTATTGTAGATGGCAATTGAATAACATCTAATAATGCTAAAATATTTGTAGTTTATACATTTAGCTGTGGATGTCAACATACCTGTTTTTCCAATGCTGTGTTAACACATGTACAGTTGAGAAGGCATACTGACTGTCAGTGTAAACGTTAACAACCTTTTTGTTATTTAATTTACAAGCTTCAGTTAAAGCTACCAATTCGACTGCTTGAACAGAGTAATTTTTTGGTAGTGGTTGTTTTAAGAAAACTTCAGTTTCTGTTACTACTGCAAATCCTGTAGCATTTGTGCCATCAGGGTTTTTTGCTTGACCTGTTGAATAAATATAGTTATTTCTGCATTTTCATAACGTATATCAGTTAAGTCTGGCCTGGGTAAAACACTGATGGTTATTTCTGACATGCAATCATGAGGCTTTCCATCTGTGGGGTAGGTAGCAGTGTGGATGGATTAAGTGTAGCACATCTCTCGACAACAAGGTGTGGCTGTGAAAGAAGAACTGTTATGTAGGAGAGATGTCTGGTAAAGATATTTTGTTAAGTAACCATATCACAGCCACTGCATGAGGTACCTTAAGTGTTAATGGGTGAAATAACACCATTATTGTTGATGCCTGCACTGCCAATGGCTTCTGGCCATTGATTCAAAAGTACGATCTCGTCCCTTTTTCCCCCTTTCAGTGGACACTGGCCCCTAATTACCGCAATTCAGCAGGGGGTCTTTCATTAGGAGTACTGGACTCCCCCGTGCACGGTTTCAGCTCCGACCCTGGAAAGCGGAAAAAACGTTGAGATCTGGTTTGAGGACCCAATTGTTGAGAAAAGTCTCTCAATGAGACTCAGAGTTGCTGGAGTCAGTTAATGCAAATGTTTAATCTTGCAGCAAGTTCAAGAATGTGTGTGTGTATGGGTGTATGTGTGTGAACGTGTGTGAGTTTGTGTGTGTGAGAGTTTAAAGAACCTGTTATCCACAGGCAGGTCTTAACTAGTATGGCACAGGTCCAGCCTGTCTCATCTTTTTTGGAAGGTCCAGCGCTCGGCCGTAACCCTTCTGTCTGTTTGGACTCTCACATACATTCGGTTAATCATAGAAAAATGAGAACAAAACTTTTTAGCCCCTTAAATTCATAAAACAGACATGGTGCAGTTATTTCCATTCTAGAAAATAAGAGTAATCACCACCATTCCTATAAATTCTGGATATTCTAACAATCTGAATCTTTTTTAAATGTTCGATGAAGCCCATTGCTGTTCTGTTTAGAGACTCAGCTGATCATAAACCAAGTTTTGCTCTTGAACCAAGCTTCTAAACTCTTCACCTTTTTCATTTCTCAGTTAGTATTCTCTTTAAAACTGATTAAAAGAAAAATTAAATGAATGCCTATCAACAAATGTGGGATCTAAACTCTAGTGCTTTCTCTAAAATAATTTCTTTTCTCAATTCAGAAATGTATGTGTGTAAGTCACAACACCCGTGACACCAAAACGGCTTTCTTTTCTCTCTTTTCTCTACACTCTGCACTGTGAGCACACACACCAAATCAGAAAGGACTGTGGGGACACAAAACCGCTCTCTCTCTTTTTTTTTTGATTGTGTGCCAGGGCGTTGTCTCACGTATTAGATTATGCTTAAGATACGAATGGGTTTATCAGTCACATCAGAATCCATACATACTGATCCTCCCGTAATAAAATGGTCGGATCTTATCAAACACACTTTGTTTCTTGTGACAAGTCAGCGAAACAGCGTATACACGTCAAGACACTGAATCAAGTTTGCCACAAGAACTCATAAGTTTGGCAGTATTGCTCTGCCGTCAGCAATCATACACCCATTTTATTTTCATGAGACATGTGCAGGCACCTGTTCATCTACTGTTCTATCACTATGAATTAGTTTATCTATTATCAATAAGGATACTTCTACAACTACTATCAAAGTATGTCCGGACTTCTTATGTTGTCAGTTGCTATATATGAATAAGTGGGTTGCTACTGAAAAGCATTAAGCATGTCACACAGCCCAAACATATAACATTTCAGGACACACCACACAGTTAACAACCACAGTGAAGCGTGTCAAAGCCCAAACATGTAACATTCAACAGGACACTTACACAACACATTCAAATCAAACAGTCAGACAACATACAAGAACATATACACCAGCCGGCATTGCTCCCTGCCTATTTTCCTACAACTCACTATGTGTGCGCACACCTTTATTCACAAACTCTTCAACTTATACTCTTTTACCGAAGCTGCTACAGCTCGATAAGCCAAATACCCTTAGATCCTATTTCGGTGAATTTGACATCTGCCTTGTATGTAACAGATTAGCGGTTTAGCAGTTTTAATTTAGTTTGAGTGAAGGAATTCATTTTATAGCAAAATCCGAAATCGTGAAGAACTCATGAAAGTAAGCTTATTCTCGGACTCCTGAAACTTTAGATTTGCTCTTTCTTTTACTGCAAAGTACAACGTTGAGCAGCACTAATGAGTTGTTTCTATTTTTGGCAGGCTTTACCTTTGCGGATGAAGCCCTTTCTGTCTGTGCAAAAGAAATCTTGTTACTGTGCAGAGTGACTTCTCTGAGTAGAGTCGCCTTACTTCTTGCGACTGTGCCGATGTTCGAAGCTGGAGTGCAAAGTTGTTGCTTGAATGGTGCTCACTGGAGCGTGTGGTAGTGTAAAGTTATACCATTTAAAAGGGCTGAAGAGTGCTTAGTGCAGCGGGTGGGCGGAGGTGCAAAGTGACACTATGGCCATAAAAAGAACACCGCTACAAGTGCGCATTGTGCCAGGAAGGGCCCTCGGACGTGAACCAGTGGACAGTTATCGCTTCTCGGCCTTTTGGCTAAGATCAAGTGTAACATCTGTTCTTATCAGTTTAATGTCTGATATGTCCTCTATGCGAGGACTACATATTAAATGGATTTTTATCAATAGGAGTTGAAAAAGGAGCTTGCTCCGTTCACTCCAAGCATCGACCCGGTACTGCAGTGCCGCTGGGAACGGTGCGCTCTCCTCTGCTCTTGTGAAAAAGCAAACAGCGGTGCAGGATGGAAGTTTCAGGGAGCCTAAGATGAAACTTTCTTTTAATCTGCTGAGAAAAGAGAGTGAATGCGAAGCAGACTTTAACACGGCTCTGGGAGCGAGCCGAGTGCGGGCTAACCGGGAGAATTGCTTGAAAGAAACGCGACACCGAATGAGCAGTCAGAACAAAGCCTCAATACGGTGTTCCCGTGTTGTTTGTGGCTGCCTTGTCTTTTGCACAGAGTAAAAGACAAGGCAGCCATCAAATAGGGCCCGATTGTTCCTACTTGGTCAGCCGAGGAGCAAGGGGGGGGAGCAAGCATCTCAACCAAGCAAAGCTCACCATGGGGAAGGTGGCTATGCCAACTAGCCACCTAGTTGATGGATAATCGTACACTGGTTTCCGTGGAGAGCAGCACTAATGAATTGTTTCTATTTTTGGCAGGCTTTACCTTTGCGGGTGAAGCCCTTTCTGTCTGTGCAAAAGAAATCTTGTTACTGTGCAGAGTGACTTCTCTGAGTAGAGTCGCCTTACTTGTTGCGACTGTGCCGATGTTGCTTGAATGGTGCTCGCTGGAGCGTGCGGTAGTGTAAAGTTATACCATTTAAAAGGGTTGAAGAGTGCTCAGTGCAGCGGGTGGGCGGAGGTGCAAAGTGACACTATGGCCATAAAACGAACACCGCTACAAGTGCGCATTGTGCCAGGAAGGGCCCTCGGACGTGAACCAGTGGACAGATATCGCTTCTCGGCCTTTTGGCTAAGATCAAGTGTAGTATCTGTACTTATCAGTTTAATATGTGATATGTCTATGCGAGGACTACATATTAAATGGATTTTTATCAATAGGAGTTGAAAAAGGAGCTTGCTCCGTTCACTCCAAGCATCGACCCGGTACTGCAGTGCCGCTGGGAACGGTGCGCTCTCCTCTGCTCTTGTGAAAAAGCAAACAGCGGTGCAGGATGGAAGTTTCTTTTAATCTGCTGAGAAAAGAGAGTGAATGCGAAGCAGACTTTAACACGGCTCTGGGAGCGAGCCGAGTGCGGGCTAACCAGGAGAATTGCTTGAAAGAAACGCGACACCGAATGAGCGGTCAGAACAAAGCCTCAATACGGTGTTCCTGTGGTGTTTTTATAAAATGCGGTGTAAAAAAAGGTGTGAATGCCCCATAGAAAACTAAAAGGTGGAGCGGAAGTATTCGGCTGCAAGAAGGTGTGAATGTCCGACTATATTTGGTGAAAAGCAGGTGAAGCAAGGTCTGAATGCCCAACCTTACATCATCAAAAGCGAGATCAGAGGTTTTTGGCTGCTAGAAGGCCATAGTTTGCCAAAAGCGGGTAAGGTGCGAATGATCGGCTAAATATCAACAAAAGTGGGGGCGGAGGTCTTCGGATGCAAGTGGGTGTGAATATCCCACCATACAAGTATGGTGGAGAGGAAGCTGTGAATGGCCGACCATAGTTTGCAAAAAGTGGGTAAGAAAAGGTGCGAATGTCCAACCATACATGATCAAAACAGGGAGCGGAGGTGTTTGGCTGCGACAAGGTGTGAATGTCCACCCATAATTAATGAAAAGCGGGCAACAAGTAGGTTCGAATGCCCAACCATACATCATTAAAAGCAGGAGTGGATGTGTTCGGCTACAAGAAGGTTTGAATGTCCGAGCATAGTTTGTAAAAAGCGGGTAAGAAAAGGTTCGAATGCCCGAACATACACCATCAAAAGAGGGAGCGGAGGTGTTCCGCTGTAAGACGGTGTGAATGTCCGACCATAGTTGGTAAAAAGTGGGTATGAAAAGGTTCGAATGCCCAAATTCGGCTGCAAAAAACTGTGTTCGGCTGCAAAAAGGTGTGAATGTTCGACTAAATTTTGTAAAAAGCGGGTAAGACAAGGTGCGAATGCCTGACAATGTATGATCAAAAGCGGTAGCGGAGGTGTTCAGCTGCAAGAAGGTCTAAATGTCCATTTTTAATTGCTAGAAAACATGAAAGAAAATTTTCGAAAATCAATCCGCACATGATCATAAGTGGGAGAGGTGTTCAGCTGCAAGAAGGTGTGAATGTCCTACCACAATTGCTGAAAAATGTGTTAGAAACGGTAAGAATGCCGGACCATACATCATCAAAAGCTAGAGAGGTGGTGTTCGGCTGCAAGTAGGTGTGAATGTCTGACTAAAGTTCAAATATATTAACAAAAGCGGGAGGAGAGGTCTTCGGATGAGTGGTTGAGAATTTCCAACCATAATCTATAAAATGCGGTGAAAAAAAAGGTGTGATAGATACCTAAAAGGTGGAGCGGAAGTGTTCGGCTGCAAGAAGGTGTGAATGTTATATATATAGTTGGTGAAAAGCAGGAAAAGCAAGGTCTGAATGCCCAATCTTACATCATCAAAAGCGAGATCAGAGGTGTTTGGCGGCAAGAAAACGGGTAAGGTGTGAATGACCGACTAAATATCAACAAAAGTGGGGGCGGAGGTCTTCGGATGCAAGTGGGTGTGAATATCCCACCATACAAGTATGGTGGAGAGGAAGCTGTGAATGGCCGACCATAGTTTGCAAAAAGCGGGTGAGAAAAGGTGCGAATGTCCAACCATACATGATCAAAACAGGGAGCGGAGGTGTTTGGCTGCGACAAGGTGTGAATGTCCACCCATAATTAATGAAAAGCGGGCAACAAGTAGGTTCGAATGCCCAACCATACATCAACAAAAGCAGGAGTGGATGTGTTTGGCTACAAGAAGGTTTGAATGTCCGAGCATAGTTTGTAAAAAGCGGGTAAGAAAAGGTGCGAATGCCCGACAAAGTATGATCAAAAGAGGGAGTGGAGGTTTTCGGCTACAAGAAGGTTTGAATGTACGACCATAGTTTGTAAAAAGTGGGTAATAAAAGGTGCGAATGCCCGAACATACACCATCAAAAGAGGGAGCGGAGGTGTTCCGCTGAAAGACGGTGTGAATGTCCGACCATAGTTGGTAAAAAGCGGGTAAGAAAAGGTTCGAATGCCCGAATATATACCATCAAAAGCGGAAGCGGAGGTGTTCGGCTGTAAGAAGTTGTGAATGTCCGACCAAAGTTTGTAAAAAGCAGTTAAGAAAAGGTGCGAATATCCAACCAAACATAATCAAAAGTGGGAGCAGAGCTGTTCGACTGCAAGTAGGTGTGAATGTCCACCCATAATTCCTGAAAAATGGGTAAGAAAAGGTGCGAATGCCCAACCATACATCATCAAAAGAAGAAGTGGATGTGTTCTGCTACAAGAAGGTTTGAATGTCCGACCATAGTTTGTGAAAAGTGGGTAAGAAAAAGTTTGAATGCCCGAACATACACCATCAAAAGAGGGAGCGGAGGTGTTCCGCTGTAAGACGGTGTGAATGTCCGACCATAATTGGTAAAAAGCGGGTAAGAAAAGGTTAAAATACCCGACTGTACACAATCAATAGCGGGAGCGGAGTTGTTCAGCTACAAGAAGGTGTGAAAGTCCGACCATGGTTTGTAAAACGCGGGTAAGACAAGGTGCGAATGCCCGACAATGTATGATCAAAAGAGGGAGCGGAGGTGTTCGGCTGCAAGGTCTGAATTTCCAACCATAATTTGTAAACACCGTTGAAGAAAAGCCTCGAAAGCCCGACTATACACCATCAAAAGCGGGAGCAGAGGTGTTCAGCTGCACACAATCAGGTTTTTGCAAATTATGATCTGACATTCACACATGCTTTTGATGATGTATGGTTGGGCATTCGCACCTTTTTTTACCCATTTTTCAGGAATTATGGGTGGACATTCACACCTTCTTGCAGCTGAACACCTCCTCTCCCGCATATGATCATGTGCGGTTTTATATTCGAAAATTTTCTTTCATTTTTTCTAGCAATTATTGATGGACATTCAGACCTTCTTGCAGCTGAACCCCTCTGCTGCCGCTTTTGATGGTGTATAGTCGGGCTTTCGAGCCTTTTCTTCCCCGGTTTTTACAAATTATGGTTGGAAATTCAGACCTTCTTTTAGCCGAAAACCTCCGCTCCCTCTTTTGATCATACATTGTCGGGCATTCGCACCTTTTCTTACCCGCTATTTACAAAAAATGGTCGGCCATTCACACCTTCTTGTAGCCGAACACATTCGCTCCCGCTATTGATTGTGTACAGTCGGGTATTTTAACCAACTACGGTCGGACATTCACACCTTCTTATGGCGGAACACCTCCGCTCCCTCTTTTGATGGTGTATGTTCGGGCATTCGAACCTTTTCTTACCCGCTTTTTACAAACTATGCTCGGACATTCAAACCTTCTTGTAGCCGAACACATCCAGTCCTGCTTTTGATGATGTATGGTTGGGCATTCGCACCTTTTTTTTTACCCATTTTTGAGGAATTATGGGTGGACATTCACACCTTCTTGCAGCTGAACACCTCTTCTCCCACTTATGATCATGTGCGGTTGGATATTCGAAATTTTTTTTTCATGTTTTCTAGCAATTATTGATGGACATTCAGACCTTCTTGCAGCTGAACACCTCCGCTCCCGCTTTTGATGGTGTATAGTTGGGCTTCGGAGCCTTTTCTTCCCCGGTTTTTACAAATTATGGTTGGACATTTAGACCTTCTTGCAGCCGAAAACCTCCGCTCCCTCTTTTGATCATACATTGTCGGGCATTTGCACCTTTTCTTACCCGCTTTTTACCAATTATGGTCGGATATTCACACCTTCTTACAGCGGAAAACCTCCGCTCCCTTTTTTGATCATTTATGGTCTGGCAATACTACCTTTTCTTACCCGTTTTTGAGTAATTATGGCTGGACATTCACACCTTCTTGCAGCCGAACACCTCTTCTCCCGCTTTTGATGATGAATGGTCCGGCATTCTTACCTTTTCTAACACATTTTTCAGCAATTATTGTCGGTCATTCACACCTTTCTCATCAGCTTTTTGCAAATTATGATCTGACATTCACACCTACTTGCAGCCGAACACCTCGGCTTCCGCTTTTGATGGTGTATATTTTGGCATTCGAACCTTTTCTTACCCGCTTTTTACCAACTATGGTCGGACATTCACACCTTCTTACAGCGGAACACCTCCGCTCCCTCTTTTGATGGTGTATGTTCTGGCATTCGAACCTTTTCTCACCCACTTTTTACAAACTATGCTCGGACATTCACACCTTCTTGCAGCGAAACACCTCCGCTCCCTCTTTTGATTGTGTATGTACGGGCATTCGAACCTTTTCTTACCCGCCTTTTACAAACTATGGTCGGACATTCAAACCTTCTTGTGGCCGAACACATCCACTTCTGCTTTTGATGATGTATAGTTGGGCATTCACACCTTTTCTTACCCATTTTTTAGTAATTATTGGTGGACTTACACACCTTCTTGTAGCCGAACAACTCCGCTTCCGCTATTGATTGTGTACAGTCGGGTTTTTTAACCTTTTTTTACCCGCTTTTTACCAACTATGGTCGGACATTCGCAGCATCTTACAGCGGAACACCTCCGCTCCCTCTTTTGATGGTGTATGTTCGGGCATTCGAACTTTTTCTTACCCACTTTTTACAAACTATGGTCGGATATTCAAACCTTCTTGTAGCAGAACACATCCACTTCTTCTTTTGATGATGTATGGTTGGGCATTCGCACCTTTTCTTACCCATTTTTCAGGAATTATGGGTGGACATTCACACCTACTTGCAGTCGAACAGCTCTGCTCCCACTTTTGATTATGTTTGGTTGGATATTCGAACCTTTTCTTAACTGCTTTTTACAAACTTTGGTCGGACATTCACAACTTCTTACAGCCGAACACCTCCGCTTCCGTTTTGATGGTATATATTCGGGCATTCGAACCTTTTCTTACCCGCTTTTTACCAACTATGGTCGGACATTCACACCGTCTTTCAGCGGAACACCTCCGCTCCCTCTTTTGATGGTGTATGTTCGGGCATTCGAACCTTTTCTTACCCGCTTTTTACAAACTATGCTCGGACATTCAAACCTTCTTGTAGCCGAACACATCCACTCCTGCTTTTGATGATGTATGGTTGGGCATTCGAACCTACTTGTTGCCCGCTTTTCATTAATTATGGGTGGACATTCACACCTTGTCGCAGCAAAACACCTCCGCTCCCTGTTTTGATCATGTATGGTTGGACATTCGCACCTTTTCTCACCCGCTTTTTGCAAACTATGGTCGGCCATTCACAGCTTCCTCTCCACCATACTTGTATGGTGGGATATTCACACCCACTTGCATCCGAAGACCTCCGCCCCCACTTTTGTTGATATTTAGCCGATCATTCGCACCTTACCCGCTTTTGGCAAACTATGGCCTTCTTGCAGCCAAAAACCTCTTATCTCGCTTTTGATGATGTAAGGTTGGGCATTCAGACCTTGCTTCACCTGCTTTTCACCAAATATAGTCGGACATTCACACCTTCTTGCAGCCGAACACTTCCGCTCCACCTTTTAGTTTTCTATGGGGCATTCACACCTTTTTTTACACCGCATTTTATAAAAACACCACAAGAACACCGTATTGAGATTTTGTTCTGACCGCTCATTCGGTGTCGCGTATCTTTCAAGCAATTCTCCTGGTTAGCCCGCACTCGGCTCGCTACCAGAGCCGTGTTAAAGTCTGCTTTGCATTCACTCTCTTTTCTCAGCAGATTAAAAGAAACTTCCATCCTGCACCGCTGTTTGCTTTTTCACAAGAGCAGAGGAGAGCGCACCGTTCCTTTTTCAAATCCTATTGATAAAAATCCATTTAATATGTAGTCCTTGCATAGACATATCACATATTAAACTGATAAGTACAGATACTACACTTGATCTTAGCCAAAAGGCCGAGAAGCGATATCTGTCCACTGGTTCACGTCCGAGGGCCCTTCCTGGCACAATGCGCACTTGTAGCGGTGTTCGTTTTATGGCCATAGTGTCACTTTGCACCTCCGCCCACCCGCTGCACTGAGCACTCTTCAACCCTTTTAAATGGTATAACTTTACACTACCGCACGCTCCAGCGAGCACCATTCAAGCAACATCGGCACAGTCGCAACAAGTAAGGCGACTCTACTCAGAGAAGTCACTCTGCACAGTAACAAGATTTCTTTTGCACAGACAGAAAGGGCTTCACCCGCAAAGGTAAAGCCTGCCAAAAATAGAAACAATTCATTAGTGCTGCTCTCCACGGAAGTCTTTAGTAAAAGGCGAAAGACTTGTACATTATGAAGAGAAACCAGTGTACGAT
Organism: Leuresthes tenuis; assembly: GCF_036924035.1. Taxonomy (NCBI): domain Eukaryota; kingdom Metazoa; phylum Chordata; class Actinopteri; order Atheriniformes; family Atherinopsidae; genus Leuresthes; species Leuresthes tenuis. The sequence continues at coordinate 72,212 of NW_027325401.1, read as the reverse complement.
TATCCATCACTGCGGGAGCATGGCATCAGGCTAGTTGGCATAGCCACCTTCCCCATGGTGAGCTTTGCTTGGTTGAGACGCTTGCTCCCCCCCTTGCTCCTCGGCTGACCAAGTAGGAACAATCGGGCCCTATTCGATGGCTGCCTTGTCTTTTACTCTGTGCAAAAGACAAGGCAGCCACAAACAACACAGGAACACCGTATTGAGGCTTTGTTCTGACTGCTCATTCGGTGTCGCGTTTCTTTCAAGCAATTGTCCCGGTTAGCCCGCACTCGGCTCGCTCCCAGAGCCGTGTTAAAGTCTGCTTCGCATTCACTCTCTTTTCTCAGCAGATTAAAAGAAACTTCCATCCTGCACCGCTGTTTGCTTTTTCACAAGAGCAGAGGAGAGCGCACCGTTCCCAGCGGCACTGCAGTACCGGGTCGATGCTTGGAGTGAACGGAGCAAGCTCCTTTTTCAACTCCTATTGATAAAAATCCATTTAATATGTAGTCCTCGCATAGAGGACATATCAGACATTAAACTGATAAGAACAGATACTACACTTGATCTTAGCCAAAAGGCCGAGAAGCGATAACTGTCCACTGGTTCACGTCCGAGGGCCCTTCCTGGCACAATGCGCACTTGTAGCGGTGTTCTTTTTATGGCCATAGTGTCACTTTGCACCTCCGCCCACCCGCTGCACTGAGCACTCTTCAGCCCTTTTAAATGGTATAACTTTACACTACCACACGCTCCAGCGAGCACCATTCAAGCAACAACTTTGCACTCCAGCTTCGAACATCGGCACAGTCGCAACAAGTAAGGCGACTCTACTCAGAGAAGTCACTCTGCACAGTAACAAGATTTCTTTTGCACAGACAGAAAGGGCTTCATCCGCAAAGGTAAAGCCTGCCAAAAATAGAAACAACTCATTAGTGCTGCTCAACGTTGTACTTTGCAGTAAAAGAAAGAGCAAATCTAAAGTTTCAGGAATCCGAGAATAAGCTTACTTTCATGAGTTCTTCACGATTTCGGATTTTGCTATAAAATGAATTCCTTCACTCAAACTAAATTAAAACTGCTAAACCGCTAATCTGTTACATACAAGGCAGATGTCAAATTCACCGAAATAGGATCTAAGGGTATTTGGCCAATCGAGCTGTAGCAGCTTCGGTAAAAGAGTATAAGTTGAAGAGTTTGTGAATAAAGGTGTGCGCACACATAGTGAGTTGTAGGAAAATAGGCAGGGAGCAATGCCGGCTGGGGTATATGTTCTTGTATGTTGTCTGACTGTTTGATTTGAATGTGTTGTGTAAGTGTCCTGTTGAATGTTACATGTTTGGGCTTTGACACGCTTCACTGTGGTTGTTAACTGTGTGGTGTGTCCTGAAATGTTATATGTTTGGGCTGTGTGACATGCTTAATGCTTTTCAGTAGCAACCCACTTATTCATATATAGCAACTGACAACATAAGAAGTCTGGACATACTTTGATAGTAGTTGTAGAAGTATCCTTATTGATAATAGATAAACTAATTCATAGTGATAGAACAGTAGATGAACAGGTGCCTGCACATGTCTCATGAAAATAAAATGGGTGTATGATTGCTGACGGCAGAGCAATACTGCCAAACTTATGAGTTCTTGTGGCAAACTTGATTCAGTGTCTTGACGTGTATACGCTGTTTCGCTGACTTGTCACAAGAAACAAAGTGTGTTTGATAAGATCCGACCATTTTATTACGGGAGGATCAGTATGTATGGATTCTGATGTGACTGATAAACCCATTCGTATCTTAAGCATAATCTAATACGTGAGACAACGCCCTGGCACACATTATGGACTGTCCCCACAGTCCATAATGTAGAAAAGAGAGAAAAAAGCCTTTCTGATTTGGTGTGTGTGCTCACAGTGCAGAGTGTAGAGAAAAGAGAGAAAAGAAAGCCGTTTTGGTGTCACGGGTGTTGCGACTTACACACACACATTTCTGAATTGAGAAAGGAAATTATTTTAGAGAAAGCACTAGAGTTTAGATCCCACATTTGTTGATAGGCATTCATTTAATTTTTCTTTTAATCAGTTTTAAAGTGAATACTAACTGAGAAATGAAAAAGGTGAAGAGTTTAGAAGCTTGGTTCAAGAGCAAAACTTGGTTTATGATCAGCTGAGTCTCTAAACAGAACAGCAAAGGGCTTCATCGAACATTTAAAAAAGATTCAGATTGTTAGAATATCCAGAATTTATAGGAATGGTGGTGATTACTCTTATTTTCTAGAATGGAAATAACTGCACCATGTCTGTTTTATGAATTTAAGGGGCTAAAAAGTTTTGTTCTCGTTTTTCTATGATTAACCGAATGTATGTGAGAGTCCAAACAGACAGAAGGGTTACGGCCGAGCGCTGGACCTTCCAAAAAAGATGAGACAGGCTGGACCTGTGCCATACTAGTTAAGACCTGCCTGTGGATAACAGGTTCTTTAAACTCTCACACACACAAACTCACACACGTTCGCACACATACACCCATACACACACACATTCTTGAACTTGCTGCAAGATTAAACATTTGCATTAACTGACTCCAGCAACTCTGAGTCTCATTGAGAGACTTTTCTCAACAATTGGGTCCTCAAACCAGATCTCAACGTTTTTTCCGCTTTCCAGGGTCGGAGCTGAAACCGTGCACGGGGGAGTCCAGTACTCCTAATGAAAGACCCCCTGCTGAATTGCGGTAATTAGGGGCCAGTGTCCACTGAAAGGGGGAAACAGGGACGAGATCGTACTTTTGAATCAATGGCCAGAAGCCATTGGCAGTGCAGGCATCAACAATAATGGTGTTATTTCACCCATTAACACTTAAGGTACCTCATGCAGTGGCTGTGATATGGTTACTTAACAAAATATCTTTACCAGACATCTCTCCTACATAACAGTTCTTCTTTCACAGCCACACCTTGTTGTCGAGAGATGTGCTACACTTAATCCATCCACACTGCTACCTACCCCACAGATGGAAAGCCTCATGATTGCATGTCAGAAATAACCATCAGTGTTTTACCCAGGCCAGACTTAACTGATATACGTTATGAAAATGCAGAAATAACTATATTTATTCAACAGGTCAAGCAAAAAACCCTGATGGCACAAATGCTACAGGATTTGCAGTAGTAACAGAAACTGAAGTTTTCTTAAAACAACCACTACCAAAAAATTACTCTGTTCAAGCAGTCGAATTGGTAGCTTTAACTGAAGCTTGTAAATTAAATAACAAAAAGGTTGTTAACGTTTACACTGACAGTCAGTATGCCTTCTCAACTGTACATGTGTTAACACAGCATTGGAAAAACAGGTATGTTGACATCCACAGCTAAATGTATAAACTACAAATATTTTAGCATTATTAGATGTTATTCAATTGCCATCTATAATAGACTCGTATGAATGACCGGAAGGAAAACCATACTGCCAAAGAATTTGTTTAAATATGCTGCAGTATTGAGCCACGGACCATGTCATGTCTCAACAGGAGGGATGGAAGCAATAATGAACAAGGTTTTTACAGCATATGGTTTTACTAATTATTGAATTTTTTTTTTTAGAATAAATAAATTAATAAAGTTTTGTCTAGCAGGTCAAATATGTGCAAAATACATTCCACAGGGCAATCTAAGACCAAAACGAAGATAATTCCCTAAGCCAGTGTATCTTTTTCAACATATTTGTTTGTATTTCATTATTTCATTATTGTGTAGATTTCATTGAACTAAATTAATGTTAAGGGAAACGATTCTGCTCAGTGACAACAGAGGTTTTTACCAAATGGTCTGAAATATTTCCATGTGCACAAGCAGATGCACTCTCAGTAGCAAAATCACGCGTAAAATAACTCATTTCTAGATTTGAAATTCCTGAAAAGATCTTCAGTGATAATTTGACACACTTTGTAAACTATGTCATCTCACTGATGGCAAAGAACTTAAAATAGATCTTAGAAACCACTGTGATATAGGAGGTTTCGCTAACACATTGGAATTGTTTTACTATTTACATATGCATGTGCAGTGAAGAATTGCTTGCTGCTGATAAATGCAAAGAAGAACAGCTTACACATAGATGCTCACATATAGGCTGCTGAATGCAATGAAGACCTGCTTATCCAGTAAAGTTCAATGTCAATGTGTAATATTCAATTAGGATTTGCAAAACAGTGAAGTTAAACAATGAATGGGTCCATAGTCGGTATGAGAAGACTACAGGAATATTTACCTGGGTGTACGTTCAAACAGAGATGAGAAAATTGCGATAAATTATTGTTTGTTTGTTTGTTAGTATGTATATGAATGTTATGTGTATAAACTGTGTTGAGTTGTAGTTACTCAGTAGTGTCCAACCGACGGGGGAAGCCTTGCGGTGACAACAAAAGCAGTGTTTTACTGATCAGTCAAGTTGCTCCAGTGTACTCCATACAAACTGGTTGGCAACTGAAGGGATAGAAAATGGGGAATACTCTTTTTAAAGCAAACAAGGAATTAGATGGGAAAAATACATGTTTTAACGGGACCCAGACAATATTATATAGATGTCGCCACTGAAGTAAAGAACATTTACGTGGGATGGTGTGAGGGTCCTCGTTTGGCTGACGTTCGCCGATATGCTCGCCATGCTCAGAACCAAGTTGAGACGCGTAAGACAACCAAAAGGGACAAGTGTGAAAAGGAGCTGCATTTGGCAACCATGACCATGTATTACGCAGTTGGTGTAAACAGAGGACGAGGCCGAAGTCGAAGACGTGGACGTGTGGGAGAGGAGGTCGAAATGGGCCACGCCAGAGCTATGATCCGAATATTTGTTTTTACTGTGGCCAGACTGGACACTGGAAGAAGGACTGTCCACAGCTAAACAGTGATGAAATTGGGCAAAAGGCTGACTGAGGGTGGGAGGCAGGTTCTGGACGTCACGCGGCAGCGGAGCCTCCACTAATGGGTGATAGCACAAACACACTCACACATTCTTCCTGCTCTGTGTAGTGAAGCAACGCTTGCCGACTGTGATTCACGTAGTAAAGTTTTGCATGCTATTTCCGTCCTAGAGCAAAGATATTTCTCTCAGAATATAGGAACTTATGTTCATCAGTAGTGACGTCAGGGGAGTTTGATTGTCCTCCAAAGTTAAGTGGAAACCACGTTTACTGTATGTCTGCATCAGGCCAGGTTGTGAAGGAAAAAATGACAATGCCCATTGCGTGTTGTCACTCCCGATGAGCTCTCCTTCAAACACTCATTTTTGTTATCAGAGTTGTGTCCCATTAACCTGATGGGCTGTGATCTCATGTGTAAATTAGGCATTATTTTAACTTCTACACCAGAGGGTGTTAAGGTTATGTTACAGCCTTTTTTCACAGCAGTGCAGTTTGATTCATCGGCACTTACATATGCTTATGAGTGGAAACTTCCCAGCTCTCCTTTTTCACAACAACTAGTGGAAGAAGAAAAAGCGTTAGTTTCACCCCTTTCTGATTTCATGCAACCTACTGATTTGCACTGCACATCACACATTTCTTTGGGGCCTGACAATGACTATGAGAAGAAGTGAAAAAATATGTGCGCCTACTTTATTGACTCCAGAGCACTTTGATTTTTTTAATGTTTGTGGTACTCGCCCTCACATTTCCTTGGCCAAACGTACACACTGGCAGTGACAAGGTGTGGGAGAGTTTGTTGCTACATGTCAAAAAGAAATGGAGTGGACTGTTTCACCTGCTGATCCAAATTTGATGTTTTCTGAACGATTGTCAGCATACAAAAAAACATTTTTGAGTACAATGCATTGTCAAAGAACTGTGGACTTAATTCCTACCACAGAATCACATTTTGAAGCATGTTTTTTATCTGAAACAGATTTGTCTTCGATACCCATGTTGGCTGAAGTGCCCAATGATCTTTGGGCTAAGAGCAAATATGATGTGGGGTTGATAAAAGGCTGTGAACCAGTAATTGTCACCCCTAAATCAGACTTTTGTCCATGTAAAAAACAATACCCTTTTAAGCCTGAAGCAATTAAAGGGATTAAACCTGTTTTTCAATCTTTTCAGAAAACAGGCGTTATTGTTCCTTTTGAAAATTCACCTGTGCTTACTCCATTGTTTCCTGTTAAAAAGATTAAAGATGCTGGCCAGCCAGATGAATGGCGTTTTGTACAGGACCTCCAAGCGGTGAATGCTGCAGTTCAGCCACATGCTCCTACTGTGCCCAACCCACACACTATTTTGTCTCAAATTACATCAGATGCACAGTTTTTCTCAGTGGTTGACTTGTCGCCAGTGCACCCTCATAGCCCATTTTGGTTTGCTTTTTAGTTTGAAGGGAGATCTTGGACTTTTACCCGGTTATGCCAGGGGTACTGTGAAAGTCCCACTATTTACAATGCTGCCCTCAAAGCTAGTCTGGATTAACTTCAATCAACCACAGGCTCTGCTCTTTTGCAGTATGTGGATGACATCCTTTTATGTGGTCCATCTAAACAACAGTGTGAAAAAGACAGTGAATCTGTTGAAACATCTTCCTTCTTATGGCCATAAAGCCAGCCTTTCTAAGTTACAGTTTGTACAGGACGAAGTCACCTTTTTGGGTCATGTGATTTCTAAGGATGGGCGCTCACTTTCTCCTAAACATGTTGCTGCAGTTCAGATCATTCCTAAACCGGTTACTAAAAAACAGCTTATGTCATTCTTAGGTATAACATCTTACTGCAGGAACTTTATTCCTAACTACTCTTTTCTCGAAGCTCTCTTAGGTGCTCTTATCCATGGTAAAGGCAGCTGCAGTTCTGACATGCAGCTCCAGTCAGCTGATCGTGTTCCATGGACTCCTGAGGCTGAATCAGCCTTTAGTCAGCTTAAGCTGGCTCTTCAAACAGCACCAACACTTGGCATTCCAGATCCTCATAAACCTTTCATACAGGCAGTTGATGAGAAGCATGGTTGTATGACATCTGTTCTTATGCAGGAACATGGGGCAGGCAAAGGCCAGTGGCTCATTTCTCAGCAAAACTGGACTCTGTGGCTGCAGGCCTGCCTGGTTGTCTTCGTGCTGTTGCAGCTGCAGAGAAAGCTGTCCTGGCCTCCCAAGATATTGTGGGCTACGCTAATTTGACTGTTTTGGTTCCTCATGCTGTTGCCATTATTCTTCTCGAGCAGAAAACTTCACATCTTTCAACTGCTTGTTGGCTCAGATACACCTCTGTGCTCCGTGATATGCCAAATGTCACTGTTAAACGTTGTACTGTTCTGAATCCTGCTACTTTGCTTCCGACTCCTGAGGATGGGGAGCCTCATGACTGTGAAGCTGTTTTGGAACAAGTTTGTACACCCCGACCTGATCTTTTAGAGACTCCTCTTCCAAACTCTGACATGATTCTTTTTGTAGATGGATCAGCTTTGCGTGATCCAGCCACAGGTACAAACTGTGTTTGGTTTGCAGTATGTTCTTCACATGACACTTTGTTGTCTGGTTCTCTTCCTAAACATTTCTCTGCTCAAACTACTGAGCTTATTGCACTTACTGAAGCTTGTAAGTTGGCAGCTGGTAAGTCTGTCACTATTTACACAGATTCCAGATATGCTTTTGGTGTTGTTCATGACTTTGGTGCGCTGTGGAAACACAGGCATTTCCTTAAATCAGATGGTAAAACTATTCTGAACTCCAAGCAGGTTTCTGATCTTCTTGATGCGATCCTTTTGCCTACAGCAATCTCGGTCTGTAAGTGTACGGCTCACACTAACTCAGACGATCCTGTTGCTTGTGGCAATGCCAGAGCTGATGCTGCAGCTAAGCAAGCAGCTAATTTTTTTCCTGTTTTCGCTTCCCTCTCTTTGCAGGCAGAAGACTCCCTCACAGATCTCCATGCTTTGCAAACTTTTGCCTCTGCAGATGAAATTTGGTCCTCTGGACGCATTTGGTCCTCTGTGGGTGCAACTCATACGGATGGTGTTTGGATGGGACCTGATGGTAAACCCTGTCTACCTAAACATTTTTTTCCTCATTTTTCAAAATTGACACATGGGTTGAACCATGTGTCAAAAGGGGGGATGCTGAATGCACTCACTGCTCAGTGGTTCACAAAAGGGTTCAGTTCATATGCGCAAAAATACTGTCAGTCATGTATGGTTTGTGCCACACATAATGTAGGAAAGGCATTACACACATCGCAAGTTGCACACCCTCCACCAGAGAAACCTTTTGAACATTTGATGATGGATTTTGTTGAACTCACACCAGCTGAAGGAAAGAAATATGCACTAGTAATAGTGGACGTGTTTAGTAAATGGGTTGAAGTTTTCCCTGCAAAACATGCAAACAGTAATGCAGTGACTAAAGCACTGCTAAACAGAAATCATTCCTAGATGGGGCATTCCAGAGAAGATCAGCAGTGATAATGGCACACATTTTGTAAACACTGCATTGACTGAGGTTGGTAAATTCCTGGGAATAACCTTGCGCACACATTGTGCTTATCATCCACAGAGTGGAGGTGCTGTGGAAAGAGAAAATGGTACATTAAAGTCCAAGTTAGCCAAATGTTGTGAAGAAACAGGTCTGCCATGGACAAAAGCATTACCTATTGTGCTTATCTACATGAGAATGAGAATCAGAGCTCAAGTGAATCTCAGCCCATTTGAAATTTTATTTGGCAGACCTCCTAACCTGGGATTGGGACCTGTAACCAGACCCCTCCCTTCCACAACTGTTTGTGATGATGCTATGTTGTCTTACTGTCGAAACCTTTCCACTGTTCTATCTCAAGTTTCACAGGCAGTAAAAGCAGCCCTTCCAGCCACAGAAAACACACCACTCCAACCAGATGACAGGTGGTGAAGGAACTTCGCAGGAAACATTGGAAGTCCAAACATTGGCAAGGCCCGTTCCAGGTGCTACTGGTCACTCACACAGCTGTTAAAGTTGCAGAGAGAGCAACCTGGATTCATGCCAGTCACTGTAAGAAGGTACCAGAACCAGTAGATGACTTCCACCCTGACATACATCAGCCTAACCAACACGCCCGGAAGGACAAAGATAAGAGTCAGCAGTAAAAGCTGTACTCCACCGGTGTGTTAAGTGCTAGTAACCTCTGACCCCGAAGATTGAAACATCCTTACTGAGACCAGCGATGAAGATGATCATACACATGCTGTGAACCATGGAAGAAACTGTTTGTTGTTTGTATTTTCTTATTTGTAACCAGCATGTGCACATTGTATCTTGATTTCACAGGAAGCAATAATACAGGGCTGCTGTATTTCCCCACGACCCGAGAGACCACCAGACGCCCGAAGCCACACAGCCCCCCCCAGCACACACCCAACCGCCCAGAGCGACGGGACAGCAACCCACCACCACCACTATGTGATCAAGCTAATCAGAAGGGACCAGAGAGAATTAAATTCAGCCAATTGATGTTTTGAGGAAGCAAACATTGTTTCCATGCTAATATAATCTAAAAGAAAATTTCTAAACTGGTTAATACACAGATTGTTCTTCGCTTTCCAGTTCATGAGAATAGTTTTCTTTGCTATACATAACACTGTGAGGATCATGTGTGCTAAGCTAAATTCCACATTGATGTTGTCTAAGTCACCCAGTATGCACAGTGTGGGGCATGCAGGAATGCTACACTTTAGTCATGTTGATAGGTCCGCAAAGACTTCAAGCCAGAACCTCTGGACAGGCGCACAAAACCACAAAGCGTGTGCATAATCATCAGGTGTGTTATCTGTGCAATGTGAGCAGATGTTTGAGTGTGTTAGACCCATCCTGAACATCCTTTGTCCTGTATAGTGTGTTCTATGAAGAATTTTGTATTGTATGAGCTGTAAATTAGGATTTCGAGTCATTCTGAAGGTGTTCAAACATATATGTGGCCAGAAGCTATGACTAGAACTGATGGATAAATCTGCCTCCCATTTTGAGGACGGTAGAGACATTGTGTCATCTATCTTAGACAATAATTTATATATTTTTGATAGTAGTTTTGGGGTGCAGATGCTTAGAAATTCTACTACCCTAATCAGGAGTTGTAAGTCTGGTTGGTGGAGGATATATTTCTTTGTTATTATAGACTTAAGTTGTTGATATTCTAGGAATTTATTGCTGCCTATCTCATGTTGTGATATGAGCTCATCAAATGAAATAAAATGTCCATTTTGGATTATATGTTCCAGATGTTTGATTCCTTTGATCTTCCAGAGAGTAAAGTTTAGCATTTTTTTGTTTTGCAGGATGTCAGGATTGTTCCAGATGGGTGTAAGCTTACACGGGACAAGTGAAGACTTTGTTATTTTAAGAAATTCCTACCAGGCTGTCAGAGAGGTGCTGATGTTAATGCTTTTGAAACATTTGTGATTTTTTACGTTTTGACTAATAAGTGGCAGGTCAGAGATTTCCAGATTATCACACAATGCTTGTTCTATATTTATCCATGGTTCATCTATTGGGCTAGGTTTAAACCATTTTGATATATACTGTAACCTATTGGCTAAGGAATAGTGCTGAAAATTAGGTAAATCTAATCCACCACTGTCCTTGGTCTTCTGTAGGGTTTTTAAACTAATACGTGGTGGTTTGTTTTTCCACAGAAATTTGGAGATGCATGAACCTAGTGACTTAAACCAAGTAGCAGATGGTTTTATGGGGATCATTGAGAACAAATAGTTAACTTTTGGTAGTATCATCATTTTAATGGTTGTAACTCTCCCCATAAGTGATATAGGTAAGGACTTCAAACGAGAGAGATCGTCCTCTACTGTCTTTAATAATTGCACATAATTTAGCTTTGTTAGCCCTGAGAGCCTGGAGGAAATGTTTATGCCTAAATATCTAATATTTCCTGACTGTAAAGTGATCGAAGGTATATTCTGGTCCCTATAGTTAATGGGCAGAACTGTGGTCTTAGACCAATTGATAGAGTAGTCAGAAAGTGCTGAGAATTTATTTATGAGTGTGATCGTGTGAGTGAGAGACGTCTGTGAGTTCTGAAGGAAAAGTAATACATCATCAGCATAAAGACTTATTTTATGCTCAATATTTTGGGGTTGGATGCCTTTAATATTTCTATCTTGTCTGATAGCAGCTGCTAAAGGTTCGATGAAAATAGCAAAAAGTGAGGGCGAAAGTGGGCAACCCTGTCTTGTACCTCTCTGCAGACTGAAGCTTGGAGAAGTTTGATCATTTGTCCTGACACTTGCACTTGGGGAGTCAGTTATTTTCTTTTGAGGAGATAAGAGGCTTTAATAATAATATCTTGCAAGAGAGAACAACACAGTACAGAATACAGAGTTGCTCTGACCACTGAAGCAAAAACACACAGTTATATTGCCCACTCATCACGTCATCTGTTTTTGGGTATAATTGATTGTTCTTCTAACTTTCCTCCCCAACCATTAGTTGAGGTTACCCAGACACACTCGTAAATACCAGCCTAACCCTGTCCCCCCTAAAGTGCAGCTATCTCATAATAACAAGCCCACCATTGTAAAGAGGAATTTAAGAAAACAGGGCAGGGTGGTACCTTGCAGCTCGGTCATTTGCAGGTTATACACAGTAACACTCAATACAATGCATATAAGAATTATTTTCCATTACATTCCTCCCTTTTGATTATAATAATACCATTATATTAATCAACCCAAAAGAAACAAGGAAAATAATAACTTTATCTGTAAAACATCAGCCTGCATTTGCACACAACGTGAGTTTAAAATGCAGGCATCATAGTGATAAAGGGTCCAATGATAAACAATCAAAACATGAACAATTAAATATGATTATCTTCATCCCTCTCTAAGTCAGCGTCACTAGAGGAAAAATTTTGAAAGCAAAAAAGTTCTTTGAGTCATTTGAATCATTTGGTGAGATACATACAATGAGGCCTTTCACACAGGGAAAAATACAGCAGCCCTGTATTATTGCTTCCTGTGAAATCAAGATACAATGTGCACATGCTGGTTACAAATAAGAAAATACAAACAACAAACAGTTTCTTCCATGGTTCACAGCATGTGTATGATCATCTTCATCGCAGGTCTCAGTAAGGATGTTTCAATCTTCGGTGTCAGAGGTTACTAGCACTTAACACACCGGTGGAGTACAGCTTTTACTGCTGACTCTTATCTTTGTCCTTCCGGGCGTGTTGGTTAGGCTGATGTATGTCAGGGTGGAAGTCATCTACTGGTTCTGGTACCTTCTTACAGTGACTGGCATGAATCCAGGTTGCTCTCTCTGCAACTTTAACAGCTGTATGAGTGACCAGTAGCACCTGGAACGGGCCTTGCCAACGTTTGGACTTCCAATGTTTCCTGCGAAGTTCCTTCACCACCTGTCATCTGGTTGGAGTGGTGTGTTTTCTGTGGCTGGAAGGGCTGCTTTTACTGTCTGTGAAACTTGAGATAGAACAGTGGAAAGGTTTCGACAGTAAGACAACATAGCATCATCACAAACAGTTGTGGAAGGGAGGGGTCTGGTTACAGGTCCCAATCCCAGGTTAGGAGGTCTGCCAAATAAAATTTCAAATGGGCTGAGATTCACTTGAGCTCTGATTCTCATTCTCATGTAGGTAAGCACAATAGGTAATACTTTTGTCCATGGCAGACCTGTTTCTTCACAACATTTGGCTAACTTGGACTTTAATGTACCATTTTCTCTTTCCACAGCACCTCCACTCTGTGGATGATAAGCACAATGTGTGCGCAAGGTTATTCCCAGGAATTTACCAACCTCAGTCAATGCAGTGTTTACAAAATGTGTGCCATTATCACTGCTGATCTTCTCTGGAATGCCCCATCTAGGAATGATTTCTGTTTAGCAGTGCTTTAGTCACTGCATTACTGTTTGCATGTTTTGCAAGGAAAACTTCAACCCATTTACTAAACACGTCCACTATTACTAGTGCATATTTCTTTCCTTCAGCTGGTGTGAGTTCAACAAAATCCATCATCAAATGTTCAAAAGGTTTCTCTGGTGGAGGGTGTGCAACTTGCGATGTGTGTAATGCCTTTCCTACATTATGTGTGGCACAAACCATACATGACTGACAGTATTTTTGCGCATATGAACTGAACCCTTTTGTGAACCACTGAGCAGTGAGTGCATTCAGCATCCCCCCTTTTGACACATGGTCCAACCCATGTGTCAATTTTGAAAAATGAGGAAAAAAATGTTTAGGTAGACAGGGTTTACCATCAGGTCCCATCCAAACACCATCCGTATGAGTTGCACCCACAGAGGACCAAATGCGTCCAGAGGACCAAATTTCATCTGCAGAGGCAAAAGTTTGCAAAGCATGGAGATCTGTGAGGGAGTCTTCTGCCTGCAAAGAGAGGGAAGCGAAAACAGGAAAAAAATTAGCTGCTTGCTTAGCTGCAGCATCAGCTCTGGCATTGCCACAAGCAACAGGATCGTCTGAGTTAGTGTGAGCCGTACACTTACAGACCGAGATTGCTGTAGGCAAAAGGATCGCATCAAGAAGATCAGAAACCTGCTTGGAGTTCAGAATAGTTTTACCATCTGATTTAAGGAAATGCCTGTGTTTCCACAGCGCACCAAAGTCATGAACAACACCAAAAGCATATCTGGAATCTGTGTAAATAGTGACAGACTTACCAGCTGCCAACTTACAAGCTTCAGTAAGTGCAATAAGCTCAGTAGTTTGAGCAGAGAAATGTTTAGGAAGAGAACCAGACAACAAAGTGTCATGTGAAGAACATACTGCAAACCAAACACAGTTCGTACCTGTGGCTGGATCACGCAAAGCTGATCCATCTACAAAAAGAATCATGTCAGAGTTTGGAAGAGGAGTCTCTAAAAGATCAGGTCGGGGTGTACAAACTTGTTCCAAAACAGCTTCACAGTCATGAGGCTCCCCATCCTCAGGAGTCGGAAGCAAAGTAGCAGGATTCAGAACAGTACAACGTTTAACAGTGACATTTGGCATATCACAGAGGTGTATCTGAGCCAACGAGCAGTTGAAAGATGTGAAGTTTTCTGCTCGAGAAGAATAAAGGCAACAGCATGAGGAACCAAAACAGTCAAATTAGCGTAGCCCACAATATCTTGGGAGGCCAGGACAGCTTTCTCTGCAGCTGCAACAGCACGAAGACAACCAGGCAGGCCTGCAGTCACAGAGTCCAGTTTTGCTGAGAAATGAGCCACTGGCCTTTGCCTGCCCCATGTTCCTGCATAAGAACAGATGTCATACAACCATGCTTCTCATCAACTGCCTGTATGAAAGGTTTATGAGGATCTGGAATGCCAAGTGTTGGTGCTGTTTGAAGAGCCAGCTTAAGCTGACTAAAGGCTGGAGCTGCATGTCAGAACTGCAGCTGCCTTTACCATGGATAAGAGCACCTAAGAGAGCTTCGAGAAAAGAGTAGTTAGGAATAAAGTTCCTGCAGTAAGATGTTATACCTAAGAATGACATAAGCTGTTTTTTAGTAACCGGTTTAGGAATGATCTGAACTGCAGCAACACGTTTAGGAGAAAGTGAGCGCCCATCCTTAAAAATCACATGACCCAAAAAGGTGACTTCGTCCTGTACAAACTGTAACTTAGAAAGGCTGGCTTTATGGCCATAAGAAGGAAGATGTTTCAACAGATTCACTGTCTTTTTCACACTGTTGTTTAGATGGACCACATAAAAGGATGTCATCCACATACTGCAAAAGAGCAGAGCCTGTGGTTGATTGAAGTTAATCCAGACTAGCTTTGAGGGCAGCATTGTAAATAGTGGGACTTTCACAGTACCCCTGGCATAACCGGGTAAAAGTCCAAGATCTCCCTTCAAACTAAAAAGCAAACCAAAATGGGCTATCAGGGTGCACTGGCGACAAGTCAACCACTGAGAAAAACTGTGCATCTGATGTAATTTGAGACAAAATAGTGTGTGGGTTGGGCACAGTAGGAGCATGTGGCTGAACTGCAGCATTCACCGCTTGGAGGTCCTGTACAAAACGCCATTCATCTGGCTGGCCAGCATCTTTAATCTTTTTAACAGGAAACAATGGAGTAAGCACAGGTGAATTTTCAAAAGGAACAATAACGCCTGTTTTCTGAAAAGATTGAAAAACAGGTTTAATCCCTTTAATTGCTTCAGGCTTAAAAGGGTATTGTTTTTTACATGGACAAAAGTCTGATTTAGGGGTGACAATTACTGGTTCACAGCCTTTTATCAACCCCACATCATATTTGCTCTTAGCCCAAAGATCATTGGGCACTTCAGCCAACATGGGTATCAAAGACAAATCTGTTTCAGATAAAAAACATGCTTCAAAATGTGATTCTGTGGTAGGAATTAAGTCCACAGTTCTTTGACAATGCATTGTACTCAAAAATGTTTTTTTGTATGCTGACAATCGTTCAGAAAACATCAAATTTGGATCAGCAGGTGAAACGGTCCACTCCATTTCTTTCTGACATGTAGCAACAAACTCTCCCACACCTTGTCACTGCCAGTGTGTATGTTTGGCCAAGGAAATGTGAGGGCGAGTACCACAAACATTAAAAAAATCGAAGTGCTCTGGAGTGAGCGACACAGCCAATAAAGTAGGCGCACATATTTTTTCACTTCTTCTCATAGTCATTGTCAGGCCCCGAAGAAATGTGTGATGTGCAGTGCAAATCAGTAGGTTGCATGAAATCAGAAAGGGGTGAAACTAACGCTTTTGCTTCTTCCACTAGTTGTTGTGAAAAAGGAGAGCTGGGAAGTTTCCACTCATAAGCATATGTAAGTGCCGATGAATCAAACTGCACTGCTGTGAAAACTTTGTCAGGCTGTAACATAACCTTAACACCCTCTGGTGTAGAAGTTAAAATAATGCCTAATTTACACATGAGATCACAGCCCATCAGGTGAATGGGACACAACTCTGATAACAAAAATGAGTGTTTGAAGGAGAGCTCATCGGGAGTGACAACACGCAATGGGCATTGTCATTTTCTCCTTCACAACCTGGCCTGATGCAGACATACAGTAAACGTGGTTTCCACTTAACTTTGGAGGACAATCAAACTCCCCTGACGTCACTACTGATGAACATAAGTTCCTATATTCTGAAAGAAATATCTTTGCTCTAGGACGGAAATAGCATGCAAAACTTTACTACGTGAATCACAGTCGGCAAGCGTTGCTTCACTACACAGAGCAGGAAAAATGTGTGAGTGTGTTTGTGCTATCACCCATTAGTGAAGGCTCCGCTGCCGCGTGACGTCCAGAACCTGCCTCCCACCCTCAGTCAGCCTTTTGCCCAATTTCATCACTTTTTAGCTGTGGACAGTCCTTCTTCCAGTGTCCAGTCTGGCCACAGTAAAAACAAATATTCGGATCATAGCTCTGGCGTGGCCCATTTCGACCTCCTCTCCCACACGTCCACGTCTTCGACTTCGGCCTCGTCCTCTGTTTACACCAACTGCGTAATACATGGTCATGGTTGCCAAATGCAGCTCCTTTTCACACTTGTCCCTTTTGGTTGTCTTACGCGTCTCAACTTGGTTCTGAGCATGGCGAGCATATCGGCGAACGTCAGCCAAACGAGGACCCTCACACCATCCCACGTAAATGTTCTTTACTTCAGTGGCGACATCTATATAATATTGTCTGGGTCCCGTTAAAACATGTATTTTTCCCATCTAATTCCTTGTTTGCTTTAAAACAAGTATTCCCCATTTTCTATCCCTTCAGTAGCCAACCAGTTTGTATGGAGTACACTGGAGCAACTTGACTGATCAGTAAAACACTGCTTTTGTTGTCACCGCAAGGCTTCCCCCGTCGGTTGTTTCACTGAGACACTACTGAGTAACTACAACTCAACACAGTTTATACACATAACATTCATATACATACTAACAAACAAACAAACAATAATTTATCGCAATTTTCTCATCTCTGTTTGAACGTACACCCAGGTAAATATTCCTGTAGTCTTCTCATACCGACTATGGACCCATTCATTGTTTAACTTCACTGTTTTGCAAATCCTAATTGAATATTACACATTGACATTGAACTTTACTGGATAAGCAGGTCTTCATTGCATTCAGCAGCCTATATGTGAGCATCTATGTGTAAGCTGTTCTTCTTTGCATTTATCAGCAGCAAGCAATTCTTCACTGCACATGCATATGTAAATAGTAAAACAATTCCAATGTGTTAGCGAAACCTTCTATATCACAGTGGTTTCTAAGATCTATTTTAAGTTCTTTGCCATCAGTGAGATGACATAGTTTACAAAGTGTGTCAAATTATCACTGAAGATCTTTTCAGGAATTTCAAATCTAGAAATGAGTTATTTTACGCGTGATTTTGCTACTGAGAGTGCATCTGCTTGTGCACATGGAAATATTTCAGACCATTTGGTAAAAACCTCTGTTGTCACTGAGCAGAATCGTTTCCCTTAACATTAATTTAGTTCAATGAAATCTACACAATAATGAAATAATGAAATCCAAACAAATATGTTGAAAAAGATACACTGGCTTAGGGAATTATCTTCGTTTTGGTCTTAGATTGCCCTGTGGAATGTATTTTGCACATATTTGACCTGCTAGACAAAACTTTATTCATTTATTTATTCTAAAAAAAAAATTCAATAATTAGTAAAACCATATGCTGTAAAAACCTTGTTCATTATTGCTTCCATCCCTCCTGTTGAGACATGACATGGTCCGTGGCTCAATACTGCAGCATATTTAAACAAATTCTTTGGCAGTATGGTTTTCCTTCCGGTCATTCATACGAGTCTATTGTAGATGGCAATTGAATAACATCTAATAATGCTAAAATATTTGTAGTTTATACATTTAGCTGTGGATGTCAACATACCTGTTTTTCCAATGCTGTGTTAACACATGTACAGTTGAGAAGGCATACTGACTGTCAGTGTAAACGTTAACAACCTTTTTGTTATTTAATTTACAAGCTTCAGTTAAAGCTACCAATTCGACTGCTTGAACAGAGTAATTTTTTGGTAGTGGTTGTTTTAAGAAAACTTCAGTTTCTGTTACTACTGCAAATCCTGTAGCATTTGTGCCATCAGGGTTTTTTGCTTGACCTGTTGAATAAATATAGTTATTTCTGCATTTTCATAACGTATATCAGTTAAGTCTGGCCTGGGTAAAACACTGATGGTTATTTCTGACATGCAATCATGAGGCTTTCCATCTGTGGGGTAGGTAGCAGTGTGGATGGATTAAGTGTAGCACATCTCTCGACAACAAGGTGTGGCTGTGAAAGAAGAACTGTTATGTAGGAGAGATGTCTGGTAAAGATATTTTGTTAAGTAACCATATCACAGCCACTGCATGAGGTACCTTAAGTGTTAATGGGTGAAATAACACCATTATTGTTGATGCCTGCACTGCCAATGGCTTCTGGCCATTGATTCAAAAGTACGATCTCGTCCCTGTTTCCCCCTTTCAGTGGACACTGGCCCCTAATTACCGCAATTCAGCAGGGGGTCTTTCATTAGGAGTACTGGACTCCCCCGTGCACGGTTTCAGCTCCGACCCTGGAAAGCGGAAAAAACGTTGAGATCTGGTTTGAGGACCCAATTGTTGAGAAAAGTCTCTCAATGAGACTCAGAGTTGCTGGAGTCAGTTAATGCAAATGTTTAATCTTGCAGCAAGTTCAAGAATGTGTGTGTGTATGGGTGTATGTGTGCGAACGTGTGTGAGTTTGTGTGTGTGAGAGTTTAAAGAACCTGTTATCCACAGGCCGGTCTTAACTAGTATGGCACAGGTCCAGCCTGTCTCATCTTTTTTGGAAGGTCCAGCGCTCGGCCGTAACCCTTCTGTCTGTTTGGACTCTCACATACATTCGGTTAATCATAGAAAAACGAGAACAAAACTTTTTAGCCCCTTAAATTCATAAAACAGACATGGTGCAGTTATTTCCATTCTAGAAAATAAGAGTAATCACCACCATTCCTATAAATTCTGGATATTCTAACAATCTGAATCTTTTTTAAATGTTCGATGAAGCCCTTTGCTGTTCTGTTTAGAGACTCAGCTGATCATAAACCAAGTTTTGCTCTTGAACCAAGCTTCTAAACTCTTCACCTTTTTCATTTCTCAGTTAGTATTCACTTTAAAACTGATTAAAAGAAAAATTAAATGAATGCCTATCAACAAATGTGGGATCTAAACTCTAGTGCTTTCTCTAAAATAATTTCCTTTCTCAATTCAGAAATGTGTGTGTGTAAGTCACAACACCCGTGACACCAAAACGGCTTTCTTTTCTCTCTTTTCTCTACACTCTGCACTGTGAGCACACACACCAAATCAGAAAGGCTTTTTTCTCTCTATTCTACATTATGGACTGTGGGGACACAAAACCGCTCTCTCTCTATTTTTTTTTTGATTGTGTGCCAGGGCGTTGTCTCACGTATTAGATTATGCTTAAGATACGAATGGGTTTATCAGTCACATCAGAATCCATACATACTGATCCTCCCGTAATAAAATGGTCGGATCTTATCAAACACACTTTGTTTCTTGTGACAAGTCAGCGAAACAGCGTATACACGTCAAGACACTGAATCAAGTTTGCCACAAGAACTCATAAGTTTGGCAGTATTGCTCTGCCGTCAGCAATCATACACCCATTTTATTTTCATGAGACATGTGCACAATGCCTGTTCAGCTGCAAGAAGGTCTAAATGTCCATCAATAATTGCTAGAAAACATGAAAGAAAATTTTCGAAAATCAAACCACACATGATCATAAGTGGGAGAGGAGGTGTTCAGCTGCAAGAAGGTGTGAATGTCCACCCATAATACCTGAAAAATGGGTAAAAAAAAAGGTGCAAATGCCCAACCATACATCATCAAAAGCAGGAGTGCATGTGTTCGGCTACAAGAAGGTGTGAACATCCAACCAAAGTTTGTAAAAAGCAGTTAAGAAAAGGTTCGAATATCCAACCATACATAATCAAAAGCGGGAGCAGAGCTGTTCGACTGCAAGTAGGTGTGAATGTCAGATCATAATTTGCAAAAAGCTGATGAGAAAGGGTGAGAATGCCCGACTATACACCATTAAATGCGGTAGCGGAGTTGTTCGGCTGTGAGTAGGTGTGAATCTCAAACCATAATTGCTGAAAAATGTGTTAGAAAAGGTAAAAATGCCGGTCCATACATCATCGAAATCGGGAGAGGTGGTGTTCAGCTGCAAGAAGGTCTAAATGTCCATCAATAATTGCTAGAAAACATGAAAGAAAATTTTCGAAAATCAAACCACACATGATCATAAGTGGGAGAGGAGGTGTTCAGCTGCAAGAAGGTGTGAATGTCCACCCATAATACCTGAAAAATGGGTAAAAAAAAGGTGCGAATGCCCAACCATACATCATCAAAAGCAGGAGTGCATGTGTTCGGCTACAAGAAGGTGTGAACGTCCAACCAAAGTTTGTAAAAAGCAGTTAAGAAAAGGTTCGAATATCCAACCATACATAATCAAAAGCAGGAGCAGAGCTGTTCGACTGCAAGTAGGTGTGAATGTCAGATCATAATTTGCAAAAAGCTGATGAGAAAGGGTGAGAATGCCCGACTATACACCTTCAAATGCGGGAGCGGAGTTGTTCGGCTGTGAGTAGGTGTGAATCTCCGACCATAATTGCTGAAAAATGTGTTAGAAAAGGTAAGAATGCCGGTCCATACATCATCAAAAGCGAGAGAGGTTGTGTTCGGCTGCAAGTAGGTGTGACTGTTCGACTAAAGTTTGTAAAAAGTGGGTAAGACAAGGTGCGAATGCCTGACAATGTATGATCAAAAGCGGGAGCGGAGGTGTTCAGCTGCAAGAAGGTCTACATGTCCATCAATAATTGCTAGAAAACATGAAAGAAACTTTTCGAAAATCAAACCGCACATGATCATAAGTGGGACAGGAGGTGTTCAGCTGCAAGGTGTGAATGTCCACCCATAATTCCTAAAAAATGGGCAAAAAAAATGTGTGAATGCCCAACCATACATCATCAAAAGCAGGAGTGGAAGTGTTCGGCAACAAGAAGGTGTGAACGTCCAACCAAAATATGTAAAACGAAGTTAAGAAAAGGTTCGAATATCCAACCAAACATAATCAAAAGCGGGAGCAGAGCTGTTCGACTGGAAGTAGGTGTGAATGTCAGATCATAATTTGCAAAAAGCTGATGAGAAAAGGTGAGAATGCCCGACTATACACCTTCAAATGCGGGAGCGGAGTTGTTCGGCTGTGAGTAGGTGTGAATCTCCGACCATAATTGCTGAAAAATGTGTTAGAAAAGGTAAGAATGCCGGTCCATACATCATCAAAAGCGAGAGAGGTTGTGTTCGGCTGCAAGTAGGTGTGACTGTTCGACTAAAGTTTGTAAAAAGTGGGTAAGACAAGGTGCGAATGCCTGACAATGTATGATCAAAAGCGGGAGCGGAGGTGTTCAGCTGCAAGAAGGTCTACATGTCCATCAATAATTGCTAGAAAACATGAAAGAAACTTTTCGAAAATCAAACCGCACATGATCATAAGTGGGATAGGAGGTGTTCAGCTGCAAGGTGTGAATGTCCACCCATAATTCCTAAAAAATGGGCAAAAAAAAGGTGTGAATGCCCAACCATACATCATCAAAAGCAGGAGTGGAAGTGTTCGTCTACAAGAAGGTGTGAACGTCCAACCAAAATATGTAAAAAGAAGTTAAGAAAAGGTTCGAATATCCAACCAAACATAATCAAAAGCGGGAGCAGAGCTGTTCGACTGCAAGTAGGTGTGAATGTCAGATCATAATTTGCAAAAAGCTGATGAGAAAGGGTGAGAATGCCCGACTATACATCATCAAATGCGGGAGCGGAGTTGTTCGGCTGTGAGTAGGTGTGAATCTCCGACCATAATTACTCACAAACGGGTAAGAAAAGGTAGTATTGCCAGACCATATATGATCAAAACAGGGAGCGGAGGTGGTTCAGCTGCAAGAAGGTTTGAATGTCCGACTAAAGTTAAAATATATTAAAGAAAGCAGGAGGAGAGGTCTTCGGATGAGAGTGGTTGAAAATTTCCGACCATAATGTATAAAATGCGGTGAAAAAAAGGTGTGATAGAACACTAAAAGGTGGAGCGGAAGTGTTCGGCTGCAAGAAGGTGTGAATGTCCGACTATATTTGGTGAAAAGCAGGTGAAGCAAGGTCTGGATGCCAAACCTTACATCATCAAATGCGAGATCAGAGGTGTTTGGCCGCAAGAAGGCCATAGTTTGCCAAAAGCGGGTAAGGTGCGAATGTCCGACTAAATATCAAAAAAATTTGGGGCAGAGGTCTTCGGATGCAAGTGGGTGTGAATATCCAACCATACAAGTATGGTGGAGAGGAAGCTGTGAATAGCCGACCATAGTTTGGAAAAAGCGGGTAAGAAAAGGTTTGAATACCCGAACATACACCATCAAAAGAGGGAGCGGAGGTGTTCCGCTGTACGAAGGTGTGAATGTCCGACCATAGTTGGTAAAAAGCGGGTAAGAAAAGGTTAAAATACCCGACTGTACACAATCAATAGCGGGAGCGGATGTGTTCGGCTACAAGAAGGTGTGAAAGTCCGACCATGGTTTGTAAAAAGCGGGTAAGAAAAGGTGCGAATGTCCGACAATGTATGATCAAAAGAGAGAGCGGAGGTTTTCGGATACAAGAAGGTTTGAATGTCCCACCATAGTTTGTAAAAAGCGGGTAAGAAAAGGTTCGAATGCCCGACTATACACCATCAAAAGCGGGAGCAGAGGTGTTCCGCTGTAAGACGGTGTGAATGTCCGACCATAGTTGGTAAAAAGCGGGTAAGAAAAGGTTAAAATACCCCACTGTACACAATCAATAGCAGGAGCGGAGTTGTTCGGCTACAAGAAGGTGTGAAAGTCCAACCATGGTTTGTAAAAACCGGGAAGAAAAGGCTCGAAAGCCCGACTATACACCATCAAAAAGAAGGTTTGAATGTCCATCAATAATTGCTTTAAAACAAGAAAGTAAATTTTCGAATATCAAACCGTACATGATCATAAGCGGGAGAGGAGGTGTTCCGCTGTAAGACGGTGTGAATGTCCGACCATAGTTGGTAAAAAGCGGGTAAGAAAAGGTTAAAATACCCGACTGTACACAATCAATAGCGGGAGCGGAGTTGTTCGGCTACTAAAAGGTGTGAAAGTCCGACCCTGGTTTGTAAAAAGCGGGTAAGAAAAGGTTCGAATGCCCAAACATACACCATCAAAAGAGGGAGCGGAGGTGTTCCGCTGTAAGACGGTGTGAATGTCCGATCATAGTTGGTAAAAAGCGGGTAAGAAAAGGTTAAAATACCCGACTGTACACAATCAAAAGAGGGAGCGGAGTTGTTCAGCTAAGAGAAGGTGTGTAAGTCCGACCATGGTTTGTAAAAAGCGGGTAAGAAAAGGTTCGTATGCCCTAATATACACTATCAAAACCGGAAGTGTAGGTGTTCGGCTGCAAGAAGGTGTGAACGTCCGACCAAAGTTTGTAAAAAAGCAGTTAAGAAAAGGTTCGAATATCTAACCAAACATAATCAAAAGCGGGAGCAGAGCTGTTCGACTGCAAGTAGGTGTGAATGTCAGAGAATAATTTGCAAAAAGCTGATGAGAAAGGGTGAGAAATCCCGACTATACACCATCAAATGCGGTAGCGGAGTTGTTCGGCTGTGAGTAGGTGTGATTCTCCAACCATAATTGCTGAAAAATGTGTTAGAAAAGGTAAGAATGCCGGTCCATACATCATCAAAAGCGGGAGAGGTGGTGTTCGGCTGCAAGTAGGTGTGAATGTCCATTAATAATTGCTTTAAAACATGAAAGAAAATTTTCGAATATCAAACCTTACATGATCATTAGCGGGAGAGGAGGTGTTCAGCTGCAAGAAGATGTGAATATCCACCTATAATTACTGAAAAATGGGTAGGAAAAGATGCAAATGTCCAACCATAAATCATCAAAAGCAGGAGTGGAGTTGTTCAGCTACAAGAAGGTATGAAAGTCCAACCATGGTTTGTAAAAAGCGGGTAAGAGAAGGTTCGAATACCCGAATATATACCATCAAAAGCGGAAGCGGGGGTGTTTGGCTGCAAGAAGGTGTGAACGTCCGACCAAAGTTTGTAAAAAGCAGTTAAGAAAAGGTTTGAATATCCAACCGAACATAATCAAAAGCGGGAGCAGAGCTGTTCGACTGCAAGTAGGTGTGAATGTCAGATCATAATTGCTGAAAAATGTGATAGAAAAGACTAGAATGCCGGACAATACATCATCAAAAGCGGGAGAGGTGGTTTTTCGGCTGCAAGTAGGTGTGAATGTCCAGCCATAATTACTCACAAACGGGGGAAGAAAAGGTAGTATTTCCAGACCACACATGATCAAAACAGGGAATGGAGGTGGTTCAGCTGCAAGGTGTGAATGTCTGACTAAAGTTTGTAAAAACCGTGTAAGACAAGGGGCGAATGCCCGACAATGTATGATCAAAAGAGGGAGCGGAGGTTTTCGGCTGCAAGGTCTGAATGTCCAACCATAATTTGTAAAAATCGGGGAAGAAAAGGCTCGAAAGCCCGACTATACACCATCAAAAGCGGGAGCAGAGGTGTTCAGGTGCAAGAAGGTCTGAATGTCCGACCAATAATTACTGAAAAATGGGTAAGAAAAGGTGCAAATGCCAAATCATACATCATCAAAAGCAGGAGCGGATGTGTTCGGCTACAAGAAGGTTTGAATGTCCAACCATAGTAAGTAATAGGTGGGTAAGAAAAGGCTCGAATGCCCGACTATACACCATCAAAAGCGGAAGCGGAGGTGTTCGGCTGCAAGACGGTGTGAACGTCCGACCAAAGTTTGTAAAAAGCATTAAGAAAATGTTCGAATATCCAACCAAACATAATCAAAAGCGGGAGCAGAGCTGTTCGACTTCAAGTAGGTGTGAATATCAGATCATAATTTGCAAAAAGCTGATGAGAAAGGGTGAGAATGCCCGACTATACACTATCAAATGTGGGAGCGGAGGTGTTCGTCTGTGAGTAGGTGTGAATGTCCGACCATAATTGCTGAAAAATGTGTTAGAAAAGGTAAGAAGGCCGGACCATATATCATCAAAAGCGGGAGAGGTTGTGTTCGGCTGCAAGAAGGTGTGAATGTCCAGCCATAATTACTCACAAACGGGTAAGAAAAGGTACTATTGCCAAACCATATATGATCAAAACAGGGAGCGGAGGTGGTTCAGCTGCAAGAAGGTTTGAATGTCCAACTAAAGTTTGTAAAAAGCGGGTAAGACAAGGTGTGAATGCCCGACAATGTATGATCAAAAGAGGAGCGGAGGTTTTCGGCTGCAAGAAGGTCTGAATGTCCACCCATAATTACTGAAAAATGGGTAAGAAAAGGTGCGAAAGCCCAACCGCACATGATCATAAGTGGATGAGAAGGTGTTCGACTGCAAGTAGGTGTGAATGTAATCAATGTCTAGATAGATTTCAACAAAAAACAACGTTTTACTTTGCAGTAAAAGAAAGTGCAAATCAAAAGTTTTAGGAATCCGAGAATAAGCTTATTTTCATGAGTTCTGCACGATTTCGGATTTTATGTATAAAATGAATTTCTTCACGCAAACTAAGTTAACACTGCTTTGTCCTTCATATGTACCCATTTCTACATATATTTCAAGCATAAACTTCCTCATATTACCCTTAATGAGAAAGAGCCACACTTGTGATTAAGCCATACCTCCCTTTTGAGGAGTTCTGCATGATTTGGGATTTTATCTATAAAATTAATTCCTTCACTCAAACTATGTTAAAACGGCTTTTACCTTCATATTTATCAATGTCTCGATAGATTTAAACAAAAAAACAACGTTGTACTTTGCAATAAAAGAAAGAGCAAATCAAAAGTTTTAGGAATCCGACAATAAGCTTATTTTCATGAGTTCTGCACGATTTCGGATTTTATGTATAAAATGAATTCATTCACTCAAACCAAGTTAAAACTGCTTTTTCCTTCATATTTATCAATGTCTAGATCGACTTCAACAAAGAACAACATTGTATTTTGCAGTAGAAGAAAGAGCAAAACTGAAGGATCAGGAATCCGAGAATAAGCTTCTTTTCATACGTTCTGCATGATTTGGGATTTTATGTATAAAATGAATTCCTTCACTCAAACTAAGTTAACACTGCTTTGTCCTTCATATGTACCCATTTCTACATATATTTCAAGCATAAACTTCCTCATACTACCCCGAATGAGAAAGAACCACACTTGTGATTAAGCCATACGCCCCTTTTGAGGAGTTCTGCATGATTTGGGATTTTATCTATAAAATCAATTCCTTCACTCAAACTATGTTAAAACGGCTTTTACCTTCATATTTATCAATGTCTCGATATATTTAAACAAAAAAAAACAACGTTGTACTTTGCAGTAAAAGAAAGA
The DNA here is from genome assembly GCF_036924035.1 of Leuresthes tenuis. Lineage (NCBI taxonomy): Eukaryota > Metazoa > Chordata > Actinopteri > Atheriniformes > Atherinopsidae > Leuresthes > Leuresthes tenuis. The sequence goes on along the minus strand of NW_027325401.1, from coordinate 45,777 downwards.
GCCAATCAAAAGTTTTAGGAATCCGAGAATAAGCTTATTTTCATGAGTTCTGCACGATTTCGGATTTTATGTATAAAATGAATTCCTTCACTCAAACTAAGTTAACACTGCTTTGTCCTTCATATGTACCCATTTCTACATATATTTCAAGCATAAACTTCCTCATACTACCCCGAATGAGAAAGAACCACACTTGTGATTAAGCCATACGCCCCTTTTGAGGAGTTCTGCATGATTTGGGATTTTATCTATAAAATCAATTCCTTCACTCAAACTATGTTAAAACGGCTTTTACCTTCATATTTATCAATGTCTCGATATATTTAAACAAATAAAACAACGTTGTACTTTGCAGTAAAAGAAAGAGCCAATCAAAAGTTTTAGGAATCCGAGAATAAGCTTATTTTCATGAGTTCTGCACGATTTCGGATTTTATGTATAAAATGAATTCATTCACTCAAACCAAGTTAAAACTGCTTTTTCCTTCATATTTATCAATGTCTAGATCGACTTCAACAAAGAACAACATTGTATTTTGCAGTAGAAGAAAGAGCAACACTGAAGGATCAGGAATCCGAGAATAAGCTTATTTTCTTATGGGCAAGTGGGAACTGCTTTGTCCTTCATATTTATCAATGTGTAGATGGATTTCAACTTCTTCTACTGCAAAGTCCAATGTTTTTCTTTGTTGAAGTCGATCTAGACATTGATGAATATGGAAGGACAAAGCAGTTTTAACTTGGTTTGAGCAAAGCAATTCATTTTATAGCAATAAATATGATCGGGCATTTGAACCTTTTTTTACCCGCTTTTTACAAACCATTGTCGGACTTTCACACCTTCTTGCAGCCGAACACCACTTTTCCAGCTTTTGATGATGTATGGTCCGGCATTCTAGTCTTTTCTAACACATTTTTCAGCAATTATGGTTTGACATTCACACCTACTCACAGCCGAACACTTCCGCTCCCGCTTTTGATTATGTTTGGTTGGATATTCGAAACTTTTCTTCACTGCTTTTTACAAACTTTGGTCGGACATTCACACCTTCTTGCAGCCGAACACCTCCGCTTCCGCTTTTGATTGTGTACAGTCGGGTATTTTAACCTTTTCTTACCCGCTTTATACCAACTATTGTTGGACATTCACACCGTCTTACAGCGGAACACCTCCGCTCCCTCTTTTGATGGTGTATGTTCGGGCATTCGAACCTTTTCTTACCCGCATTTTACGAACTATGGTTGGACATTCAAACCTTCTTTTAGCCGAACACATCCACTCCTGCTTTTGATGATGTATGGTTGAGCATTCGCACCTTTTCTTACCCATTTTTTAAAAACTATGGTCGGACATTCACACCTTCTTGCAGCTGAACACCTCCTCTCCCGCTTATGATGATGTGTGGTTTGATATTCGAAAATTTTCTTTCATTTTTTCTAGCAATTATTGATGGACATTCAGACCTTCTTGCAGCTGAACACCTCCGCTCCCGCTTTTGATGATGTATAGTCGGGCTTTCGAGCCTTTTCTTCCCCGGTTTTTACAAAATTATTGTTGGACATTCAGACCTTCTTGCAGCCGAAAACCTCCGCTCCCTCTTTTGATCATACATTGTCGGTCATTCGCACCTTCTCTTACCCGCTTTTTACAAACCAGGGTCGGACTTTCACACCTTTTAGTAGCCGAACAACTCCGCTCCCGCTATTGATTGTGTACAGTCGGGTATTTTCACCTTTTCTTACCCGCTTTTTACCAACTATGGTCAGACATTCACACCTTCTTACAGTGGAACACCTCCGCTCCCTCTTTTGATGGTGTATGTTCGGGCATTCGAACCTTTTCTTACCCGTTTTTTACAAACTATGGTCGGACATTAAAACCTTCTTGTAGCCGAACACATCCACTCCTGCTTTTGATGATGTATGGTTGGGCATTCGTACCTTTTCTTACCCATTTTGCAGTAATTATGGGTGGACATTCACACCTTTTTGCATTTTAACACCTCCTCTCCCGCTTATGATCATGTGCGGTTTGATATTCGAAAATTCTCTTCCATGTTTTCTAGCAATTATTGATGGACATTCAGACCTTCTTGCAGCTGAACACCTCCGCTCCAGCTGTTGATGGTGTATAGTCGGGCTTTCGAGCCTTTTCTTCCCCGATTTTTACAAATTATGGATGGACATTCAGACCTTCTTTCAGCCGAAAACCTCCGCTCCCTTTTTTGATCATACATTGTCGGGCATTCGCACCTTTTCTTACCCGCTTTTTACAATTCATGGTCGGACTTTCACACCTTTTAGTAGCGGAACAACTCTGCTCCCGCTATTGATTGTGTACAATAGGGTATTTTAACCTTTTCTTACCTGCTTTTTGCCAATTATGGTTGGACATTCACACCTTCTTACAGCGGAACACCTCCGCTCCCTCCTTTGATGGTGTATGTTCGGGCATTCGAACCTTTTCTGACCCGCTTTTTACAAACTATGGTCAGACATTCAAACCTTCTTGTAGCCGAACACATCCACTCCTGCTTTTGATGATGGGTATTCAAACCTACTTGTTGCCCGCTTTTCATTAATTATGGGTGTACATACACACCTTGTCGCAGCCAAACACCTCCGCTCCCTGTTAGGATCATGTATGGTTGGGCATTCGTACCTTTTCTTACCCATTTTGCAGTAATTATGGGTGGACATTCACACCTTCTTGCATTTGAACACCTCCTCTCCCGCTTATGATCATGTGCGGTTTGATATTCGAAAATTCTCTTCCATGTTTTCTAGCAATTATTGATGGACATTCAGACCTTCTTGCAGCTGAACACCTCCGCTCCAGCTGTTGATGGTGTATAGTCGGGCTTTTGAGCCTTTTCTTCCCAGATTTTTACAAAATATGGATGGACATTCAGACCTTGTTTCAGCCGAAAACCTCCTCTCCCTCTTTTGATCATACATTGTCGGGCATTCACACCTTTTCTTACCCGCTTTTTACAAACCATGGTCGGACTTTCACACCTTTTAGTAGCGGAACAACTCTGCTCCCGCTATTGATTGTGTACAATCGGGTATTTTAACCTTTTCTTACCTGCTTTTTGCCAACTATGGTCGGACATTCACACCTTCTTACAGCGGAACACCTCCGCTCCCTCCTTTGATGGTGTATGTTCGGGCATTCGAACCTTTTCTTACCCGCTTTTTACAAACTATGGTCAGACATTCACACCTTCTTGCAGCCGAACACTTCTGCTCTACCTTTTAGTGTTCTATGGGGTATTCACACCTTTTTTTTCACCACATTTTATAGATTATGGTTGTAAATTCTCACCCACTCGTATCCGAAGACCTCTCCTCCTGCTTTGGTTAATATATAGTCGGGCATTCGAACCTTTTCTTACCCGCTTTTTACAAATTATGGTCGAACATTCACACCTACTTGCAGCCGAACACCTCCGCTCCCGCTTTTGATGGTGTATAGTCGGGCTTTCGAGCCTTTTCTTCCCCGGTTTTTACAAATTATGGTTGGACATTCAGACCTTGCAGCCGAAAACCTCCGCTCCCTCTTTTGATCATACATTGTCAGGCATTCGCACCTACTTGCAGCCGAATACTTCCGCTCCACCTTTTAGTGATGTATGGTTGGCATTTGCACCTTTTCTTACCCTTTCTTACCCTACTGATTGCTTAAGATGAAGTTGTTTTTTCTCAAACTACAACATTTTTTTAATTGTTGAAACTTGATTTGAAGTGGATAAATAAGGAGGACAAACAGTTTTAAGTCAGGCTGATAGAAGGAATTAATTTTATAGCAAAATCTGTATTTCGTCATATGTCGAGAGATGCTTATTGCTGAAGAAGTTCTTTCTCATTCTACAAAGTTTGTTGTTTATTGTTGAAACTTCATCAGAAGTGAAGAAATAAATGAATGCCTATCAACAAATGTGGGATCTAAACTCTAGTGCTTCCTCTAAAATAATTTCCTTTCTCAATTCAGAAATGTGTGTGTGTAAGTCACAACACCCGTGACACCAAAACGACTTTCTTTTCTCTCTTTTCTCTACACTCTGCACTGTGAGCACACACACCAAATCAGAAAGGCTTTTTTCTCTCTTTTCTACATTATGGACTGTGGGGACACAAAACCGCTCTCTCTTTTTTTTTTGATTGTGTGCCAGGGCGTTGTCTCACGTATTAGATTATGCTTACGATACGAATGGGTTTATCAGTCACATCAGAATCCATACATACTGATCCTCCCGTAATAAAATGGTCGGATCTTATCAAACACACTTTGTTTCTTGTGACAATCAAGTCAGCGAAACAGCGTATACACGTCAAGACACTGAATCAAGTTTGCCACAAGAACTCATAAGTTTGGCAGTATTGCTCTGCCGTCAGCAATCATACACCCATTTTATTTTCGTGAGACATGTGCAGGCACCTGTTCATCTACTGTTCTATCACTATGAATTAGTTTATCTATTATCAATAAGGATACTTCTACAACTACTATCAAAGTATGTCCAGACTTCTTATGTTGTCAGTTGCTATATATGAATAAGTGGGTAGCTACTGACAAGCATTAAGCATGTCACACAGCCCAAACATATAACATTTCAGGACACACCACACAGTTAACAACCACAGTGAAGTGTCAAAGCCCAAACATGTAACATTCAACAGGACACTTACACAACACATTCAAATCAAACAGTCAGACAACATACAAGAACATATACCCCAGCCGGCATTGCTCCCTGCCTATTTTCCTACAGCTCACTATGTGTGCGCACACCTTTATTCACAAACTCTTCAACTTATACTCTTTTACCAAAGCTGCTACAGCTCGATTGGCCGAATACCCTTAGATCCTATTTCGGTGAATTTGACATCTGCCTTACATGTAACAGATTAGCGGTTTAGCAGTTTTAATTTAGTTTGAGTGAAGGAATTCATTTTATAGCAAAATCCGAAATCGTGAAGAACTCATGAAAGGAAGCTTATTCTCGGATTCCTGAAACTTTAGATTTGCTCTTTCTTTTTCTGCAAAGTACAACGTTGTTTTTTTTTTGTTTAAATCTTTCTAGACATGGTAAATATGAAGGACAAAGCAGTTTTAACATAGTTTGAGTGAAGGAATTCATTTTATAGATAAAATCCCAAGAGTCTGCTGAGAAAAGAGAGTGAATGCGAAGTAGACTTTAACACGGCTCTGGGAGCGAGCCGAGTGTGGGCTAACCGGGAGAATTGCTTGAAAGAAACGCGACACCGAATGAGAGGTCAGAACAAAGCCTCAATACGGTGTTCCCGTGGTGTTTTTGTTGCTGCCTTGTCGATTGCACAGGGGCAAGCGTTTCAACCAAGCAACGCTCACCATGGGGAAGGTGGCTATGGCAACTAGCCTGATGCCCTGCTCCCGCAGTGACGGATAATCGTACTCTGGTTTCTCTTCATAACATACAAGTCTTTCGCCTTTTACTAAAGACTTTCGTGGAGAGCAGCACTAATGAGTTGTTTCTATTTTTGGCAGGCTTTACCTTTGCGGGTGAAGCCCTTTCTGTCTGTGCAAAAGAAATCTTGTTACTGTGCAGAGTGACTTCTCTGAGTAGAGTCGCCTTACTTGTTGCGATTGTGCCGATGTTCGAAGCTGGAGTGCAAAGTTGTTGCTTGAATGGTGCTTGCTGGAGCATGCGGGAGTGCAAAGTTATACCATTTAAAAGGGCTGAAGAGTGCTCAGTGCAGCGGGTGGGCGGAGGTGCAACGTGACACTCTGGCCACCTATGGCCATAAAAAGAACACTGCTACAAGTGCGCATTGTGCCAGCAAGGGCCCTCGGACCTGAAACAGTGGACAGTTATCGCTTCTCGGCCTTTTGGCTAAGATCAAGTGTAGTATCTGTTCTTATCAGTTTAATATGTCCTCTATACGAGGACTACATATTAAATGGATTTTTAAGAATAGGAGTTGAAAAAGAAGCTTGCTCCGTTCACTCCAAGCATTGACCCAGTACTGCAGTGCCGCTGGGAACGGTGCGCTCTTCTCTGCTCTTGTGAAAAAGCAAACAGCGGTGCAGGATGCAAGTTTCAGGGAGCCCAAGATGAAACTTTCTTTTAATCTGCTGAGAAAAGAGAGTGAATGCGAAGTAGACTTTAACACAGCTCTGGGAGCGAGCCGAGTGTGGGCTAACCGGGAGAATTGCTTGAAAGAAACGCGACACCGAATGAGTGGTCAGAACAAAGCCTCAATACGGTGTACCCGTGGTGTTTGTGGCTGCCTTGTCTTTTGCACAGAGTAAAAGACAAGGCAGCCATCGAATAGGGCCCGATTGTTCCTACTTGGTCAGCCGAGGAGCAAGTGGGGGGAGCAAGCGTCTCAACCAAGCAAATCTCACCAAGTAGGAACAATCGGGCCCTATTCGATGGCTGCAACACCTGAAAGAGATATTGATGCGAGACCCGATCAAAAGCTTTTTCAAAGTCTAAATTTAAGATGACAAGCCGGGTGTTTCTGTCTCTAGCGTAATCAATGATGTCTCGAATCAGTACGAGGCTGTCGGTGAGTTGTCTCTCTGAGATGGCACAAGCCTGGTCTGGGTGAATTACCTCCTCTAAAACAGAGGACATCCGTGTCGTTAAAACCTTGCTAAAAAGTTTACAGTCAAAGTTTAAAAGTGTGATGGGCCTCCAATTCTTTAGGTCAGTAGACTTTAACACAGCTCTGGGAGCGAGCCGAGTGCGGGCTAACCGGGAGAATTGCTTGAAAGAAACGCCATACCAAATGAGCGGTCAGAACAAAGCCTCAATACGGTGTTCCCGTTGTGTTTTTGTTGCTGCCGCTGTTTTTTTTTTCACAAGAGCGCACCTGTTGAGGGGGGGCCTGGGGGGGCCTGGGTGATGGTGGGTCTCAGGCCCGGGCTGCTGCGACTGGTGTGACCGGGTGGTTTGTTTGTTTGTTTTTTGTTGTTGTTTGTTTGTTTTTTGTAGAGGTCCTCCGGAGTGGGGTTGGGTTGAGTGGGGTGGGGCGGGATGGGTACCTTCTGGGGGTACAGTAGCTCCCAGAATATGGTCGCTGCAGGCCCCTGGCCTGGTGGACATCAGGCCCTCCTGTCCTGTGTTGGCTCCCTGGTAGCGGGGATGCCTATTGCAGCCAGTCCCTGGCTGCCCCCAGTGTATATCCCAATACGCCTCTCCCTTCTGGCTCCTGTACACAGCACACACTCACACATGAAGGGTTTTGGGGGCGTGTGTGTTCGGTGGGGTGTAGTGGACTCTGCAGTAGTTGCCCTCTGCAGTTCCCACCCCTGTTTTAATTACACCTTAGACATTACTACTTATCAAACACACTCACACACACACATTAGGTCTTGGGGGGTGGTTACACTGAGTGGCATCTGGTGGGCGGGGCTCTTTGGGTATGTAGGCTGCCCAGAGGGCCACGCTCCCAGTTCTACAAATTTGGCTGCCCCTCAATTTTAATTGCTCACTATTAGAAAATATTGAAGAGCCAGAAGGGTGAGGGGAGGGGTCTTCTTCGCACACCCCTGCTTCCTGGTTGCTGCTCGGGGCGGGAGGGGCCAGGAGGATTAATTAATTGTTCTGCTGGTTTGGGGTCTGTGGTGGCTGGGGGGCTGCTGGCCCCCTGGTGTGCCCGCTGCACTACACCCCAGCGGAGTCGAGGGAGGGAGGACGTGTAGATGTATGGGACATGAAAGTGTGTGTGGTAATGATTGGGCCTGGATCTTGGACTTGCTGTCGCCTGGCCTGCCTGTGCTTCTCCCGATGGGGGGGGCGGCGTGGCCTCTCTCCGCTGCTCGCGACTTCACCCACCTGTGGGCACGTCTTGACTCCCAGGGCACTTGGCCAGGGGTGCTGGGGCAGGCACTGACCCACTGTGTGGCTGTCTGGGGCGCTTGGCCCTCCTGGGTATTGGGTGGGGCCTCTGCCGGGGGGTTTGGGGGCGCTCGGGCTCCTGGGGCCCGGATCCAGTGCACGGCCCATGTCTGGGCGGCTGGGGCCTGGCGACGTCGGTGGGCTGTTGCCCCTGGCTCCCGGAGGGCCTCTGCCCTATGCTTATGGGGGCTCTTTCCGGGGGCTTCCTCTGCAGTCTTCTGGGTGGATGCGTGGTTGCCCCTGCGGTGGGCTTCCTGGGTTCTGTGCTCTGTGGGGGAACCTTTTCTTAACTGCTTTTTTACAAACTTTGGTCGGACGTTCACACCTTCTTGCAGCCGAACACCTACACTTCCGGTTTTGATAGTGTATATTCGGGCATACGAACCTTTTCTTACCCGCTTTTTACAAACCATGGTCGGACTTTCACACCTTCTCTTAGCTGAACAACTCCGCTCCCTCTTTTGATTGTGTACAGTCGGGTATTTTAACCTTTTCTTACCCGCTTTTTACCAACTATGATCGGACATTCACACCGTCTTACAGCGGAACACCTCCGCTCCCTCTTTTGATGGTGTATGTTCGGGCATTCGAACCTTTTCTTACCCGCTTTTTACAAACCAGGGTCGGACTTTCACACCTTTTAGTAGCCGAACAACTCCGCTCCCGCTATTGATTGTGTACAGTCGGGTATTTTAACCTTTTCTTACCCGCTTTTTACCAACTATGGTCGGACATTCACACCGTCTTACAGCGGAACACCTCCTCTCCCGCTTATGATCATGTACGGTTTGATATTCGAAAATTTACTTTCTTGTTTTAAAGCAATTATTGATGGACATTCAAACCTTCTTTTTGATGGTGTATAGTCGGGCTTTCGAGCCTTTTCTTCCCGGTTTTTACAAACCATGGTCGGACTTTCACACCTTCTTGTAGCCGAACAACTCCACTCCTGCTATTGATTGTGTACAGTCGGGTATTTTAACCTTTTCTTACCCGCTTTTTACCAACTATGGTCGGACATTCACACCGTCTTACAGCGGAACACCTCCGCTCCCGCTTTTGATGGTGTATAGTCGGGCATTCGAACCTTTTCTTACCCGCTTTTTACAAACTATGGTGGGACATTCAAACCTTCTTGTATCCGAAAACCTCCGCTCTCTCTTTTGATCATACATTAACGGACATTCGCACCTTTTCTTACCCGCTTTTTACAAACCATGGTCGGACTTTCACACCTTCTTGTAGCCGAACACATCCGCTCCCGCTATTGATTGTGTACAGTCGGGTATTTTAACCTTTTCTTACCCGCCTTTTACCAACTATGGTCGGACATTCACACCTTCGTACAGCGGAACACCTCCGCTCCCTCTTTTGATGGTGTATGTTCGGGTATTCAAACCTTTTCTTACCCGCTTTTTCCAAACTATGGTCGGCTATTCACAGCTTCCTCTCCACCATACTTGTATGGTTGGATATTCACACCCACTTGCATCCGAAGACCTCTGCCCCAAATTTTTTTGATAATTAGTCGGACATTCGCACCTTACCCGATTTTGGCAAACTATGGCCTTCTTGCAGCCAAACACCTCTGATCTCGCATTTGATGATGTAAGGTTTGGCATTCAGACCTTGCTTCACCTGCTTTTCACCAAATATAGTCGGACATTCACACCTTCTTGCAGCCGAACACTTCCGCTCCACCTTTTAGTGTTCTATCACACCTTTTTTTCACCGCATTTTATACATTATGGTCGGAAATTTTCAACCACTCTCATCCGAAGACCTCTCCTCCCGCTTTTGTTAATATATTTGAACTTTAGTTCCGCTCCCTGTTTTGATCATATATGGTCTGGCAATACTACCTTTTCTTACCCGTTTGTGAGTAATTATGGCTGGACATTCACACCTACTTGCAGCCGAACACAACCCCTCTCGCTTTTGATGATGTATGGACCGGCATTTTTACCTTTTCTAACACATTTTTCAGCAATTATGGTCGGAGATTCACACCTACTCACAGCCGAACAACTCCGCTCCCGCATTTGATGATGTATAGTCGGGCATTCTCACCCTTTCTCATCAGCTTTTTGCAAATTATGATCTGACATTCACACCTACTTGCAGTCGAAAAGCTCTGCTCCCGCTTTTGATTATGTTTGGTTGGATATTCGAACTTTTTCTTAACTGCTTTTTACATATTTTGGTTGGACGTTCACACCTTCTTGTAGCCGAACACTTCCACTCCTGCTTTTGATAATGTATGGTTGGGCATTCACACCTTTTTTTTGCCCATTTTTCAGGAATTATGGGTGGACATTCACACCTTGCAGCTGAACACCTCCTATCCCACTTATGATCATGTGCGGTTTGATTTTCGAAAAGTTTCTTTCATGTTTTCTAGCAATTATTGATGGACATTTAGACCTTCTTGCAGCTGAACACCACCTCTCCCGATTTTGATTATGTATGGACCGGCATTTTTACCTTTTCTAACACATTTCTAAATTGAGAAAGGAAATTATTTTAGAGGAATCACTAGAGTTTAGATCCCACATTTGTTGATAGGCATTCATTTATTTCTTCACTTCTGATAAAAATGATAAGACTGACCTAAAGAATTGGAGGCCCATCACACTTTTAAACTTTGACTGTAAACTTTTTAGCAAGGTTTTAACGACACGGATGTCCTCTGTTTTAGAGGAGGTAATTCACCCAGACCAGGCTTGTGCCATCTCAGAGAGACAACTGACCGACAGCCTCGTACTGATTCGAGACATCATTGATTACGCTAGAGACAGAAACACCCGGCTTGTCATCTTAAATTTAGACTTTGAAAAAGCTTTTGATCGGGTCTCGCATCAATATCTCTTTCAGGTGTTGCAGCCATCGAATAGGGCCCGATTGTTCCTACTTGGTGAGATTTGCTTGGTTGAGACGCTTGCTCCCCCCACTTGCTCCTCGGCTGACCAAGTAGGAACAATCGGGCCCTATTCGATGGCTGCCTTGTCTTTTACTCTGTGCAAAAGACAAGGCAGCCACAAACACCACGGGAACACCGTATTGAGGCTTTGTTCTGACCACTCATTCGGTGTCGCGTTTCTTTCAAGCAATTCTCCCGGTTAGCCCACACTCGGCTCGCTCCCAGAGCTGTGTTAAAGTCTACTTCTCTCTTTTCTCAGCAGATTAAAAGAAAGTTTCATCTTGGGCTCCCTGAAACTTCCATCCTGCACCGCTGTTTGCTTTTTCACAAGAGCAGAGAAGAGCGCACCGTTCCCAGCGGCACTGTAGTACTGGGTCGATGCTTGGAGTGAACGGAGCAAAGCTTCTTTTTCAACTCCTATTCTTAAAAATCCATTTAATATGTAGTCCTCGTATAGAGGACATATTAAACTGATAAGAACAGATACTACACTTGATCTTAGCCAAAAGGCCGAGAAGCGATAACTGTCCACTGTTTCAGGTCCGAGGGCCCTTGCTGGCACAATGCGCACTTGTAGCAGTGTTCTTTTTATGGCCATAGGTGGCCAGAGTGTCACGTTGCACCTCCGCCCACCCGCTGCACTGAGCACTCTTCAGCCCTTTTAAATGGTATAACTTTGCACTCCCGCATGCTCCAGCAAGCACCATTCAAGCAACAACTTTGCACTCCAGCTTCGAACATCGGCACAATCGCAACAAGTAAGGCGACTCTACTCAGAGAAGTCACTCTGCACAGTAACAAGATTTCTTTTGCACAGACAGAAAGGGCTTCACCCGCAAAGGTAAAGCCTGCCAAAAATAGAAACAACTCATTAGTGCTGCTCTCCACGAAAGTCTTTAGTAAAAGGCAAAAGACTTGTATGTTATGAAGAGAAACCAGAGTACGATTATCCGTCACTGCGGGAGCAGGGCATCAGGCTAGTTGCCATAGCCACCTTCCCGATGGTGAGCGTTGCTTGGTTGAAACGCTTGCCCCTGTGCAATCGACAAGGCAGCAACAAAAACACCACGGGAACACCGTATTGAGGCTTTGTTCTGACCGCTCATTCGGTGTCGCGTTTCTTTCAAGCAATTCTCCCGGTTAGCCCACACTCGGCTCGCTCCCAGAGCCGTGTTAAAGTCTACTTCGCATTCACTCTCTTTTCTCAGCAGACTCTTGGGATTTTATCTATAAAATGAATTCCTTCACTCAAACTATGTTAAAACTGCTTTGTCCTTCATATTTACCATGTCTAGAAAGATTTAAACAAAAAAAAACAACGTTGTACTTTGCAGTAAAAGAAAGAGCAAATCTAAAGTTTCAGGAATCCGAGAATAAGCTTACTTTCATGAGTTCTTCACGATTTCGGATTTTGCTATAAAATGAATTCCTTCACTCAAACTAAATTAAAACTGCTAAACCGCTAATCTGTTACATGTAAGGCAGATGTCAAATTCACCGAAATAGGATCTAAGGGTATTCGGCCAATCGAGCTGTAGCAGCTTTGGTAAAAGAGTATAAGTTGAAGAGTTTGTGAATAAAGGTGTGCGCACACATAGTGAGCTGTAGGAAAATAGGCAGGGAGCAATGCCGGCTGGGGTATATGTTCTTGTATGTTGTCTGACTGTTTGATTTGAATGTGTTGTGTAAGTGTCCTGTTGAATGTTACATGTTTGGGCTTTGACACTTCAATGTGGTTGTTAACTGTGTGGTGTGTCCTGAAATGTTATATGTTTGGGCTGTGTGACATGCTTAATGTTTGTCAGTAGCTACCCACTTATTCATATATAGCAACTGACAACATAAGAAGTCTGGACATACTTTGATAGTAGTTGTAGAAGTATCCTTATTGATAATAGATAAACTAATTCATAGTGATAGAACAGTAGATGAACAGGTGCCTGCACATGTCTCACGAAAATAAAATGGGTGTATGATTGCTGACGGCAGAGCAATACTGCCAAACTTATGAGTTCTTGTGGCAAACTTGATTCAGTGTCTTGACGTGTATACGCTGTTTCGCTGACTTGATTGTCACAAGAAACAAAGTGTGTTTGATAAGATCCGACCATTTTATTACGGGAGTATCAGTATGTATGGATTCTGATGTGACTGATAAACCCATTCGTATCGTAAGCATAATCTAATACGTGAGACAACGCCCTGGCACACAATCAAAAAAAAAAAGAGAGAGCGGTTTTGTGTCCCCACAGTCCATAATGTAGAAAAGAGAGAAAAAAGCCTTTCTGATTTGGTGTGTGTGCTCACAGTGCAGAGTGTAGAGAAAAGAGAGAAAAGAAAGCCGTTTTGGTGTCACGGGTGTTGTGACTTACACACACACATTTCTGAATTGAGAAAGGAAATTATTTTAGAGGAAGCACTAGAGTTTAGATCCCACATTTGTTGATAGGCATTCATTTATTTCTTCACTTCTGATGAAGTTTCAACAATAAACAACAAACTTTGTATTATGAGAAAGAACCAGACTCATTCTTCAGGAATCCGAAAATAAGCTCTATTTTACGAGTTATGCACGAATTCGGATTCTCCTATAAAACGAATTCCTTAACTCTAACCAAGTTAAGACTGCTTTGTCCTTCATATTTATTCATGTCTAATCAAGTTTCAACGATAAACAACGTTGTACTTTGTAGAATGAGAAAGAACTTCTTCAGCAATAAGCATCTCTCGACATATGACGAAATACAGATTTTGCTATAAAATTAATTCCTTCTATCAGCCTGACTTAAAACTGTTTGTCCTCCTTATTTATCCACTTCAAATCAAGTTTCAACAATTAAAAAAATGTTGTAGTTTGAGAAAAAACAACTTAATCTTAAGCAATCAGTAGGGTAAGAAAGGGTAAGAAAAGGTGCAAATGCCAACCATACATCACTAAAAGGTGGAGCGGAAGTATTCGGCTGCAAGTAGGTGCGAATGCCTGAATATGTATGATCAAAAGAGGGAGCGGAGGTTTTCGGCTGCAAGGTCTGAATGTCCAACCATAATTTGTAAAAACCGGGGAAGAAAAGGCTCGAAAGCCCGACTATACACCATCAAAAGCGGGAGCGGAGGTGTTGCAAGAAGGTGTGAATGTCTGACCATAGTTTGTAAAAAGCGGGTAAGAAAAGGTTCGAATGCCCGAACATACACCATCAAAGGAGGGAGCGGAGGTGTTCCGCTGTAAGAAGGTGTGAATGTCCGACCATAGTTGGCAAAAAGCAGGTAAGAAAAGGTTAAAATACCCGATTGTACACAATCAATAGCGGGAGCAGAGTTGTTCCACTACTAAAAGGTGTGAAAGTCCGACCATGGTTTGTAAAAAGCGGGTAAGAAAAGGTGCGAATGCCCGACAATGTATGATCAAAAGAGGGAGCGGAGGTTTTCGGCTGAAACAACGTCTGAATGTCCATCCATATTTTGTAAAAATCTGGGAAGAAAAGGCTCGAAAGCCCGACTATACACCATCAACAGCTGGAGCGGAGGTGTTCAGCTGCAAGAAGGTCTGAATGTCCATCAATAATTGCTAGAAAACATGGAAGAGAATTTTCGAATATCAAACCGCACATGATCATAAGCGGGAGAGGAGGTGTTCAAATGCAAGAAGGTGTGAATGTCCACTCATAATTACTGCAAAATGGGTAAGAAAAGGTACGAATGCCCAACCATACATGATCCTCACAGGGAGCGGAGGTGTTTGGCTGCGACAAGGTGTGTATGTCCACCCATAATTAATGAAAAGCGGGCAACAAGTAGGTTTGAATACCCATCATCAAAAGCAGGAGTGGATGTGTTCGGCTACAAGAAGGTTTGAATGTCTGACCATAGTTTGTAAAAAGCGGGTAAGAAAAGGTTCGAATGCCCGAACATACACCATCAAAGGAGGGAGCGGAGGTGTTCCGCTGTAAGAAGGTGTGAATGTCCAACCATAATTGGCAAAAGGCAGGTAAGAAAAGGTTAAAATACCCTATTGTACACAATCAATAGCGGGAGCAGAGTTGTTCCGCTACTAAAAGGTGTGAAAGTCCGACCATGAATTGTAAAAAGCGGGTAAGAAAAGGTGCGAATGCCCGACAATGTATGATCAAAAGAGGGAGTGGAGGTTTTCGGCTGAAAGAAGGTCTGAATGTCCATCCATAATTTGTAAAAATCGGGGAAGAAAAGGCTCGAAAGCCCGACTATACACCATCAACAGCTGGAGCGGAGGTGTTCAGCTGCAAGAAGGTCTGAATGTCCATCAATAATTGCTAGAAAACATGGAAGAGAATTTTCGAATATCAAACCGCACATGATCATAAGCGGGAGAGGAGGTGTTAAAATGCAAAAAGGTGTGAATGTCCACCCATAATTACTGCAAAATGGGTAAGAAAAGGTACGAATGCCCAACCATACATCATCAAAAGCAGGAGTGGATGTGTTCGGCTACAAGAAGGTTTTAATGTCCGACCATAGTTTGTAAAAAGCGGGTTAGAAAAGGTTCGAATGCCCGAACATACACCATCAAAAGAGGGAGCGGAGGTGTTCCACTGTAAGAAGGTGTGAATGTCTGACCATAGTTGGTAAAAAGCGGGTAAGAAAAGGTGAAAATACCCGACTGTACACAATCAATAGCGGGAGCGGAGTTGTTCGGCTACTAAAAGGTGTGAAAGTCCGACCCTGGTTTGTAAAAAGCGGGTAAGAGAAGGTGCGAATGCCCGACAATGTATGATCAAAAGAGGGAGCGGAGGTTTTCGGCTGCAAGAAGGTCTGAATGTCCAACAATAATTTTGTAAAAACCGGGGAAGAAAAGGCTCGAAAGCCCGACTATACATCATCAAAAGCGGGAGCGGAGGTGTTCAGCTGCAAGAAGGTCTGAATGTCCATCAATAATTGCTAGAAAACATGAAAGAAAATTTTCGAATATCAAACCACACATCATCATAAGCGGGAGAGGAGGTGTTCAGCTGCAAGAAGGTGTGAATGTCCGACCATAGTTTGTAAAAAATGGGTAAGAAAAGGTGCGAATGCTCAACCATACATCATCAAAAGCAGGAGTGGATGTGTTCGGCTAAAAGAAGGTATGAATGTCCGACCATAGTTCGTAAAATGCGGGTAAGAAAAGGTTCGAATGCCCGAACATACACCATCAAAAGAGGGAGCGGAGTTGTTCGGCTACAAGAAGGTGTGAAAGTCCGACCATGGTTTGTAAAAAGCGGGTAAGAAAAGGTTCGAATGCCCGAATATATACCATCAAAAGCGGAAGCTGAGGTGTTCGGCTGCAAGAAGGTGTGAACGTCCGACCAAAGTTTGTAAAAAGCAGTGAAGAAAAGTTTCGAATATCCAACCAAACATAATCAAAAGCGGGAGCAGAGCTGTTCGACTGCAAGTAGGTGTGAATGTCAGATCATAATTTGCAAAAAGCTGATGAGAAAGGGTGAGAATGCCCGACTATACACCATCAAATGCGGGAGCGGAAGTGTTCGGCTGTGAGTAGGTGTGAATATCAAACCATAATTGCTGAAGAATGTGTTAGAAAAGACTAGAATCCTTGACCATACATCATCAAAAGTGGGAAAAGTGGTGTTCGGCTGCAAGTAGGAGTGAATGTCCAGCCATAATTACTCACAAACCGGTAAGAAAAGGTAGTATTGCCAGACCATACATTATCAAAACAGGGAGCGGAGGTGGTTCAGCTGCAAGGTGTGAATGTCTGACTAAAGTTTATAAAAAGCGGGTAAGACAAGGTGCGAATGCCTGACAATGTATGATCAAATGAGGGAGCGGAGGTTTTCGGCTGCAAGGTCTGAATGTACAACCATAATTTGTAAAAACCGGGGAAGAAAAGGCTCGAAAGCCCGACTATACACCATCAAAAGCGGGAGCGGAGGTGTTCGGCTGCAAGTAGGTGTGAATGTTCGACCATAATTTGTAAAAAGCGGGTAAGAAAAGGTTTGAAACCCGACTATATATTAACAAAAGCAGGAGGAGAGGTCTTCGGATAAGAGTGGGTGAGAATTTCCAACCATAATCAATAAAATAAGGTGAAAAAAAAGGTGTGAATACCCCATAGAACACTAAAAGGTGGAGCAGAAGTGTTCGGCTGCAAGAAGGTGTGACTGTTCGACTATATTTGGTGAAAAGCAGGTGAAGCAAGGTCTGAATGCCCAACCTTACATCATCAAAAACGAGATCAGAGGTGTTTGGCTGAAAGAAGGCCATAGTTTGCCAAAAGCGGGTAAGCTGCGAATGACCGACTAAATATCAACAAAAGTGGGGGCGGAGGTCTTCGGATGCAAGTGGGTGTGAATATCCCACCATACAAGTATGGTGGAGAGGAAGCTGTGAATGGCCGACCATAGTAAAAAGCGGGTGAGAAAAGGTGCGAATGTCCAATCATACATGATCAAAACAGGAAGCGGAGGTGTTTGGCTGCGACAAGGTGTGTATGTCCACCCATAATTAATGAAAAGCGGGCAACAAGTAGGTTTGAATACCCATCATCAAAAGCAGGAGTGGATGTGTTCGGCTACAAGAAGGTTTGAATGTCTGACCATAGTTTGTAAAAATCGGGGAAGAAAAGGCTCGAAAGCCCGACTATACACCATCAACAGCTGGAGCGGAGGTGTTCAGCTGCAAGAAGGTCTGAATGTCCATCAATAATTGCTAGAAAACATGGAAGAGAATTTTCGAATATCAAACCGCACATGATCATAAGCGGGAGAGGAGGTGTTAAAATGCAAAAAGGTGTGAATGTCCACCCATAATTACTGCAAAATGGGTAAGAAAAGGTACGAATGCCCAACCATACATCATCAAAAGCAGGAGTGGATGTGTTCGGCTACAAGAAGGTTTTAATGTCCGACCATAGTTTGTAAAAAGCGGGTTAGAAAAGGTTCGAATGCCCGAACATACACCATCAAAAGAGGGAGCGGAGGTGTTCCACTGTAAGAAGGTGTGAATGTCTGACCATAGTTGGTAAAAAGCGGGTAAGAAAAGGTGAAAATACCCGACTGTACACAATCAATAGCGGGAGCGGAGTTGTTCGGCTACTAAAAGGTGTGAAAGTCCGACCCTGGTTTGTAAAAAGCGGGTAAGAGAAGGTGCGAATGCCCGACAATGTATGATCAAAAGAGGGAGCGGAGGTTTTCGGCTGCAAGAAGGTCTGAATGTCCAACAATAATTTTGTAAAAACCGGGGAAGAAAAGGCTCGAAAGCCCGACTATACATCATCAAAAGCGGGAGCGGAGGTGTTCAGCTGCAAGAAGGTCTGAATGTCCATCAATAATTGCTAGAAAACATGAAAGAAAATTTTCGAATATCAAACCACACATCATCATAAGCGGGAGAGGAGGTGTTCAGCTGCAAGAAGGTGTGAATGTCCGACCATAGTTTGTAAAAAATGGGTAAGAAAAGGTGCGAATGCTCAACCATACATCATCAAAAGCAGGAGTGGATGTGTTCGGCTAAAAGAAGGTATGAATGTCCGACCATAGTTCGTAAAATGTGGGTAAGAAAAGGTTCGAATGCCCGAACATACACCATCAAAAGAGGGAGCGGAGTTGTTCGGCTACAAGAAGGTGTGAAAGTCCGACCATGGTTTGTAAAAAGCGGGTAAGAAAAGGTTTGAATGCCCGAATATATACCATCAAAAGCGGAAGCTGAGGTGTTCGGCTGCAAGAAGGTGTGAACGTCCGACCAAAGTTTGTAAAAAGCAGTGAAGAAAAGTTTCGAATATCCAACCAAACATAATCAAAAGCGGGAGCAGAGCTGTTCGACTGCAAGTAGGTGTGAATGTCAGATCATAATTTGCAAAAAGCTGATGAGAAAGGGTGAGAATGCCCGACTATACACCATCAAATGCGGGAGCGGAAGTGTTCGGCTGTGAGTAGGTGTGAATATCAAACCATAATTGCTGAAGAATGTGTTAGAAAAGACTAGAATCCTTGACCATACATCATCAAAAGTGGGAAAAGTGGTGTTCGGCTGCAAGTAGGAGTGAATGTCCAGCCATAATTACTCACAAACCGGTAAGAAAAGGTAGTATTGCCAGACCATACATTATCAAAACAGGGAGCGGAGGTGGTTCAGCTGCAAGGTGTGAATGTCTGACTAAAGTTTATAAAAAGCGGGTAAGACAAGGTGCGAATGCCTGACAATGTATGATCAAATGAGGGAGCGGAGGTTTTCGGCTGCAAGGTCTGAATGTACAACCATAATTTGTAAAAACCGGGGAAGAAAAGGCTCGAAAGCCCGACTATACACCATCAAAAGCGGGAGCGGAGGTGTTCGGCTGCAAGTAGGTGTGAATGTTCGACCATAATTTGTAAAAAGCGGGTAAGAAAAGGTTTGAAACCCGACTATATATTAACAAAAGCAGGAGGAGAGGTCTTCGGATAAGAGTGGGTGAGAATTTCCAACCATAATCAATAAAATAAGGTGAAAAAAAAGGTGTGAATACCCCATAGAACACTAAAAGGTGGAGCAGAAGTGTTCGGCTGCAAGAAGGTGTGACTGTTCGACTATATTTGGTGAAAAGCAGGTGAAGCAAGGTCTGAATGCCCAACCTTACATCATCAAAAACGAGATCAGAGGTGTTTGGCTGAAAGAAGGCCATAGTTTGCCAAAAGCGGGTACGCTGCGAATGACCGACTAAATATCAACAAAAGTGGGGGCGGAGGTCTTCGGATGCAAGTGGGTGTGAATATCCCACCATACAAGTATGGTGGAGAGGAAGCTGTGAATGGCCGACCATAGTAAAAAGCGGGTGAGAAAAGGTGCGAATGTCCAATCATACATGATCAAAACAGGAAGCGGAGGTGTTTGGCTGCGACAAGGTGTGTATGTCCACCCATAATTAATGAAAAGCGGGCAACAAGTAGGTTTGAATACCCATCATCAAAAGCAGGAGTGGATGTGTTCGGCTACAAGAAGGTTTGAATGTCTGACCATAGTTTGTAAAAAGCGGGTAAGAAAAGGCTCGAAAGCCCGACTATACACCATCAAAAGCGGGAGCGGAGGTGTTCGGCTGCAAGTAGGTGTGAATGTTCGACCATAATTTGTAAAAAGCGGGTAAGAAAAGGTTTGAAACCCGACTATATATTAACAAAAGCAGGAGGAGAGGTCTTCGGATAAGAGTGGGTGAGAATTTCCAACCATAATCAATAAAATAAGGTGAAAAAAAAGGTGTGAATACCCCATAGAACACTAAAAGGTGGAGCAGAAGTGTTCGGCTGCAAGAAGGTGTGACTGTTCGACTATATTTGGTGAAAAGCAGGTGAAGCAAGGTCTGAATGCCCAACCTTACATCATCAAAAACGAGATCAGAGGTGTTTGGCTGAAAGAAGGCCATAGTTTGCCAAAAGCGGGTAAGCTGCGAATGACCGACTAAATATCAACAAAAGTGGGGGCGGAGGTCTTTGGATGCAAGTGGGTGTGAATATCCCACCATACAAGTATGGTGGAGAGGAAGCTGTGAATGGCCGACCATAGTAAAAAGCGGGTGAGAAAAGGTGCGAATGTCCAATCATACATGATCAAAACAGGAAGCGGAGGTGTTTGGCTGCGACAAGGTGTGTATGTCCACCCATAATTAATGAAAAGCGGGCAACAAGTAGGTTTGAATACCCATCATCAAAAGCAGGAGTGGATGTGTTCGGCTACAAGAAGGTTTGAATGTCTGACCATAGTTTGTAAAAAGCGGGTAAGAAAAGGTTCGAGTGCCCGAACATACACCATCAAAAGAGGGAGCGGAGGTGTTCCGCTGTACGAAGGTGTGAATGTCCGACCATACTTGGTAAAAAGCGGGTAAGAAAAGGTTAAAATACCCGACTGTACACAATCAATAGCGGGAGCGGATGTGTTCGGCTACAAGAAGGTGTGACAGTCCGACCATGGTTTGTAAAAAGCGGGTAAGAAAAGGTGTGAATGTCTGACAATGTATGATCAAAAGAGAGAGCGGAGGTTTTCGGATACACGAAGGTTTGAATGTCCTACCATAGTTTGTAAATAGCGGGTAAGAAAAGGTTCGAATGCCCGACTATACACCATAAAAAGCAGGAGCGGAGGTGTTCCGCTGTAAGCTGTAACTATGTCCGACCATTGTTGGTAAAAAGCGGGTAAGAAAAGGTTAAAATACCCGACTGTACACAATCAATAGCGGGAGCGGAGGTGTTCGGCTACAAGAAGGTGTGAAAGTCCGACCATGGTTTTTAACCAAGTTAAAACTGCTTTGTCCTTCCATATTCATCAATGTCTAGATTGACTTCTACAAAGAAAAACATTGGACTTTGCAGTAGAAGAAGTTGAAATCCATCTACACATTGATAAATATGAAGGACAAAGCAGTTCCCACTTGCCCATAAGAAAATAAGCTTATTCTCGGATTCCTGATCCTTCAGTGTTGCTCTTTCTTCTACTGCAAAATACAATGTTGTTCTTTGTTGAAGTCGATCTAGACATTGATAAATATGAAGGAAAAGGCAGTTTTAACTTGGTTTGAGTGAATGAATTCATTTTATACATAAAATCCGAAATCGTGCAGAACTCATGAAAATAAGCTTATTCTCGGATTCCTAAAACTTTTGATTGGCTCTTTCTTTTACTGCAAAGTACAACGTTGTTTTTTTGTTTAAATCTATCGAGACATTGATAAATATGAAGGTAAAAGCCGTTTTAACATAGTTTGAGTGAAGGAATTGATTTTATAGATAAAATCCCAAATCATGCAGAACTCCTCAAAAGGGGCGTATGGCTTAATCACAAGTGTGGTTCTTTCTCATTCAGGGTAGTATGAGGAAGTTTATGCTTGAAATATATGTAGAAATGGGTACATATGAAGGACAAAGCAGTGTTAACTTAGTTTGAGTGAAGGAATTCATTTTATACATAAAATCCCAAATCATGCAGAACGTATGAAAAGAAGCTTATTCTCGGATTCCTGATCCTTCAGTTTTGCTCTTTCTTCTACTGCAAAATACAATGTTGTTCTTTGTTGAAGTCGATCTAGACATTGATAAATATGAAGGAAAAAGCAGTTTTAACTTGGTTTGAGTGAATGAATTCATTTTATACATAAAATCCGAAATCGTGCAGAACTCATGAAAATAAGCTTATTCTCGGATTCCTAAAACTTTTGATTTGCTCTTTCTTTTATTGCAAAGTACAACGTTGTTTTTTTGTTTAAATCTATCGAGACATTGATAAATATGAAGGTAAAAGCCGTTTTAACATAGTTTGAGTGAAGGAATTAATTTTATAGATAAAATCCCAAATCATGCAGAACTCCTCAAAAGGGAGGTATGGCTTAATCACAAGTGTGGCTCTTTCTCATTCAGGGTAATATGAGGAAGTTTATGTTTGAAATATATGTAGAAATGGATACATATGAAGGACAAAGCAGTGTTAACTTAGTTTGCGTGAAGAAATTCATTTTATACATAAAATCCAAAATCGTGCAGAACTCATGAAAATAAGCTTATTCTCGGATTCCTAAAACTTTTGATTTGCACTTTCTTTTACTGCAAAGTACAACGTTGTTTTTTGTTGAAATCTATCTAGACATTGATAAATACCAGCCGAAACTCTGCTGCCGCTTTTGATAATTTATGGTTGGGCATTCTTACCTTTTCTTACCCGCTTTTTACAAATTATGATCTTACATTCACACCTACTTGGAGTCGAACACCTTCTCATCCACTTATGATCATGTGCGGTTGGGCTTTCGCACCTTTTCTTACCCATTTTTCAGTAATTATGGGTGGACATTCAGACCTTCTTGCAGCCGAAAACCTCCGCTCCTCTTTTGATCATACATTGTCGGGCATTCACACCTTGTCTTACCCGCTTTTTACAAACTTTAGTCGGACATTCAAACCTTCTTGCAGCTGAACCACCTCCGCTCCCTGTTTTGATCATATATGGTCTGGCAATAGTACCTTTTCTTACCCGTTTGTGAGTAATTATGGCTGGACATTCACACCTTCTTGCAGCCGAACACAACCTCTCCCGCTTTTGATGATATATGGTCCGGCATTCTTACCTTTTCTAACACATTTTTCAGCAATTATGGTCGGACATTCACACCTACTCACAGACGAACACCTCCGTTCCCACATTTGACAGTGTATAGTCGGGCATTCTCACCCTTTCTCATCAGCTTTTTGCAAATTATGATCTGATATTCACACCTACTTGCAGTCGAACAGCTCTGCTCCCGCTTTTGATTATGTTCGGTTGGATATTCGAACCTTTTCTTAATGCTTTTTACAAACTTTGGTTGGACGTTCACACCGTCTTGCAGCCGAACACCTCCGCTTCCGCTTTTGATGGTGTATAGTTGGGCATTCGAGCCTTTTCTTACCCACCTATTACTTACTATGGTTGGACATTCAAACCTTCTTGTAGCCGAACACATCCGCTCCTGCTTTTGATGATGTATGATTTGGCATTCGCACCTTTTCTTACCCATTTTTCAGTAATTATTGGTCGGACATTCAGACCTTCTTGCACCTGAACACCTCTGCTCCCGCTTTTGATGGTGTATAGTCGGGCTTTCGAGCCTTTTCTTCCCCGATTTTTACAAATTATGGTTGGACATTCAGACCTTGCAGCCGAAAACCTCCGCTCCCTCTTTTGATCATACATTGTCGGGCATTCGCCCCTTGTCTTACACGGTTTTTACAAACTTTAGTCAGACATTCACACCTTGCAGCTGAACCACCTCCATTCCCTGTTTTGATCATGTGTGGTCTGGAAATACTACCTTTTCTTCCCCCGTTTGTGAGTAATTATGGCTGGACATTCACACCTACTTGCAGCCGAAAAACCACCTCTCCCGCTTTTGATGATGTATTGTCCGGCATTCTAGTCTTTTCTATCACATTTTTCAGCAATTATGATCTGACATTCACACCTACTTGCAGTCGAACAACTCTGCTCCCGCTTTTGATTATGTTCGGTTGGATATTCAAACCTTTTCTTAACTGCTTTTTACAAACTATGGTCGGACGTTCACACGTTCTTGCAGCCGAACACCCCGGCTTCCGCTTTTGATGGTATATATTCGGGTATTCGAACCTTCTCTTACCCGCTTTTTACAAACCATGGTTGGACTTTCATACCTTCTTGTAGCTGAACAACTCCACTCCTGCTTTTGATGATTTATGGTTGGACATTCGCATCTTTTCCTACCCATTTTTCAGTAATTATGGGTGGATATTCACATCTTCTTGCAGCTGAACACCTCCTCTCCCGCTAATGATCATGTAAGGTTTGATATTCGAATTTCTTTCATGTTTTAAAGCAATTATTAATGGACATTCACACCTACTTGCAGCCGAACACCACCTCTCCCGCTTTTGATGATGTATGGACCGGCATTCTTACCTTTTCTAACACATTTTTCAGCAATTATGGTTGGAGAATCACACCTACTCACAGCCGAACAACTCCGCTCCCGCATTTGATGGTGTATAGTCGGGATTTCTCACCCTTTCTCATCAGCTTTTTGCAAATTATTCTCTGACATTCACACCTACTTGCAGTCGAACAGCTCTGCTCCCGCTTTTGATTATGTTTGGTTGGATATTCGAACCTTTTCTTAACTGCTTTTTACATATTTTGGTTGGACGTTCACACCTTCTTGTAGCCGAACACTTCCACTCCTGCTTTTGATGATGTATGGTTGGGCATTCACACCTTTTTTTTGCCCATTTTTCAGGAATTATGGGTGGACATTCACACCTTGCAGCTGAACACCTCCTATCCCACTTATGATCATGTGCGGTTTCATTTTCGAAAAGTTTCTTTCATGTTTTCTAGCAATTATTGATGGACATGTAGACCTTCTTGCAGCTGAACACCTCCGCTCCCGCTTTTGATCATACATTGTCAGGCATTCGCACCTTGTCTTACCCACTTTTTACAAACTTTAGTCGAACAGTCACACCTTTTTGCAGCCGAACACCACCTCTACCGCTTTTGATGATGTTCGGTCCAGCATTCTTACCTTTTCTAACACATTCTTCAGCAATTATGGTCGGACATTCACACCTACTCAGAGCCGAACACCTCCGCTCCCGCATTTGATGGTCTATAGTCGGGCATTCTACAGCGGAAAAGACTCATTCTTATGTTTGGTTAGATATTCAAACCTTTTCTTAACTGCTTTTTACAAACTTTGGTCGGACGTTCACAATATCTTGCAGCCGAACACCTCCGCTTCCGCTTTTGATGGTGTATATTCGGGCATTCGAACCTTTTCTTACCCGCTTTTTACAAACCAAGGTCGGACTTTCACACCTTCTCTTAGCTGAACAACTCCGCTCCCTCTTTTGATTGTGTACAGTCGGGTAATTTAACCTTTTCTTACCCGCTTTTTACCATCTATGGTCGGACATTCACACCGTCTTACAGCGGAACACCTCCGCTCCCTCTTTTGATGATGTATGGTTAGGCATTCGCACCTTTTCTTACCCATTTTTCAGTAATTATGGGTAGACATTCACACCTTCTTGCAGCTGAACACCTCCTCTCCTGCTTATGATCATGTGCAGTTTGATATTCGAAAATTTTCTTTCATGTTTTCTAGCAATTATTGATGGACATTCAGACCGTCTTGAAGCTGAACACCGTCTTGGAGCTGAACACCTCCGCTCCCACTTTTGATGGTGTATAGTCGGGCTTTCGAGCCTTTTCTTCCCCGGTTTTTACAAATTATGGTTGGACATTCAGACCTTCTTGCAGCCGAAAACCTCCACTCCCTCTTTTGATCATACATTGTCGGGCATTCGCACCTTTTCTTACCCGCTTTTTACAAACCATGGTCGGACTTTCACACCTTCTTGTAGCCGAACAACTCCGCTCCCGCTATTGATTGTGTACAGTCGGGTATTTTAACCTTTTCTTACCCGCTTTTTACCAACTATTGTTGGACATTCACACCATCTTACAGCGGAACACCTCCGCTCCCTCTTTTGATGGTGTATGTTCGGGCACTCGAACCTTTTCTTACCCGCTTTTTACAAACTATGGTCAGACATTCAAACCTTCTTGTAGCCGAACACATCCACTCCTGCTTTTGATGATGGGTATTCAAACCTACTTGTTGCCCGCTTTTCATTAATTATGGGTGGACATACACACCTTGTCGCAGCCAAACACCTCCGCTCCCTGTTTTGATCATGTATGATTGGACATTCGCACCTTTTCTCACCCGCTTTTTACTATGGTCGGCCATTCACAGCTTCCTCTCCACCATACTTGTATGGTGGGATATTCACACCCACTTGCATCCGAAGACCTCCGCCCCCACTTTTGTTGATATTTAGTCGGTCATTCGCAGCTTACCCGCTTTTGGCAAACTATGGCCTTCTTGCAGCCAAACACCTCTGATCTCGTTTTTGATGATGTAAGGTTGGGCATTCAGACCTTGCTTCACCTGCTTTTCACCAAATATAGTCGAACAGTCACACCTTCTTGCAGCCAAACACTTCTGCTCCACCTTTTAGTGTTCTATGGGGTATTCACACCTTTTTTTTCACCGCATTTTATTGATTATGGTTGGAAATTCTCACCCACTCTTATCCGAAGACCTCTCCTCCTGCTTTTGTTAATATATAGTCGGGCATTCAAACCTTTTCTTACCCGCTTTTTACAAATTATGGTCGAACATTCACACCTACTTGCAGCCGAACACCTCCGCTCCCGCTTTTGATGGTGTATAGTCGGGCTTTCGAGCCTTTTCTTCCCCAGTTTTTACAAATTATGGTTGTACATTCAGACCTTGCAGCCGAAAACCTCCGCTCCCTCATTTGATCATACATTGTCAGGCATTCGCACCTTGTCTTACCCGCTTTTTATAAACTTTAGTCAGACATTCACACCTTGCAGCTGAACCACCTCCGCTCCCTGTTTTGATAATGTATGGTCTGGCAATACTACCTTTTCTTACCGGTTTGTGAGTAATTATGGCTGGACATTCACACCTACTTGCAGCCGAACACCACTTTTCCCGCTTTTGATGATGTATGGTCCGGCATTCTAGTCTTTTCTAACACATTTTTCAGCAATTATGGTTTGACATTCACACCTACTCACAGCCGAACACTTCCGCTCCCGCTTTTGATTATGTTTGGTTGGATATTCGAAACTTTTCTTCACTGCTTTTTACAAACTTTGGTCGGACATTCACACCTTCTTGCAGCCGAACACCTCCGCTTCCGCTTTTGATGGTATATATTCGGGCATTCGAACCTTTTCTTACCCACTTTTTACAAACCATGGTCGGACTTTCACACCTTCTTGTAGCCGAACAACTCCGCTCCCGCTATTGATTGTGTACAGTCGGGTATTTTAACCTTTTCTTAGCCGCTTTATACCAACTATTGTTGGACATTCACACCGTCTTACAGCGGAACACCTCCGCTCCCTCTTTTGATGGTGTATGTTCGGGCATTCGAACCTTTTCTTACCCGCATTTTACGAACTATGGTCGGACATTCAAACCTTCTTTTAGCCGAACACATCCACTCCTGCTTTTGATGATGTATGGTTGAGCATTCGCACCTTTTCTTACCCATTTTTTACAAACTATGGTCGGACATTCACACCTTCTTGCAGCTGAACACCTCCTCTCCCGCTTATGATGATGTGTGGTTTGATATTCGAAAATTTTCTTTCATTTTTTCTAGCAATTATTGATGGACATTCAGACCTTCTTGCAGCTGAACACCTCCGCTCCCGCTTTTGATGATGTATAGTCGGGCTTTCGAGCCTTTTCTTCCCCGGTTTTTACAAAATTATTGTTGGACATTCAGACCTTCTTGCAGCCGAAAACCTCCGCTCCCTCTTTTGATCATACATTGTCGGGCATTCGCACCTTCTCTTACCCGCTTTTTACAAACCAGGGTCGGACTTTCACACCTTTTAGTAGCCGAACAACTCCGCTCCCGCTATTGATTGTGTACAGTCGGGTATTTTCACCTTTTCTTACCCGCTTTTTACCAACTATGGTCAGACATTCACACCTTCTTACAGTGGAACACCTCCGCTCCCTCTTTTGATGGTGTATGTTCGGGCATTCAAACCTTTTCTTACCCGTTTTTTACAAACTATGGTCGGACATTAAAACCTTCTTGTAGCCGAACACATCCACTCCTGCTTTTGATGATGTATGGTTGGGCATTCGTACCTTTTCTTACCCATTTTGCAGTAATTATGGGTGGATATTCACACCTTTTTGCATTTTAACACCTCCTCTCCCGCTTATGATCATGTGCGGTTTGATATTCGAAAATTCTCTTCCATGTTTTCTAGCAATTATTGATGGACATTCAGACCTTCTTGCAGCTGAACACCTCCGCTCCAGCTGTTGATGGTGTATAGTCGGGCTTTCGAGCCTTTTCTTCCCCGATTTTTACAAATTATGGATGGACATTCAGACCTTCTTTCAGCCGAAAACCTCCGCTCCCTTTTTTGATCATACATTGTCGGGCATTCGCACCTTTTCTTACCCGCTTTTTACAATTCATGGTCGGACTTTCACACCTTTTAGTAGCGGAACAACTCTGCTCCCGCTATTGATTGTGTACAATAGGGTATTTTAACCTTTTCTTACCTGCTTTTTGCCAATTATGGTTGGACATTCACACCTTCTTACAGCGGAACACCTCCGCTCCCTCCTTTGATGGTGTATGTTCGGGCATTCGAACCTTTTCTTACCCGCTTTTTACAAACTATGGTCAGACATTCAAACCTTCTTGTAGCCGAACACATCCACTCCTGCTTTTGATGATGGGTATTCAAACCTACTTGTTGCCCGCTTTTCATTAATTATGGGTGTACATACACACCTTGTCGCAGCCAAACACCTCCGCTCCCTGTTAGGATCATGTATGGTTGGGCATTCGTACCTTTTCTTACCCATTTTGCAGTAATTATGGGTGGACATTCACACCTTCTTGCATTTGAACACCTCCTCTCCCGCTTATGATCATGTGCGGTTTGATATTTGAAAATTCTCTTCCATGTTTTCTAGCAATTATTGATGGACATTCAGACCTTCTTGCAGCTGAACACCTCCGCTCCAGCTGTTGAAGGTGTATAGTCGGGCTTTCGAGCCTTTTCTTCCCAGATTTTTACAAAATATGGATGGACATTCAGACCTTGTTTCAGCCGAAAACCTCCTCTCCCTCTTTTGATCATACATTGTCGGGCATTCACACCTTTTCTTACCCGCTTTTTACAAACCATGGTCGGACTTTCACACCTTTTAGTAGTGGAACAACTCTGCTCCCGCTATTGATTGTGTACAATCGGGTATTTTAACCTTTTCTTACCTGCTTTTTGCCAACTATGGTCGGACATTCACACCTTCTTACAGCAGAACACCTCCGCTCCCTCCTTTGATGGTGTATGTTCGGGCATTCGAACCTTTTCTTACCCGCTTTTTACAAACTATGGTCAGACATTCACACCTTCTTGCAGCCGAACACTTCCGCTCTACCTTTTAGTGTTCTATGGGGTATTCACACCTTTTTTTTCACCGCATTTTATAGATTATGGTTGTAAATGGTTGTAAAGACCTCTCCTCCTGCTTTGGTTAATATATAGTCGGGCATTCAAACCTTTTCTTACCCGCTTTTTACAAATTATGGTCGAACATTCACACCTACTTGCAGCCGAACACCTCCGCTCCCGCTTTTGATGGTGTATAGTCGGGCTTTCGAGCCTTTTCTTCCCCAGTTTTTACAAATTATGGTTGGACATTCAGACCTTGCAGCCGAAAACCTCCGCTCCCTCTTTTAATCATACATTGTCAGGCATTCGCACCTACTTGCAGCCGAATACTTCCGCTCCACCTTTTAGTGATGTATGGTTGGCATTTGCACCTTTTCTTACCCTTTCTTACCCTACTGATTGCTTAAGATGAAGTTGTTTTGTCTCAAACTACAAAATTTTTTTAATTGTTGAAACTTGATTTGAAGTGGATAAATAAGGAGGACAAACAGTTTTAAGTCAGGCTGATAGAAGGAATTAATTTTATAGCAAAATCTGTATTTCGTCATATGTCGAGAGATGCTTATTGCTGAAGAAGTTCTTTCTCATTCTACAAAGTACAACGTTGTTTATCGTTGAAACTTGATTAGACATGAATAAATATGAAGGACAAAGCAGTCTTAACTTGGTTAGAGTTAAGGAATTCGTTTTATTGGAGAATCCGAATTCGTGCATAACTCGTAAAATAGAGCTTATTTTCGGATTCCTGAAGAATGAGTCTGGTTCTTTCTCATAATACAAAGTTTGTTGTTTATTGTTGAAACTTCATCAGAAGTGAAGAAATAAATGAATGCCTATCAACAAATGTGGGATCTAAACTCTAGTGCTTCCTCTAAAATAATTTCCTTTCTCAATTCAGAAATGTGTGTGTGTAAGTCACAACACCCGTGACACCAAAACGGCTTTCTTTTCTCTCTTTTCTCTACACTCTGCACTGTGATTACACACACCAAATCAGAAAGGCTTTTTTTCTCTCTTTTCTACATTATGGACTGTGGGGACACAAAACCGCTCTCTCTTTTTTTTTTGATTGTGTGCCAGGGCGTTGTCTCACGTATTAGATTATGCTTACGATACGAATGGGTTTATCAGTCACATCAGAATCCATACATACTGATCCTCCCGTAATAAAATGGTCGGATCTTATCAAACACACTTTGTTTCTTGTGACAATCAAGTCAGCGAAACAGCGTATACACGTCAAGACACTGAATCAAGTTTGCCACAAGAACTCATAAGTTTGGCAGTATTGCTCTGCCGTCAGCAATCATACACCCATTTTATTTTCGTGAGACATGTGCAGGCACCTGTTCATCTACTGTTCTATCACTATGAATTAGTTTATCTATTATCAATAAGGATACTTCTACAACTACTATCAAAGTATGTCCAGACTTCTTATGTTGTCAGTTGCTATATATGAATAAGTGGGTAGCTACTGACAAGCATTAAGCATGTCACACAGCCCAAACCTATAACATTTCAGGACACACCACACAGTTAACAACCACAGTGAAGTGTCAAAGCCCAAACATGTAACATTCAACAGGACACTTACACAACACATTCAAATCAAACAGTCAGACAACATACAAGAACATATACCCCAGCCGGCATTGCTCCCTGCCTATTTTCCTACAGCTCACTATGTGTGCGCACACCTTTATTCACAAACTCTTCAACTTATACTCTTTTACCAAAGCTGCTACAGCTCGATTGGCCGAATACCCTTAGATCCTATTTCGGTGAATTTGACATCTGCCTTACATGTAACAGATTAGCGGTTTAGCAGTTTTAATTTAGTTTGAGTGAAGGAATTCATTTTATAGCAAAATCCGGAATCGTGAAGAACTCATGAAAGTAAGCTTATTCTCGGATTCCTGAAACTTTAGATTTGCTCTTTCTTTTACTGCAAAGTACAACGTTGTTTTTTTTTTGTTTAAATCTTTCTAGACATGGTAAATATGAAGGACAAAGCAGTTTTAACATAGTTTGAGTGAAGGAATTCATTTTATAGATAAAATCCCAAGAGTCTGCTGAGAAAAGAGAGTGAATGCGAAGTAGACTTTAACACGGCTCTGGGAGCGAGCCGAGTGTGGGCTAACCGGGAGAATTGCTTGAAAGAAACGCGACACCGAATGAGCGGTCAGAACAAAGCCTCAATACGGTTTTCCCGTGGTGTTTTTGTTGCTGCCTTGTCTTTTGCACAGAGTAAAAGACAAGGCAGCCATCGAATAGGGCCCGATTGTTCCTACTTGGTCAGCCGAGGAGCAAGGGGGTGGGGGGGGTGGGGGGGGGCAAGCGTCTCAACCAAGCAAAGCTCACCATGGGGAAGGTGGCTATGCCAACTAGCCTGATGCCCTGCTCCCGCAGTGACGGATAATCGTACTCTGGTTTCTCTTCATAACGTACAAGTCTTTCGCCTTTTACTAAAGACATCTGTGGAGAGCAGCACTAATGAGTTGTTTCTATTTTTGGCAGGCTTTACCTTTGCGGGTGAAGCCCTTTCTGTCTGTGCAAAAGAAATCTTGTTACTGTGCAGAGTGACTTCTCTGAGTAGAGTCGCCTTACTTGTTGCGACTGTGCCGATGTTCGAAGCTGGAGTGCAAAGTTGTTGCTTGAATGGTGCTTGCTGGAGCGTGCGGGAGTGCAAAGTTATACCATTTAAAAGGGCTGAAGAGTGCTCAGTGCAGCAGGTGGGCGGAGGTGCAAAGTGACACTCTGGCCACCTATGGCCATAAAAAGAACAGGGGTGTTAGCGGACAAGTGCGCATTGTGCCAGGAAGGGCCCTCGGACGTGAACCAGTGGACAGTTGTCGCTTCTCGGCCTTTTGGCTAAGATCAAGTGTAGTATCTGTTCTTATCAGTTTAATATCTGATATGTCCTCTCTACGAGGACTACATATTAAATGGATTTTTAGCAATAGGAGTTGAAAAATTAGCTTGCTCCGTTCACTCCAAGCATTGACCCCGTACTGCAGTGCCGCTGGGAACGGTGCGCTCTTCTCTACTCTTGTGAAAAAGCAAACAGCGGTGCAGGATGCAAGTTTCAGGGAGCCCAAGATGAAACTTTCTTTTAGTCTGCGGAGAAAAGAGAGTGAATGCGAAGTAGACTTTAACACGGCTCTGGGAGCGAGCCGAGTGCGGGCTAACCGGGAGAATTGCTTGAAAGAAACGCCATACCAAATGAGCGGTCAGAACAAAGCCTCAATACGGTGTTCCCGTTGTGTTTTTGTTGCTGCCGCTGTTTGCTTTTTCACAAGAGCGCACCTGTTGAGGGGGGGCCTGGGGGGGCCTGGGTGATGGTGGGTCTCAGGCCCGGGCTGCTGCGACTGGTGTGACCGGGTGGTTTGTTTGTTTGTTTTTTGTTGTTGTTTGTTTGTTTTTTGTAGAGGTCCTCCGGAGTGGGGTTGGGTTGAGTGGGGTGGGGCGGGATGGGTACCTTCTGGGGGTACAGTAGCTCCCAGAATATGGTCGCTGCAGGCCCCGAGCCTGGTGGACATCAGGCCCTCCTGTCCTGTGTTGGCTCCCTGGTAGCAGGGATGCCTATTGCAGCCAGTCCCTGGCTGCCCCCAGTGTATATCCCCATACCCCTCTCCCTTCTGGCTCCTGTACACAGCACACACTCACACATGAAGGGTTTTGGGGGCGTGTGTGTTCGGTGGGGTGTAGTGGACTCTGCAGTAGTTGCCCTCTGCAGTTCCCACCCCTGTTTTAATTACACCTTAGACATTACTACTTATCAAACACACTCACACACACACATTAGGTCTTGGGGGGTGGTTACACTGAGTGGCATCTGGTGGGCGGGGCTCTTTGGGTATGTAGGCTGCCCAGAGGGCCACGCTCCCAGTTCTACAAGTTTGGCTGCCCCTCAATTTTAATTGCTCACTATTAGAAAATATTGAAGAGCCAGAAGGGTGAGGGGAGGGGTCTTCTTCGCACACCCCTGCTTCCTGGTTGCTGCTCGGGGCGGGAGGGGCCAGGAGGATTAATTAATTGTTCTGCTGGTTTGGGGTCTGTGGTGGCTGGGGGGCTGCTGGCCCCCTGGTGTGCCCGCTGCACTACACCCCAGCGGAGTCGAGGGAGGGAGGACGTGTGGATGTATGGGACATGAAAGTGTGTGTGGTAATGATTGGGCCTGGATCTTGGACTTGCTGTCGCCTGGCCTGCCTGTGCTTCTCCCGATGGGGGGGGCGGCGTGGCCTCTCTCCGCTGCTCGCGACTTCACCCACCTGTGGGCACGTCTTGACTCCCAGGGCACTTGGCCAGGGGTGCTGGGGCAGGCACTGACCCACTGTGTGGCTGTCTGGGGCGCTTGGCCCTCCTGGGTATTGGGTGGGGCCTCTGCCGGGGGGTTTGGGGGCGCTCGGGCTCCTGGGGCCCGGATCCAGTACACGGCCCATGTCTGGGCGGCTGGGGCCTGGCGACGTCGGTGGGCTGTTGCCCCTGGCTCCCGGAAGGCCTCTGCCCTATGCTTATGGGGGCTCTTTCCGGGGGCTTCCTCTGCAGTCTTCTGGGTGGATGCGTGGTTGCCCCTGCGGTGGGCTTCCTGGGTTCTGTGCTCTGTGGGGGCTGCTGGTGGCCTGGGTCTTGTGGCCTTCTCTGCCTGCTTCTGATTGCTTGGGGGGGCTGTGGATTGTGGCCCTGTACGCTTATACACTCATAACTAAGCACGGTTATCATGTAGGTCCTGTGCCATGGGTGTTGCATGTTCTCACACACACACAACCACATTCATTAGTCCAGTAGCATGATCGCTAAGCAGTTGATGTATTATCATGTCGTCTCAGGTCATCTATATCCACAGCTGTGTTGTATGCGATGTATGTTCTGTTTTTCTCTTCTTTCCTCTTCTTCTTCTTCTTCTTTCCTTGTCCCCCGGTCCGGTTCAGTTCTATTACATGTCATATATTGTAAACAGAAATAAATATATTTATTATATATATAAAAATCATATTTACCATGTCTTGAAAGATTTAAACAAAAAAACCAACGTTGTACTTTGCAGTAAAAGAAATAGCAAATCTAAAGTTTCAGGAATCCGAGAATAAGCTTACTTTCATGAGTTCTTCACGATTTCGGATTTTGCTATAAAATGAATTCCTTCACTCAAACTAAATTAAAACTGCTAAACCGCTAATCTGTTACATGTAAGGCAGATGTCAAAATTTCCGACCATAATGTATAAAATGCTGTGAAAAAAAGGTGTGATAGAACACTAAAAGGTGGAGCGGAAGTGTTCGGCTGCAAGAAGGTGTGAATGTCCGACTATATTTGGTGAAAAGCAGGTGAAACAAGGTCTGAATGCCAAACCTTACATCATCAAATGCGAGATCAGAGGTGTTTGGCTGCAAGAAGGCCATAGTTTGCCAAAAGCGGGTAAGGTGCGAATGTCCGACTAAATATCAAAAAAATTTGGGGCAGAGGTCTTCGGATGCAAGTGGGTGTGAATATCCAACCATACAAGTATGGTGGAGAGGAAGCTGTGAATAGCCGACCATAGTTTGGAAAAAGCGGGTAAGAAAAGGTTTGAATACCCGAACATACACCATCAAAAGAGGGAGCGGAGGTTTTCGGATACAAGAAGGTTTGAATGTCCCACCATAGTTTGTAAAAAGCGGGTAAGAAAAGGTTCGAATGCCCGACTATACACCATCAAAAGCGGGAGCAGAGGTGTTCCGCTGTAAGACGGTGTGAATGTCCGACCATAGTTGGTAAAAAGCGGGTAAGAAAAGGTTAAAATACCCGACTGTACACAATCAATAGCAGGAGCGCAGTTGTTCGGCTACAAGAAGGTGTGAAAGTCCGACCATGGTTTGTAAAAACCGGGAAGAAAAGGCTCGAAAGCCCGACTATACACCATCAAAAAGAAGGTTTGAATGTCCATCAATAATTGCTTTAAAACAAGAAAGTAAATTTTCGAATATCAAACCGTACATGATCATAAGCGGGAGAGGAGGTGTTCCGCTGTAAGACGGTCTAAATGTCCATCAATAATTGCTAGAAAACATGAAAGAAAATTTTCGAAAATCAAACCACACATGATCATAAGTGGGAGAGGAGGTGTTCAGCTGCAAGAAGGTGTGAATGTCCACCCATAATACCTGAAAAATGGGTAAAAAAAAGGTGCGAATGCCCAACCATACATCATCAAAAGCAGGAGTGCATGTGTTCGGCTACAAGAAGGTGTGAACGTCCAACCAAAGTTTGTAAAAAGCAGTTAAGAAAAGGTTAGAATATCCAACCATACATAATCAAAAGCAGGAGCAGAGCTGTTCGACTGCAAGTAGGTGTGAATGTCAGATCATAATTTGCAAAAAGCTGATGAGAAAGGGTGAGAATGCCCGACTATACACCATCAAATGCGGTAGCGGAGTTGTTCGGCTGTGAGTAGGTGTGAATCTCCAACCATAATTGCTGAAAAATGTGTTAGAAAAGGTAAAAATGCCGGTCCATACATAATCAAAATCGGGAGAGGTTGTGTTCAGCTGCAAGAAGGTCTAAATGTCCATCAATAATTGCTAGAAAACATGAAAGAAAATTTTCGAAAATCAAACCACACATGATCATAAGTGGGAGAGGAGGTGTTCAGCTGCAAGAAGGTGTGAATGTCCACCCATAATACCTGAAAAATGGGTAAAAAAAAGATGCGAATGCCCAACCATACATCATCAAAAGCAGGAGTGCATGTGTTCGGCTACAAGAAGGTGTGAACGTCCAACCAAAGTTTGTAAAAAGCAGTTAAGAAAAGGTTCGAATATCCAACCATACATAATCAAAGCGGGAGCAGAGCTGTTCGACTGCAAGTAGGTGTGAATGTCAGATCATAATTTGCAAAAAGCTGATGAGAAAGGGTGAGAATGCCCGACTATACACCATCAAATGCGGGAGCGGAGTTGTTCGGCTGTGAGTAGGTGTGAATCTCCGACCATAATTGCTGAAAAATGTGTTAGAAAAGGTAAGAATGCCGGTCCATACATCATCAAAAGCGAGAGAGGTTGTGTTCGGCTGAAAGTAGGTGTGAATGTCCAGCCATAATTACTCACAAACGGGTAAGAAAAGGTAGTATTGCCAGACCATATATGATCAAAACAGGGAGCGGAGGTGGTTCAGCTGTAAGAAGGTTTGAATGTCCGACTAAAGTTCAAATATATTAACAAAAGCGGGAGGAGAGGTCTTCGGATGAGAGTGGTTGAAAATTTCCAACCATAATGTATAAAATGCGGCGAAAAAAAGGTGTGATAGAACACTAAAAGGTGGAGCGGAAGTGTTCGGCTGCAAGAAGGTGTGAATGTCCGACTATATTTGGTGAAAAGCAGGTGAAGCAAGGTCTGAATGCCCAACCTTACATCATCAAAAGCGAGATCAGAGGGGTTTGGCTGCAAGAAAGCCATAGTTTGCCAAAAGCGGGTAAGGTGCGAATGTCCGACTAAATATCAAAAAAATTTGGGGCGGAGGTCTTCGGATGCAAGTGGGTGTGAATGTCCGACTATATTTGGTGAAAAGCAGGTGAAGCAAGGTCTGAATGCCCAACCTTACATCATCAAAAGCGAGATCAGAGGTGTTTGGCTGCAAGAAGGCCATAGTTTGCCAAAAGCGGGTAAGGTGCGAATGACCGACTAAATATCAACAAAAGTGGGGGCGGAGGTCTTCGGATGCAGGTGGGTGTGAATATCCCACCATACAAGTATGGTGGAGAGGAAGCTGTGAATGGCCGACCATAGTGAAAGGCGGGTGAGAGAAGGTGCGAATGTCAAACCATACATAATCAAAACAGGGAGCGGAGGTGTTCTGCTGTAAGGTGTGAATGTCCAACCATAGTTGGTAAAAAGCGGGTAAGAAAAGGTTAAAATACCCGACTGTACACACTCAATAGCGGGAGCGGAGTTGTTCGGCTACTAAAAGGTGTGAAAGTCCGACCATGGTTTGTAAAAAGCGGGTAAGAAAGGGTGCGAATGCCCGACAATGTATGATCAAAAGAGGGAGTGGAGGTTTTCGGCTGCAAGAAGGTCTGAATGTCCAACCATAATTTGTAAAAACCGGGGAAGAAAAGGCTCGAAAGCCCGACTATACACCATCAAAAGTGGGAGCGGAGGTGTTCAGCTGCAAGACGGTCTGAATGTCCATCAATAATTGCTAGAAAACATGAAAGAAAATTTTCGAATATCAAACTGCACATGATCATAAGCGGGAGAGGAGGTGTTCAGCTGCAAGAAGGTGTGAATGTCTACCCATAATTACTGAAAAATGGGTAAGAAAAGGTGCGAATGCCTAACCATACATCATCAAAAGAGGGAGCGGAGGTGTTCCGCTGTAAGACGGTGTGAATGTCCGACCATAGATGGTAAAAAGCGGGTAAGAAAAGGTTAAATTACCCGACTGTACACAATCAAAAGAGGGAGCTGAGTCGTTCAGCTAAGAGAAGGTGTGAAAGTCCGACCTTGGTTTGTAAAAAGCGGGTAAGAAAAGGTTCGTATGCCCGAATATACACCATCAAAAGCGGAAGCGGAGGTGTTCGGCTGCAAGATATTGTGAACGTCCGACCAAAGTTTGTAAAAAGCAGTTAAGAAAAGGTTCGAATATCTAACCAAACATAATCAAAAGCGGGAGCAGAGCTGTTCGACTGGAAGTAGGTGTGAATGTCAGATCATAATTTGCAAAAAGCTGATGAGAAAGGGTGAGAATGCCCGACTATACACCATCAAATGCGGTAGCGGAGTTGTTTGGCTGTGAGTAGGTTTGAATCTCCAACCATAATTGCTGAAAAATGTGTTAGAAAAGGTAAAAATGCCGGTCCATACATCATCAAAATCGGGAGAGGTGGTGTTCAGCTGCAAGAAGGTCTACATGTCCATCAATAATTGCTAGAAAACATGAAAGAAACTTTTCGAAAATCAAACCGCACATGATCATAAGTGGGATAGGAGGTGTTCAGCTGCAAGGTGTGAATGTCCACCCATAATTCCTGAAAAATGGGCAAAAAAAAGGTGTGAATGCCCAACCATACATCATCAAAAGCAGGAGTGCATGTGTTCGGCTACAAGAAGGTGTGAACGTCCAACCAAAATATGTAAAAAGAAGTTAAGAAAAGGTTCGAATATCCAACCAAACATAATCAAAAGCGGGAGCAGAGCTGTTCGACTGCAAGTAGGTGTGAATGTCAGATCATAATTTGCAAAAAGCTGATGAGAAAGGGTGAGAATGCCCGACTATACATCATCAAATGCGGGAGCGGAGTTGTTCGGCTGTGAGTAGGTGTGAATCTCCGACCATAATTGCTGAAAAATGTGTTAGAAAAGGTAAAAATGCCGGTCCATACATCATCAAAAGCGAGAGGGGTTGTGTTCGGCTGCAAGTAGGTGTGAATGTCCAGCCATAATTACTCACAAACGGGTAAGAAAAGGTAGTATTGCCAGACCATATATGATCAAAACAGGGAGCGGAGGTGGTTCAGCTGCAAGAAGGTTTGAATGTCCGACTAAAGTTCAAATATATTAAAGAAAACGGGAGGAGAGGTCTTCGGATGAGAGTGGTTGAAAATTTCCGACCATAATGTATAAAATGCGGTGAAAAAAAGGTGTGATAGAACACTAAAAGGTGGAGCGGAAGTGTTCGGCTGCAAGAAGGTGTGAATGTCCGACTATATTTGGTGAAAAGCAGGTGAAGCAAGGTCTGAATGCCAAACCTTACATCATCAAATGCGAGATCAGAGGTGTTTGGCTGCAAGAAGGCCATAGTTTGCCAAAAGCGGGTAAGGTGCGAATGTCCGACTAAATATCAAAAAAATTGGGGGCAGAGGTCTTCGGATGCAAGTGGGTGTGAATATCCAACCATACAAGTATGGTGGAGAGGAAGCTGTGAATAGCCGACCATAGTTTGGAAAAAGCGGGTAAGAAAAGGTTTGAATACCCGAACATACAACATCAAAAGAGGGAGCGGAGGTGTTCCGCTGTACGAAGGTGTGAATGTCCGACCATAGTTGGTAAAAAGTGGGTAAGAAAAGGTTAAAATACCCGACTGTACACAATCAATAGCGGGAGCGGATGTGTTCGGCTACAAGAAGGTGTGAAAGTCCGACCATGGTTTGTAAAAAGCGGGTAAGAAAAGGTGCGAATGTCCGACAATGTATGATCAAAAGAGAGAGCGGAGGTTTTCGGATACAAGAAGGTTTGAATGTCCCACCATAGTTTGTAAAAAGCGGGTAAGAAAAGGTTCGAATGCCCGACTCTACACCATCAAAAGCGGGAGAGGAGGTGTTCCGCTGTAAGACGGTGTGAATGTCCGACCATAGTTGGTAAAAAGCGGGTAAGACAAGGTTAAAATACCCGACTGTACACAATCAATAGCAGGAGCGGAGTTGTTCGGCTACAAGAAGGTGTGAAAGTCCGACCATGGTTTGTAAAAACCGGGAAGAAAAGGCTCGAAAGCCCGACTATACACCATCAAAAAGAAGGTTTGAATGTCCATAAATAATTGCTTTAAAAGAAGAAAGTAAATTTTCGAATATCAAACCCTACATGATCATAAGCGGGAGAGGAGGTATTCCGCTGTAAGACGGTGTGAATGTCCGACCATAGTTGGTAAAAAGCGGGTAAGAAAAGGTTAAAATACCCGACTGTACACAATCAATAGCGGGAGCGGAGTTGTTCGGCTACTAAAAGGTGTGAAAGTCCGACCCTGGTTTGTAAAAAGCGGGTAAGAAAAGGTTCGAATGCCCGAACATACACCATCAAAAGAGGGAGCGGAGGTGTTCCGCTGTAAGACGGTGTGAATGTCCGATCATAGTTGGTAAAAAGCGGGTAAGAAAAGGTTAAAATACCCGACTGTACACAATCAAAAGAGGGAGCGGAGTTGTTCAGCTAAGAGAAGGTGTGAAAGTCCGACAATGGTTTGTAAAAAGCGGGTAAGAAAAGGTTCGTATGCCCGAATATACACTATCAAAACCGGAAGTGTAGGTGTTCGGCTGCAAGAAGGTGTGAACGTCCGACCAAAGTTTGTAAAAAACAGTTAAGAAAAGGTTCGAATATCCAACCAAACATAATCAAAAGCAGGAGCAGAGCTGTTCGACTGCAAGTACGTGTGAATGTCAGATCATAATTTGCAAAAAGCTGATGAGAAAGGGTGAGAATGCCCGACTATACACCATCAAATGCGGGAGCGGAGTTGTTCGGCTGTGAGTAGGTGTGAATCTCCGACCATAATTGCTGAAAAATGTGTTAGAAAAGGTAAGAATGCCGGTCCATACATCATCAAAAGCGAGAGAGGTTGTGTTCGGCTGCAAGTAGGTGTGACTGTTCGACTAAAGTTTGTAAAAAGTGGGTAAGACAAGGTGCGAACGCCCGACAATGTATGATCAAAAGCGGGAGCGGAGGTGTTCAGCTGCAAGAAGGTCTACATGTCCATCAATAATTGCTAGAAAACATGAAAGAAACTTTTCGAAAATCAAACCGCACATGATCATAAGTGGGATAGGAGGTGTTCAGCTGCAAGGTGTGAATGTCCACCCATAATTCCTGAAAAATGGGCAAAAAAAAGGTGTGAATGCCCAACCATACATCATCAAAAGCAGGAGTGCATGTGTTCGGCTACAAGAAGGTGTGAACGTCCAACCAAAATATGTAAAAAGCAGTTAAGAAAAGGTTCGAATATCCAACCAAACATAATCAAAAGCGGGAGCAGAGCTTTTCGACTGCAAGTAGGTGTGAATGTCAGATCATAATTTGCAAAAAGCTGATGAGAAAGGGTGAGAATGCCCGACTATACATCATCAAATGCGGGAGCGGAGTTGTTCGGCTGTGAGTAGGTGTGAATCTCCGACCATAATTGCTGAAAAATGTGTTAGAAAAGGTAAAAATGCCGGTCCATACATCATCAAAAGCGAGAGGGGTTTTGTTCGGCTGCAAGTAGGTGTGAATGTCCAGCCATAATTACTCACAAACGGGTAAGAAAAGGTAGTATTGCCAGACCATATATGATCAAAACAGGGAGCGGAGGTGGTTCAGCTGCAAGAAGGTTTGAATGTCCGACTAAAGTTCAAATATATTAAAGAAAGTGGGAGGAGAGGTCTTCGGATGAGAGTGGTTGAAAATTTCCGACCATAATGTATAAAATGCGGTGAAAAAAAGGTGTGATAGAACACTAAAAGGTGGAGCGGAAGTGTTCGGCTGCAAGAAGGTGTGAATGTCCGACTATATTTGGTGAAAAGCAGGTGAAGCAAGGTCTGAATGCCAAACCTTACATCATCAAATGCGAGATCAGAGGTGTTTGGCTGCAAGAAGGCCATAGTTTGCCAAAAGCGGGTAAGGTGCGAATGTCCGACTAAATATCAAAAAAATTTGGGGCAGAGGTCTTCGGATGCAAGTGGGTGTGAATATCCAACCATACAAGTATGGTGGAGAGGAAGCTGTGAATAGCCGACCATAGTTTGGAAAAAGCGGGTAAGAAAAGGTTTGAATACCCGAACATACACCATCAAAAGAGGGAGCGGAGGTGTTCCGCTGTACGAAGGTGTGAATGTCCGACCATAGTTGGTAAAAAGCGGGTAAGAAAAGGTTAAAATACCCGACTGTACACAATCAATAGCGGGAGCGGATGTGTTCGGCTACAAGAAGGTGTGAAAGTCCGACCATGGTTTGTAAAATGCGGGTAAGAAAAGGTGCGAATGTCCGACAATGTATGATCAAAAGAGAGAGCGGAGGTTTTCGGATAAAAGAAGGTTTGAATGTCCGACCATAGTTTGTAAAAAGCGGGT
This sequence comes from Leuresthes tenuis, assembly GCF_036924035.1. NCBI lineage: Eukaryota > Metazoa > Chordata > Actinopteri > Atheriniformes > Atherinopsidae > Leuresthes > Leuresthes tenuis. The sequence continues at coordinate 3,642 of NW_027325401.1, read as the reverse complement.
AAGAAAAGGTTCGAATGCCCGACTATACACCATCAAAAGCGGGAGAGGAGGTGTTCCGCTGTAAGACGGTGTGAATGTCCGACCATAGTTGGTAAAAAGCGGGTAAGAAAAGGTTAAAATACCCGACTGTACACAATCAATAGCGGGAGCGGAGTTGTTCGGCTACTAAAAGGTGTGAAAGTCCGACTCTGGTTTATAAAAAGCGGGTAAGAAAAGGTTCGAATGCCCGAACATACACCATCAAAAGAGGGAGCGGAGGTGTTCCGCTGTAAGACGGTGTGAATGTCCGATCATTGTTGGTAAAAAGCGGGTAAGAAAAGGTTAAAATACCCGACTGTACACAATCAAAAGAGGGAGCGGAGTTATTCGGCTACAAGAAGGTGTGAAAGTCCGACCATGGTTTGTAAAAACCGGGAAGAAAAGGCTCGAAAGCCCGACTATACACCATCAAAAAGAAGGTTTGAATGTCCATCAATAATTGCTTTAAAACAAGAAAGTAAATTTTCGAATATCAAACCGTACATGATCATAAGCGGGAGAGGAGGTGTTCCGCTGTAAGACGGTGTGAATGTCCGACCATAGTTGGTAAAAAGCGGGTAAGAAAAGGTTAAAATACCCGACTGTACACAATCAATAGCGGGAGCGGAGTTGTTCGGCTACTAAAAGGTGTGAAAGTCCGACCATGGTTTGTAAAAAGCGGGTAAGAAAAGGTTCGTATGCCCGAATATAAACTATCAAAACCGGAAGTGTAGGTGTTCGGCTGCAAGAAGGTGTGAACGTCCGACCAAAGTTTGTAAAAAAGCAGTTAAGAAAAGGTTCGAATATCTAACCAAACATAATCAAAAGCGGGAGCAGAGCTGTTCGACTGCAAGTAGGTTTGAATGTCAGAGAATAATTTGCAAAAAGCTGATGAGAAAGGGTGAGAAATCCCGACTATACACACTCAAATGCGGTAGCGAAGTTGTTCGGCTGTGAGTAGGTGTGATTCTCCAACCATAATTGCTGAAAAATGTGTTAGAAAAGGTAAGAATGCCGGTCCATACATCATCAAAAGCGGGAGAGGTGGTGTTCGGCTGCAATTAGGTGTGAATGTCCATTAATAATTGCTTTAAAACATGAAAGAAAATTTTCGAATATCAAACCTTACATGATCATTAGCGGGAGAGGAGGTGTTCAGCTGCAAGAAGATGTGAATATCCACCTATAATTACTGAAAAATGGGTAGGAAAAGATGCGAATGTCCAACCATAAATCATCAAAAGCAGGAGTGGAGTTGTTCAGCTACAAGAAGGTATGAAAGTCCAACCATGGTTTGTAAAAAGCGGGTAAGAGAAGGTTCGAATACCCGAATATATACCATCAAAAGCGGAAGCGGGGGTGTTCGGCTGCAAGAAGGTGTGAACGTCCGACCAAAGTTTTTAAAAAGCAGTTAAGAAAAGGTTTGAATATCCAACCGAACATAATCAAAAGCGGGAGCAGAGCTGTTCGACTGCAAGTAGGTGTGAATGTCAGATCATAATTGCTGAAAAATGTGATAGAAAAGACTAGAATGCCGGACAATACATCATCAAAAGCGGGAGAGGTGGTTTTTCGGCTGCAAGTAGGTGTGAATGTCCAGCCATAATTACTCACAAACGGGGGAAGAAAAGGTAGTATTTCCAGACCACACATGATCAAAACAGGGAATGGAGGTGATTCAGCTGCAAGGTGTGAATGTCTGACTAAAGTTTGTAAAAACCGTGTAAGACAAGGGGCGAATGCCCGACAATGTATGATCAAAAGAGGGAGCGGAGGTTTTCGGCTGCAAGGTCTGAATGTCCAACCATAATTTGTAAAAATCGGGGAAGAAAAGGCTCGAAAGCCCGACTATACACCATCAAAAGCGGGAGCAGAGGTGTTCAGGTGCAAGAAGGTCTGAATGTCCGACCAATAATTACTGAAAAATGGGTAAGAAAAGATGCGAATGCCAAATCATACATCATCAAAAGCAGGAGCGGATGTGTTCGGCTACAAGAAGGTTTGAATGTCCAACCATAGTAAGTAATAGTTGGGTAAGAAAAGGCTCGAATGCCCGACTATACACCATCAAAAGCGGAAGCGGAGGTGTTCGGCTGCAAGACGGTGTGAACGTCCGACCAAAGTTTGTAAAAAGCATTAAGAAAATGTTCGAATATCCAACCAAACATAATCAAAAGCGGGAGCAGAGCTGTTCGACTTCAAGTAGGTGTGAATATCAGATCATAATTTGCAAAAAGCTGATGAGAAAGGGTGAGAATGCCCGACTATACACTATCAAATGTGGAAGCGGAGGTGTTCGTCTGTGAGTAGGTGTGAATGTCCGACCATAATTGCTGAAAAATGTGTTAGAAAAGGTAAGAAGGCCGGACCATATATCATCAAAAGCGGGAGAGGTTGTGTTCGGCTGCAAGAAGGTGTGAATGTCCAGCCATAATTACTCACAGACGGGTAAGAAAAGGTACTATTGCCAGACCATATATGATCAAAACAGGGAGCGGAGGTGGTTCAGCTGCAAGAAGGTTTGAATGTCCGACTAAAGTTTGTAAAAAGCGGGTAAGACAAGGTGTGAATGCCCGACAATGTATGATCAAAAGAGGAGCGGAGGTTTTCGGCTGCAAGAAGGTCTGAATGTCCACCCATAATTACTGAAAAATGGGTAAGAAAAGGTGCGAAAGCCCAACCGCACATGATCATAAGTGGATGAGAAGGTGTTCGACTGCAAGTAGGTGTGAATGTAATCAATGTCTAGATAGATTTCAACAAAAAACAACGTTGTACTTTGCAGTAAAAGAAAGTGCAAATCAAAAGTTTTAGGAATCCGAGAATAAGCTTATTTTCATGAGTTCTGCACGATTTCGGATTTTATGTATAAAATGAATTAATTCACTCAAACCAAGTTAAAACTGCTTTTTCCTTCATATTTATCAATGTCTAGATCGACTTCAACAAAGAACAACATTGTATTTTTCAGTAGAAGAAAGAGCAAAACTGAAGGATCAGGAATCCGAGAATAAGCTTCTTTTCATACGTTCTGCATGATTTGGGATTTTATGTATAAAATGAATTCCTTCACTCAAACTAAGTTAACACTGCTTTGTCCTTCATATGTACCAATTTCTACATATATTTCAAGCATAAACTTCCTCATACTACCCTGAATGAGAAAGAACCACACTTGTGATTAAGCCATACGCCCCTTTTGAGGAGTTCTGCATGATTTGGGATTTTATCTATAAAATCAATTCCTTCACTCAAACTATGTTAAAACGGCTTTTACCTTCATATTTATCAATGTCTCGATATATTTAAACAAAAAAAAAAACGTTGTACTTTGCAGTAAAAGAAAGAGCCAATCAAAAGTTTTAGGAATCCGAGAATAAGCTTATTTTCATGAGTTCTGCACGATTTCGGATTTTATGTATAAAATGAATTAATTCACTCAAACCAAGTTAAAACTGCTTTTTCCTTCATATTTATCAATGTCTAGATCGACTTCAACAAAGAACAACATTGTATTTTGCAGTACAAGAAAGAGCAACACTGAAGGATCAGGAATCCGAGAATAAGCTTATTTTCTTATGGGCAAGTGGGAACTGCTTTGTCCTTCATATTTATCAATGTGTA